>NW_022681472.1:2872065-3505065 GCF_009764315.1 Trachypithecus francoisi
GAGCTGAGATCATGCACTCCAGCCTGGGTGACAGAGTGAGACCCTGTCTCAAAAACAAAAAACAAAACAAAAACTGGCTGGGCATGGTGGCTCACTCCTGAAATCCCAGCACTTTGGGAGGCTGAGGGGGGCGGATCATTTGAAGTCAGGAGTTTGAGACCAGCCTGGCCAAAATGGTGAAACCCCGTCTCTACTAAAAATACAAAAATTAGCCAGGAGTGGTGGTACATGCCTGTAGTCCCAGCTGTTTGGCAGGCTGAGGCGGGAGAATCACTTGAACCTGGGAAGTGGAGGTTGCAGTGAGCTGAGGTTGCACCATTGTCCTCCAGCCTGGGCCACAGAGCAAGACTCTGTCTCGAAAAAAAAAACAAAAAATGAAAAAAACCAAAAACACAAAAACAAAAATTAGCCAGGTGTGGTGGCAGGCACCTGTAATCCCACCTACTTGGGAGGCTGAGCCAGGAGAAGCCCTTGAATCCAGGAGGCAGAGGTTTCAGTGAGCTGAGATGGTGCCACTGCACTCCAGCCTGGGTGACAGAGCAAGACTCTCAAAGAAACAATCCCCTCCCCCCACCAAAAAAAACAGCCTTTCCTTCTTGTAGATTGTAATATTTCACTGTCTTATTTTTAGTTTGCTTTTCTGAAGTAAAACTACTAAAATTTAGTCATATATATTCATTAAATCTAAAATCATGAAGCTGCTTATTTTCCCCTTATCTAGCTGAGTTAATATCTAACAAATAGATTCTAAATGAACTCTCCATATACGTGGTGATTTTTTGGCAGTGGCTGGGGGCAAGGTGGTTTTGGTTACAACCTAAAGAATAACAGTAGTATGATTAATTTCTCCTGTATGTAATGTATTCTCCACACCACAGCATTGAAATACTTTGGAAATCCTCTAATCCAGAGGTTTTCCCACTTGTGTTTGAAAGTGTAATACAGATGCTTCAGATGTACAAAGTTTGACTTGAATTTTTTTTTTTTTTTCTTTTTTGAGATGGAGTCTCGCTCTGTCACCCAGGCTGGAGTGCAGTGATGTGATCTTGGCTCACTGCAACCTCCACCTCCCAAGTTCAAGTGATTCTTCTGCCTCAGCCTCCCGAGTAGAGATGCATGCCACCACTCCCGGCAAATTTTTTTGTATTTTTAGTAGAGACGGGGTTTTACCATGTTAGCCAGGATGGTTTCAGTCTCCTGACCTCGTGATCCACCCGCCTTGGCCTCCCAAAGTTCTGGGATTACAGGTGTGAGTAAATTTTGTTTTTATAAATTACATTTTTATCTACTGTATTTCATCAATTCTAAAACATTTAAATATCCAAAATGGATATATGTGTTATAGTTTAATTGGTAGAGTTTTAAAATTTTTAAAAATTATGGTGTCATGTAATTGGTTATGCCATCTTAGATTTGATGAAAGACAGTATTTAAAAAAACTGTTAAGATGCCCACATTGAGGTGAATATGTAATAGATTTCAAATGCTGGATTCTACAAACATACTGACATGTGTTCTCATTTATTAACTGAATACTAAACAGTTGTGATCAATTTAAACTTAAATGTGTTCTATTGAAATATGTTTTTAATCTCATACAATTTTTTGAAATATTTTGGAGGCTAAAGTTGAAAATTGGTTTATCTGGTAAACTTTCACTTCAGCAAAAGAATATTACCTTCTGATGTTTTTTGGTGAATTATGTAAATATAGTTTTTAATATTAAATCTGTTTGCATAAATTCACAGTGTCTGAATGATGGATGTATTTCAATTTTAAAGTTCAGAAAAAATGTAGCTGGGCATGGGGCTCACACCTATAGTCTCAGCACTTTGGGAGGCTGAGGCAGGAGGACCCCTTGAGCCTGGGAGTTTGCGACCAGCCTGGGCAACCTAGCAAGACCTTGTCACTACTAAAAATATTTTTAAAATTAGCTGGGTGTGGCGGCGTATGCCTGCAGTCCCAGCTACTCCGGAGGCTGACATGGAAGGCCTAGGAGTTTGAGGCTGTAGTGAGCCATGATTGCACCACTGCACTTTAGCCATGGCGACAGAGTCCCTGTCTCAAAACGAACACACAGACACACATGCACACACACACCAGCATATGCTTTGATGTCAATGATTGTGTATTATTGACATTATTGACATTATTAATGTCAACAAATAGTGTTCTTGAGAGTGGGGTTGTAACTGATGTTTTTGAAACAGCCAGTGGGGTTATGGGCCCAGTTAGGATTCTGGAACAGTTTTCCTGATTGTAGAACTGTGATGGGGCTTATGATTCACACTCATTACTCTGCTGGATGAATGTTAAAAGCGGATAGGATGGCAGACCCACTCAGCAAGGAATTCCACCGAGGATGCCTTGAAAGGAGCAGGGACATACCATCCAGAGCACAAGGCAGAATAAAGTTCTCACATGAAGGACTCATTTGCTTGAAAAGACTTGACTTTTCTTAGTGTCTTCAAATATTCTAACAACTTTACAAGGCAAAAATACTCTGATTTTTTTTTTCTGTTTCTTTTTTTTCTCCTGAGACAGTGTCTCTGTTGCCCAGGCTGGAGTGCAGTGGTGCGATGTCAGCTCGTTGCAACCTCTGCCTCCCGGATTCAAGCGATTCTCCTGCCTCTGCCACCTGAGTAACTGGGATTATAGGCTTTCACCACCACGCTGGCTAATTTTTGTATTTTTAGTAGAGATGGGGTTTCACCATATTGGCCAGACTGGTCTCGAGCTCCTGGACTCAAGTGATCCTCCTGCCTTTACCTCCCAAAGTGCTGGGACTATAGGCATGAACCACCACACCTGGCTCATTTCTTTTTTTTTTAAAATAAAGTTTATTGTGTGTGTTTAAGGTATATATATCATGTTATGAGACATATAGTAAAATGGTTACTGTAGTGAATCAAATTAACATATCCATCATCTTACAGTTACCTGTTTTTCCTTCCTGTGGCAAGAGCAAAAATCCTGACCATAGCAAACTCTTATTAAAATCCTCATGGCTGGGTGCGGGCTCATATCTGTAATCCTAGCACTTGGGAGGCTGAGGCAGGAGGACCCCTTGAGCCTGGGAGTTTGCGACCAGCCTGGGCAACCTAGCAAGACCTTGTCACTACTAAAAATATTTTTAAAATTAGCTGGGTTGGCGGCGTATGCCTGCAGTCCCAGCTACTCCGGAGGCTGACATGGAAGGCCTAGGAGTTTGAGGCTGTAGTGAGCCATGATTGCACCACTGCACTTTAGCCATGGCGACAGAGTCCCTGTCTCAAAACGAACACACAGACACACATGCACACACACACCAGCATATGCTTTGATGTCAATGATTGTGTATTATTGACATTATTGACATTATTAATGTCAACAAATAGTGTTCTTGAGAGTGGGGTTGTAACTGATGTTTTTGAAACAGCCAGTGGGGTTATGGGCCCAGTTAGGATTCTGGAACAGTTTTCCTGATTGTAGAACTGTGATGGGGCTTATGATTCACACTCATTACTCTGCTGGATGAATGTTAAAAGCGGATAGGATGGCAGACCCACTCAGCAAGGAATTCCACCGAGGATGCCTTGAAAGGAGCAGGGACATACCATCCAGAGCACAAGGCAGAATAAAGTTCTCACATGAAGGACTCATTTGCTTGAAAAGACTTGACTTTTCTTAGTGTCTTCAAATATTCTAACAACTTTACAAGGCAAAAATACTCTGATTTTTTTTTTCTGTTTCTTTTTTTTCTCCTGAGACAGTGTCTCTGTTGCCCAGGCTGGAGTGCAGTGGTGCAATGTCAGCTCGTTGCAACCTCTGCCTCCCGGATTCAAGCGATTCTCCTGCCTCTGCCACCTGAGTAACTGGGATTATAGGCTTTCACCACCACGCTGGCTAATTTTTGTATTTTTAGTAGAGATGGGGTTTCACCATATTGGCCAGACTGGTCTCGAGCTCCTGGACTCAAGTGATCCTCCTGCCTTTACCTCCCAAAGTGCTGGGACTATAGGCATGAACCACCACACCTGGCTCATTTCTTTTTTTTTTAAAATAAAGTTTATTGTGTGTGTTTAAGGTATATATATCATGTTATGAGACATATAGTAAAATGGTTACTGTAGTGAATCAAATTAACATATCCATCATCTTACAGTTACCTGTTTTTCCTTCCTGTGGCAAGAGCAAAAATCCTGACCATAGCAAACTCTTATTAAAAATCCTCATGGCTGGGTGCGGGCTCATATCTGTAATCCTAGCACTTTGGGAGGCTGAGGCGGGCCGATCATTTGAGCCCAGGAGTTCGAGACCAGCCTGGGCAACATGGCAAAACTCCCTCTCTACAAAAAATACAAAAATTACCTTGCATGTTGGCATGCGTCTATAGTCCCAGCTACTTGGGAGGCTAAGATGGGAGGATTGCTTGAGTTCAGGTGGA
The DNA here is from genome assembly GCF_009764315.1 of Trachypithecus francoisi. Taxonomy (NCBI): domain Eukaryota; kingdom Metazoa; phylum Chordata; class Mammalia; order Primates; family Cercopithecidae; genus Trachypithecus; species Trachypithecus francoisi. Next base: position 2,876,492 of record NW_022681472.1, read on the forward strand.
GGAAGCTGCAGTGAGCTTTGATTGAGCCACTGTGCTCTAGCCTGGGCAATAGAGGGAGACCCTGTTGCAAAAAAAAAAAAAGAAGAAAGTCCTCATGCTGTTCTGCAGAACATTAGATCTGCAGACTTGTTCATCCTACATACCTGCTACTTTGCATCCGTTGATCTACAGCTCCCTATTTCCTTTCCAGCCCCAACCTTGGTAACCACTGTTTTTATTCTGTCTTCATATTTGACCTCTGTTTTCTTTTCCTTTTTTTTTTTGGAGATGGAGTCTCGCACTGTCACTGGGCTGGAGTGCAGTGGCGCCATCTTGGCTCACTGCAACCTCCACCTCCTGAGTTCAAGCGATTCTCCTGCCTCAGCCTCCCGAGTAGCTGGAATTACAGGTTCCCGCCACCATGTCTGGCTAATTTTTTTTGTATTTTTAGTAGAGATGGGGTTTTACTATGTTGGCTAGGCTGGTCTGGAACTCCTGACCTCGTGATCCCCCTGCCTCGGCTTTCCAAAGTATTGCGATTACAGACGTGAGCCACCGCACTCGCCCTGTTTTCTTTTTTGAAAGATTCCACAGTCCTGGCCGGGCGCGGTGACTCAAGCCTGTAATCCCAGCACTTTGGGAGGCCGAGACGGGCAGATCACGAGGTCAGAAGATCGAGACCATCCTGGCTAACACGGTGAAACCCCGTCTCTACTAAAAAGTACAAAAAACGAGCCGGGCGAGGTGGCGGGCGCCTGTAGTCCCAGCTACTCAGAAGGCTGAGGCAGGAGAATGGCGTGAACCCGGGAGGCGGAGCTTGCAGTGAGCTGAGATCCAGCCACAGCACTACAGCCTGGGCGACAGAGCGAGACTCCGTCTCAAAAAAAAAAAAAAAAAAAAAATACAAGAAACTAGCCGGGCGAGGTGGCGGGCGCCTGTAGTCCCAGCTACTCGGGAGGCTGAGGCGGGAGAATGTCAGAAACCCGGGAGGCGGAGCTTGCAGTGAGCTGAGATCCGGTCAGTGCATTCCAGCCTGGGCGACAGAGCGAGACTCCGTCTAAAAGGCCGGGCGCGGTGGCTCAAGCCTGTAATCCCAGCACTTTGGGAGGCCGAGACGGGTGGATCACGAGGTCAGGAGATCGAGACCATCCTGGCTAACATGGTGAAACCCCGTCTCTACTAAAAAAAAAAAAAAAAAAAAAAAAAAAAGATTCTACAGCCCCAATAAATTTAAAATGTCAGTTGGAGGTTGTCTTTGGATCCATACTGATGTATATATGAGAGTTTTTTAATAATTATGATCAAAATATATGTGTTACTATTAGGTCTCCCCCACTCCTTTTTTTTTTTTTTTAACTTATACACAATTAATATAATTCATGTAGTTTAAATGGGTTTATATAATGTTTTAAATTATGTGACATAGTTTGCCTGAATGTATACCAATTGACTTCTTTAAGCTTTTGCACTGCCAAATAAACATTTTTGTTCAGATTGCTTTTCCAACCCCCCTCCCTTCATTTATCTATTGCTGTGTAACAAATTATATCAAAATTTTGTGGCTTCAAACGATGACTGATTTTTTTCTCATAATATGGGAGTTGACTGGGTGGTTCTGCTGGTTTCACTTAGAGTCACTCATGTGGTTGCATCAAGTTGGTGAAGGGATAGGCTTATTGCCTGGGACACCTTGCTCCCCCTCGGTGGCCAGTTAGGACTTCCTCACATCCTGGTGGTGTAAGGGTGTTCAGAATTCTTACATGACAGTTGTCTTCCAAAAGAACGAAAGCAGAAGTTAGCATTCCTCTTACAAGCGGGTGCCAAAACTGGCCTAGCATTGCTGCTTCCCTATTTATTCTTTTTTTTGGAGGCAGAGTCTCACTCTGTCGCCCAGGCTGTAGTGCAGTGGCACAGTCTCGGCTCACTGCTACTTCTGCCTCCCGGGTTCAAGCGATTCTCGTGCCTCAGCCTCCAAAGTAGCTGGACTACAGGTGTGCACCACCATACCCAGCTAATTTTTTTTTTTTTTTGTATTTTTAGTAGAGATGGGGTATCACCATGTTGGACAGGCTGGTCACAAACTCCTAACCTCAGGTGATCTGCCCACCTTGGCCTCCCAAAGTGCTGGGATTACAGGCATGAGCCACCATGCCCTGCCACTGCTTCCCTATTCTATTGATAAAACAGGTAGGAAGGCCTGCGCAGCTTCGAGGGGAGGAGGGGTGCGCCTGGGTCTGGAGGGTGGAGAATGGCTTACAGCACTCTGCAGGCATTCCCTGGTGTTTTGTCCTGAGGGGAAATTTCACAAAGTAGCATTTAAGTCAAATCATGCTACATATTTAAAAATTCTTGTTTTTTATGTGTGTGTGTGTGTGTGTGTGTGTGTACATATATGTGTGTGTATATGTATGTTTGTTTTTTCTTTGAGACTGGGTCTCATTCTGTCTCCCAGGCTGGAGTGCAGTGGCATGATCTTGGCTCACTACAACGTCCACCTCCCAGGTTCAAGTGATTCTCCTGCCTCAACCTCTGCAGGAGCTGGGATTACAGGTATATGCTACTATGCCCGGCTAAATTTTTGTATTTTTAGTAGAGATGGAGTTTCACCACGTTGACCAGGCTGGTCTAGAACTCCTGACCTCAGGTGATCCGCCCAACTCAGCCTCCCAAAATTCTGGGATTACAGGTGTGGGCCACCACACCTAGCCAAAAATTCTTGTTATATTTTATCAAATTACCTCATCAGCAAGATTTCCAGTGTCACTAATGATGAAAAATAAATTTTTTCACAGTTCTACCAACATTGTGTTAGGTTGTTTTTAATTTTTATTTTTTGATGGATGTGTAGTAATAACATTATTTTTTTACCCAGTGCTCAGAAATCGGCAACTTTGTAGTTCTTATAGTTTGCATATTTTTCTTATTTTCTTCTTTTATAGTTGTGTATCATATATTGTGTATCTATTGAGACAGAAAGTTCATGCATATACATACATTTACTACTTGATTAGTGGAACTAGCTATTGATACAGATTTTTTTTTTTTTTTTTTTTGAGACAGAGTTTCGCTCTTGTTGCCCAGGCTGGAGTGCAATGGCGCAATCTCGGCTCACTGCAGTCTCCGCCTCCCAGGTTCAAGTGATTCTCCTGCCTCAGCCTCCCAAATAGCTGGGACTACAGGCATGCACCACCATGCTCGGCTAATTTTTTGTATTTTTAGTAGAGATGGGGTTTCTCCATATTGGTCAGGCTGGTCTCGAACTCCCAACCTTAGGTGATCTGCTCGCCTCGGCCTCCCAAAGTGCTGGGATTATAGGCGTGAGCCACCGCGCCTGGCGGGGTTTTTGTTTTTTGAGACACTTTCTTGCTCTGTCACCCAGGCTGGAGTGCAGTGCCACTATCTCAGCTCACTGCAACCTCCGCCTCTGGGGTTCAAGCAATTCTCCTGCCTCAGCCTCCCGAATAGTTGGGCATACAGGCATGTGCCACCATGACCAGCTAATTTTTGTATTTTTAGTAGAAAGGGGCTTTTACTGTGTTGGCTAGGCTCCTCTTGAGCTCCTGACCTCAAGTGGTCCACCCCCTTGGCCTCCCAAAGTGTGAGATTATAGGCGTGAGCCACTGTGCCCAGCAGAGTTTTAAAAAATAGTTTAAAAAATTAGCTTGTGCCTGGTGCAGTGGCTCAAGCCTGTAATCCCCGCACTTTGGGAAGCCAAAGCGGGTGGATCACTTGAGGTCAGGAGTTTGAGACCAGCCTGGAAACATAGTGAAACCCCATCTCTACTAAAAATCTGGAAATTAGCCGGGCATTGTGGTGGGCGCCTGTGATCCCAGCTACTCAGGAGGCTGAGGCAGGAGAATCACTTAAACTCATAAGGTGGCAGTTGCAGTGAGCTGAGATCATGCCACTGCACTGTAGCCTGGGTGACAGGGTGAGACTCCATCTCAAAAAAAAAAAAAATTGAAAGTTATGTGCCTTGTAATTATTACTTTTCTCCCTTTGCCTTTAATTTCTTTTTTTATTTTCCAAGACCGAGTCTCACTCTGTCACCCAGGCTAGAGTGCAGTGGCGTGAACAAACATGGCTCACTGAAACCTCTACCTCCCAGGCTCAAGTGATCCTCCTATGTTAACCTCCACAGCAGCTCAGACTACAGATGTGTGCCACCATGCCTGACTAATTTTTGCATTTTTTGTAGAGATGGGGTTTTGCCATGTTGCTTAGGCTCGTCTTGAACTCCTGGGCTCAAGCGATCCTCCCACCTTGGTGTCCCAAAGTGTTAAGATTACAGGCATGAGCCACCACACTTACCCAATTTTTTTTTAAAAAACATCTTAGGATAGGGTCATGTATGATGTTCTTAAGTAGTGCTCCAAATGAAATGAAGGAAGATTAAAGGAGGAAAATCAGACTTCACCTATTAGTGGGAGGAAAAGCAAAGAATTTGTGGCCATCTTTAATTTGGTACAGAGTATAACGATTCTTGACTCAAAAAAAAAAAAGTGTGTGTGTGTATGTATATATATATATTTTTTGTTTTTTTTCTTTTTGAGACAGACTCTCAGTCTGTTGCTGAGGAAGGAGTGCAGTGGCGTGATCTTGGCTCACTGCAACCTCTGCCGCCCGGGTTCAAGCGATTCTCTTGCCTCAGCCTCCCGAGTAGCTTGGATTACAGGCGCGTACCACCACGCCCGGCTAATTTTTTGTATCTTTAGTAGAGACGGGGTTTCACCATCTTGGCTAGGCTGGTGTTGAACTCCTGATCTCATGATCTACGCGCCTCGGCCTCCCAAATGCTGGGATTACAGGCATGAGCCACTGCCCGGCCGACTCAAAACTATTTTTTCAAGTGATGTTGATATGTAATATTTTACATATTTTGTGGGGTACATGTGATGTTTCATTGTGTGCATAGAATGTATAGATCAAATCTCAGGGTATTTGTGGTATCCAGATTCTTGACGCATGACAGATAATATATATAAGGGTTGGCCAGGCGTTGTGGCTCACGCCTGTAATCCCAACACTTTGGGAGGCCGAGGCGGGTGGATCACGAGGTTAGGAGTTTGAGACTAGCCTGGCCAACATGGCGAAACCCCGTCTCTACTAAAAATACAAAAATTAGCCAGGCATTGTGGCAGGCACCTGTAATCCCAGCTACTCCAGAGGCTGAGGCAGGAGGATCACTTGAACCCCGGAGGCAAAGGTTGCAGTGAGCCGAGATCGTGCCATTGCACTCTGTCCTGGGCGACAAGAGCAAGACTCCGTCTCTAAAAAGAAAAATACGTATATGGGTTATGAAGTTTTAGGAAGTGACATTTTGGGCATCAGAGGGATAGGTTGTTTCTTTTAGAATCAGTTTATATGAAAGGCTAAGGCTTTAGAAATAATGTGTTTCAGCAGGGATTCTGACTAGGGATAGAGGTGGGGGATGGAGGCAAAGCGATAGGATTTCTCCTTTCTTTTGTCTTTTCTACCCAGGGCAGTGGGTTGCCTTCCTGTGCTAGACTCTTGTGTGTTGGTCATTGAGATATATTGGGGTAGACAAAAAGTTGTATATACATCACTGATATGGTTTAGTCGAAGTATGCAAAATATAAAAAGAAAACACTTTGCTCAGTCATCTAGCTAGGTTCTTAGTAGAGCAAAACTCTCACTTTATGCTGTTACCTCCTTTTTCTCGCTTCTCCTACTCTAATCGTGGTTTCTGTGTCTTGATGCCCTGCTGAAAATTAAGCTCCACAAGAGCAGGACTTCGACTATCACAGCAAGATCAGGGGCCTAGCCACAATTCTTGGCTCACAATAGACATTTGGTGCTGTTTAAATGGAAATAAATAAATAAAACCAAAGAATTACAACAGTAAAATGAACCACAACTTTCTCAGTCAATTGAGTGCTTAGCACTTCTTCCCTGATCATCCTCTTTCTTGGTCTTTTATAACAGCTGATACTTTTCTCCTCCTCTTACCTCCCAATCCATTCCCACGTTGCAGCAAAGTGAAGTTTATGTCCTCCCTGAATCCTCATTACTGCAGATAAAGGCTGAATTGCTAAGGGTGCCCTTCCAGGCCATTTCTGACTCTTTGCTCTCATACTCAGTTGCAGTCCCCAAACATTGCCCAGCATTCTGTCTCTCTTTTGTAATGTCCTCCCCATGCCTTTTTTTTGGCTCCACCCGCCCAATCCTCCCTTTTCTTTTTGAATATTTCAAACACCAGAAAAATATGTGAATATACATGTACCCACCCTGGCTGTTCACATTCTAATAAATTCTTGCTTCAGATTGTTTTTTGGAAATAGAACATTTCTAGTACATTTCAAGTCCTATTTTCCCTTCTAAGTCCTAGGCCACTTTCTCTTTGCCCAGAGATCATCAATATCCTGATTTTTTATTATTTGTATTTATTTATTTATTTTGAGAGAGAGTCGGACTCTGTCACCCAAAATGGAGTGTAGTGGCGTGATCTTGGCTTACTACAACCTCTGCTCCCTGTTCAAGTGATCCTCCCGCCTTAGCCTTCTGAGTATCTGGAACTACAGGTGCATACCACCATGCCCAGTTAATTATTATTATTATTATTTTATTTTATTTTTTTTGAGATGCAGTCTCGCTGTGTCTCCCAGGCTGGAGTGCAGTGGCGCAGTCTTGGCTTACTGCAACCTCCGCCTCCCGGATTCAACTGATTCTCCTGCCTCAGCCTCCCAGGTAGCTGGGACTTCACAGACGCATGCCACCATGCCTGGCTAATTCTTTTGTATTTTTAGTAGAGATGGGGTTTCACCACGTTGGCCAGGCTGGTCTCAAACTCCTGAACTCAAATGATCCACCTGCCTCAGCCTCTCAAAGTGCTGGGATTACAGGTGTGAGCTACCACGCCCAGCCTCCCAGCTAATTTTTTGTATTTTTAGTAGAGACAGGGTTTCACCATGTTGACCAGACTGGTGTCGAACTCAAGTGATTTGCCCATTTCCGTCTCCCAAAGTGTTGGGATTACAGGCATGAGCCAGCACACCTGGCCCATAATCCTGATTTTTTTTTTTTTTTTTTTTTTTGAGACAGAGTCTTTCTCTGTCACCCAGGCTGAAGTGCAGTGGTGTGATCTCAGCTCACCGCAACCTCTGCTTCCTGGGCTCATGCAATTCTCCTGCCTCAGGAGAAGTTTTAGTAGAGACAGGTTTGTATTTTTAGTAGAGACGGGTTTCACCATGTTGACCAGGCTGGTCTCAAACTCCTGCCTCAGGTGATCCACCTGCCTTGGCCTCCTAAAGTGTTGGGATTACAGGCATGAGCCACTGCTTCACCCGACCCCTGATTTTTAAGTATCTTTTCCACTAACACCTTTATATTTTTTGCTACATATGTATATATGTATAAAAACTACATTTGTTTATAGCTTCTATACCAGTGTATTCTAACTGCAGCAGTGAATGAACTTCCAATATCTACATCTTTGCCCAGATTAAGAATTATCAGACTTAATGTTTGTCAGTTTGGTGGCTAGAATAAGCTGCTACGTTTCCCTGATTACTGATGAGGTTGAGAATATTTTTATGTTTGTTGGTCATTACTGTTTTCTGTAAACCTTATTCCTAATATGTTCTCATTGTTCTCTAGGGTTTTCTTTTCCTTGTTGATTTCTAGGAGGAATTCTTTCTGTATTTTGAATAACATTCTGTCTGCTGTTTGTTATTCATATCTTTTTTCAGTCTGTGGCTTATCTTTTCATTTAATCTGCCTATAATTGATTTTTATATATATTATGAGATCAGATTGGGTTCTAATTTTATTTTTTCATATTGGTAAAATGTTCCAACACCATTAACTTTTCCTACTTTTTTTTTTCTCTTTTGAGACAGGGTTTCACTCTGTGGCCCAGGCTGGAGTGCAGTGGTGTGATCTCAGCTCACCGCAACCTCTGCTTCCTGGGCTCATGCAATTCTCCTGCCTCAGGAGAAGTTTTAGTAGAGACAGGTTTGTATTTTTAGTAGAGACGGGTTTCACCATGTTGACCAGGCTGGTCTCAAACTCCTGCCTCAGGTGATCCACCTGCCTTGGCCTCCTAAAGTGTTGGGATTACAGGCGTGAGCCACTGCTTCACCCGACCCCTGATTTTTAAGTATCTTTTCCACTAACACCTTTATATTTTTTGCTACATATGTATATATGTATAAAAACTACATTTGTTTATAGCTTCTATACCAGTGTATTCTAACTGCAGCAGTGAATGAACTTCCAATATCTACATCTTTGCCCAGATTAAGAATTATCAGACTTAATATTTGTCAGTTTGGTGGCTAGAATAAGCTGCTACGTTTCCCTGATTACTGATGAGGTTGAGAATATTTTTATGTTTGTTGGTCATTACTGTTTTCTGTAAACCTTATTCCTAATATGTTCTCATTGTTCTCTAGGGTTTTCTTTTCCTTGTTGATTTCTAGGAGGAATTCTTTCTGTATTTTGAATAACATTCTTGTCTGCTGTTTGTTATTCATATCTTTTTTCAGTCTGTGGCTTATCTTTTCATTTAATCTGCCTATAATTGATTTTTATATATATTATGAGATCAGATTGGGTTCTAATTTTATTTTTTCATATTGGTAAAATGTTCCAACACCATTAACTTTTCCTACTTTTTTTTTTTCTCTTTTGAGACAGGGTTTCACTCTGTGGCCCAGGCTGGAGTGCAGTGGTGTGATCACAGATCACTGCAGCCTTGACCTCCCCGGGCTCAGGTGATCCTTGCCTCCTGAATAGCTGGGACCACAGGTATGTGCCAGCCACCACACCTGGCTAATTTTTGTATTTTTTAAGAGATGGGGTCTTGCCATGTTGCCCAGGCTGGTTTCCAGCTCCTGGGCTCAGTTGATTGGCCCACCTTGGCCTCTCAGAGTGCTGGGTTTACAAGTGTGAGCCACCATGCCTAGACTTTTCTACTTTTTTTGTTTGTTTGTTTGTTTTAAATAACTTTAGATTTGCAGAAAAGTTACATAAGTAGTACGAAGGATTCCCATATACCTTCATGCAAATCCATCAAATATTAATGTTTAATATTTTTGCTTGCTCTTGTGTGTACTCTCTTCCCCCCTCCCTCCACATTCGATTTTGTTTTTTGGGGGAACTATTCAAGAGTAAGTTAACAGATACTGTCTCTTCACCCCTACATACTTCAACTAGGACATTTTCCTACAATGTAATTGTTAAAACCAGGAAATTAATGTTGAGAAAGGACTGTTATCTACCAGCCCTATTCAGATTTCACCACTACTGTTCTTTAAAGCAAAATAATGACAATAATATTTTTCCTGATAACCAAGGTTGCATTTACTTGTCATGCCTCTAGTCTCTTTACTGACTTTTAGTGTTGCCTCTACTAAAAAGCACATTTTCATATATGATATGTCTGCTTTGGGGCTTTTCTGTTTCATTAGTCTGTTCATTTCTGCACTAATTCCGTATTTTCTTAATGATTTCTTTAGCTGATGAGGAAGTCTTAAAATCTAGGAAAGTGGCCGGGCACGGTGGCTCAAGCCTGTAATCCCAGCACTTTGGGAGGCCGAGACGGGCGGATCACGAGGTCAGGAGATCGAGACCATCCTGGCTGGCACGGTGAAACCCCGTCTCTACTAAAAATACAAAAACTAGCCAGGCGAGGTGGCGGGCGCCTGTAGTCTCAGCTACTCGGGAGGCTGAGGCAGGAGAATGGTGTGAACCCAGGAGGCGGAGCTTGCAGTGAGCTGAGATCTGGCCACTGCACTCCAGTACGGGCGACAGAGTGAGACTCCGCCTCAAAAAAAAAAAAAAAAAAAAATCTAGGAAAGTGTCCCCTCTGTTTTGCTTTCTTTTTGTTTTTGAGACAGTCTTGCTCTGTCTCCCAGGCAGGGGCTTGATCTCGGCTCACTTTAACCTCCACCTCCTGGGTTCAAGCGATTCTCTTGCCTCAGCCTCCCATGTTGCTGGTTGGGATTACAGGTGTGCACCACCATGCCTGGCTAAATTTTGTATTTTTAGTAGAGATAGGGTTTCATCATATTGGCCAGGCTGCTCTTTTTTTTTCTTTCTTTTTTTTTTTTTTTTGTGAGATGGAGTCTCGCTCTGTCGCCCAGGGTGGAGTGCAGTGGCGTGATCTCAGCTCACTGCAAGCTCTGCCTCCCGGGTTCACGCCATTCTCTTGCCTCAGCCTCCAGAGTAGCTGGGACTACAGGCACCCGCCACCACGCCTGGCTAATTTTTGGTATTTTTAGTAGAGACGGGGTTTCACCGTGTTAGCCACGAGGGTCTCGATCTCCTGATCTCGTGATCCACCCACCTCGACCTCCCAGAGTGCTGGGATTACTGACGTGAGCCACTGTGCCCGGCTTTTTTTTTTTTTTTTTTTTTTTTTTAAGACAGAGTCTCACTCTGTCGCCTAGGCTAGAGTGCAGTGGTGCAATCTCGGCTCACTGCAGCCTCTGCCTCTGGAACATTAAATGTTCCAGACCAGTCTGGCCAACATGGTGAAACTCCATCTTTACTGAAAATACAAAAATTACCCGGGCATGGTGGTGCACGCCTGTAATCCCAGCTATTTGAGAAGCTGAGGCAGGAGGATAGCTTGAACCTGGGAGGTAGAGGTTGCCTCAGCTATGAGCGAGACTCTCTCACTCACACAAAATAACACAGCAGGTGTATGAGGAACTTTAAATGTATTTCCTAACTTACTGTATGCAAATAAAAGTAGATACTTAAGAAATTGTCTAAAAATATTTAGTAAACCCATTTCTACACAGACAAAAGTTCTGAGAAGGCTAAAGTAACCTCAAATTTATAAGGTTTGATTAATAAATATTTACCTTTGCATATACACGAAAGCAAAAAAAGTTAGGAATACTTTCAATTTCAGTAATTGAAATCAAGTACAAATTTTGACTCCCCTTCCTAAACTGAATAAACTCTTAAAAAGCTGACACACTTTACTTGTGTAAACACACTTTTTTTTTTTTTTTAAACGGAGTTTCACTCTTGTTGCCCAGGCTGGAGTGCAATGGTGTCATCTCGGCTCACCGCAACCTACACCTTCTGGATTCAAGCGATTCTCCTGCCTCAGCCTCCCAAGTAGCTGGTGTTACAGGCATGCACCACCATGCCTGGCTAATTTTGTATTTCAAGTAGAGATGGGGTTTCTCCACGTTGATCATGCTGGTCACGAACTCGCGATCTGACAGATTCTTTTTTTTTTTTTTTTTTTTTTTTTTTTTTTTTGAGACGGAGTCTCGCTCTGTCGCCCGGGCTGGAGTGCAGTGGCCGGATCTCAGCTCACTGCAAGCTCCGCCTCCCGGGTTTACGCCATTCTCCTGCCTCAGCCTCCCGAGTAGCTGGGACTACAGGCGCCCGCCACCTCGCCCGGCTAGTTTTTTGTATTTTTTTTAGTAGAGACGGGGTCCGGGCGCGGTGGCTCAAGCCTGTAATCCCAGCACTTTGGGAGGCCGAGGCGGGCGGACAGATTCTGTTTTCACATGCCCTCACATGGGTGGGACTGCTTCAGGATTCTAAAAGACAGTACCTTCTGGTGCACTTTCTAAGATGGAACATAATTCTACTCTTTAGAAATCATTAGAGAGTATATATTAATGAACTTTGGCTTTTATTAACTTTCTGGTCATGGCTGTTTGTTTGATGCAGAGTCCTTGACTGTAACAGAAACCTCAAGTAGGGAAAACGTTCACTTTCTAACGATTTCCTTATGATTGATTGACATGTCAGTATAAAATGGATGAGGAATTTATACACGCGTTGTATACTGCTGTTAATCTTTGGTACAGTGCTTTCTTTAGGGTTTTCATTTTGAGGGGTTATTAGATCCAGCATTTTCTGGAGCAGAATGCCTTTTAAAGGGAATTTTGTCTTTTTGGGAAATAATTTATAGAAGTTAATTTGGAAAAAGCTGAATTTAAATATGTGTAGCTCTTATAATTACAAGCTTTTTACATTTACACTGACGTTCTTTTGTATAGGAGTTAAAGTTCCTCGTAATTTTCGCTTGTTGGAAGAACTTGAAGAAGGACAAAAAGGAGTAGGCGATGGTACGGTTAGCTGGGGCCTTGAAGATGATGAAGATATGACACTTACAAGGTGGACAGGCATGATTATTGGGCCACCAAGGGTCAGTGTTATAAATTATATTTTTTCTATTAATACTTATTGTTACTTTAGAATTAACATTTAGTTTTATACTATTGATATTAAAATAAGCAATTATGATAACTTCTAAAATAGTTCCTTTTAATTTATTTTGTTTACATTTATTGATGCTTCCCACGTGCAGGATATAATGCTTGATTACGTAGAGGATTGCGGGGAGGAAGGTTGATACGGTCATTGCCATCAAAATTTGGCTGTTTAGTAAAGGAGAACAAATCAGTACAAATTGACAGATTCTAAATATGACAGAGCAAGTTCACTGTGGGACTTTAGAATATGTTTCTTCTAGCTGGAATAATTGAGGAAGGCTGAACAGTGGAGGAAATTGCCTTTGGAATGAGCGCTAAAGGACTGACTGGTAGGATTTCAGAAGGTGGTGATGGGGATGGAGAACATTCCAGATAGATAGGACAAAAGGTGAGGAAATGGAGGGGGTATGTGGGGAGAGCAGTCATTTTGACGTAACATGTTACTAACCTCTGATGTGAACCTGAGGGTTTCTAAATTGGTTTGTATTGAGTGCATGTTGCTATTTGCCCTCTGACACTTCACATGCCATAGAAATGCTGTAGGTTTCAGTTTCTTCATCTATAAAAGTCTATGATTCTTACACTTTTTTCTAGTATGGTTGGCAACTGGCCCATTGTACTTTGTCTTAGGTCTTTCTTGGGTTTATGAAGTTTTATTTTTACTCAAAGTCTTTTTATCTAGCTTGGGATTTATTTTTATTTTTATTTTTTTTTACGTTGCATTCCTTACTTAATGGTCCCATCCACTGCACTCCTTGCAGTGAATCTTTGAAATGTGTGTCTGTAATGTTTTTGGCTTGTTGGAAAGAGCACACATTTGAAGGGTTTTTCAAGTCTTTGGTTTTGTATACTGGTTGCTACCTTATGATGAGAGCATTTCAGCTGTTTTGCTCTTGGGTAGAGTTTAGAGTTCCTTCTGGTGATGATGATGATGATGATGATGATGATGATGATTATTGAGACAATATCTTGTTCAGTCACCCAGGCAGTGGTGTGATCTCAGCATACCGCAGTCTCAGCCTCCTGGGCTCAAGCGATCCTTCCACCTCAGCCTCCTGAGGTGGTGTGCACCACCACTGCTGGCTAATATTTGTAGTTTTTGTAGAGATGGGGTTTCACCATGTCGACCAGGCTGGTCTCAAACTCCTGGCCTCAAGTGATCCACCTGCCGTGGCCTCCCAAAATGCTGGGATTACAGGTGTGAGCCACCGCACCCAGCCCCTCCTGATTATTACAAAAGAAAAATGTATCAGGTAATTAGCAACATTAATTATAGAGAATGAATTAGTATGTTTTATGTTGTTTTCTGGTGTTCCTTTGCAAAATTCATGCACACTCCTAAACTGATAGGCTCCCTGTGTACCTTGCTCTATTTTTTCCTAAAGACATTTGAGGAAGGAAATATAATATTGATGGATAGAGTTCCTTATAACTTGGTATGCATAATGAAAACCTTGATTTTTACTGCCTGTGAACGTTATTACTATGGTCTGTTTGGTTAAAAAAAGTGCCAAATTTGGTTATAATTGATGAACATTCTGACTTACTGATTTGAAGATTTAACAGTCAGAACTTGGTAGAATATAAATTTGGAATTATTTAGATTTGGTTTTTCTCCAGCCACTGCCTGCAGCAGACTTTATTCTTTAAGAATGTTTTGGAGTTCATCAGTGGTCTTGTGGGCTGACCCACAGCACAGTTCCTAGCTGTGGTGGACTGGCTCCTGCTTGGTCTTTCACCCGGTTGGGGCCCCCTGCAGGATGCCCCAACTAGTTGCCATTCCTGGTGTCACTGAACCTCAGGAAACTCCATCCACTGGGGTGGGGGTGAAGGCTGCTTCTCCGCAACTCTCTCCTCGCTCAAGGGGCACAGGGCACACAGACAAGATGCTACAGCGGTCCTCCACTCTCTGTGGTTGGTGGTTTTGGAGCTGCAGGGGAGAAAAGGTCGTAATAGCTTTTCCTCACCTGTCTCAAGCTTAACTGCTGAGGCACTTATAATAAAAGGCAGACAAAAGTCTACAAATTTATTTAAGTTTTACATGACATGGGAACATTCAGAAAGGAAGACCCAAAGAAACAGGGAAACCTGCGTATTTTTATGCTAAATTTGATGAAGAGTGGACAGTGATGCAACAGCGTGATTGGATCTGATGGTAACACACTAGGTAATAAACTGGGGAACTTAACCAGGGCCTGTTTGTTCAGATTATGTCTGAACAAATCTGTCTATGGATTTGTCTATGGATTTCATTCCTTTCTTGGCATAAGACAAGACCCCTTTGGAGTGGTTCTCATGACCTACTTCATGGGGAGGTCAGCTAGATTTTAGGGTCTGCTTCAGGGGAGAAGGGGGTGCAGGTAAGGTAAGAGTAACCTTGCTTCTGCTGTTTTCTTAAGTGCCAAGGTGCCGTATTTTGGGATAGTGTCTTGAACCTCATCAGAGACCCGCTCACTTCCTTTGAGTGCCAGGCAGAGGTAGGAGGGTGTGCCCTGCAAAGGCACAGACTTCTTCTGGAGCTGGCCTCTGCTCACCACCTGATGATCTTCTCTGCATCACCCTCTCTCAGTTCTCTTGAAAGCAGGAGGTTATAGCGGGTATATTCAGTTGCCTTTTCATAAAACAGGCAGGAGTTGGTGTCTTACCACAGTTGTTTTCTCCTTAGAAGGTGCGATGTTGAGAACAATTTTGTCTCCAGGGTAGAGTACCTACATCTGGCCAGAAGAAGAGGAAGACTTTTTTGTTTGTTTGTTTTTGAGACGGAGTTTGGTTCTTGTTGCCCAGGCTGGAGTGCAATGGTGTGATCTTGGCTCACTGCAACCTCTGCCTCCCAGGTTCAAGTGGTTCTCCTGCCTCAGCCTCCCTAGTAGCTGGGATTACAGGCATATGCCACCACACCCAGCTAATTTTGTGTGTGTCTGTGTGTGTATATATATATATATTTTTTTTTTTTTTTTTTTTTTGGTGAGACAGAGTCTTGCTCAGTTCGCTCAGGCTGCAGTGCAGTGGTGCAATCTCGGCTCGCCACCGCATCTGCCTCCCGGGTTCACGCTATTCTCCTGCCTCAGCCTCCTGAGTAGCTGGGACTATAGGGACCCGCCACCATGCCCTTTTAATTTTTTGTATTTTTAGTAGAGTCGGGGTTTCACTGTGTTAGCCAGGATGGTCTCGATCTCCTGACCTTGTGATCCGCCCGCCTTGGCCTCCCAGAGTGCTGGGATTACATACGTGAGCCACTGCACCTGGCCTAATTTTGTATTTTTAGTAGAGATGGGGTTTCTCCATGTTGGTCAGGCTGGTCTCAGCCTGACCTCAGGTGATCTGCCCACCTCGGCCTTCCCAAAGTGCTGGGATTACAGGCATGAACCACCATGCCCGGTCGAGAGGAAGAAGACTTTTAATATATTGTTACATGGTTGGTTGTTTTTTATTTTTGTTTTATTTTATTTTGAGATAGTCTCACTCTGTCACCCAGGTTCAAGTGTAGTGGCCCGATCACAGCTCACAGCCTTAACCCCCTGGGCTCAAGCAATCCTCCCACCTCAGCCTTCTGAGTAGCTGGGACTATAGGAGCACACTACCATACCTGGCTAATTTGTGTGTGTGTGTGTAGAGACAGGGGTCTCACTATGTTGACAAGATGGGTCTCAAACTCCTGGGCTCAAATAGCCCTCATGCCTTGGCTTGCCAAAGTGCTAGGATTATAGGCATGAACTACTGTGCCTGGCCAGTTGTTTTTTTATTTTTTATACTTTATTGACTAAAGGTCCCTCTTTTTTTTTTTGAGATGGAGTTTCGCTCTTGTTGTCCAGGCTGGAGTGCAATGGCGGGATCTTGGCTTACCGCAACCTCTGCCTCCCAGGTTCAAGCGATTCTCCTGCCTCAGGCTACTGAGTAGCTGGGATTACAAGCATGCACCACCATGCCCGGCTGATTTTGTAGTTTTAGTAGAGATGGGGTTTCTCCATGTTGGTCAGGCTGGTCTCGAACTCCCGACCTCAGGTGATCTGCTTGCTTGGCCTCCCAAAGTGTTAGGATTACAGGCGTGAGCCACCGCATCTAGCCAGATCCCTCATTTTTTATGTTCTAGTATTTATTTGGATTTATATGATTAGCAGTTTTGTTTTTCTATGTTTCTGTGTTCAGTTTTCTGAAGCAATATTTGTTGTCACTAAAGTTTAGTACTTTTTCAAGTTTTCTCATATGCAAATGAAGGTACTGTCTCCATCTTTAAAATAGAAACAGTATGAGAATTAAGTGAAATAATAATTACATAATAGGAGAATACCTGAGTACTTGACTTAGTAAATATTAGTTTGTTTTTCTCCTCTTTTTTTTTTTTTGCTCTTGCTTTTTGTTAAATAACAGGAAAACTTGGCTGTTAATTTAATTTTTTTTTTTGAGACAGTCTTGCTCTGCCACCCAGGCTGGAGTGCAGTGGCTTGATGTCAGCTCACTGCAACCGCCACCTCCTGAGTTCAGGTGATTCTCCTGCCTCAGCCTCCCGACTAGCTGGGATTACAGGCGTGTGCTACCAATTTTTGTCTTTTTAGTAGAGATGGGGTTTCACCATGTTGGTCAGTCTGGTCTCGAACTCCTGACCTCAGGCAGTATGCCTGCCTTTGGCCTCCCAAAGTGCTGGGATTATAGGCATGAGCCACCATGCCCAGCCTGTTAATTTAAAATTTAGAGGGGATAAAATCAAAGGTGTCAGAAGTTAGGGTGATATTTACTGTAAGCGTTGGATTAGATTAATAGGCTAGCTTTGGGATTAAATTTTTTTTCTTTTTCTTTTTGAGATGGAGTCTCACTCTTGTCACCCAGGCTGGAGTGCAGTGGCGTGGTCTCAGCTCACTGCAAACTCTGCCTCCTGGGTTCATGCCATTCTCCTGCCTCAGCCTCCCAAATAGCTGGGACTACAGGCGCCCACCACCGCACCCAGCTAATTTTTTGTATTTTTAATAGAGACGGGGTTTCACCGTGGTCTCGATCTTCTGACTCGTGATCTGTGTTGGCCCCCCAAAGTGTTGGGGTTACAGGTGTGAGCCACGGTGCCCAGCCTAAAATTTTTTTTCTTAACATAAAATCCTTCAGAAAAGGGCTTTGGTTTTTTGTTTGTTTGTTTGTTTTTTAACTTAAAAGGAATTGAGGTAGAATTTACATGTAGTGAAATGCACAGATGTGCCGTGAGTTTGACAAATGTAGCTTGTTACCCCTACGGAAATACAGAACATTCCTGTCATTCCAGAAAGCTCCCTGTGCCCTGTCCCACACCCACCCCTGCTTCCTGCACCTGAGAGATTTGCATGTTGTAGAGCTTTGATAAGTAGGGTCATGTAGTGTATACACTTACGGTTCTCATCTTTACTCAGCATGAAGTCTGAGCAATTCAGTTGTGTTATCTCAGGTAATAGGAGTGTGTTTCTTTTTATTGTTGAATAGTATTTTACTATATGGATATACCACAGTGTGTTTATCAGTTTTTTTATGGACATTTGGATTTAATCTACTTTATTGCTTTTACAAATAAAGCTGCTATGGACATTTTTGTAGAAGTCTTTTTGTGAACATGTTTGTTTCCATTTCGTTTGGGTAAATGCCTAGGAATAGAATTGCTGTATCAGGGCCGGGCGCGGTGGCTCGCGCCGGTAATCCCAGCACTTCGGGAGGCCGAGGCGGCGGATCAAGAGGTCAGGAGATGGAGACCATCCTGGCTAACACGGTGAAACCCCGTCTCTACTAAAAATACCAAAAATTAGCCAGGCGTGGTGGCGGGTGCCTGTAGTCCCAGCTACTTGGGAGGCTGAGGCAGGAGAATGGCATGAACCCGGGAGGCGGAGCTTGCAGTGAGTCGAGATCGCTCTACTGCACTCCAACCTGGGTGACAGCGAGACTCCATCTCAAAAAAAAAAAAAAAAAAGAATTGCTCTATCATAGGGGAGTCTGATATGCATCCAGATTGGAGAATCACAGCCAAGATAGTCTGGAGATCTGTCTGATTTTAGTCATTTTTATATATTGAAAGTACTGGGGATATTATTAATATTTGCTTGCTGTTAATCTCAGATAAGTTTTATATATCTTTTTTCTTAAAAGCACTGAAGTATTTAATAACATACATATAAGATTGTTGCATAGGTTTTATATTAGAGTAGTTTAATACTGCAAATCTGACCTCCATTTGGATAGCTCTTGTTTATGGGGATGGGATCAGTTTGAGTAGGTGAGATCTGTAGATGGTTGATTAGCTTCCTCTCTCTCTGGTCTTATTCAGCAGCCAGCAGGTATTAAATTTCTCACTTTCATTTATTTATGTATATATTTTTATGTTATTTTAATTATAATTTAGAAAATTTATTAAAATTTCAATAATTATAAATTCTCTTTAAAACAATTTTTTTCTTTTTAATCTCCTGAGTCAAGGTGAGGATTCATTTATTTTTTACTTTGCTGTTTTAATGGTACACTAAGTTAACCAAGTGAACAAAAGCCATAGGAGAAAGAAGAGCTAATTTATAGGCATGCAAATAAGCCCTGGATAATCTAGAAGCTTTAAGTTTGATACCTATTTGAAAATGATGTGTAAACATGAAGTTTGCTATTGTATCTCTGAATTCAGATAATGGGATTTAATGAACCTCAAAATTAATGAAGTAGCAACGTAAGTATAACTAACAGGAGACATAAAATAATTATGTTTTATTGCTGCACAATGGTATAATGTGGGGTTTTCTTTTTTGCTAGAAGTTATTGATTGCCATATTAAGTAGGATGATCATATAATTTGTTATCCAACAAGACCCTTTTGAGAATGAAAACAGGCACTATTAATAGTCAATTCTGGAGCAATAGGAATAAGCAGAACTGTTGTGTAAAACAGAAACCTTCATATATGTTTGACACAAGTCTCAAGTAGCCCCTCCCTCTACAATGTAAACTTTTTAGCAAAATCTAAATTTAAGTGGTTTGGTTTTTCCTTTTTCCTTCTTCCTTCTAATTTGTTACAGGCATCATTTTTATCACAAAAGCAAGTTGTGATCATATTGATAATACTTTGTAGAATTAATTTTGTAAGATCTCATGGAATTAATTTTGTAAAATCTCAATTTTTAAGTATGCTTATTGCATTTTTTCTCACCATATAGGTGAAATAAATTTGAATGTGGAAAAATAAATTATTAATCATAAACACTGTCTTATCAAGTACATTCATATTGTACTTTTCCTTTTTTTTAGCACTTAGACATTAATATTTTACATATTGTTATTTTGATTGTCCTTTTGTTTTTTGCCTTCCAGACAAATTATGAAAACAGAATATATAGCCTGAAAGTAGAATGTGGACCTAAATACCCAGAAGCTCCTCCGTCAGTTAGATTTGTAACAAAAATTAATATGAATGGAATAAATAATTCCAGTGGGATGGTAAGTTAATATAGTCATTTTGGTTTTATATAACATAATGTATAGAGTTATATGTTAATTATACATACACACAGCATAATATGTGTAAGATATTAATATGTAGTTAGGAGAAAGTTTTTAAAAGAGGACTTTTGTTAAGCCAGAAGTCTAAAGAAGGTTGCATTATGTTGTTTTTATTTTATTAATATAAATTAGGCCATCCTTAAAAACCTAATGTGCTTACCTGGAATAGATGTATGTGGTGGTTTAAACTTTTTTTTTCTTTCTTTTTTTTTTTCTGGAAACAGAGTCTCACTCTGTCGCCCAGGCTGGAGTACAATAGTGTGATCTCGGCTCACTGCAACCTCCGCCTCCTGGGTTCAAGCGATTCTCCTGCCTCAGCCTCCCGAGTAGCTGGGATTACAGGCACCCACCATCATGCCCAGTTAATTTTTGTATTTTTGTAGAGACGGGGTTTCACAGTGTTTGGCCAGGCTGGTCTCGAACTCCTGCCCTTAGGTGATCCGCCTGCCTCGGCCTCCCAAAGTGCTGGGATTACAGATGTGAGCCACTGTGCCTGGCCAAAAGTTTTCTTAGGGTTTTAATTGCCTTAGTAGTCATATTTCAGTTGATCTTTAAAAAGATGACCATTATTGGGCGGGGCATGGTGCTCAGTCCTGTAGAGATTGTGCCGCTGCACTCCAGCCTGGGCGAAAGAGTGAAACTCCGTCAAAAAAAAAAGATGATCATTATTTCTCTTTGAATGTTGCTTTTCTGAGGGCTAAGGTACATTTGGTGGGATTAAAAGGATGACTTCATGAAAAGGATGAATATTCATGAAGGGTTTTTTTCTTTGAGGAGCAGATATATCTGTGTTGAAATAGTCATGGCTGAGCATCATTGTCTGTTTATTTTTGGGTTTCACTCTGTCCCCTAGGCTGTAGTGCAGTGGTACTCCCCCACTTCCCCTGGCCTCAAGTGATTCTCCCACTTCAGCCTCCCAAGTACATGAGACTACAAGGCACATGCCACCAAACCCAGCTAATTTTTGTATTTTTTGGTAGAGATGGTGTTTCGTCATGTTGGCCAGGCTGGACTCAAACTCCTGACCTCAAGTGATCCGCCCACCTTGGCCTCCCAAAGTGCTGGGATTACAGGCGTGAGCCACTGTGTCCAGCCTATTGTCTCTTTAAACAAAATGACATGCCCTGCTTGACCCACACAAGTTAGTAGAAAATATGAGTAGATTGTTAAGTTCATAAGTCTTTGAAGCCTAGGCTCTCTTGGTGCCATGTTGAGAGCACACCACATACAAAATACATTTTAGGAAGCAAAATAACATATCATCATCATAAAATTAGTATCATCCATCTTAGGAAATAGGACCTCAGTATCCTTGATTTCTCATCCCATCCCTATATTTCCTCTCTCTACCAGTGTATTTGTACTACAAATGTATCACATATGTATACAAATTCATCCTCCTTTCTTCTCTTCTTCTCTCTTTCCATCTATTTACCATCTGTTAAAAATCACGAGTTTATACTAACAACTCCCACTAATTTTATTCTAAGACTATAGGGTTTGTTCTGTGATTCTTCCTTTCCATCTGAGAAACCTGGCTCCCATGCTCCCTAATGCATTTACTTATTTACTCAATTTCCCCTTCATATAACTGTACTTCTGGCAACAAGTTGAATCTTGGATTCACAGCCAGCTCCCTGCCCCACATCCCCAACCTAATATGCAGGTCTGAGGCAGGGCCCCAGATTGGCTGGTGCGTCCAGCAGGGAGGCACCAGGCCAAATAAAGCATGACCCCGAGAAAGGAAGAAGGTGGGGGAAAGGTCATTGGAAACCTTAGCCCTGCACCTGCTGGGCCATTAACACCTCCCACACCCCTCCCACCGCCCACTCCTGTGCCAACTCAGAGCTGGGACCTGAGAGTCTCTCTAGCCCTCACAGCCCTCAGTTGATCAGTCTTTGTGATTTACTGGGAGCATTTAGTCCATTTACATTTAATATACATAATTACTGACATGTTCAGGTTTAAATAGATCATCTTAGTTGGTGGTTTCTATTTTTCTGCATGTTTCTTGCCTACTTTTGGAATGGTTGTTCTCAACTTCTTTCATTCTGTTTGTGTTCTTTCAGTGGTTATTCTAGAAATTATGCACACTTATCTATTTTTAAGAAATTTGATAGGAGCAGGATTATAAAGCATATGAGTACACAGAAAGGATATTATTTAGGGAATGTCCTGTGTGACACACAGCATTGCCTTTATGAGGAAGATCTTGGTTAGATTTTGCTACTAGATGTATCTGTTTTTCTCCACTACTGGTTTGTTTTTACATTATAGTTTCTGTAAATTAAGTAACTAATGGTGTGTTCTACATTGTCATGGAAGCTAGGAAATTTAGATTAAATTTCAGACCTACCTCTAATAAGCTTATCTGATCTCTTGGGCTTTTGGTCCATTAGTTGATATTTTGCCTCCCTCTCTACCTCCCTTCCCCCAATCCATTTATCATTAAGCCTTGTCAGTTTTATGTTCCAACTGTAACTCGATTTAGGTCTTGTTTTTCTGTTTACGTTGCCACCAAGTGAATATTGGCCATCATTTATTTCCTGGACTCTTGCAACAACATCTCTGATTCTGCTTTTTAAAATCCCTTCCAATCTTTCCAAAGTTAGCAGCCAGAGGGATCCTCCTAAGAGACAAATTGTGTCATGTCATTTCTGCACTTCAAATTCCTTTAGGGGCATCAGCCTCAGCATGCTTGCTTCTTGCCATGGCTCACTGGGGGGAAATGCTCAAGGTGCACACTGGCTTGCGTGCCTTTCGTTTGGTCTCAAGACCTTTGCACTTCTGCTCTTCCTCCTTCCTCCACAGTCTGGCTAACTCCTATGGGTCCTTCATTTCTCACTATAAATTCCCCTGTCTTTTTTATTGAGACAGAGTCTTGCTCTGTCACTCAGGTTGGAGTGCAGTGGCACTGTCTTGCTCACTGCAACCTCCATCTCCTGGGTTTAAGTGATTCTCCTGCCTTAGCCTCTGAAGTAGCTGGGACTACAAGTGTGTGCCACAACACCTGGCTAATTTAATACAGATGGAGGTTTGCCATGTTGGCTAGGCTGTTCTCGGACTCCTGACCCGCGCTGGCCTCCGAAAGTGCTGGGATTACAGGCGTGAGCCACCGCACCCAGCCTAAATTCCACTTTTTTTTTTTTTTTTTTTTTTTGAGACAGAGTCTTGCTCTGTCGCCCAGGCTGGAGTGCAGTGGCCGGATCTCAGCTCACTGCAAGCTCCACCTCCCGGGTTTAAGCCATTCTCCTGCCTCAGCCTCCCAAGTAGCTGGGGCTACAGGCGCCCGCCACCTCGGCCGGCTAGTTTTTTGTATTTTTTAGTAGAGACGAGGTTTCACCGTGTTAGCCAGGAGGGTCTCGATCTCCTGACCTCGTGATCCGTCCGTCTCGGCCTCCCAAAGTGCTGGGATTACAGGCTTGAGCCACCGCGCCCGGCCAAAATTCCACTTTTTAATAGAACTCTTTATTGATGTTCCAACTTGAATTATGTCCCTTCTGTTGCTCTGTTATAGTCACTCTTATTCTTTTGTTGCACTTACTATAAATTTATCTTTTTGATTTTAAAAGAAATGTTTCTAATATAATAGAAGAAGTTTTAGAGAATGATAGAACCAGCATCTATGTGTCCTCCACCTAGCTTTGTTAAATGTTAACATTTGTCTTATTTGTAACAGATTTTTTTCTTTTTATTTTGAGATGGAGTCTTACTCTGTCTCCCAGGCTGGAGTGCAGTCATGTGATCTTGGCTTACTGCAACATCTGTCTCCCGGGTTCAAGCAATTCTCCTGCCTCAGCCTCCCAAGTAGCTGGGACCACAGGCATATGCCACCGCGCCCGGCTAATTTTTTTGTGTTTTTAATAGAGATGGGGTTTCACCATGTTGGTTAGGCTGGTCTCAAACTCCTGACCTCAAATGATCCACCTGCCTCGGGCTCCCAAAGTGCTGAGATTACAGGTGTGAGCCACCCTGCCCGGCCAGATTTTTTTCTTATTGGTACAAAGACTACATTATAAATAGAGTTAATTCTGTGTGTGGCTTTCTCTTGTTTCCCCTTCCTATTTTTTTTGAGACGGAGTTTTGCTCTTGTCGCTCGGGCTGGAGTGCAGTGGCACAATCTCAGCTCACTGCAACCTCTGCCTCCTGGGTTCAAGCGATTCTCCTGCCTCAGCCTCACAAGTAGCTGGGATTACAGGTGCCCGCCACCACTCCTGGCTAATTTTTGTATTTTTAGTAGAGATGGGGTTTCACCATGTTGGCCAGGCTGGTCTCGAACTCCTGACATCAGGTGATCTGCCTGCCTCGGCCTGCCAAAGTGCTGGGTGGGATTACAGGCGTGAGCTACTATGTCTAACCAAGTTTAAAATTTTTAAATTAAAATGTTCTCCATCAGATGGCTGTAAAACTTTCTAAATTCTTACTCTCAGTTGCAATGTTTATCTTGTCAAGGACCAGTAGAATTCAGTTCGTGGCCTGCCCCTTTCCATGGACATACCTTGAGTAGCGCTATTCTCGGAATACATCTACAAGTGTGCCATGGCGTGGGGCTTTCTTCAGCTTGAATATTGCCAAGCTGCTGTCCGCAGGGCTGGGTCAATGTCAGCCCCACCAGTGGTGTATAACAGGACCCTGTGAATGTGTGTTCCCACCAACCCTTCTTACTGTCAATCTGGAATGGGGACTGGGAAACAGAAAAAGAAATACTGATTTTAATCATTATTGGAGTGTAGATGTGTGTATGGAGGGTTGTGGGTAGGGTGAATATATTGGACATCTGTTTTTCTCTTCCATTTACATCTAAGAGTTTGGATTATTACTTTTATAACTAGTAAATGGTACAGAATTTCACACTGGTTATTGTGCCAGGATAGTTTTATATATTTTGAGGCTATTTAAGTATCTCATGAATTGTAGTTCACAGGCATTGATGGTGGGTGTCGCTTTAGTAATTTTAGTTTATGTGTATTTAATACGACGAGGCAAAATTATTCCCTGTGGTTGGTTAGCATTCTGAAGTGTAAATTTCATTGTCTTATGCAGTGAGATCTCACATTTTGGAGGTCATTGTATGTTGTAGACTGATAAGATGCAGATTTTATTCTGACATGATATTTATTTTCTCATGCTCTTTATTGTCTTCTCTCTTCATCTTTTTTGTTTTTCTTTTCCTCCAGTGTTTTTTTTTTTTTTTCACCCTGTTGGTATTTCACAGGATTTGCAATCACTGATGTTTATTTAACTACCATTTACAGCTGGAAATGTTTGTGTCTGCTTTAGAAATAGCCTGGTATTCTCTCTACTTATTTTTATAAACTGTTCAATTATGGAGTCTATTTAAAATAAGCTAATGAGGTTGCCACTCTTTAAAGTGTTAGAGGAAGCATTTTAAATGTACCTTACCACTGTAACATTTTTCTTACTCTTTTAGTTTCTTTTCTTTTCCTTTTTTTTTTTTTTTGAGACGGAGTTTCACTCTTATTGCCCAGGGTAGAGTGCAATAGTGCGATCTCAGCTCACTGCAACCTCTGCCTCCTGGGTTCAAGCGATTCTCCTGCCTCAACCTCCCTAGTATCTGGGATAACAGGCACCCACCACCATGCCCAGCTAATTTTTTGTATTTTTAGTAGAGACAGGGTTTCACTATGTTGGCCAGGCTGATCTCTAACTCCTGATCTCAGGTGATCCACCCACCTCAGCCTCCCAAAGTTCTGGGATTAAAAGTGTGAGCCACTGCACCCGGTGTTAGTTTCTAAAATAAATATCACTCAAATTATTTTTCTTTTCTACTTTCAAACACTTCCATGGTGATATAATTCACATACCATACCATACAATTCGCCCATTTAAAGTGTAAAATTCAAGGATTTTTAGTATTCACAACATTGTGGAATCACTGCGATGACCCAGGTTTGGAACATTTTTGTTCTTCCCAAAGCAAATCTGTGCCCATCAGTTGTCATTTTCCATCCCACCTCCCTCAACCCTAAACAACCATTAATCCACTTTCTGTCTTTATAGATTTGCCCATTTTGGATGTTTCATATAAATAGAGTCATAAAGTATGTGTTCTTCGGTGACTTAACGTAATGTTTTCAAGATTTACTCATGTTTTTAGTGTGTATTGGTACTTTATTCCTTTTTATTGTTGAATAATATTCCATTGTATGGAGATCCCATTTTATATATCCATTTATCACCTGGTAGATATTTCTATTTTTCTACTTTTGGCTATTATGAATACTGTTGCTATGAAAATTTGTGTACAAGTTTTCAAGTGGGCAAATATTTTCATTTCTTTTAGATATATATTTAGGAGTGGAATTGTTGGGTCATATAGTATCTGTGTTTTAGTTTTTGAGGAACTGTCAAGAAAGGTTTTCTAAAGTGAATGGGCCATCTTACATTGCTACCACTAGTGTATGCAGGTTCCCAGCTTCTCCACATCCTTGCTAACCTCAAGTAAAAAATCTACAACACAAACACAGAAATAAAAAGCAAAAAATTAAAACATAACAACATGAACAATCACTTTCAAAAAAAGGAAAACAACGAGGAAAGAGGGAAGGAAGACCACAGAATAACCAGAAAATAAATAACAAAATGGCAGAAGCAAGTCCTTACTTATCAAGGACTTTGTTACTATGTCTGATTCGAGCCATCCTGTTGGGTGTGAGGTGGTATTTCATTGTGGTTTTGATTTACAATTCTTGATCGCTGATGATGTTAAGGACCTTATATGTGCTTGTATGTCTTTGGAGAAATATATATTCAGATTCTTTGCCCATTTTTTAAAAGTAGTTTAAAACAGCAAACATTCTCTCGGTTTCTGTGCATCAGGAATGTGGGTGCAGTTTTCAGTAGGTCCTGTGGTTTGGAATTTCACATAGGCTGCAATTCAGATGTCAGCCTGTGCTGCCATCTCATCTGAATGCTTAACTAAGAAAGGATCCAATTCCAAGCCCACTCATATGGTTGTAGGCATGATTTTGTTCCTTGTGGGTTTCTGGACTGAGGGCCTCAGTTTTTCTCAGGCTGTTACCCAGAGACCACCCTCAGTTCCTTGCCACATAGGCTTCTCCATAGGGTAGTTCACCACAAGGCAGGTGATGTCTGTCTGTGAGGCCAGTGAAGGGAAGCAAGAGAGAGCAAGATGGAAGCCAGACTTTTTAAAAATCAGAGTCACACAAACACACACACACACACACAAATTATAATAAGAGGGCAGGAGAAAATTTTGGAAGTAGGGGATAGGTTTATGATATAGATTGTGGTGATGGTTTTATGGATGTATACTTATCTCCAAGTTTATCCAGTAGTATACATTAATTATGTACAACTCTTTGTATGTAAAACAATGAATAAAAAAAATATTAAGGCTGGTCGCAGTGGCTCATGCCTGTAATCCCAGCACTCTGGGAGTCAGAGGCGGGTGGGTCACAAGGTCAGGAGATTGAGACCATCCTGGCTAACATGGTGAAACCCTATCTATACTAAAAATACCAAAAATTAGCCAGGCGTGGTGGTGGGCGCCTGTAGTCCCAGCTACTCGGGAGGCTGAGGCAGGAGAATGGCGTGAACTGAGGAGGCGAAGCTTGCAGTGAGCTGAGATCTCGCCACTGCACTCCAGCCTGGGCGACAGAGTGAGACTCCGTCTCAAAAACATTTAAAAAAAAAGAAAGGTGCAGTGGCTCATGCCTGTAATCCCAGCACTTTGGGAAGCCGAGGCAGGCATATTGCTGAGCTCAGGAGCTCGAGACAAGCCTGGGCAACATGGTGAAACCCCGTCTCTAAAAAAAAAAACTAAAATTAGCTGGGCGTGGTGGCACATGCCTGTGGTCCCAGCTACTCAGGAGGCTGAGATGGAAGGATGGCTTGAGCCCAGGAGGTCAAGGCTGCAGTAAGCAAAGATTGTGCCACTGCACTCCAGCCTGGGTAACAGTGAGACCATGTCTCAAAAATAAAAAGAAACAAGTCATAGATCTAGCCCATACTCAAGAGGAGAGATTACATAGGGCATGAATATCAGGAGTTGGGGATATTTGGGAGCTGTTTTAAAAGCTGCCTATCACAGTCTGCGTTTGCCTTTTTTTTTTTTTTTTTTTTGAGACAGTCTTACTCTGTAGCCCAAGCTGGAGTGCAGTGGTGCAGTCTTGGCTCACTGCAACCTCTGCCTCCGGGCTCAAGCAATTCTTGTGCCTCAGCCTTCCGAGTAGCTGGGACTACAGGCGCGACTACTAATTTTTTGTATTTAGTAGAGATGAGGTTTCACCATGTCGCCCAGAGCGGTCTCGAACTCTGGAGCTCAGGAGATCCGCCTGCCTCAGCCTCCCAAAGTGCTGGGATTACAGGCATGAGCCACCATGCCCGGCCTTTAGCCCACATTTTAATTAGGTGGTTTGGCCTTTATTATTTAGTTGTAAGAGTTCTCTATGTGCGATACAAAAATCCCTGATTGGATATATGATTAGTAAGTATTTTTTTCCCATTCTATTGATTTTTCTTTTTACTTTCTTGATGGCATTGTTAGCAGTATAAGTTTTAAATTTTGATGTGGTCATAATTTATCTACTTTTTCTTTTGTCAAATGTGCTTTCGGTGTCATATCTGAGAGACCATTGTGAAATCCAACATCACAAAGATTTATTCCTATGTTTTCTTCTAATGGTTTTATAGTTTTAAGTCCTAATTTGGGTCTGTGATCCATTTTGAGATTTTTTTGGTGAATGGTATGAGTTAAGAGTTCAGTTTTATTCTTTTGCATGTGGATATCTAATTGTCCCAGTACCATTTGTTGAAAAGATTTTTCTTTTCTCCTTGAATTGTTTTGGCATCCTTGTCAATAATCAATTAACCATAAACATAAGGACTTATTTCTGGACTCTTAATTGTATTCCATTGATCTGTATATCCTTATGGGAGCACCCCTTCTTTTTTTTTTTTTGGAGACAGAGTTTCACTCTTGTCACCCAGGCTGGAGTGCAGTGGAGCAATCTCAGCTCATTGTAACCTCTGCCTCCTGGGTTCAAGTGATTCTCCTGCCTCAGCCTCCCGAGCAGCTGGGATTACAGGCGCCTGCCGCCACACTCAGCGAATTTTCGTATTTTCAATAGAGACAGGGTTTCACTATGTTGGCCAGGCTGGTCACGAACTCCTGACCTCAGATGATCTGCCTGCCTCAGCCTCCCAAAGTGCTGGGAGTACAGGCATGAGCCACCATGCCCCGCCTTTTTTTTTTTTTTTGAGACAGGGTCTCACTCTGTCATCTGGGCTGAAGTGCAATGGGGTGATCATGGCTCACTGCAGCCTTGATCTCCCTGGGCTCAAGTGATCCTCCCACCTCAGCCTCTTGAGTAGCTGGGAATACAGGTGTGCACCACCACACCCAGCTAGTTTTTGTATTTTTACTAGAGATGGGGTTTCGCCATGTTGCCCAGGCTGGTCTCAAACTTCTGGGCTCAAGGGATCCACCCGCCTATCTCTCCCAAAGTGTCGGGATTACAGGTGTGAGCCCCTGCACCTGGCCTGCCTTTCTGGACTGCTGTAGCTTTGTAGTTTTTTTGTTTGTTTTTGAGACAGAGTCTTGCTGTGCCAGCCAGGCTGGATTACGGTGGCGCGATCTTGGCTCACTGGAACCTCCGCCTCCTGGATTTAAGCACTTCTCATGCCTCAGCCTCCCAAATAGCTGGGATCACAAGCATGCGCCACCACGCCTGGCTAATTTTTTGTGTTTTCAGTAGAGACAGGGTTTCACCATGTTGGCCAGGCTGGTCTTGAACTCCCAGCCTCAAGCTGATATTCCTGCCTTGCCCTCCCAAAGTGCTGGGGTTACAGGAGTGAGCCACCACGCCTGGCCTGTAGTAAGTTTTGAAATCATAACTTTGTTCTTCTTTTTTTTAATAGTGTTTTGGCTACTCTGGGTTTCTTGCATTTGCATATGAATTTTAAGATAAGCCTTCATTTCTGCAAGCAAGAAAAAAGCAGTTGAAATTTTAATAGGAGTTGTATTGAATCTCTAAATTAACTTGATGAATATTGTCATCTTCACAGTAATAAGTCTTCTGACCCATGTATATTTATTTAGCTCTTTAATTTCTATCAACTATCTTTTACAGTTTTTAAAAATTATTTTCATTTATTTAATTTTTTGAGGTGGAGTCTAGCTCTGCTGCCCAGGCTGGAGTGCAGTGGCACGATCTTGGCTCACTGCAACCTCTGCCTCGTGGGCTCCAGCAATTCCTGTGCCTCAGCCTCCCAAGTAGCTGGGATCACAGGCATGTACCGGCTAATTTTTGTATTTTTAGTAGAGACGGGGGTTTTGCCATGTTGGCCAGGCTGGTCTCAAACTCCCGACCTCAGGTGATCTGCCTGCCTCGCCTTCCCAAAGTGCTGGGATTACAGGCATGAGCCACTGCACCCGACCTTTAAATTATTTCTATTTAATTCTTTTTTTCTCTTTTTTCTGGGGAGGGAGGGAAAGGGGGAGGTATGAGGGTGGTAGGAAGGAGGAAGGGGAGGGAGCTATTTTACAGTTTTCAGTGCACAAGTTTTGCACTTTTGTTAAATTTATATTTAGGTATTTTATTTTTATTTCAGATTGTTGCAAGTGTAAATAAAAACTAATTTTTGTATATGGAACCTGAATCTTGTTGCCTTGATGAACTTGTTTATTAGCTCTAATAATTTCTTTAGTGGATTCCTTAGAATTGTCTATATACCAGATAATTTCTTTCATTTCTTCTGCAAATAGAGGTAGTTTTACTTCTTCTCTTTCTAATCAGGATGCCTTTTATTTCACTTTCTTTCTTAATTGTCCTGGCTAGAAACTCTCCAGTACAATGTTGAAGTGATGAGAACGGGGCCAGGTGGTGGTGGCTCATGCCTGTAATCCCAGCATTTTGTGAGGCCGAGGTGTGCAGATCCCTTGAGCCCAGGAGTTCAAGACCAGCCTGGCCAAGATGACGAAACCCTGTCTCTATAAAAAAAATACAAAAATTGGCCAAGCACAGTGGCTCATGCCTATAATCCCAGCATTTGGGAGGCCGAGGCGGGTGGATCACGAGGTCGGGAGTTCGAGACCAGCCTGGCCAACATAGTGAAACCCTGTCTCTACTAAAAATACAAAAAATTAGCCGGGTGTGGTGGTGGGCACCTGTCTTCCTAGATACTTGGGAGGCTGAGGCAGGAGAATCGCTTGAACTGGGGAGGCGTGGGTTGCAGTGAGCCAAAGTAGCTGGGCCTGTGGTGGTGCGTGCGTGTAGTCCCAGCAACTTGGGAGGCTGAGGTGGGAGGATCACCTGAGCCCAGGGAGGTCGAGGCTGCAGTAAGCCATAATTGTGCCACTGCACTCTAGCCTGGGCAACGAGTGAGACCCTGTCTCAAAAAAAGAGAAAGAAAATATAAGAAGAAGTGATGAGAATGTCCTTGTCTTATTCCTCATCTTAGGAGGAAAACATTTGGCTTTTATTAAATATGATGCTAGCTCTAAGTTTTTTGTAGATTCCTGTTAGGTTGAAGGGTAGTTTCCTTCTATTCCTAATTTATTGAGTATTTATATCATGAAAGATTGTTGGATTTTGTCAAATGCTTTTTTGCATCCATTGAGATGATCATGGTTTTTGTTCTCTGTTCTGTTAATATGATATATTACTCTGATTTTTAAAATACTGAATCTATCTTCTGTTTCTGGGATAGGTCCTACTTGTATATGATCTTTGTTTTTTTTTTGGAGATGGAGTCTTGCTCTGTCGCCTAGGGTGGAGTGCAGTGGCACGATCTCAGCTCACTGCAATGTCCGCCTCCCAGGTGCAAGCAATTATTCCACCTCAGCCTCTTGAGTAGGTAGGACTACAGGCGCACACCGCCACCCCTAGCTAATTTTTTGTATTTTAGTAGAGACAGGGTTTCACCGTGTTGCCCAGGCTGTTTTTGAACTCCTGAACTCAGGCAGTCCGCCCGCCTCGGCCTCCCAAAGTGCTAGGATTACAGGCGTGAGCCACTGCACCCAGCCTATATATAGTCTTATATGTTGCTTGAGGTCGGCTGTAGATGACAGCTTATGGCCTTCTCAGCTCTTTCATAAGCCGGTGCATAGCCCTACACATGTGTGTGGTCTTCTAGATTCCCAGGCCTGTTTTGGGGCTTTTCAACACCTCTGTAGACACCTCATTTCCCAGCTTGTCTGCTTAAGTATTTTGGTTACCTTCTGGTGTTTTTTTTTTTTTTCAGACAGAGTCTCACTCTGTCGCCCAGGCTGGAGTGCAATGGCGCAGTCTTGGCTCACTGAAGCCTCCACCTCCCAGGTTCAAGTGATTCTCCTGCCTCAGCCTCCCAAGGAGCTGGGAGTACAGGCATGTGCCACCACACCCGGCTAATTTTTGTATTTTTAGTAGAGGCGGGGTTTCACTATCTATGTTGGCCACCCTGGTCTCAAACTCCTGACCTTGTGATCCACCTGCCTTGGCCTCCCAAAATGTTGGGATTACAGGCGTGAGCCACCGTATCTGGCCCACCTTCCTGTTTGACTCAACTTTTTTTGACAAATGCCCAAGGTGGGAGGTGATTGAAGATAGGTGAGCTCTGAGGTCAGATAAAGGAAAGCTCTGTGAGTGGAGTTTTCCAGGGAACTGCAGGACAGGTCAAATGCTGACAGTTAACTGAGAATGGGCTTGCAAGGAGCTCCATTCCCATTCTGTTGCTCTTTCACAGAAGATTAATTTGGGTCGGGTGCGGTGGCTCATGCTTGTAATCCCAACACTTTGGGAGGCTGAGGCAGGTGGATCACTTGAGCTCAGGAGTTCGAGACCAGTCTGGGCAACATGGCGAAACCCCGTCTCTATGAAAAATAGAAAAATTAGCCAGGTGTGGTGGCGGGTGCCTGTAATCCCAGCTACTTGGGAGGCTGAGGCAGGAGAATTGCTTGAACCTGGGAGGCGGAAGTGGCAGTGAACTGAGATCATGCCACTGTACTCCAACCTGGGTGACAGAGCGAGACTCTCTCAAAAAAAAAAAAAAAAAAGAATAATTAGGAATAGTGCATGGAATGCATTGGAAAGAAAAATCTGAAAGAAGAGATCAGCTTAGTAGCTTTCGTCTAAATCTCAGTGTGAGGTAATTCCGCAGATTTTGGGTAGTGGCATTGGAAATGGAGAGGAACCTTTTGACCTTACTCCATTAAGAAGGAATTGGTAAATTTATTTACAAAGTAGTTATTTAATATAACATTTATTTCTGATGACCAAAGTTCACTATATGTTTTATATCTTTATATTTTCCCAAAATATTAAACTAATTATGATAAAATATACTAATTATGGTATTAGTAATTTCATAGTGTATGTTTTGTGAAAATAGAGGCAAACTATGAATTTTCAAAGTCATTCTTATTAAAATACACTTAAGAAATTGGTGCCATAGTACTTTAAACTTGCTAGTTAACTGTACTCTTTCCTCCCCTTTCAGGTGGATGCCCGGAGCATACCAGTGTTAGCAAAATGGCAAAATTCATATAGCATTAAAGTTGTACTTCAAGAGCTAAGACGTCTAATGATGTCCAAAGAAAATATGAAGCTTCCACAGCCACCAGAAGGACAAACATACAACAATTAATTTTAGTGGATCTCAAACTTGTCTTAAATCAACAACCTTCTACTCATGTTAATGTCTTGATTAAATATCACAATGAAAAATACCCACACATTAAGTAAAAGAATTCCAGCTGGTAAACATGACCTGGACATTTGTAAGAATATATTTAATACATGTACACCCATTATGTTTTCAGGTAACAGGAGGAAAAATGCAGCACAATTTTTTTTCTCTTGTTAAGGCACTGTCATTTAAACCATAAACCTGGAGTACTCGAAGTAGAATTCAGGTTTACAAGATGAAAGCGTGTGGAGAAGTGTCAGATGGCAGTGGAAGCATGTGTGTTTCTAAAAAGTGAAAATCTCAAGAAAGAAAACAGAAATGGCATGCTTTACCCATCTTGCTTAGTGAAAGAGAGCTGCAGTTGAAATTGTTTAAAAAGTAGCAGGTACAACGAATATTGTCACAGATGTGTTAATTTTTGAAGCGGTGTGGGTGCTGACTACTAGTAGTATCAAAAATATGTTCAGGATTGTTTTGATACCTGTATTTATAATAAAAAATGTTGGGGGGAGTTGATGAATTTCTGTTAAAAGCTGTTCTTGTGTGTTACATGTAACAGACATGGTAAATATTTGTTTACAGTCTTTGTTTAACCATACATTTAAGTTTAAGTGAAGTCAACAAAAAGGAAATAGGTGTATGGATATGTGATTTTGAGATTAAAGTTAGTCTTAAAATGTAAATAAAATGTGGAACGTGTCCTCAGAGACTGTGCCATTTCTATTATGTTGATGTAGTATATGTACAGTACCATGCTAGGGAAGCAAAAATTGGAATTATGTAGCTTCTCCTGTATACACACTTTTATTTACCCTATTTTGTGTACTTCTTGTGAATTATAATGTGCAGACTATTTCAGAAAAGAAATTATCTAGTTTAATTTCTTCTTTGGACAAGGAGGAGTCCTAGGTATTATATTTTGAGTTTGATTTCACCAGAAATAATATTATGAAAAAGATCTTTGCATTCTGGCAATTCTTTTAGGATTATAGGTTGCAAATTATCCAAATACATATCCCATTTTTAAAATCATAACATCTTTTTTAGTTGTTTTTCTGTGAAGCTTTTGGTTAATAAATAGGATGAACTAATTGGAGACTTTTATCTTCCATTTAGGGCTTTTAATACTAGCAAGGATAACTTTATTCATTCCACTGTTCTCTACTCTAACAAATATGAACTCTGAAGTTGAAAATTCATTTATGTTCTGCTTTTACCAAAGTGACGTGAGGCCTTAGGTCACTATTTCACTTCAAAGTACTGGATACAAAGCTTTGTTGAAAATGCTGTTTGATGAATTCACTGAAGAATATAGATAAGTGGTCAGGTAAAGTCTCCTTTTATTTTGTCAAGCTTCATAATTTGTCTCATACTTTACCCCGGTATATATATAGGCAAACCAAAACCTTATCAAATATTAAATTAGATGTTCAAACTTTGCTTATAAAGTAAAGTATTGGCCATGCGGTGACTCATGCCTCTAATCCCAGCACTTTGGGAGGCTGAGACAGGCAGATCACTTGAGGTCAGGAGCTTGAGACTAGCCTGGCCAACATGATGGAACCCCATCTCTACTAAAAATACAAAAAATTAGCCAGGTGTGGTGGTGGGCACTTGCAGTCCCAGCTACTCGGGAGGCTGGGCAGGAGAATTGCTTGAACCTGCCAGACGGAGGTTGCAGTGAGCTGAGATCACACCACTGCTCCAGCCTAGGCGACAGAGCAAGACTCCGTCTCAAAAAAAAATATATTAATAATTGACCTTGGCTGTATATTAAAATAGTTACTTTTATGGTAGGGCACATTTCTCAAACATGCCCTGAAAGGCTTTTATCAAGCTCATATAAAGTTAAAGCTTTGAGCTACCTTTTCTTGGCCAATAGTACATTAAAGTCACTGAGTTTATGTAAACATTAATTTCAACATGGCTGTTCCATTTTATTTATCAAGAATATTTAAAATGCTTTAAGATGATACATAGAGAACATACACATACATACAAATTAGTGCATGTGTAATTTGTTAAATTTGAAATGAACTATTACCTTGAAATATAGTCTTTAAAAATTTTTAATGGTTAAGATTAAATTGAATGAACTGACACTGTAGTCTAATGGTAACTGATAATCTGAATCCATCTCTCTGATAACCTCCTTTCCATTTTGAAAATGTGTCTTATTATACATGGAAGCTAGTAACTACTTGAATGCTGTTGGCAGGATGAGGTTCTGGGTACCTCAGTCTCTTGTCCTCTTTCCTTCCCCCAAATTTATGATTGTGAAGTTGCCAACCCCCCACCCCCTTCTCCTGCCAAGTACATGTTCATCTCCCCTCTTAGTTGTGAGATTATGGATCTCTGCAGAAATTTGCATGCCATTTAACCCATTTCTAAAGCAGAATCCATTCTGCATGTCACAATCAAGATGTACTTGGCAATCTAAGACACACTGGGAGACTGTAAGAGGAATTAATATAGAAAAGCTCTTAATTATAGTAACATTTGGAAGAAATTTTTCCTTTGTTTTGTAAAGTGGCTAAGGTTGTAGGAGTGTGTGGTATTACCTTTTAAATGAACTGTAAAATTGCCTTAGAAATTTGTTTAAAAGGCTAGCAAGTGAAACCCTTGAGGGTGATCATATATTAATAAAGATTACCAAAAGAAATTTCTTGTCCTGTTAGGTCAGTGTTATGATTTAATGGTTTTAATTACTTAACCAATTTTAAGAATTGATAATTTTAAAAAATATTTTTTCTAGCATTCTAAAGTAATGTCTTTTGTTGTGGGTTTATGTGTAACTACAGGGTTTTGGAACATAAACATTTTGAAGGATAGTCAATGGTATTTAGTCTTGGATATAAAAATAGAGAAAATTTATAGTTTTATGTTATTAAAATAATTTATCACACTTAGTGATTTGAGGTTTTTGCAGAGTAGATTTGTTTGACTCATGGTTTATTAGTCTGGATTACTTAAGAACAATATGTTGATTTTAATGTTAATTCCCACTAAATATATAATATTGATAAATACATGTGAAATTAATACTGTTTTGAAAATGTAGAGGACACAGCTGGGAATTATGAATGCTTTTTTCTTAATACGTTTGGTGTGTGTGGCTTTGGATGGTTCTGCTGATTCATCACGGAAAGACAGCAGTGAACTGTGGCCTGCCATCAAAACTGTATCAACTCTTTTAATGAGCATGTGACTGTATTAGGTACATTTTGAGGAATATAAGTATTGATGATAAAGTCTAATATGCATAATAGGATTTTGGAGGCATTTCAGGAATTTTCCTTTTATAGTATGCTTTTTAGGCATCTGTATGTGTAATGTCATGGTATCATTTGTTGCTGGGATGGATTGAAAAGCACTGCTTTTACTTTTCTGATAAGTATCAAAATAATTTTCTAGTTACAACTTGACTGGCTTTTAATTATTGTCACTCACACACAAAATTCAACTCAAGGTTTGGGAAAAGTGTATTTTTTTCTATACAAGATAAAAGTGTCATAAAAAGGAATGGATGAATTGTTGATAGGACCATTAGCAGTTAATTTTTACCTGATACAGAGTTTACTGCATAGGAAGGAATACCTCTTAAATAATATGCCTTATAGAGTGATGAAATCTTACCATAGTTCGTACTGAAAATGTTTATTTAAAAAGTATTGTGGAGTGTTGAAAATAAAGATACATAATAAGTATTTTCTGAAGAGAAAATTAATGAAGGTATTTAATGATATAGGAAATAAGTGACAAGTTAAAGTCCATTTTGTTGCAATAAAGGAGTTGTGCAAACTCAAGGAGTGAGTTACATGATTGAAAAAAATCATTGGATACGAGGAAGTTGCTATGGTGTTTATATCCTTAGTAGGATCTTTTCATCTAAAAAATTCCCAAGAATCTGCTCCATCTCATGTTTAAAAGTAAATTTTTTTTTTTTTTTTTTTTAAGAGACAGGGTCTCGCTCTGTCACCCAGGCTGGAGTGTGTTGGTGCAGTCATGATTTACTTTAGCCTTGATACCCTGGGCTCCAGTGGTCCTCCCGCCTCCCGCCTCAGCTTCCTTAGTAGCTGGGACTACATACAGGTGCACGCCACCATGTCTGGGTTTTTTTGTTGTTGTTGTTTTGTTTTTTGTTTTTGGTAGAGACAGGGTCTCACTATGTTATATAGGCTGGTCTGAAACTCTTGGCCTCAAGTGATCTTCCTGCCTTAGCCTTCCAAATGCTGGGATTACAGGCATGAGCCACCACCCCTGGCTGGCATCTCATATTTCTGTGTAGTCTATATGACCATCTCAAAGTTTTTGTTTCAGGTTAATTTGTGAAATAAATGATAAAGGCTGATAGATCTTGTTTTCTTATGAAGATTCCAGGGATTATCCTTTCTCCATTGTTTAACTGACCAAATACCATGTAAGTGTTGTGCAGTGATCCATTTGCTGCCAAATATATAGACTCAGTGTGTGAATTCTTTTATCTTGTCCTCATCAGTAGTGAGCAGCTACTTTATCTAGAAATTTTGGCAGTTAAAAGTTTATACAAAAGCAGAGTAGCAGAGTTGTTATTCTTAGTTGGCACTAGAAACCAATAGTCAAAAGAAACCTGTGGTAAATAGAAAAGCAAATTGTTGACCTTATCTGTAGTGAATACTTTGCATTGCTTGTTCAGTACAGTAGTTGAGTAATGAAAGAAAAACATTGTTCAAAGATTACAAGGAGGCTTTTTTGTTTTTTTTCGTTTTGTTTTTTAAACAAGCAGTCCTCCTGCCTGCCTCAGCCTCCCGAGCAGCTAAACCACAGGCACACACCACCACACTTGGCTAATTTTTAAAAAATTTTTTGTAGTGGTGGTCTCGCTGTATTGTCCAGGCTGGTGTCAAACTCCTGGCCTCACGCCATCCTCCCAAAGTGCTGGGATTGCAGGCATGAGTTACCTTGCCCAGCTCAGTTTTTTCCCCCTTTTAGTAATAGATTACAAGGTAATCAAAAATTCACATTATCATGAAATGAGACTTTTTTTTTTTGAGACTAGAGTCTCGCTCTGTCGCCCAGGCTGGAGTGCAGTGGCCAGATCTCAGCTCACTGCAAGCTCTGCCTCCCAGGTTTACGCCATTCTCCTGCCTCAGCCTCCCGAGTAGCTGGGACTACAGGTGCCCGCCACCTCGCCCGCTAGTTTTTGTATTTTTAGTAGAGACGGGGTTTCACCATGTTAGCCAGGATGGTCTCGATCTCCTGACCTCGTGATCCACCCGTCTCGGCCTCCCAGAGTGCTGGGATTACAGGCTTGAGCCACTGCGCCCGGCCATGAAATGAGATTTTAACAGGACATCCTCATGTTAAAATGTAGTAAAATTAGTTTTAATACTGAATGTCCTGTTTTTTCATTTAAAGACTTTCATCCATTTATAATTAATAAACATGATACTTGATACTTGCAAATACTTTATTATATTTGATAGCCCTTGAGGCTTATCAGCCTTTAACTTGGAGAACAGATTTTTTCCACAGTTGATAATTGATAAAGATATTGTTTCATTCCTTATCAAGCCACATTAGCCACTTAAGTAATGGTGGTCAAATGTTCTGATTCCATCCATTATTATAAATTATCTTTTTGTTGCTATAATGTAAAAAAATCTGGATAATTGCAATGATTATTCAGACAAATTCAAAGTGGGTGATGGGCACATTTTCAGTTATCCTAATACTCAAGTGAAAATAATTGAGTTCACAAGAAGAGTAAATTAATTGCATTGGTTTTTAAATTTTAGTAACATATGGATCCCTTTGAGAAGGAAAATTCTTGTGGACTTAGTATTGTCTTGAATTATTTTTATTAAACTATTGTTTAATGCATACATTGTTTGAACTTAGGCTCTTAGATTTTTTTTTTCTTCTTCTTTAGACCTGTAACAAAACTGCAAGATCTTTTAAAATTATAAAGTGGGCCCGGCGGAGTGGCTCACGCCTGTAATCCCAGCACTTTGGGAGGCTGAGGCAGCCAGATCACCTGAAGTCAGGAGTTCGAAACCAGCCTGGCCAACATGGTAAAATCCTGTCTCTACTAAAAAAAACAAAAATTAACCGAGCATGGAGGTGTGTGCCTGTGGTCCCAGCTACTTAGGAGGCTGAGGCATGAGAATCACTTGAACCTGGGAGGCAGAGGTTGCAGTGAGCTGAGATCATGCCACAGCATTCTAGCTTGGGCAGCAGAGCAAGACTCCATCTCAAAAAAAAAAAAAAAAAAAAAGGCTTTATTGCTAAAAACTAGGTAATTTTTTATGAAATGAAAATTTTATTGAGTTCTGTTTATCAAACATGTTGGCATGCTTGTTATTAAACCCTCCGTATGTATATGAAGTCCTTATAAAAGGCTACTCACTTGGTACTTGTATGTAGATGATAATATTGAGTTCATAGGTAAATATATGTACATTATTGTCAACTCTTTGTAACAGAGATGATGATCAAGTCTGCCAGTCCCTTATCTGGCACCTCCTATCTGGTAGAGTCTAACTACCCATTAGCATCATGTTCTAAGCTGAACTGGATAGTAATATGGATAAGTGAAGCCATTGGCATGATATTCTAAACCGAACTGGATAGAAATATGCAAAATGAAGCCATTAGCATAATGTTCTCAGCTTAACTGTGTAGTAATATGGATAAATAAAGCAATTATCACAATGTTCTAATTGGTACTGGATAGTAATATGGATAAATGAAGAGCAGTCCAGAGGAATCTACTGCAAATCCTAGGGAAAACGCCTATTTTGCCCTCTGCCCTGTGACTGTGGGCAGTTAGCCCCGTAACCTTTAGTTTATTCTGTAAAGGCTGTGCTTGCCTCTGAGTTGTCATGTAATGAAATAACATGAATGGGTTTCATCACAGTCTGATGCAGAGTGATCAATAAATGGTAATATTTCTTAATGTTATTAATCTAAGAACGCTTAGTCTATGTTAAAATTTGCATTTGTGGCTGGGCACGGTGGCTGATGTCTGTAATCCCAGCACTTTGGGAGGCTGAGACAGGCAGATCATGAGATATAGAGATTGAGACCATTCTGGACAACATGGTGAAACCCCATCTCTGCTAAAAATATAAAAATTAGCTGGGCGTGGTGGCGTATGCCTGTAGTCCCAGCTACTCAGGAGGCTGAGGTTGCAGTGAGCTGAGATCATGCCACTGTTTCCAGCTTGGCGACCGAACGAGACTCTGTCTCAAAAAATAATAATAAAATAAAATATACATTTGCATCAAGCCTGTACTTCTATGTAAAGAATGGGTTGGTTTTTTAAAAGAGTTCATATGGGACGCCGTTAAGGCATTTGTGCATTCTGAATTCAGTTAATTTCTGCCCATGGTCAAAGGTGAACAGATAGGCTTTTGGATGTTTGTGATAGGCTTCTTGATGCCCCCACACTGCTGAGAGGATGCCCCCACACATCTTGCCGCAGGGGCCCTGGTGGATACATCTCAGATTGGGCACAATTGCTTTGGTACCAGCAGCAGGCCATTAAGATGAAGTCCGTTGGAAAGAGGTAACTTACTGGTAATGGAAAGCCAGGTTCACAAAGCTTGGGTTGAAAAGTCCATGGTTTACATTATAATAGAAAACTCAATTCTTCATATATGCAACCTATGTAAAGTAACTTGATTAATTAGAAAAGGGAGATTACATTTTAAGCTTATCTTTTCCACTAGTTACTTGTGAATATAATCACAGTGAAGTCATATGAATTGTGAAAGAAAGTCGATTTCTACTTTTTTTTTTTTTTTTGAGACGGAGTCTCGCTCTGTCACCCGGACTGGAGTGCAGTGGCCGGATCTCAGCTCACTGCAAGCTCCGCCTCCCGGGTTCCCGCCATTCTCCTGCCTCAGCCTCCCGAGTAGCTGGGACTACAGGCGCCGCCACCTCGCCCGGCTAGTTTTTTGTATTTTATTTTTAGTAGAGACGGGGTTTCACAGTGTTAGCCAGGATGGTCTCGATCTCCTGACCTCGTGATCCGCCCGTCTCGGCCTCCCAAAGTGCTGGGATTACAGGCTTGAGCCACCGCGCCCGGCCGATTTCTACTTTTAATAAGCATCAGTGGGTGGTGCTTCCAGCAAATCTTGAGACTAGGGCTTTTGTCTTATTCTTGCCTTTGGGCAGGCACTGTTAGATGCTGAAGATACATAGCCTCTTTTCTCACATGTACGATTTGGTGGAACTTAGAGATAGGCTCTTTATTTATTTATTTATTTATTTATTTATTTAAGATGGAGTCTTGCTGTGTCACCCAGACTAGAGTGCAGTGGCACCATCTCAGCTCACTGTAACCTCTGCCTCCTGGGTTCAAGTGATTATCGTGTCTCAGCCTCCTGAGTAGCTGAGACTACTGGAGTGCCCCATCACGCCCAGCTAACTTTGTGTATTTTTAATAGAGATGGGGTTTTGTCTTGTTGCCCAAGCTGGTCTGGAACTGCTGGGCTCAAGTCAACCTCCCTT
The DNA here is from genome assembly GCF_009764315.1 of Trachypithecus francoisi. Classification (NCBI taxonomy): domain Eukaryota; kingdom Metazoa; phylum Chordata; class Mammalia; order Primates; family Cercopithecidae; genus Trachypithecus; species Trachypithecus francoisi. The sequence continues at coordinate 2,918,314 of NW_022681472.1, forward strand.
CTCCGTCTCCCAAAGAGCTGGGATTACAGGTGTGAACCACAATGCCCAGCCAGGACTAAATTTCTGAGGTTGTTGAAAAGCGCTACAGCAAGTGTTATTAATAGCTTGTCTTTTAAGGAGAATATAAACTATACCTACATATAACGAGTTTGCTCCTTATCCTGGTGTTTGGTAACTGATAAACAGATTAGCCGAGGCCGGGCGCGGTGGCTCACACCTGTAATCTCAGCACTGTGGGAGGCCGAGGTGGGCGGATCACGAGGTCAGGAGATCGAGACCATCCTGGCTAACACGGTGAAACCCTGACTCTACTAAAAACGTAACAACAACAACAAAAAATTAGCCGAGCGTCGTGGCGGGCGCCTGTAGTCCCAGCTATTCGGGAGGCTGAGGGAGGAGAATGGGGTGAACCCAGGAGGCGGAGCTTGCAGTGAGCCGAGATTGCGCCACTGCGCTCCAGCCCCAGGGACAGAGTGAGACTCCGTCTCAGGAGAAAAAAAAAAAAAAAAAAGTTAAACCCTGCGCGGTGGCTCACGCCTGTAATCCTAGCACTTTGGGAGGCCGAGGCAGGTGAATTGCTTGAGCTCAGGGGTTTGAGACCAGTCTAGGCAACATGGTGAAACCCCATCTCTACTGAAATACAAAAAATTGGGCGGCGTGTCCCTATAATCCCAGCTACTTGGGAGGCTGAGACAGGAGAATCGCTTGAGCCTGGCACGCCAGGTTCTACTACACTCCAGCCTGGGCGACAGAGCAAGACTCCATCTCAAAAAAAAAAAAAAAAAAAGTTATATTGTTGGTTGGGCGCAGTGGCTCACGCCTGTACAATCCCAGCACTTTGAGAGGCCGAGGTGGGTGGATCGCTTGAGCCCAGGAGTTTGAGACCAGCCTGGGCAACATGGTGAAACCCTGTCTTTACACAAAATACAAAATAGCTGGGCATGTCCCAGCTACTTGGGAAGCTGGGGTGGGAGGATCACTTGAGCCCAGAAGGTTAGCAAGGCTGCAGTGAGCTGTGATCGCACAACTGGACTCCAGACTGGGTGACAAAGTGAGACCCTGTCTCAAAAAACAAAAAAAAAAACGTTTTTTACACTTTTATGTTTGGGGGTACATGTGATGGTTTGTTACACAGGTAAACGTGTCATGGAGTTTTGTTGTACATACTATTTCATCACCCAGGTATTAAGCCTGGCATCCAATAGTTATCTTTTCTGCTCCTCTCCCTCCTCCCACCATCCCACCTCTAGACCCCAGTGTCTGTTGTTTCCTTCTTTGTGTTCACAAGTTCTTATTTAGCCCCAGTTTATAAGTGAGAACATGTCGTATTTGGTATTCTATTCCTGTTAGTTTGCTAAGAATGATAGCCTCCAGCTCCATTTATGTTCCCACAAAAGACATGATCTCATCTTTTTTGATGGCTGCATAGTATTCTACAGTATATATGTACCACATTTTCTTTTATCCAGTCTGTCATTGATGGGCGTATAGGTTGATTCCATGTCTTTGCTGTTGTGAACAGTGTTGCAGTGAACATTTGCATGCATGTGTCTTTAAGGTAGAATGATTTATATTCCTCTGGGTATATACCCAGTAATGGGATTGCTGGGTCAAATGGCAGTTTTGCTTTTACCTCTTTGAGGAATCGACATACTACTTTTTACAATGGTTGAACTAATTCACACTCGCAGCAACAGTGTATAAGTGTTCCCCTTTCTCCACAACCTCACCAGCATCTGTTGTTTTTTTGGCTTTGTAATAATAGCCATTCTGATTGGTGTGAAATGGTATCTCGTTGTGGTTTTGATTTGCATTTCTCTAATGATCAGTGATACTGAGCTTTACCTCTTAGACTCTGGACAGCCCACACATTCTCGGGAATAGTTTAGTCTTGACAAAATGGAAACTGGAGTAGTCAATTTCTTAGACACCTTTGGTGCTAACTTAATTTCTCAGTCATTTAATCTATGTGTGTGGTGTGTGTGTGTTTCGAGACAGGATCTCACTGTGTCACTCAGGCTGGAGTGCAGTGGTAGTATCTCAACTCACTGCAACCTCTGTCACCTGGGCTCAAGTGATCCTCCCACCTCAGCTTCCTGAATAGCTGTGACTACAGGCACGGGCCACCACGATCAGCTAACTTTTGCATTTTTTGTAGAGACAGGGTTTCAGCATGTCGCCCAGGCTGGTCTCCAACTCCTGAGCTCAAATAATCACCTGCCTTGGCCTCCTAAAGTGCTGGGATTACAGGCATGAGCCACTGTGCCCAGATAATTTTTGCATTTCTTGTAGAGATAGGGTCTTGCCATGCTGCTCAGGTTGGTCTTGAACTCCTGAGCTCAAGTGATCTGCCTTTCTTGGCCTCCCAAAGTGCTGGGATTACTGGCATGAGCCACTGTACCCAGCTAAGTTTTGCAGGTTTTGTGGAGATGGAGTCTTGCCATGTTGCCCAGTTTGGTCTTGAACTCCCAAGCCCAAGTGATCCTCCTTTCTTGGCCTCCCAAAGTGCTGGGTATAAGGCATGAGCCACTGTGCCTGGCCTACACTGTGTATTCTAAGAGCATAGAATGCTTTACGGTGTATGGAACCTTGCTGGTCCTATGGGAGACACACAGAAGTATAGTTTTATTCACATGTAGTATACAGTCTGTCTTTTGAAAGGATATCATTTTGGTATAGACCAGTGCTTCTCAGATTTTAATGGCATTCTTGAGGGTTTGTTAAAGTGCAGATGCTAATTCAGTAGGTCTGTGGTGGGACCTGAGGTTCTGTTTCTTACAGGCTTCCCATGATGGCCACTGGTTGGTAAACCACACTTTGAGGAGCAAAGGGCTTAATAAACAGTGGTTTGGGAGGAGGCTTATTGGAAGTGTGTCTGGCGGGCATCGTGGAGTAGGAAATGCAGACCATGTTTGGGGTGCATATACTCAAATTCTCTTTACAGAGGAGCAAGCATGGTCTCACCACGGTGTCCTTGGCTGTTTTGGTTTTGTCTCCCTAACTCCCTGCCCACTCACTTTTCATGGCCCTCTGCTGGAACTTCCTCTCCAGCCCCATACTTTTGACTTGAGACCTTCTGACTCTCAGAGCCTGTGTATTTGGTATATTTGTGTGTGTGCAGGGATGGGCATAGAGGGCAATTTCACCGCAAATATTTAAATTTTAACATTGCCACATCACGAAAATCAGTTTCTTTTTAAATGTTCCCATCTGGGCTGTGTGTACAATAATCTTTATGATGTCTCTGGCACATCCCCTTGCTGAGCTTGGGCACCTTGTAGATGACCTGTGGGTGCACACCTGCAGCACTGAGTCTTCTGGGCTGTATTTGCAGGGCCCTTCACCTGGTGGGCATTTCCTGATGCCACCTCACAGATTCTAACCTTCATCTCCGGGCACACGTGCCTTTTCTGCAGGCCTGGGAAGCTTCTCCTCCTCATCCCTGTTCCAGGCACATAACTGCTTCCTTTTGCAGCACGAATGAAATTTATTTCAGGGAAAAACATAGTAGGTAGGTTTTATATCCCAAAAGTGTCCTTCCATCTGTTAAGGCCAAGTTTAAATGTTACCTTTTCAACCAAAAAATTGCAGGTCATGCTTATTTGTCTCTCCCTCAAGCTGTATTGATAAAGGCAAATAATGAGATGGAAGTCACAAAGTGTTTGTTGTGGTGTGTGTGCCATGCTCACCAGCACCAGCCACCCTGCCTGCTGCCGGCAGAGCACCTGGGTGTGAGGGTCAGGGCGGGCAGAAACAAGCTGTGGGGTGAGGTAGAAACGCCAGTGTACAGCGGAAGAGCGCAGCCCCTTGCTCATGTCTCAGCACGGCAGAACTGTTGTGGGGGGGCTTTAACTCAGTATATACTCCTGAAAAATTTTTAAATGACCAGGGCCAATAGATATGTGACAGATAGATACAAATAGATAGTAGATATTTGTCAATTTGTGAGGTAGAAAGCCTTGTAATGTGTTCTAAGCACTACAAACATTTTTCTGAGATGATGTTGTTATTTACCTGAAGTGCCTCTGTTAGCACTTTTGGTAGAATATGACTTTTCTCTAATTTTGAGATAATTTCTTTTCTTTTCTTTTCTTTTTTTATTCTGAGACAGAATTTCACTCTTGTTGCCCAGGCTGAAGTGCAATGGCGTGATCTCAGCTCACTGCAACCTCCGCCTCCTGGGTTCAAGCAATTCTCCCACCTCAGCCTCCCAAGTAGCTTGGGATTACAGGCATGCACCATCATGCCTGGCTAATTTCCTTTCCTTCCTTTCCTCTCCTTCCTCTCTTTCTCTCTTTCTTTCTTTCTGTTTTTTTTTCAGACAACGTCTTGCTCTTGTCCCCTAGGCTGGAGTGCAACGGCACGATCTCGGCTCACTGCAACCTCTTCCTCTTGGGTTCAAGCGATTCTCCTGCCTCAGCCTCTGGAGTAGCTGGGATTACAGGCGCCTGCCACCATGCCCAGCTAATGTTTGTATTTTTAGTAGAGACAGGGTTTCACCATGTTGGCCAGGCTGGTCTCGAACTCCTGACTTCTGCCTTGGCCTCCCAAAGGGCTGGGATTATAGGCACGAGACACTATGCCTGGCCTATATATCATTGTCATTATAGTCATCCTATAGTCATATAGCACTGGAACTCATGCCTCCTATCTAGCTGTAATTTTGTATCCAGGAGCAAATCTATCCCTATACTCTCCCTCCCCCTACCTTCACCAGCTACTTATTTTAAAGAATTAACAACAACAACAAGAAAATCCTGTAAGCCAAGTGTAAGCTCCTTGAATAGCTCTTAGTTCTGCAGTCTATTTGGGTTCTCCCATGTTTTAATATTGAACAGAGCAGCTGAACCTGTAGCCTGTGTACTGTGAATGGCACACTTCCCCTAATTATCCTTCAAATCATGGAGCAGTGACCACTCACAGGGTCATTGTTGTTTCCAGGATCCTGCATCTGTTGAAACCTTGGATCTCTGTTCTGAATCTTGCCTCCTGTGATTGCTACTCACACCTTTCCCTCCCCACCCAATTGGACAGGACTCTGATCCCTTAATCCACTAATGAAAGCTCATATCCTGTAAGTGATAACAGCTTTTTGGGTTTGGCCAATTTTACTGAAGACTTGTGCTAGTGGAGGAGGGTTGAAGCATAGTTTAACACAAGGACATCAATGCTTTTAAAAACTCATGATTCTCTTCCAACCATGGGCTGGGAGAAGATAATGGAAACAACAAAACTACACTGGCCACAGTTTTACTAGGAATATCCTTCTGCCCATGGAAACCACACCCCAGAACCCAGCGACAGATACCTGGATGTCTACCACACATAAAGCATTGTATTCTTTTTTTTTTTGAGACGGAGTCCGCCCGGGCTGGAGTGCGTGGCGCGATCTCGGCTCACTGCAAGCTCCGCCTCCCGGGTTCACGCCATTCTCCTGCCTCAGCCTCCCGAGTAGCTGGGACTACAGGGGCTCGCCACTACGCCCGGCTAATTTTTTTTGTATTTTTAGTAGAGATGGGGTTTCACCGTGTTAGCCAGGATGGTCTCGATCTCCTGACCTCGTGATCCACCCTCCTCAGCCTCCCAAAGTGCTGGGATTACAGGCGTGAGCCACCGCGCCCTGCAAGCACTGTATTCTTGATTTAAAAGGCCACAGTGATAACATGCATACTTTCTTTTAGACATGAGTAAGAATTATGGCATCACACCAGGGCTCATTCTCTGGCCTGGCTTGTGAGGGATGGGGGGAAGCCTTTTAGACTGTCCGAGTTCAAATGCCATCCCTCCCACCAGCATTAGAGAAACCTGAGTCAGCTCACCCAAACCCAGGCTGAATCCCTGCTGGGCTCTCCCCCTGCATATCTACCTCCTAGCGATCTACCCTGGGGCTAGGTAGGGAGCTTTCCAAGATCTCTACCATGGAAATCACTTTTTTTTCCCTTTAAGATGTAAAGAAACATATTCTCAAGCTGAGTTTCAACTACTTCAAACTTCAGAGCTTTTGTGTGTATATGAACACACAAAAGTCCACACCATGCCCAGCCACTCCTGGCTAATTTTCTATTTTTAGTAGGGACTGGGTTTCTCCACGTTGGTCAGACTGGTCTTGAACTGCTGACCTCAGGTGATCCTCCCACCTCAGCCTCCCAAAGTGCTTACAGGCGTGAGCCACCACGCCCGGCCGAAATAATTTCTTTTGAGAATATTTCTCATTAAATGGTGGCTCTAACTATTTGGTTACCACTGAGTTTCAAGATATGTTCCGTGGGCCAGGAAGAAGTCAGCTACTTGTCAAGGATCAGCTATGTTACAGGTGGATCCTGCCAGAACCAAAGATGGGAATAGTTTCATCACGAGCAGCCTTTGTGTTGAAAATATTTTCATCACTGAGAAGTATGCCTCTTTTTGTCAGGAGATGTACTGCTTTTTGGAATCGTTTTCTCTAGGCAAACAGTAAAGGTACAAATAATCCCCCACGATGACTCAGAACATTTTTTGTCAGCTCAGGTTCTAAATATTTATGCTGTAGCCTGGAAGGAAATTTTCATGAGTTCTGTATAATTTGAAAAACAGTTTGCAAAGCAGTGTGGGAGATATCCATTGCTGGCCTCTTTGCTTTCATCTGAGAGGTGGACGTTGATTAGTGCCCCCTGAGGGCAGATGTGTGTGATATGGGAGAGAGGGGATGCTAGGGGCTGTAATTCCCCATGTGAGGGTGAAAGCAGTCTGAGAGGACAAGCTGGCCCACAGAGACAGACGTGGGGTTGGAGAGAAGAGAAGGTGCTGTGATTCAGGGCTGTCTCCTGTGATTTCTGAAGCCCAGCTCCATGCCTGCCTTTTCTATGATCACATGAGCTATGAGTAGGTTTATGATTGTTTGCCTTGCTTTTCTGTCCTAATGCAAGCTGCAGATGGAATCTGGAAGTGTTGTTCATGGTGTAATTTATTCATGCTTCAGTTAGTCTTTATCAAGTGCTTACTGGGGCCCGTGTATTGGCACATGCCCTGCTGGTTGGTGCAGGCCACCAGAAATATAGACCTTTCGGTCTCCAAGGTAACCAAGTAGGGGCTAGACAGGTCCCCTTTGGATGTGTCAGATGCACCCTTGACATGCGGAGGTAGAGCATGTAGAGGAAGCCAGTCCACTTTTGAGTTAACTTCATGTGAAACACTGCCCAGTGGGCTTCTTTTTTCTTTTTTTTTTTTCTGAGACAAAGTTTGGCTCTTGTTGCCCAGGGTGGAGTGCAATGGTGCGACCTAGGCTCACCGCAACCTCTGCCTCCTGGGTTCAAGCAATTCTCCTGCCTCAGCCTCCTAAGTAGCTGGGCTTATAGGCATGCATCACCATGCCTGGCTATGTTGGTCAGGCTGGTCTCGAACTCCTGACCTCAGGTGATCCACCCACCTTGGCCTCCCAAAGTGTTGGGATTACAGGTGTGAGTCACCGCACCTGGCCCCAGTGGGCTCTTTACTCTTGTAAGCATGAATGACTTGTGTGCCCAGGGTGGTCACTAGACTTGAAGTCATGTTGGCCAGTGCTGGAATGTGGCCCTGCCATTCCATGAGGCTCACTCAGTTCTAACCTTGGTGGTGCTGAGCTCGGAGGACAGGAATGGCTGGGAGGTGAGGTTCTGTCATGCCTCTGTTTCCATGGGTTTTTCATTTCTATTTATTTTTTTATCTGAAATATAAACTACATACTATAAAATGCACCATTTTAAATTGTACAATTCAGTGTTTTTTGTTATAGCCACAAGATTGTGTAACCATTACCACTAATTCCAGAACATTCCAGAATGATGGACATTTGGGCTGTTTGCACCTTTTGGCTATTTTAAATAATATTGCTATAAACATTTATGTACAAGTTTTTGTGTAGACGTTTTCATTTCTGTTGGGTAGGAGTGGAATTGCTGAGTCATACAGAAGCTGTTTAACCATCTGAGGAACTGTTAGCATGTTTTCCAAGGTGGCTGTACCATTTTACATCCTAACCAGCAGTGGATGAGAGTTTCAATTTCTCCCTGTCGTCACCAACATTTGTTATTGCTCGTCTTTTAAATTCTAGCCTTCCTGGTAGGTTTGAAGTGGTATTTCACTCCTCCTGAGTAGCTGGGACTACAGGCGCCCACCACCACTAATTTTTTTGTATTTTTAGTAGAGACGGGGTTTCTCATTGTTTTTTTAAATTACTAGTGCTGCTGAACATCTTTTCGTGTGCTTATTGGTTATTTGTATATCTTTGGAGAAATCCTGTCCAATTCCTTTGCTCATTTGATTTTTTTTTTTTTTTTTGAGACAGAGTCTTGCTCTGTCGCCCAGGCTGGAGTGCAGTGGCGTGATCTCGATTTACTGCAACTTCTGCCTCCCGGGTTCAAGCGATTCCCCTGTCTCAGCCTCCCAAGTAGCTGGGGTTACAGGCATGCACCACTAAACCTAGCTAATTTTTGTATTTTAGTAGAGACAGGGTTTCACCATGTTAGTCAGGCTGGTCTCAAACTCCTGACCTCAAGTGATCCACCTGCCTTGGCCTCCCAAAGTGCTGGGATTACAGGCCTGAGCCACCACGCCTGGCCTTTTAATTTAATTTAATTTTATTTTTTGAGATGGAGTTTCTCTCTTGTCACCCAGGCTAGAGTGCAATGGCACGATCTCGGCTCACCACAACCTCCGCCTCCTGGGTTCAAGTGATTCTCCTGCCTCAGCCTCCAAGTAGCGGGATTACAGGCATGCGCCACCACGCTTGGCTAATTTTGTATTTTTAGTAGAGATGGGGTTTCTCCATGTTGGTCAGGCTGATCTCGAACTCCTGACCTCAGGTGATCCGCCCGCCTCGGCCTCCCAAAGTGCTGGGATTACAGGTGTGAGCCACCGTGCGCCTGGCTTTTTTTTTTTTTTTTTTTTTTTTTAGACGGAGTCTGGCTCTGTCATCCAAACTGGAGTGCAGTGGTACAATCTCGGCCGGCTCACTGCAACCTCCGCCTCCTGGGTTCAAGCGATTCTCCTGCCTCAGCCTCCCAAGTAGCTGGGATTACAGGCACGTGCTACCATGCCCAGCTAATTTTTGTATTTTTAGTAGAGACAGGGTTTCACCATGTTAGCCAGGCTGGTCTCAAACTCCTGACCTCAACTGATCCACCTGCCTCAGCCTCCCAAAGTGTTGGGATTACAGGCGTGAGCCACTGTGCCCAGCTGTTTTGCTCATTTTGAAATTTAGGTTATTTGTCATTTTTTTTTTTTTTAATTGAGATGGAGTCTCAGTGGCACGATCTTGGCTCCCTGCAAACTCCACCTTCTGGGTTCAAGCAGTTCTCCTGCCTTAGCCTCCTGAGTAGCTGGGGCTACAGGCGTGTGCCACCATGTCTGGCTAATTTTTGTATTTTTAGTAGAGACAGGGTTTTGCCATATTGTCCAGTCTGGTCTCGAACTCCTGACCTCAGGTGATCCATCCGCCATGGCCTCTCAAAGTGCTGGGATTACAGGCATGAGTCACCGTGCCTGGTCCATTTTTTGTTGACTTGTAAGAGTTTTTATATATGTATTCTGGATACTAGATCTTATCAAATATATAGCTTTTGAATATTTTTCCCATTCTTTGGATTGTCTCTTTACTTTCTTAATATTATCCTTTGATGGAAAAAAAGTTTTTAATTCTGATGCAGCCCAATTTTTCTCTCTCTCTCTCTATTTTTTTGGTGACTTGTACTTTTGAGATTTTATCTAAGAAGCTAGTCCAAGGTCACTATAGAGGGTTCTCCAGAGAAACAGAACCAATAGTTCAATTGATAGAGATTTATTATGAGGACCTGGCTCACATGATTATGGAGGTGGAGAAGTATCACCATGTGCTGTCTGTAAGCTGGAGATGCAGGAAAGTCTGAGTTCAAAGACCTGAGAACTGGGAGGGCTGATGGTGTAAGTCTTAGTCCAAGGGCAGGTGAAGACTGATGTCCCAGCTGAAACATCAGGCAGAAGGGACAAGTTTTCCCATCCTCCACTTTTTGTTCTGTTCAGCCCAATTTTATTTTTCAAGACAGTTTTGGCTATTCTGTGTTCCTTGCATTTTTGTATTTACGCCAAAAAAAAAAAAAAAGTTGTTGAAGTTTTGGTAGAGATTGCAATGAAGCTGTAGATCACTTTGGGGAGTATTGCCATTTTAATATTACATCTTCCAACACATGAACATGAGATATCTTTTCATTTACTTATATCTTCTTTAGTTTAACAATATTTTGTGGTTTTCAGCATGTAAGTTTGCACTTCCATTTTAGTTTATCCCTACATATGTTACTCTTTTTGATGCTATTGTACACGGAACTGTTTTCCTAATTTGAGTTTTGGATTATTGCTACAACTGATTTTTGTATATTGGTCTGGTATCCTGCAATTTTGCTGAAATAGTTCATTAACTCTAGTAGCTTTTCTGCATAAACTATTTAGGCTTTTCTATATATAAGATCCTATCATTTGCAAATAGTTTTTCTCCTTTTCCAATCTAAATACTTTTGATCTCTTTTTCTTGTCTAATCACTGTTCCATTATCTTTTTCCCCCAACTTTACAATTGGCTTATTGGGATATTAAATGCATTTTTGAGTTATGATGGGTTGAGCAGTACATAACACCACTGAAAATCCAGGAGTAGCTGTATAAGGCAAAAAGGGTGTAACTAGTGAAAGGATACTAAGTGACTTGAGAGAAACCAGTAGATGTTTACAATTGATGGGGAACCATGGAAGAAAGACACCGATACATAACAATAGTGAAATTGTACTGAGAACTCTCAAGGATTTGACATGGAAACATACAGGAAGGAAGAAAGGGAAGGAGGGAAGAAAGTAAAGGAAGGAAAGGGGGAGGAGTAAGGAAGGGAGGAAGGGGAAGATGCTTGGTGGTACTAAAACCAGAAACTTAATCAGTTTCACAAATTTAAACATTTGAAATAGGAGATAAAAAGAGAAATTTTGGCATATTTCAACTATAGTCTGGACTTGAATGTCAAATAGAAGAAATATCTCCAGACAGAGCAAAAACACAAAGATATTTTCATCATGACTAGAAATATGAGTCCTGAAGGAGAGTTCTTGGAGAACTAAATGTGAAACATACATATCAATTATCAATATCAATAAAAACAAAAACCACATGACAATCTCAATCAACACAAAAAGTGCATTTGAAAAACTACAACACACTTCATAGCACAAACACTTAAAAACTGTAAACAGAGGGGAGCTTCCTTAACCTGATGAAGAACAGCTACACACACACAAAAGAAAACCCACAAAAAACCAATGTTTAATGGCAAAGTACTGAATGCCTTCCCCTTCACATCATGAATAAGAAAGACAAAGATGTCCACTTTTGCCACTTCTATTCAAGATTGTACCAGAGTTTCTAGCCAGGGAAATTAGGCGATAAAAGGCATCTAGATTAGAAAGGAAGAAGAAAAACAAGCTCTATTCTTTGCAGACATTATCCAACATATAGAATATCTTAAGGAAACCATTAAAACAACTATTAGAACAAAGAAATGCGTCCAGCAAGGTTTCAGGATACAAGATCAATATACAAATATCAATTAAATTTCCACACAATAACAATGAATAGTCTGAAAATGATAACAATTCCATTTACAATAGCATCAAAAAGAATAAAATACTTGCAATAAGCCTGACCAAAAAATACAAAACATATACCCTGAAAACTACAAAATATTGTTGAAATTATAGATGGCATAAATAAATGGAAAGACAAAAAACGTTCATGGATGGAAAGACTTCATATTGCTGGGATGGTAATAATTCCCAAAGTGTTCTACACATTCAGATAGTGACAGGAGGCAGCCAAATGCCCAGGCAGATAGGTGTGAGTCCCCGGTTAAACCCTACCTCCAAGCTGAAGGCAGTTTAAAGCCTGAAAGCCAAGCTACAAGTTAAATCTTCGGACTGGATTGAGAACCTGTCTTCCCATTTGGCACGCTTTCTCCTCTGATTGATCCCCACCCTTCACCTGTTTTACATATACCTAATCTTTCCTAATTGATTTTCTACAATGTCATGTCCACCTTTGAGTGGTGTCTTTGCTTTAACCTTTTTCGCATACTCACAAACCAATCAGCAAACACTCCCCATTCTGAATTCATAAAAAGCCTGGGGCCCAGCCACGCTGAGAGAAAAAAACCACCCGACTGCGGAGATGGGGGACCCCCTTCCCCACTCTTCCGCACCCCCTCTCCGCTGAGAGCTATTCCATTGCTCAATAAAATTCTCTGCCTATCCTTACCCTTCAACTGTCAGTGTATCCTCATTCTTCTTGGACATAGAACAAGAATTCAGGAACCACCAAGATGTAACACAGGTGAGCTGGGGCACCACCAGTGGCAGTCCCAGGGCTGAGCAAGGCCCAGGGTTGCAGGGGCATCGCTGGCTAGAGGTCCCGACTGACAAAGTAACTGAGAAAATTCCTGTGTCAGTTCCACATACTTCCCATCAAAAGCCTAGTTGGCAAGTTCACAGAAATTGGTAAGCTGATTGTAAAATTCATACAGGAAATATCAAGGACCCAGAATAACTAAAACAATCTTCAAAGAAATAAACAGAATTAGAAGACTCTTCCCTATGTTAAAGCATCCTGCAAGGTACAATAATCATGACCATATGGTACTGGGATACAGACATAGAGATATAGATGAGGGGAATAAACAGAGCCCAGAAGTAAGCCATTACATTTACAGTCCACTGATTTTCAGACTGTGCTGAGAAAACTCATTGGGTAGGAATCCCTTTTTTTTTTTTTTTTTTTGAGATGCAGTCTCACTCTGTTGCCCAGGATGGAGTGCAGTGGTGTGATCGCAGCTCACTGCAACCTCTGCCTCTGAGTTCAAGTGATTCTCCTGCCTCAGCCTCCTGAGTAGCTGGGATTACAGGCGGGTACCACCACATCCGGCTAATTTTTGTACTTTTAGTAGAGATGGGGTTTCACCGTGTTGACCAGGCTGGTCTCAAACTCCTGACCTCTCAGGTGATCTGCCCGCCTTGGCCTCCCAAAGTGCTGGGATTACAGGCATGAGCCACCGTGGCCAGCCAGGCATCCTCTTCTTATCAAATGGTGCTTGCACAATGGGATACCCTCATACAAAAGAATAATGTTGGATACCTTCCTCAGACCACACACAAAAATTAACTCCAAGGTGACTATGGATCTAAATTTAAGAGCTAAAAAGATAAAATCTGGCCAGGCGCAGTGGCTCACTCCTGTAATCCCAGCACTTTGAGAGGCTGAGGCAGGCATATTACCTGAGGTCAGGAGTTCCAGACCAGGCCTGGCCAACATGGCGAAACCCCGTCTCTATTAAAAAAAAATACAAACATTAGTTGGGCGTGGTGGCACGTGCCTGTAATCTCATCTAATCGGAAGTCTGAGGCAGGAGAATTGCTTAAATCTGGGAGGCAGAGGCTTCAGTGAGCTGAGATTGTGCCATTGCACTCCAGCCTGGGCAACAGAGTGAAACTCTGTCTCAAAAGATAAATAAATAAATAAATAAATAAATAACCTTAAAAAATAAAAAATAATAAAACAAAAAAAGATAAAATCTTAGAAGAAAATATCACTGCAGGTGAGATGAAGGTTTTTAAGATGTTGCATCAAAACCACCAGTGACAAAAGAAAATACAATAATTGTACTTTGTAAAAAGCAAAACCTGTTGTGTTTCAAATGTGAAAAGACAACCACAAAATGGGAGAAATATTTGCAATCGTATACCTGATAGGGAACTTGTATTTAGATTACAAAAATAATTCTTACTACTCAATAAAAAGAAGAAAAATAATCCAATTTTTAAATAGGCAAAGGATTGCAGTAGATATTTCTCCAAAGAAGATACACAAATAGACAAGAAACACATGAAATAATTCTCTGTATCCTCAAGTCAAGTCAAAACAACAATGGTGCCACTTCACACTCACCAGAATGGCCAGAATGGAAAAGCAGATAATGACAAATGCTGATGAGGATGCAAAGAAGCTGGAACATTCCTGCATTGCTGGTGGGACTGTCAAATGCTACAGCCATGCTGGAAAACAATCTGGCAGTTCCTCAACATGTTAAACGTCACATAAGTCTTCATATGACCCAAGAGTTCCACTCCTGGGTATGCACCAAGAGAAAAGATGTCCACACCAAATAGTGTACAGGAGTGTTCATAGCAGCATTATTCACAAAAGCAAAAAAGTAGAAACAACCTAATGCCCATCAACTCATTAGCATCCCCAGGGGCATATTCATGCAGTCGAGTATCACTTGGCTATGAAGTGAATGAAACTGTGGGTAATGCTACAATGTGGATGAACCTTGAAAACATTATGCTAAGTAAAAAGACAGTTGCACAGGCTCACATATTGTGTTATCCTGTTTATAGGAAATACCCAGGATAGGCAAATCTATGGAGATAGGGGAGAGCTCTCTATGGAGCTGTTACCTAGGGCAGAGGTTGTGGTTGGGGGTGGGGCTGGAGACAGTATGAGGAATGACTAATGTTTATAGGGTTTCCTTGGGGGAGGGGGGATAAAGTGTTATAAAACTGTGATTTAAAATTAACTGTGCGCAATTATGAATATACTAAAAGCCATTCAATCCATCACCTTAAATGGGTGAATCTTATCTAGGGCATCTATATTGAGATTGGGGCAGATGTAGTGAAAAACGGAAAAAAACAAGTAAATGTTTGCTATGGAGGCAGAAACAGAGAGAATGAGACGTCCTGTGAATGGAAGAAATAGAGAGAAGGGAACATGGTCATATTTACAAATCAGAGATCTGAAAATGAAGGTTCACACCAATAGTGTCACTGCCAGACAGGAGGGTCGCCCGCAGGGCTGCAGACAGACGGGTTCACACTGGCATGGGCGCTGGCAGCCACATCGGCAGGCAGGAGGGTCCCAATGCCCAGCTGTGGGGTAATGATAGCCTGGGTGGTGATGTCGGCCATTAGAGGGGCCTCTTCTGCTGGCAAGTGTGTGACAGTAGAAAGAAGGACAGGCCTGTGTGGAACGCAGCAGGGGCTCTTCTGTGGCTGGATGTGGGACCCTAAGTAGGAATGTGGGGAATGGACAGGTAAGCGGATCATGCTGGCTGGTAGATTGGCCAGCACTATGAGCTGAAGGACAATAATGGGGAGTGGCTGTGAGGCCCTGGGAGTGTCTGAGTGTGAAAGGAGATGGGTGCGAGCCACTGAGGAATATGTGGTGGCTACTGCTGTGTGGATGGAGGTTGTGGGAGAATATGCTGGTGAGGTCTGTGAGTTTCTAAGGGTCTCCTCGGTGCCTGGGGCTGGCTCCTACAGAAAACTGAAGATGGTTGGAGCAGAGCTGACAGACAGAGGAGTCCCTAAGGAATGGGGTTGAAGAGGTGAGAGAGATGGGGGAGGATCTCAGGGAGGTCTGTGAGTTTTTAGGTGATTCCTGGATGTGAGGCGTTTGGAATCTGGGGACGGCTGGAGAGGAACTGGGAGACATGGGAGAGTCTCTGAGGGCTGGGGGTGAAGAGTTGAAAGAGATGGGGGAGGAGCCCTGTGAGGTCTCTGAATTTCTGGGTGTTTCCTGGATGTGTAGGGTTGACTATTGCAGAAATCTGGGGGTGGTTGGAGAGGAGCTGGGAGACACAGGAGCATCCCTGAGAGCAAAGGGTGAAGGCGTGGAGACATGGGGGAGGATCCCAGGGAGGTCTATGGGTTTCTAGGTGATTCCTGGGTGTGGGGAGCTGACTCCAGCTGAAATGCGGGGATGGTTGGAGAGGAGCTGGGAGACACCGGAGAGTCCCTGAGGGCTGGGATGGAGACATGGGGGAGGATTCCAAGAAGGCCTGTGAGTTTCTAGGGGTCTCCTGGGTGTTAGGGGCTGCCCCCAGGAGAAATCTGGGGATGGCTGGAGAGGAGCTGGGACACATTGGAGCGTCCCAAAGGGCTGCAGGAGAAGAGTTGAAAGACAGCGTGGAGGAGGCCACTCAGATTTGCGTCTGCAGGTGATTCTTGAGTGTTGGGGGGCAACAGTCAGTTGGAGACATGTGGGGATGATTAGAGAGTAACTGGGAGACATGGGAGAGTCCCTGAGGGCTGGAGCTGAAGGGGTGGGAGTCATAGGGGAGGATCCCAGTGAGGTCTGTGAGTCTCTATGTAATTCTTGGGTGTGACGGGCTGACTGTGTGAGAAATCATCGGTGGTTTGAGGAGTAGCTGGGAGACACAGGAGAGTCCCTGAGGGCTGGGGGTGAGCTGTGGGGCGATGGCAGTAAGAACATATGGTATATTACTGATGCATGTGGTGACTCTGAAGAAGCCCCAGGGAAGGGCAGAGCCCAGTGGCTTCTGTGATTGTCCCTCATGGTTAGGAAAGGGAAATGGGATATTGTGGGATTTTGGTGAAGGAGGAAGTAAGTGTAGTGAAGCCCTAGGGGATGATGAAAAGTAGCCCCAGGGTCCTGGTGAGGAGCCCCCTCCTGGGTCTGAGTTTCTGGGAGGGGAGAGAGAGAAGCTGGGTGAGGCTGGCATGGATCTTGAGACCAGGCTGGGGGACTGCTCACAGAAGGAGCCAGGTGAGACCCCGCTGTTCTTAGATGCAGACATGATTAGAAACCAGGAGCTCCCAGGGTCCCTTACTTCTTTTCTGACCCCCAATATGAAGGGTAGAGTGACTGAGTATGTGTGTGTGGTGAGAAGTGTGTGCTCCTTAGGAAAGTGGGAATAAACAAATGAGACAGACAGAGATTCACTTACCCAAGTGTTCTGTCCTGTCCTTTGAATCCGCTCCCAGGTCATAGGATGCGGTAAGCTCCCGGGTGCATCCAGAACCAGCAGCAGGCTCTAACCACTGCTGTCCTCTGCAAGGATCTGAGCACCATCAGGCCAGGGTGGGCTTAAGTATCCATGGGCGGGGTCTGACAGCGGAAAGGTCGGAGCTTTATGCCTTTTTCCCTGAGTCTCACCCAGCTTTCCCAGGCTCCACCTCATAGGAAGATGCTTTCCTGATTTGCTTTCATTTGAAACATTTGGGACAGTCTAAAAACTTAGAACTTTTGTTGGCCAAATACATGATGAATTAATGGCACTTAACCCTGAAAACCGTCTAGCTCTGTGGTTCTCACATTGTGACTCTGAGACCAGCAGCATCCTTGTAAACCTCAACCCACAGATCTGCAGATCTGTGTTGTAAGAAGCCTTGCCCCTGCCCCTGATGCATGGCAGTTTAAGAACCACGCGTGTTCGCCAAAAGACCTTTAAGAAAAAATTGGAATGTCTTTTGTTTAAATATTATTCTGCTCTGGAGTCATTTGGAGAAATCAGGACCAGGTGGGGAGAGCATTGATTGGAGGAGGGTGATTCTGAATAGTTATATTAATCAGACTGAGACTGGCAATGCTCAGGTGTGACAAATACCTGGTTTTACATAAATATTTACATCAGAACATAAATATTTTCTACCTTCGTTTGCCTGGTGGCCTCATTAAGGGTCAACAGCTTTCTGTTCCCAGAGTTGATGTCTCATTCCAAGGACTTTTAGGGACACTGAGGGTGAGGGGAGAAGGATTTCTGACACTGTTTCATTCTTTGTTGCTTTGTGAAGAAAATAACATTTGTTTTATACGTGTATTACATTCTCCTTTCATTACAATTCTTCCTTTTTTCCAAGCCTCCTGAGATAACTTATGACTTTAATTCATCTTCTCTTTTTCTAAATGATTTACATCTGAAATAAATTTTGGTAGCGTATTATACCACTCTCACTCATTCTAAATTTGAAGGATATTCTCATTTCCTTCAATGAACCCACTAGCTATTTTAAGAACTTTACTTATGTTTTAAGTCTGGCTGATGAATCATGACTATTTTGTTCAGATGTTAGTAATATTCCTTTTTTTTTTTTTTTAAGACAGAGTGTCACTCTGTTGCCCAGGCTGGACTGCAGTGGCACAATCTCGGCTCACTGCAACGCCGCCTCCCAGGTTCAAGTGATTCTCCTGCCTCAGCCTTCCAAGTAGCTGGGATTATAGGCGCACACCACCACACCTGGCTAATGCTTTTGCATTTTTAGTAGAGATGGGGTTACACCATGTTGGCCAGGCTGGCCAACAAACTCCTGACCTCAGGTGACCAACCTCCCTTGGCCTCCCAAAATGCTGGGATTACAGGTGCGAGCCACTGCGTCTGGCCAATGTTGGTAATATTCTTTGCTGATTAGTAGATGATTAATTTTACATTACATCAATAGGCATTTATGAGGGATATCCATGGCTTTTGTACAACACTGAAATTGTCATTAAACCAACAAGTCTAACATTCAACCGCGTCATTTCTTCCTTTACATGACTCGTATAAATAAGATGTCAGCTTAAATTTGAGCATATTTTACTCTTAAATGGTGCAAAACAAGTTTGACTCATTCAGAACTTCATCGAACTGCCTGGGATAAACAGTCTCATGTGTGCAGTCTTTGACCCCACTGGGCCACCTAAGACTGGACCTGGAGCCCGGAATACTTCCGCTCCAAGTGACACTTGCCCTGTTTCAGACTCATTGTTCCTTTATTTAGCTTCAGAGTGTGCATCAATGACTCCCAGGTGTACCCCCAGCGTTCAGTATTTCACACTATACTGACAGAAGTCAAGGGCCTTCTGGAGCTGCTGCAGGAGAGGGGTATGAGCAGCCAAATTGTCCTCTGTCCTGGAGTGGTGTTAGGGTTGGCTGCTAACCATGGGGGACTGACGGACACCACTGAAGCTGATATTCCACTTCCACTGTCTCCTCTCTCTGCATGTAGGTAAAGCCTTGTTCCATCCAGTGCTTGTCTGCATTATGTTCACTTGGTGAATGCTATACCAAGATACAGTGGATAGACGCATTTAGAGTCATCCTCTGGGATTGGTAATTACTATACCTTGTGCTGCTCCCTTGGGATTGAGAACCATGCGCATCTCTACAATGCAGCAGTAGTGTCTCAAAGCTCATAACTCTTGTATTTTCCAGTACTGATAACAATGTTTTAATCATTCATTACTTTGAATATTTTATTGTAACTTTCAAAGGAGCGGTGGTCATTTAAATGCTTGGACTTAATGGGATTAAAATCATGGAGTATATCCATGATTTATGAAAAAGCAGTCCCGTGGCAGGGCATGGTGGCTCACACCCATAATTTCAGCACTTCGAGAGTTGGAGATGGGAGGATCTCTTGAGCCCAGAAGTTTGAGACTAGGCTGGGCAACATGGCCTAAATCCTAGCAATCTTTAAAGTGATGTCTTTTTTTGGATATGTGCTAATGAGTTGACTGGTGGCTGGCAGCCCCTAGGTAGCTCCAGGATGGGGCTGCTCACAGGAAAGAGCAAGGCAACATTAGAGGGGTGAGATTTTCGGCTCCAAACCCAGTTTCCATGGAGGGCAGAGAAGCTGAAGGTTGAGTTGATCACCAATAGCCTGTGGTTTAATCCATCATGCCTATGTAATGAAGCCTCCATAAAAACCCCAAAAGGACTGGATTTAGAGACCTTCTGGTTAGAACTTCCTGGAAGGTGTACTTGGCTCCCCCCATACCTGGCCCTATGCATCTCTTTATCTGTACTTTTTGCAATATCCTTCATAATAAACTGGTAAATGTAAGTGTTTCCCTGAGTGCTGTGAACTGCTCTAGGCAGATTAATGGAATTCAAAGAGGGGGTGGTGGAAACCTGGTTTATAGCTAGTCTGTCAGAAGCACAGGTAAAACAAACTGGGGCTTGCCCTTGTCGTTAGAAGTGGAGGCCAGTCTTGTGGGCCTCTGGGATCTGATGCTATGTCCAGGTAGATAGTGTTCCAGTTGAACTGGAGGACACCCAGGTGGTGTCTACCGAAGAATTGATTGTGTGCTTGTTTGATGGAGAGAAATCCCCACATGTGTGGTCACAGAGTCTTCTATGTTTATTACTGTGATGTGAGAGCAGAGGAAAAAATTTTTGTTTTTTTCCACTCAGCCTATAATGTAAAAGGGTCTATTTTCTCACATATTGAGGATCACAGGACTTATAATAAAAATATATCATCTTTGTCAACTTGATAGGTAAAAAGGATGTTGGTTTTAATTTCTTTTCTTTCTTTCTTTCTTTCTTTCTTTTTCTTTCTTTTCTCCTTCCTTCCTCCCTCCTTCCCTCCTTCTCTCTCTCTCCTTCCTTCCTTCCTTCCTCCCTTCTTTCCCTCCCTCCCTCCTTCCTTCCTTCCTTCCTTCCTTCCTCCCTTCTTCCCTCCCTCCCTCCTTCCTTCCTCCCTTCTTCCCTCCCTCCCTCCCTCCCTCCCTCCCTCTCTCTCTCTCTCTCTCTCTCTCTTTCTTTCTTTCTTTCTTTCTTTCTTTCTTCTTTCCTTTCTTTCTTTTTTTGTTTGAGACAGAGTCGCACTCTGTTCCCCAGGCTGGAGTACAGTGGCATGATCTCAGCTCACTGCAACCTCTGCCTCCTAGGTTCAAGCAATTTTCCTGCCTCAGTCTCCCAAGTAGCTGGGATAATAGGTGCATGCCACCACGCCTGCCTAATTTTTGTATTTTTAGTAGAGACAGGGTTTCACCATGTTGGCCAGGCTGATTTTGAACTCCTGACCTCAGGTGATCCACTCATCTCGACCTCCCAAAGTGCTGGGATTACAGGCATGAGCCACTGCGCCCAGCCGGTTGTAATTTCATTGCTAAAAATAAAGGTGATCATAGTTGATAACTTTTTGTCATTTCTCTGTTCACAGCCTTCTCAAATATTTTACTCATTTTTTGATTTCTAAATTTTTTTTTTTTTTTTGGGGCAGAGTTTCACTCTTGTTGCCCAGGCTGGAGTGCAATGGTGTGATCTCAGCTCACTGCAACCTCTGTCTCCTGGGTCAAGCGATTCTCCTGCCTCAGCTTCCCGAGTAGCTGGGATTACAGACAAGTGCCACCACGCCCGGCTAATTTTATATTTTTAGTGGAGATAGGATTTCTCCATGCTGGTCAGGATGGCCTTGAACTCCTGACCTCAGGTGATCTGCCTGCCTCGGCCTCCCAAAGTGCTGGGATTACAGGCATGAGCCACCTCACCTGGCCTAAATTTTTAATTAAAAACTTTTTTTTAGAGACAAGGTCTCTGTGCCACCCAGGCTGAAGTGCAGTGGCACAGTCATAGGTCACCGAAGCCTCCAATTTCTGGGCTCAAGCAATCCTCCTGCATTGGCCTCTTGAGTAGCTGGGACCAGAGGTGCACATCACCATGCCTGGCTGTTCACCCATGTTTCAGTCGTTCATTTGTCCCCCCTCACTGTTTTGTGACCATCCCTTCCTAAGGAAATTAGCTGCTATCTGTCATATGTATTGAGGATAATTTCCCCCAGTCATTTGCCATATGTCTTAATTTTAATATGCTATAAAATGCATAGTCTTTACTTTATGGCACCTGGGTTGAGAACCATTATTTGAACCAAAAATTGGTCTGTCACTTTTTTGGTTTGAGCCTTTATTTTGCCAATAGTGTTTTTAAATGTCTGCATATTTCTAGGACTTACAAAATTTTGCTAAATTTTATATATACATATATATATGATATTTGCTTATTTTTAAGAAAAATGTTAAAATGCAAGCCCCTATTCCTACATCAACCTCCTCTCCCTTGTTAATTCCATTTCTCTCCCCAAATAACCACCTTTAACAATTTTGGGCCAGGCGCGGTGGCTCAAGCCTGTAATCCCAGCACTTTGGGAGGCCGAGACGGGCGGATCACGAGGTCAGGAGATCGAGACCATCCTGGCTAATACGGTGAAACCCCATCTCTACCAAAAAATACAAAAAACTAGCCGGGCGTGGTGGCAGGTGCCTGTAGTCCCAGCTACTCGGGAGGCTGAGGCAGGAGAATGGCGTAAACCCGGGAGGCGGAGCTTGCAGTGAGCTGAGATCCAGCCACTGCACTCCATCCTGGACAACAGAGCGAGACTCTGCCTCAAAAAAAACAAAAAAAACAAAAAAAACAATTTTGCCTTTGTTATTTCAGATTGGTTTCTATGTATTTACAA
Organism: Trachypithecus francoisi; assembly: GCF_009764315.1. Lineage (NCBI taxonomy): Eukaryota > Metazoa > Chordata > Mammalia > Primates > Cercopithecidae > Trachypithecus > Trachypithecus francoisi. The sequence continues at coordinate 2,940,359 of NW_022681472.1, forward strand.
ACATATTTATGTAAGGTTAGAAACAGAGTTTGGGAGTTTGTGTGTTTTTACTTAAGTGGTACCATATTGACTATATATTCTGCACATATTTTTGTTGTTTTTTACATTGTCTTGGAGATCTTTCCATGTTTATACATATAAATTACCTTATTCTTTTTCATTGCTCACAGCATTCCATGCTATGTGTGTATCAGGTTAATAAACTGCTATTGGTGAACATCTATTTTTTTCTCTTAATAATTCTGCAGTGAACAGCTTTTGTACATACTCTTATAAATGTGTGTTTCTATAGGATCATTCCCTAGAAATGGCAAACTCAAAAATTTAAGAGAAAGCTGCCAAATTTTCTTTTCAAAGGCTGAACCAAGAGTAGACAACATAATCAATTTCCTCAAGCATACAGATTGAGACAAAGTCTCAATCTGTCATCCAGGCTGTAGTGCAGTGGTATAGTCAGAGCTCACTGCAGCCTGGAACTCCTTGTCTCAAGTCATCCTCCTACCTCAGCCTCCCGAGTAGCTGGGACTACAGGCATGCACCCCTGCACCTGGTTCATTTTTTTTTTTTTTTTTTTGTATACATGGGGACTTGCTATGTTGCCCAGGCTGGTCTGAAACTCCTGGTCTCAAGTGATCCTCCTGCCATGGCCTCCCAAAGTTCTGGGATTACAGGTGGGAGCCACCATGCCCTGCCTGGTCATCTTCTAATAAACTTATTCCTTTGTATTTCCCTTGCTATTTACTCCTTGTTTGTTTTTTCTGTTTAGGTATTCATCTTATGTATGAACTCTTTCTGTGTATTTTTCAAAGAAGTGATTCTCCTGCCTCAGCCTCCCAAGTAGCTGGGATTACAGGCACCCACCACCATGCCCGGCTAATTTTTGTATTTATAGTAGACATGGGGTTTCACCATGTTGGCTAAGTTGGTCTTGAACTTCTGACTGCAGGTGATCTGCTTGCCTCAGCCTCCTAAAGTGCTGGGATTACAGGCATGAGCCACTGGGCCCAGCCTAGAAAGCAATATTTATTAATAAGGCAAGTTATATTGCTAAATGTAGTAATGATAAATTTCCCATGCATTACTGCTGTACTATAATAATTTTAATATATTGATGGCTTTTGTATGCTACTTTTTATAAATATTTGCAGTTTTATTCATAGGGACATTTACCTGTTGATTTTTTGGCATTTTTGAGTTTTTCTTAATTGTTCTGTTATGGCATAATTTGGTTATCAGGGTCATACTAGGATTTGTGGTAGTAATATAACGAATTTAGAAGCTTCCCAACATGTTCTGCTCTGTTGGACAGTTTATAGTAATCATAGGCTCATTAAAGCTTTGGTATAATTCTCCCTTAGAGCATTCAGAATGTATCACCTATTTGGGAATTAACCTTAAACTTCTGAGGTTATTGTTTTCTTTAGTATTTATACTACTTGTCAAATATATTTTGGTTCTTTCTGTATTTCTTGAAAATTATATTTTCCATTTCATTCACTTCTGTTTTTTTCTGTATTATCTGCTCTCTGCTTGCTCTGGCTTTGTTTTGCTGTTTTTATTAGAGTCATAGACAGTTCAGTGTTAACAGCTTGGGCTGTGGAAGCTTCCTCTCAGTTTGTTGTACCAGTATGTTTAGTAGACACTGAGCCTCAGTGCCCTCATCAGTAAAATGACAATATAATCATGCCTGTTTTGTAGTGTGGCATGAGAATTAAATGAAGTAATACACATGAAACACTTAGAACATACGAACCCTCCATGCATGTTAGCTACTATTGTTATTACCACTTTCTTGTAGTGGAAGATGAGTTAATTTATTTTCACTCTTGTTTTTCATGAAATCATTGTTACAAGTTTTCTTTTGAGTATGACTTTATTTCCTACTGTCTTGAATATGTACTGCCTTTGTTTATTTTCAAAGAGTATGTGATTATTATTGTTTTTTTTTTTTTTTTTTTTTTTCCTGAGATAAAGTCTCGCTCTGTCGCCCAGGCTGGGGTGCAGTGGTGCAATCTCAGCTCACTGAAGCCTCCACCCCCTGGGTTCAAGCAATTCTCCTGCCTCAGCCTCCCCAGTAGCTGGGATTACAGGTGCACACCACCATGACTGACTGATTTTTGTATTTTTAGTAGGGATGGGGTTTTACCATGTTGGCCAGGCTAGTCTCGGATTCCTGACCTCAGGCAATTGTTTTGATTTTTAGATCCCACAAATAAGTGAGAACATGAGATGTTTGTCTTTCTGTGCCTGGCTTATTTCAACAGCATAATGACCTCCATTTCCATTCATGTTGTTGCAAATTACAGGATCTCATCTTTTTTCTTTTTTTTTTATGGCTGAATAGTACTCCATTGTGTACATGTACCACATTTTCTTTATCCATTCATCTGTTGATGGACACTTAGGATGCTTCCAAATCTTAGTTATTGTGAACAGTGCTGCAACAAACATGGGAGTGCAGAAATCTCTTTGATATATTGATTTTCTTTCTTTTGGGTATATACCCAGCAGTAGGATTGCTGGATCATATGGTAGCTCTCTCTTCAGCTTTTTGAGGGACCTCCAAACTGTTCTCCATAGTAGTTTTACAATTTACATTCCCACCAACAGTGTATGAAGTGTATGAAGATTCCCTTTTCTCCATATCCTCACCAGCATTGGTTATTGCCTGTCTTTTGGATAAAAGCCATTTTAAATAGGGTGAAATGATACCTCATTGTGGTTTTGATTTGCATTTCTCTGTACTCTGATGATCAGTGATGTTGAGCACCTTTCGATATGCCTGTTTGCCATTTGTTTGTAGGTTTTAAAGACAGAGTCTCACTCCGTTACCCAGGCTGGAGTACACTAGCATAATCTTGACTCACTGCGGTCTCTGCTTCTCAGGTTGAAGCAGTCCTCCCACCTCAGCTCCCTGAGTAGCTGGGACTATAGGCATATGCCATCATGCCTGGCAAATTTTTGTATTTTTTGTAGAGACAGGGTTTCTCCATGTTGCCCAGGCTGGCCTTGAACTCCTGGGCTCAAGTGATCCTCCCACCTCGGCCTCCCAAAGTGTTGGGATTACAGGCATGAGCCACTGCGTGAGGACTTGTATGTCTTCTTTTGAGAAATGGCTATTTCAAATATTTGGGCCATTTTAAGTTGGATTATTAGATTTTTTCTTATAGAGTTGTTTGAGCTCTTTATATATTCTGGTTATTAATCCCTTGTCAGATGGGTAGTTTGTAAATATTTTCTCCCATACTGTGGGTTGTCTCTTCACTTTGTTGATAGTTTCCTTTGCTGTGCAGAAGCTTTTAAACTTTATGTGATCCTGTTTGACCATTTTTGCTTTGGTTACCTGTGCTTGTGGAGAAATTTTTGCCCAGACCAATGTTCTGAAGAGTTCTCTGCTGTCTTCTTGTAGTAGTTTTATAGTTTGAGGTTTTAGATTTAAGTCTTGAATCCATTTGATTTGTTTTTTTTTTTTTTTTAATATGGTGAGAGATAGAGGTCTACTTTCATTCTTCTGCATATGGATATCTTGTTTTCCCAGCACCATTTACTGAAGAAGCTGTCTTTTCCTCAGTGTATGTTCTTGGCTCCTTTGTTGAAAATGAGTTCACTGTACGTGTGTGAATTTGTTTCTGAGTTTTGTATTCAGTTCCATTGGCCTATGTGAATGTTTTTATGCCAGTACCATGTTGTTTTGGTTATTATAGCTCTGTAGTATAATTTGAAGTCAGGTAATGTGATTCCTCCAGTTTTATTCTTTTTGCCTTGGCTATTCTGAGTCTTTTGTGGTTCCATATAAACTGTAGGGTTCTTTTTTTCTATTTCTGTGAAGAATGTCATTGGTATTTTGATAGGGATTGCATTGAATCTGTGGATTGCTTTGGGTAGTATGGATATTTTAACAATATTGATCCTTCCAATTCATGAACATGGAATATTTTTTCACTTTTTTGGTGTCCTCTTCAATTTCTTTCATCAGCATTTTATAATTTTCATTATAGCAATCTTTTATTACTTTGGTTAATTCCTAAGTATTTAATTTTATTTGTGACTATTTTACGTTGATTACTTTTTAAATTTCTTTTTTAGATTGTTCACTGTTGGCATGTAGAAATGCTACTGATTTTGTATACTGATTTTGTATCCTGCAAATTTACTGAATTTATCAGTTCTAATAGTTTTTTTGTGGAGTCTTCAGGTTTTTCCAAATATAAGATCATATCATCTGCAAACAAAGATAATTTGACTTTTTCTTTTCTGATTTGGATGCCCTTTATTTCTTTCTCTTTTCTGATTGTTCTAGCTAGGACTTCCAGTATTCTCTTGAATAACAATGGTAAAAGCGATATCCTTGTCATGTTCCAGATCTTAGAGGAAAGGCTTTTAGTTTTTCCCCATGCAATATGATACTAGCTGTGGGTCTGTTTTATATGGTTTTTAATATGTTGAGATATGTTCCTTTTATATCCCATTTTTGAGTTTTTAATCGTGAAGTGATGTTGAATTTTATCAAATGCTTTCTCATCATCAATTGAAATGATCATACGGTTTTCTTTTTTTTTTTCTTCCTTTTTTTTTTTTGAGACAGAGTCTCGCTCTGTTGCCCAGGCTGGAGTCCAGTGGCACAATCTTGGTTCACTGCAAGCTCCGCCTCCTGGGTTCATGCCATTCTCTCGCCTCAGCCTCCCAAGTAGCTGGGACTACAGGCGCCCACCACCACGCCCAGCTAATTTTTTGTATTTTTAGTAGAGATGGGTTTTCACCGTGTTAGCCAGGATGGCCTTGATCTCCTGACGTCGTGATCTGCCTGCCTTGGCCTCCCAAAGTGCTGGGATTACAGGTGTGAGCCACTGCACCCAGCCGGTTTTCTTTTTTTTAAATCACACGGTTTTCGTTTTTCATTCTGTTGGTATGATGTATCATATTGACTGGTTCATGTATGTTGAACCATTCTTGCATCCCAGAGATAAATCCTATTGGTCATGGTGAATGATCTTTCTAATGTATTGTTGAATTCAGTTTGCTTGTATTTTGTTGAGGATTTTTGCAACAATATTCATCAGATATATTGACCTGTAGTTTTCTTTCTTCCTTTCTTTCTTTTTAAATGTGTCTTTATCTGGTTTTGTTATCAGGGTAATACTGGCCTTATAGAATGAGTTTGGAAGGATTCCCTCCTCCTCTATTTTTTGGAATAGTTTGAGTAGGGTTGGTATTAGTTCTTTAAATGTTTGGTAGAATTCAGCAGTGAAGCCATTGGGTTCTGGGCTTTTCTTTTTCTTTTCTTTTTTTTTTTTTTGAGATGAGTCTCGCTCTGTCACCCAGGCTGGAGTGCAGTGGCGCGATCTCAGCTCACTGCAACCTCTACCTCCTGGGTTCAAGCAATTCTCCTGCTTTAGCCTCCCAAGTAGCTGGGACCACAGGTGTGTGCCACCACTCCCAACTAGTTTTTGTATTTTTAATAGAGATGGGGTTTCACCATGTTGACCAGGCTGGTCTTGAACTCCTGACCTCAGGTGATCTGCCTGCCTCAGCCTCCCAAAGTGCCAGACTTTTCTTTAGTGGGAGATTTTTTTATGGCTTTGATCTTGTTATTGTTACTGGTCTGTTCACATTGTGGTTTTCTTCATGGTTCAGTCTTGGTAGGTTGTAAGTGTCTAGGAATTTGTCCATTTCTTCTAGATTTTCCAATTTATTGGGATATAGTTGCTCATAGTAGCTACTAATGATCCTTTGAATTTCTGTGGTATCAGCTGTTAATGTATCATTTCAGCTGTTAATGTATCATCATGCATCTGTGATTTTATTTGTTTGGATCTTCTCTCTTTTTTCTTAGTCTGGCTAATGGTTTGCCAATTTTGTTTAACTTCCCACAAAAGCCAACTTTTTGTTTCATTGATCTTTTGTATTGTTTTCTTCATTTCAATTTCATTTATTTATTCTTTGATATTTATTATTTCTTTTCTTCTACTAATTTTGGGTTCAGTTTGCTTTTGCTTTTCTAATTCTTTGAGATGTATCATTTGATTGTTTCTTTGAAGTTTTTCTTCTTTTTTGATAGAGGCACTTATAGCTATCAACTTTCCTGTTAGTCCTGCTTTTACAGTACTAAGATTTTGGTATGCTGTGTTTTGGTTATCATTTGTTGCCAGAAATTTTTCAATTTCCTTCTTAATTTCTTCATTGACTTACTGGTCATTGAGGAGCATATTGTTTAATTTCCATGTATTTGTATAGTTTCCAAAATTATTCTTGTCATTTGTCTAATTTTATTCCATTGTGGTCAGAGAAGATGCTTGATATTATTTCATTTTTTTTTGAATGCTTTTAGACTTGTTTTGTGACCTAACATATGGTCTATTTTTGAGAATGATGTATGTGCTGAAGAAAACAATGTGTATTCTGGCCCAGGTGTGGTGGCTCATGCCTGTAATCCCAGCACTTTGGGAAGCCAAGGCCAGCAGATCACCTGAGCTTAGGAGTTTGAGACCAGCCTGGGCAACATGGTGAAACCTAGTCTCTACTAAAAATACAAAATTTGTCTGGGCATGGTGGTGCACTCCTGTAATTCCAGCTACTTGGGAGGTTGAGTAACGAGAATTACTTGAACCTGGGAGGCAAAGGTTACAGTGAGCCAAGATCATGTCCCTGCACTCCAGCCTGGGTGATAGAGTTAGACTCCATCTTAAAAAAAAAAAAAAAAATAGAGGAATGTGTATTCTGCAGCCATTGGATGAAGTGTTCTGTAAATATCTATTAATCTATTAGGTCCATTTGGTTTATAGTGCAGATTAAGTTCAATGTTTCTTTGTTGATTTTCTGTCTGAAAGATCTGTTCAGTGCTAAAAGTGGGGCATTAAAGTCTTTAGTTATTGTATTGTGACCCATGACTCTCTTTAGCTCTAATATTTGCTTTATATATCTGGGTGCTCCAGTGTTGGGTGCATATATATTTAAAATTGTTGCAGCCTCTTGTTGAATTGATCTCTTTATCATTTAGTGACCTTCTTTGCTCTTCTTATAGTTGTCTTTAAATCTATTTTTTTCTGATATAAATACAGCTACTACTGTTGTTTTTTGGTATCCATTGGCATGGAATTTTATCTTTCTCCATCCCTTCAGTCTATGTGTGTCTTTATAGGTAAAGTGTGTTTCTTGTAGGCAACAGATCATTGTGTGTTTTTTAAAAATTTTTTTACTTTTTTACCCATTCATTCACTCTATATCTTTTGATTGGAGAGTTTATTCCCTTTGCTTTCAATGTTATTACTGATATGTAAGAAGTTACTCCTGCCATTTTGTTATTTGTTTTCTGGTCGTTTTGTGTTCTTATTTTCCTTTCTTTTCTGTCTTCCTTTTAGTGGAGATGATTTTCTCAGGTGATACGATTTAGTTTCTTGCTTTTTATTTTTTGTGTATTCACTGTATTTTTTTTATTTGAGGTTACTATGACGCTTACAAATACTATCTTTTAACTTATTATTTTAAACTGATAACACTGTTTGCATAAAGAAAGAAACAAGCAAAAAGAAAGCTAACAAAGACTCTATGCCTTAACTTTATCTCCTCACTTTTAAACTTTTTGTTGTTTCTATTTATATTTTATTGTACTGTCTATGTCTCAAAAGTTGGAGTTATTATTATTATTATTTTTCTTCTTGTGGTTATTATTTTTGATTGTTCATTATTTAGTCATTCTACTTCAGAGTACTTTAAACACCACAGTTACAGCACTATAATATTCTGTGTTTTTCTGTGTACTTATTATTACCAGCAAGTTTTGAACCTTCAGATGATTTCTTATTGCTCATAATGTCCTTTATTTTTTCTGATCAAAGTCCTCCCTTTAGCATTTCCTGTAGGACAGGCCTGGCATTGATGAAATCTCTCAGCTTTAATCCCTCAGCTTTTGTCTGTCTGGAAAAAATCTGTATTATTCCTTCATGTTTGAAGGATATTTTCACCAGACATACCATTCTAGGGTAAAAGTTTTTTTCCTTCAGCACTTTAAGTATGTTATGCCACTCTCTCCTGGCCTGTAAAGGTTCCACTGAAAAGTCTGCTGTCAGACGTAATGGAGCTCCATTGTATGTTTTTTTTTTTTTTTCCTGCTTTTAGGATCCTTTCTTTATCCTTGACCTTTGGGAGTTTGTTTATTAAATGTCTTGAGGTTGTCTTCTTTCAGTTAAATCTGCTTTGTGTTCTTTAACTTTCTTTTACCAATAAGTTCTTTACTTACTTTTATCCAATATTTATATCTTTCTCTAGGTTTGGGAAGTTCTGTTTTTATTCCTTTGAATAAATTCTACCCCTATTTTTTTCTCTACCTCCTATTTAAGGCCAGTAAGTCTTAGATTAGACCTTTTGAGGCTATTTTCTAAATCCTTTAGGTGTGCTTCATTAAAAAAATCTTTTTTTATTTTGTCTCCTCTGTGTATTTTCTTTTATTTTTTTGAGATGAAGTCTCGCTCTGTTGCCCAGGCTGGAGTGTAGTGGTGTGATCTCAGCTCACTGCAACCTTCACTTCCTGAGTTCAAGCAATTCTCCTGCCTCAGGCTCCTGAGTAGTTGGGATTACAGGCACCCATCACTACACCCAGCTAATTTTTGTATTTTTAGTAGAGATGGGTTTCATCCTGATGGCCAGGCTGGTCTTGAACTCCTGACCTCAGTTGATCCACTTGCCTCAGCCTCCCAAAGTGTTGGGATTATAGGCATGAGCCACCATGCCCAACCTTCTCTGTGCATTTTCAAATAGCCTGTCTTCAAGCTCACTAATTCTTCTGCTTGATAAGTTCTGCTTTTAAAAGACTCTGATACATTCTTTAGTATGCTTGATTCTTTTAAATTATTTCAGTCTCTTTAAGTTTATCTGTTAGAATTCTGAATTCCTTCTCTGTGTTATCTTGAATTTCTTCGAGTTTTCTGAAGACAGCTATTTTGAATTCTCTGTCTGAAAGGTCACATATCTCTGTTTCTCCAGGATTCATCCCTGGTGACTTATTCAGTTCATTTGGGGAGGTTATGTTTTCCTGGATGGTCTTGATAATTGTAGATGTTTGTTTGTGTCTGCGCATTCAAGAGTTAGGTATTTATTGTAGTTTTCTCAGTCTGCGCTTGTTTGAATCTGTCCATCTTGGGAATACTTTCCAGATATTCAAAAGGACTTAAGTGTTTTTATTTAAGATGTATCTGCATTAGGGGTCATCCCAAGCCCCCGTGGTTCTTGTAGACTTGTAGAGGTATGGCCTTGATGGTCTTGGGCAAGGTCTGGAAGAATTCCTTGGATTACCAGGCAGAGACTGTTGTTCTTTCCCCTTACTTTCTCCCAAATGAAAATTCGCTCTTGGTTCTGAGCTACATGGACCTGGGGATGAGTGACACAAGTACCCCTGTGGCCACCAACACTAGGACCGTGCTGGGTCCGACCTGAAGCCAGTACAGAACTAAGTCTTGCTCAAGGCCTGCTACTAAGTAGCCACTCCCTGACTACTGCTTCTCAAGGCTCTGGGACTCTACAATTAGCTGGTAGCAAAGCCAGTCAGGCCTGCGACCTTCCTTTCAAGGTGGCAAGTTCTCCCAGGCCCTGGACTGGTCTAAAGGCGCTGTCTGGGAGCCAGGAACTAGAGTGAAAAACGTTAGAAGTCTACTTTGTGTTCTATTGTACGGTGGCTGAACTGGCACTGAACCTACAAGATGCAATCCTTCCCACTCTTCCCTCCCCTTTCCAAGGTAGCAGAGCCTAACCCCGTGACCACCACCTCCACTGGCCCATGGGGAGTACTGTCAGACTATTGCCAATGTTCCCTTGAGTCCCAAGTGCTCTTCATTCAGCTTGTGGTGAATGCTGTCTGGCCAAGGACTCACCCGTCAGGGCAGTAGGCACCCCTCTGGCCCAAGGCAGGTCCAGAAATGCTGTCCAAGAGAAAAGTCCTGGAATCAGGGACCCCAACAGCTCACTTGGTGCTCTACTCCCCCGTGGCCTAGCTGGTACCTAAGGTGCAAGACAAAATCCCCTTTACTTTTTCCTCTCCTTTACTCAAGTAGAAGGAGTCTTGCCCCATAGCCACCACAGCTGGGAATGTGCGGAGTCTGAGTCTCAGCCAAGGCCCTGATGCAGTACCTGGGTGTCGGTGCTGGTTATTCAGGGCTCAAGGGCTCTTCAGTTAGCAGGTGATGAATTTGCCAGGACTGGGTCCTTCCCTTCAAGGCAGCAGGTTTCCTTTGGCCCAGGGTGTGTCTAGAAATATCATCTAGGCACTAGAGCCTGGAAAAGGGGCCTCGTGACTCTGCCCAGTGCCGTATCCTGCTATGGCTGAGCCGACATCCAAGATACAAGACAAAGTCCACCCCGCTCATCTGTCTTCTCTCCTCAAGCAAACGAAAGGGGTCTTGTTTGGAGCCACAAGCTGTGTAGCCTGGGTTTAAGGGAGGAGTGATGCCAGTACTCCCTTAGCTGCCCTTGGTGACTCAGTATGTCTTGTGCCCCCCCAGTCCTCTGGCTCTGGGCACAGTTGAGCACTAGGACTTTCCTAGAAGTTGCAGTCCTTGTGACCTAGAGTGCCTTTCTAGTTGATGTAGGGTGCTAGAGCACTTCAGCTTATGGTGGCAAGGCTTGTAGGAACTCAGGTTCAGATCGCTGGGATGGGCGTTTCCCCTCTGGCCAGGGCTGATTTAAATGCTCCCTTCCTGGGTGAGCATCAGCTGAGTTTGGTCTGGCTTTCTTTTCTGACATAACAGGGCAGCATCGAGTTCGAGGCCTCACAATTGCTGTGCTCTCCCTCTCCCCAGTGCACAGATATGTTCTGGGCACCATGCAGCCACTGCCAGGGGTTGGGGAGGGGTGGCATTGGTGATTCAGGACTGTTTTTCTTAACTCCTCAGTGCCTGTTTCAGTGATAAGAAGTTACAACCAGCTACTGTGAGTGTCCACCTGATTTTTGGTTCTCATGAAGGTTTTGTGTGTGTGTGTGTGTGTGTGTGTGTGTGTGTGTGTAGATGGTTGTTAAACTGGTGTCATTGCAGGGGAAGGAAGATTGGTGGAGCCATCTGTTCTACCATCTTACTCTGCCTCCTGGGTTTTTCCAGGACTGACTTTCCTGGTTGGCAGTATGCAAAGAAAGGAGTGGAATATTGCTAAAACTGGAGCTGACTGAATTCTGAGGTACCAGCTCATCAAGTAAGTTGTCACTTCCCATCCAGCTGAAGTGGGAAGCAGTGGAGACACCTAAAACTTAAGCTAAATAAAGAACATCCGAATAACACAGTGCTTTCTATTCTATTGTTACGGTTAACAGCCTTTACAATTCGAGAAAAACAGTACTAATCTGGGTGAGTAATGGTGTTACTTGGCAGTGCTCTGGATAAAGGATTACCTGCAAAAAGCCCATCTGTTTCTTCTGACCTGTTAGTGAATGTAATAGCTGGAGGTGACCAGACTGACTTGAAAATAAGCAGGCTCAGCAAGGCAGCCATTTGAGGAAATTTACTGGGGCTGATGCAAGACTCAGAGAGAAAGAAGCTTGACATAGCCCGTTTTCGTGTATTACTTTCCAGAACAGCTTCTTTGCTATTTATAGGCACATGTGTTATCTTGGCCTTCTGGGAGCAAAAATTCCTGTGTTTGACCAGAACTGTTTTGCCAGTAGGCAGTTCCTAAGAGAAACAGGGCATTTGTTTGTTTTACTTTTGGTTTTGCTAAGTAAAAGCTGAAAGTTTGCAAATACCTGACTTGTTTAGTATCAGGCACTTTATAAATGTAAAAATGTGCATATATGTTTTATTGCAATTGCCTTTCATGTGACACAACAGAAATCAGAGCCGACCATAGCATTCAGCACTGTGTACATGGAGGGAGTCCAGCTTGGGTGAGACGAGTGTGTGCATAAAAACACAGGTCTCTAGAGAGACTCATCAGAAACCAAATGCATGTCCTTAGAGCATGAAGGTGCTTTTCCTTTTTGACTCTCCTGAAGATTCACTTTTTATATTGTGCTGTGAACACATAAGTGAAACCTAGATAGTTCTGAAGCCCTTTGTCTTCCTCTGTTGCTCTTAAAAAAGTAAGTTACCTTGAGTATGACTCCCTTCCCTTCTAGTTCTGAGTCTGTTGGCAGAAGACACAGGGCGAGGTGGAGCCAGCCTGGCTGTGGGAGGCAGGGATGAGGGTTCAGAAACCTGTGAGAGGAGCACGCCCATGCTTCTTTTTATGGAATGCTATGTGCCATTTCAATATGTGGCAACCATGTTCAGAGAAACTATGGATAGAGTTTCCTCAAATGATCCTGGCAGTTTTATTTTTATTGATTGACTGATTGATTGATTGATTGAGATGGAAGCTTGCTCTGCCACCCAGACTGGAGTGCAGTGGCGCCATCTCAACTCACTGCAACCTCCGCCTTCTGGTTTCAAGTGATTCTCCTGCCTCAGTCTCCCGAGTAGCTGGGATTACAGGCACACACCACCACACCTGGCTAATTTTTGTATTTTTAATAGAGACAGGGTTTCACCATGTTGGCCAGGCTGGTCTAGAACTCCTGACCTCAGGTGATCTGCCTGCCTCGGCCTCCCAAAGTGCTGAGATTACAGGCATGAGCCACCGTGTCTGGCCCCTGGCAGTTTAAAAAAAAAAGGAATACCCATTGTAAACAGAGACTGATCTTAGACAAGCAAACAGAGAATGTACCAGAGTTACCCAGGGACATAAAACTGTTGGTTAATATCAGAATATTGGTTGAGAAAATCAAACGCCAGGAGGGCTGTTATCTGCTTTCTGATTGAATTTCTAGTATTTCCAGTATTGAATTAGAACCCATATTTTCTCTAGGGCCCTAAATTAGGATTTTATCACTTTTGCCACCTTATTTGGTTATGTCTCAACAGGGATTTGGCTATGTCTTTATATCTACAGGATTTATCTTGTTTTAATATATTGAAGGTCATTTAATGAAGTGTGATAAAATTATAAGAAAATTTGCAATATTGAATTGCTTAGATATCTTATTATACTCATTTGATAAATTGAATAGAGATATTAGGATTAATATGAAGTTTATAACTATGGCATCTATAAAAATTAAAGTTCTAGGAAGACAGATATCAGAATCATCTTTTTGTGTCAGGCCCTGCAAGTAGCCTTATATGATTTCAAGGGCTTATTTTTATTTGGTAATTTCTGGCTTTTGTGGCAGGAAAAGAGACTTCTGAGAAATCAGGGAAGAGGCTGGGCACAGTGGCTCATGCCTGTAATCCCAGCACTTTGGGAGGCTGAGGTGGGCAGATCACCTGAGGTCAGGAGTTCAAGACCAGCCTAGCCAACATGGTGAAACCCTGTCTCTACAAAAATACAAAAATTAGCCGGACGTGATGGCAGGTGCCTGTAATCCCAGCTACTCAGGAGGCTGAGGCAGAAGAATTGCTTGAACCCGAGAAATGGAGGTTGCAGTGGGCCGAGATTATGCCATTGCACTCCAGCCTGGAGTCCATCTCAAAAAAAAAAAAAAAAAAAAGAGGAAAAAAGGGAAAGTGGAATGGAAAGGGGGATACAGTAACTAAATCTCTATTTCTCCTTGACTTATCAGAGTTGGCAGTTTTCTTAGTGAGCCATATTAGCCATATTTAAGTCATTTCAGGATTTGTATGACTGCCTATTTTCATGTTTTGCGGGGATTAAGAATAGTACCTTGCGAATAGCACCATAAAAACAGCACCTTGCTTTGTGTCACTATGGATCGACTCACTGAAGGTTGTTGATAGGGATCACCTAGCTGACTGCAGAGACATTATTTTAAGTGTAGTTTAATCCAGTTTAATAATACGCTCTCCTCCAGACACAACCCATTTTCCAAGTCAGAAGACTAATGTTCTCATCCTTGCTGCCATATTCAAGCCAAGCTGTTCAGTGTTTATTTTTTTCGAGACAGAGTTTTGCTCTGTCTCCCAGGCTGGAATGCAGTGGTGTGATCTCAGCTTGCTGGAACCTCCACCTCCCAGGTTCAAGCGATTCTCTTACCTCAACCTCCCGAGTAGCTGGGACTACAGGCACGCACCATCACACCCAGCTAATTTTTTGAATTTTTAGTAGAGACAGGGTTTCACCATGTTAGCCAGGCTGGTCTCAAACTCCTGACCTCAGGTGATCTGCCCGCCTCAGCCTCCCAAAGTGCTGGGATTATAGGTGTGAGCTACCATGCCCAGCCTCTGTTCTGGTTGTTTTAAAATTCACACAGAGTGTATTTTATTTTATTTTTTATTTATTTATTTATTTTTGTGATGGAGTCTCACTCTGTCGCCCAGGCTGGAGTGCAGTGGCCGGATCTCCGCTCACTGCAAGCTCCGCCTCCCAGGTTTACGCCATTCTCCTGCCTCAGCCTCCCGAGTAGCTGGGACTACAGGCACCCGCCACCACGCCCGGCTAGTTTCTTGTATTTTTTTAGTAGAGACGGGGTTTCACCGTGTTAGCCAGGATGGTCTCGATCTCCTGACCTCATGATCCGCCCGTCTCGGCTTCCCAAAGTGCTGGGATTACAGGCTTGAACCACCGCACCCGGCAGGGTGCATTTTATTTTGTGATTTTTATTTACTTAATGCAAGTTACATCACAGCCTGTGGCTGCAAATGGGGCCCTTGTTGTTAAGTGTATTTGCCAGTTTAACAGAATTCTTCTTGTTTTCTCTTGGAATCCTGATTCTCTAAGCCAGAGGTCCAGGCTCTGGATGCACCTTCAGGTCTGTGAGCGGCTGCCTGGATCCCTTGATGGAAACTCAAGAGATCAGAATCAACTGCTTTGTCTTTGAGAACCTAACACTAGACTATGCCTAGCTGTCTGGTCTGGACCAACAGTGAGGTGTGTGGAGAGGTACCCACACACACTGGCCTCGTCTGATCTTTCTGTCTCTAGCCTGGCCTCCTGTTGCAAGTCGGTCTCCAGGATGCAGGCTATGAGGTGGAGCTTTTCATGCAGGGAGGTTGTTGAGAATTGCTCCTGGGAGCAACACCCCTGGGAGTAAAAAGATCAGGAATGGGCAGAGGGAGAATGTGAGCTGTGATGCAGTCACAACAGAGGGACGGCCCTTCAGAACTGTCCGAATTTAGGGAGCTGGGCCTTTATGTCCGTCAGACAGCCGTGGTCCTGGCTGCCGCTAGGAACAGGGTGTGAGGCAGGAAGAGCTGACCCATCCCAAGGGGATATCTGTTCCAGACGGAGTGGAGCCATCCTTCCCAGGGGAAGGGCTCCAGCGGACCCTCTGTGCCCCAGGGATCTGGTTGACCGTCTCTGGAGTGGTGGTGTACAGGGCCCTGTGTCGGTCGCTGTCACAAGTGGGTGGAACACTGAACAGCGGTGGTTGGAAGAGTGACCTTGGGGAGTGGAAGCCCAGGCTGTGGCCCTGTGGCCTCCACCTTTCCTTCCACTGTTGACACTCTCTGCATGCGCCTGCCGTGCTGGCTCCAAGGTGGCTGATGACAGACCCTCTGGTGTTGGCTGCTGAACTGCTCTGCTTGCCTGGGTGTTGGGTGTCTCTTCTGTGGTGGGCATGGTGCCCGCGCTCTGTGCCACTCCCACAGGGCCGCCGCGGCCCCTTCCTTCGTCCTCCATGTCTCTGGCTTCCCGTCGTTTTCCTTCATGCCCCTCCCTGCCAGCCGAGCCTGCTGCCTCTTCCACAAGTCCCTGTGTGTTCCAACTTCAGGCCGCAGGGACGGTGGGTGTGGGCCAGGGGCTGCCGCCTTGCAGGGCTGTCCTCGGTGGGGCTGTGGTGCATGACACACCAGGGACCAGCACAGGAGCTGTGTGGGCCTTGCTCTTCCATGAAGAGCTGCTCCAGAGACTTCCTGCCTCCCAGTGTGGCCACAGGTGTGCACTGGAGGAGGACACTGAGGTAATGATGGGGTGGTGTGATGTTCAGAGCGCTGGCTTGTGGGCTCGCTGCCCCTTCTGGTCCGGATTGTGCCCGACCCCGGGCACCCCTTCCCTTCCCAGTGGCTTGCTCCCTGCAAGGTGAGGTGATGGGCTCACTGGACCTGTGGCTTGGTAGGTCTGACAGAGCCTGCCGTCGTGGCAGCCCTGGCTGCTCCACCACCTGGTTGGCTATGATCATGCACACTCTGTCTCCCAGGGCCAGTAGTACACCAAGAGCCATTCTCAAAAGGTGTAATTGTCTGCTCCAGCCAACAGGGCATTGCTTAAGGCCTGGGGACCTGCCTTAAGACACTGCTCCACCCGCTGTCTTTCCTCACTGCAGATACCTCTAATATCATAGGCTTCCTGAGTTGTGTGGCCCAAGTGGCAGGGCCTCTGCACCCCAGAAGAGGGTTGAGATGTGAGGTGGTCACAGTAGAAGCTGCAGCCAGTCCCTGAGGTGCTCTGAAGCTTGGGAGGCCCTTTAGAGTGCTGCGGATCCAGGGAGGGCACTGGGCCCTCGGACCCATGCACGGACTAGCATTGCATGTGGACTGCCCCCAGAAAGGACTTAACCTCAGGCAGGGGGATCTCATGTGAAAGCTGTCAGCTGCCAACTTCTCTCCCTTCCCTTTCCAATTTTTGATTATTATATTTAGTTGCCAGTATTTATAATATTTGTATTATTTTGTAATCATATTTGTTTTAATGTTAGTCCTATTCTTGCCCCCCCCCGCTTATTATTATTATTATTTTTTTTGAGACTGAGTCTTGATCTGTGGCCAGGTTGGAGTGCAGTGCTGCAAACTTGGCTCACTGCAACCTCTGCCTCCCGGGTTCAAGCGATTCTCCTGCCTCAGCCACCTGAGTAGCTGGGACTACAGGTGCGTGCCACCATGCCTGGCTAATTTTTGTATTTTTAGTAGAGATGGGGTTTCACCATATTGGCCAGGATGGTTCGATCTCTTGACCTCATGATCTGGCTGCCTCAGCCTCCCAAAGTGTTGGCATTACAGGCGTGAGCCACCACACGCAGCCCACCCCTGCTTTTTATTGAGACAGGGTCTTGCTATGTTGCCCAGGCTGAAGTGCAGTGGCTTGATCATGGCTCATTGCAGCTTCAACCTCCTGGGCTCAATTGATCCTCCCACCTCAGCCTCCCAAGTAGCTGGGACTACAGGTGTGTGCCACCACACCTGGCTAATTTTTGTATTTTTTTTGTAGATATGGGATCTCACTATGTTGCCCAGGCTTGTCTCAAACTCCTGGGCTCAAGTGATCCTCCTGCCCTCAGCCTCCCAAAGTGCTAGAATTACAAGTGTGAGCCACCACAACCGGCTTCTTTTTTGCAATAGTTTTTCCTGTTATGTTTGGTTGGCTGACATTCATTCTTTGGTAGTTTCTAAAGACAAACTTATGGAAAACAGGAAGCTGAGGCTTTTTAATCTTTTACCTTAGCTCCTGAATGACAGCTTGGCTGTATATAAAGTTCTCAGGCTATTTGTTCTTTCCTTGAGCACATTTATACATTACTCCACTGTCTTCCAGCATTGAACATTGATGGGCAGAGCCTTGGCGTCAGCCTCCTCCACTCCCTGCTGCCTCTACTTATGGGTGACTTGAACTTTTTACCTGGATGTACACAGGCTTTTTGTTTTCTTCTTCTTTTCTTTTTTTGAGACAGAGTCTCACTTTGTTGCCCAGACTGGAGTGCAATGGCGTGATCTCGGCTCACTGCAACCACTGCCTCCTAGCTAGGGTTCAAGCTATTCTCCTGCCTCAGCCTTCTGTTTAGCTGGGATTACAGGCACACACCACCATGCCCAGCTAATTTTTGTATTTTCAGTAGAGATGGGGTTTCGCCATTTTGGCCAGTCTGGTCTTGAACTCCTGACCTCAGGTGATCCACCCGCCATGGCCTCCCAAATTGCTGGGATTACAGGCGTGAGCTATACAGGCTTTTTGGAATATGCCTCAGTGTTGAATGCTTTGTGTTAATTTTTTCTCGGACATGGTGGATTTATGTCTTCTCCTAGTTCTGGAACAGTTTCTTGAGTTATATTTTTAAACATTTACTTTGTCTCATTATTTTTGTTTTCATCTTATACCTAAATTGGGCCACCATTGCCATTCATCCGTAGCAGTTAGTTTCTCTCTGATTTTTTTTTTCTAATTATTTGCTTCCATTTCCTTTCTCCTGCTTTTCTAATTCTCTCTTCTGCGGCTCTTCCTGGGTTTTTGGCAATGCTTAGTCTGCCTTGTGTTACTTCCAATTTTGCTTTTATTTTTGTGATTTTCTTTCCTTCTACTTCTTTTCCAAGGTCTGCCAGTCATTAAAAAAATACACTATTTCCTTATCAAATATTTTCTGTGTCCTCGTATTTCCTCTTTGTAGGGGTTTAAATCTCCTGCATCATATTGGCAGTTGCTTCAACAATATGAAAAAGTTCATGATGAAATACTTGTTTATAATTTTCACTTGTTTTGCTATAGGGTACTTGCACAGATAAGGATAGGCATTTCTTTAACAGGGACCAAATATATTCTCTTACCTGAAGGAACCAAAAATCCAGACAGAAGATATAAAACCATGGATATCAAGCAATGAAGATGGGAAACAAGGGAGCTGAGTCCCGCAGCTGCCCCAGCTTGCTGCGTGCAGGGAGTTTCCAGGTTGTGGCATGGGAGAGAGAACCCAGGAGGAGCCCACAGCCTCCCTGACTTGGGAGGCAGAGCTGGGAATCTGGGAGGCCAGGATGGCTGGATTTTGCAGGGCAGAGTGCTGGAGAGGAGACAGGTGCACAGTAAGAAAGAACTCTGGAGGTCTACAGAGGTCCGCATTGAGTATCCAGCTCAGTACAGATTAGCACGAGTGTGAGAAAAGCACCTGAGACTGGGGAAAGAGACACCTGGGATGATCTGAAGCCCACTCCTCAGAGCTCACCTGGGACCTGAGACAGAGCTTGTTCCCCCAGCAGTCAGGCAGAACACACAGAAGGGTGTTGCCTCAGTCATGAAGATAATTTTTCCCTTGAAAACCCCAACTTTTAATCTTGAAAGACAGCTGGATAAATGGGGAAAAGCCAGTTTGTTATGAGGATGAATTGACCAGAGACTAAATGCTGACCTGGTCCTGCTTTGCAAAGTTTAAAAGCAAGATCTAAAAGGATGAAACTGTTTTTAAGAAATAAACTATGGCTGGGCGTGGTGGCTCACGCCTATAGTCTCAGCACTTTGGGAGGCCGAGGCAGGTGGATCAGGAGGTCAGGAGTTCAAGACCAGCCTGGCCAACACAGTGAAACCCTGTCACTACTGAAAATACAAAAATTAGCTGGGTGTGGTGGTGGGTGCCTGTAATCCCAGCTACTCAGGGGGCTGAGGCAGGAGAATGGCGTGAACCTGGGAGGTGGAGCTTGCATTGAGCCGAGATCATGCCACTTCCCTCCAGCCTGGGTGAAAGAGCTAGACTCCGTCTCAAAATAAATAAATAAATAAATAAACAAACAAATAAATAAATATAAAAAGAAACCAACTATGTCCAAAACTCAAGAATATTTTAGGAATACAAAAATGTCTAGCACCTGACAATCACGTTGGTAATAAAAAAATTGCCTAGCATGCAAAGGAATAGGAAAATAAGATCCACAATGAGGAGACAAAATCATCAAAACTGACCCAGAAATAACATAGATATAGAATGAGCAAACAGGAACATTAAAACAGTTATAACTGCATTTGATACATTTAAGAAGCTACAGGAAAGATTGAACATGTTAAGTAGTGACATAGAAAATATAAAAAAGACTCACGTAGAACTTCTGGAAGTAAAAACTACAATGTCTGAGATGAAAAGTAGAATTGATAGGATTAGGAATTCATCCTAACCGAATGGGATTAATAGATTAGATACTACAGAATAAGTAGGAGTGAAGTTAACTACATGGCAATAGAAAGCATCCACAATGAAACACCAAGAGAAAAAAGAGTCGCAAAAGCGCTCCTCAAGTAAGAGAAGGTTCCTCCTGCCTGCCGTCGAGCTGGGACATTGGCGTTTTTCTTCCTTCATACGCAAACGGAAACACTGGTTCTTCCTGGGTCTTCTGCCTCCCAGCCTCAGCCTGAAGCTCTCAGTCCCCAGCTCTCCTTCCTGCTGGCTCACCCTGCAGATATTCAGACTGGCTGGCCTCCAGAATCACACAGGCCAATAGCTTTTTTTTTTCTTTTTTGTGGGCAAAGCGCTGAGATTACAAGTATGAGCCACCACGCCCAGCCCAGTCAATTCCTTATAATAAATCTCTCTCTCTCCCTTTCTCAGAATATATATGTTTTTAGAATATATATATATTCTGTTTCTCTGGAGAACCCGAATACAGTATCTTTCCATTTATTTATTTATTTGAGATGGAGTCTTGCTCTGTCACCCAAGCTGGAGTGTGCAGAAATGCAATCTCGGCTCACAGCAACCTCTGCCTCTTGGGTTCAAGCAATCCTCCCACCTCAGCCTCCTGAGTAGCTGGGATTACAGGTGTGTGCTACCATGCCTGGCTAATTTTTTTTTTTGTATTTTTAGTAGAGACTGGGTTTCACCATATTGTCCAGGCTGGTCTCGAACTCCTGGCCTCAAGTGATCTGCCTGCCTCAGCCTCCCAAAGTGTTAGGGTTACAGGCATGAACCACCAGTCCTGGCCTTCCATTTATTTTTGTTTTATTTGATTTCTGTCAATAATATTTAGTAGTTTCAATGTACCCCCAATCTTTTAGATTTTTATCCTATTATAGATAGTATTTTATGTCAATTTATGAGTTCTAGCAGAGATATAAGTATATAAATATGTAACATGAAAAGATAAAGTATATACAATATAAGATACACATAAACCCCACAATTTTTGTGTACAGTATGTGAACCAGATAAAAGTGGCTCAGCTGTGAGTGAGGGGCGGTGCTGGAGGACTACTTATTCTGTAGTATCTAATCTATTAATCCCATTCGGTTAGGATGAATTCCTAATCCTATCAATTCTACTTTTCACCTCAGACATTGTAGTTTTTACTTCCAGAAGTTCTACGTGAGTCTTTTTTATATTTTCTATGTCACTACTTAACATGTTCAATCTTTCCTGTAGCTTCGTAAATGTATCAAATGCAGTTATAACTGTATTAATGTTCCTGTTTGCTCATTCTATATCTATGTTATTTCTGGGTCAGTTTTGATGATTTTGTCTCCTCATTGTGGATCTTATTTTCCTATTCCTTTGCATGCTAGGCAATTTTTTTATTACCAACGTGATTGTCAGGTGCTAGACATTTTTGTATTCCTAAAATATTCTTGAGTTTTGGACATAGTTGGTTTCTTTTTATATTTATTTATTTGTTTGTTTATTTATTTATTTATTTATTTTGAGACGGAGTCTAGCTCTTTCACCCAGGCTGGAGGGAAGTGGCATGACCTCCAGCACCAGGGCTCCACTTCCCTGAAGCAGTGAGGAATTCTGCACCAACTGATTTGAAAATTGCTAGTCTAAAACACTCTAATCAGACATCTTGGGACACTCTTTCCTTCACTAGATTGATGTGCTCCCAACGAGAAAGTAACTTATAGACTTATAGGTCCATGTTACATTTATCTTCAAAGTATCAATAAGATTGATTATACAATAGTGTTATCCACTGGGAAATGCTGCTATGAAAATATATGTGCTATAAAAATGCCTCTAGGAAATTTTTGTGAGGTTAGCATGTCCTATTAGTAAGATAATTGTAAGTTTGCAAGTATTTCCTGCTGGACTGTGTGATTATTGTATGTGTCTCAGCATCTGCAATGACAGAAAATGGAAGGTAGGATAATACTCTTACTTTATATTGACATCCTTCTTTGCTAACCTCTATTTTTTTTCTTTTTTGAGACAGTGTCTCATTCTGTCGCCCAGGCTGAAGTGTAGTGACACAATCATAGCTCACCATAGCCTCAACCTGCTGGACTCAAATGATTCTCCTGCCTCAGCCTCCTGAAGAGCTGGGACTACAGCTGTGCACCATTGTGCTAATTTTTAAATTTTTTGTAGAACTGGAGTCTTCTTATGTTGCTTAGGCTGGAGTCCTGACCTTTTTAAGGTCAGAGCCATTACACATATTTACACACACACACACACACACACACACACGCGCGCGTGGTGTAGTCCCGTGAAAGTGACAGTGCTTCTGGTCATTCCTCTGCAAATCTGTAGGAAAAGACACGTAGGGCTCAGTCAAGACCCAGCTCTGTGATTGCTTCTTGTATCAATTCTCTTGAGTCTCTATAACAAAATAGCATAGTTTGGGTGACTTAAAAAATGGAAATTTATTTCTCACAGTTCTGGAAACTGGGAATCCAAGATCAAGGTGCTGGCTGATTTGCTATCTGGCAAGGACCCCTTCCTAGCTTGCAGCCAGCCCCCACATTGTGTCCTCACATGGAGTAGAGAGAGACAACCCTCTCTCTCTCCTTATAAGGCTACCAACCCCATCATGAGGAGCCTACCCTCATGGCCTCATCTAACTCCTCCCAAAGGCCCATTGCCAAAGATACAATGATATCTGGGGTTAGGGCTTCACCATATGAATTTGGGGGAGATATAGTTCAGTCCACAGCAGTCTCCTTTACTCATTTGTTCATCTCTGATGGGTAGGGAGGAGCTTCTCACTGTCATCAGCCTAGCAAGGCAGCTGTCGCCTTGATCCAGTCACAGTTACTCTTTTATTTAAGTTTTTGACTCTTTGTTTACTGTTTAAATCTGAGAGTCAACCTGCTAGATTCCTCATCTGGAGTTAGTAGAGCAAGCCTCAGTCCTCCACATGGCATAGATAATGTTCACTGTTCTTCTGTGTCTTTACCTCCCTACAGAATCATGGCTGTCCCAAGAGTGCACATGTAGTGCCGTCCTGCTTCTCGACGTTTTTATCTCCAAAACTGATGCTCAAATTGATGGACAAAATGAGCTTGGGATCTGAGGGAAAGACTGCAGAGAACGTGAATGGCTACAGTCAAACCTTGTTCTTTTCTGGAACAAACTGTTATGACTTGGATGAGCCTGATTCTAGGTCATGCTGCAGCTGGAGCTGTGCATCTGACTTAGTTCTGCTCAGATCTCTCTCTCTATCTCTCTGTTTTGGGGTTAGTTCAGGGGTGTGTGTGTGTGTGTACACTTGCACACTGTGTGCAGGGGCACAGATATGGGTTTCAAGGAAAGGTCGCTGTGAAGGCTGTTTCTCTCATGTTACGATCTTGTACTTGTCCAGGCCACCACCGATATTAAGACTTAAGTTCAACTCTTATCACTTCTTTATTACAGAGAAGAAATGAACGGCCACTCGCCCATATCCTTTAAGTGCACAGCACATGAGACATCCTTTCCTTGCCCAGGCAGTGACTTCAGGAAGCCATAGCAGTAAGGCAAGCATAAGGACCATTTTGTCCTTCTGAAAATTATGGGACTGTCCAGGTTTCGGGTTCTAACATTTTAGTACTTAGGTCATCTACTTTGGAGGCTGGTTAAATAATCTTAGTTAACAGAGGGAAAATGACTTCAAAGTAAGTTGATCATGGATGCTACATATATGTCCGTCCTTCCTTCCTTCCTTCCTTCCTTCCTTCCTTCCCTTCTTTTCTTTTCTTTTCTTTCTTTTTGAAACAGAGTCTTGTTTTGTCACTCAGGCTGGAGTGCAGTGGCATGATCTCAGCTCACTGCAACCTCTGCCTCCCAGGTTCAAGTGACTCTCCTGCCTCAGCCTCCCAAGTAGCTGCGACTACAGGCACACACCACCATGCCTGGCTAATTTTTGTATTTTTAGTAGAGATGGGGTTTCACCATGTTGGCCAGGCTAGTCTTGAACTCCTGACCTCAAGTGATCCACCCTCTATGGCCTCCCAAAGTGTTGGGATTACAAGCATGAGCCACTGCACCCGGCCAGGATGCTACATATTTTTTTTTTTCAAGACGAAGTCTTGCTCTTGTCCCCCAGGCTGGAGTGCAATGGCACGATCTCAGCTCACTACAACCTCCGCCTCTTGGGTTCAAGCAATTCTCTTGCCTCAGCCTCCCAAGTAGCTGGGATTACAGGCACCTGCCACCATGCCCAGCTAATTTTTGTATTTGTAGTAGAGATGGGATTTCACCATGTTGGCCAGGCTGGTCTCGAACTCCTGACCTCAGGTGATCCGCCCACCTCAGCCTCCCACAGTGCTGGGATTACAGCCGTGAGCCACTGCACCCGGCCAATGCTACATATATTTTCTAATGATATTATGTGTCATTGTTTGATCATTCTGCTGGTTTTAATTTTTTAGATGGAGTCAAAATGTGAAACGTGAGCTCAACATTTACTAAGGTTATTTAAGCCTTTACCTTTGTAGAAATAAAGTTTTCCAAAATACTTACACAGGGCCAATTTCAATGCTACTTGAATGTCATTGAGGGGAAGGGAAGAGAGTGATTCTGGAGCATGCATGGAGGGATGAGCGCTCGCTCACCCACCACTACACATGAGAGTGGGACTCAGATGGCATCTGGTGTCTCTTGATACCTTGAGTTCTGCTGAGTCTGTACATGGGCAAATTTGACAAGCCTTTAACTACACTGACCAAGAAAATAAAAAGAGTGAAGACTGAAATGACTCCAATCAGGGTTATTATTACTGATCTTAGAGAAATAAAAGGGATTATGCCAGCACGCTAGATAACAAAGACAAGTTCCTAGAAATACACAAACTAAAAAACTAACTCAAGAATAAACAGAAAATCTGAATAGAACCATAAAAAGAAAAGAGATCTAATCAGTAATTAAAAAAAACAAAAAACAAAAAACTAACCGCAAAGAAAAGCTCAGGCCCAAATGCTTTGCGCTGAACTCTACCAAACATTTACAGAATTCACACCAACTTTTTTTTTTTTTTTTTTTTTTTGATACAGAGTCTGGCTCCTTCGCCCAGGCTGGAGTGCAGTGGCGCAATCTCCGCTCGCTGCAAGCTCCGCCTCCCGGGTTCACACCGTTCTCCTGCCTCAGCCTCCCGAGTAGCTGGGACTACAGGTGCCCGCCACCATGCCTGGCTAGTTATTTTGTATTTTTAGTAGAGACGGTGTTTCACTGTGTTAGCTAGGATGATCTGATCTCCTGACCTCGTGATCCGCCCGCCTCGGCCTCCCAAAGTGCTGGGATTACAGGCATGAGCCCCTGCCCTGGGCCCAACAAATCCATTTATAAATATCAATAGATGGTTTCTCAATACCATTGTACACTTAAAAAACAAAAATAAAACACGCATTTCTTACAGCCTTGGAGAAGTTCCGTTATTCTTGTGTTTACATATTTTTAAAACAGGATAAATGGATTTATTCTACATGTAATGCTCCATGGCTTGCTTTTAGGTTTTTTTGAGTCTGAGTCTCGCTCTGTCGCCAGGCTGGAATGCAGATGCGCGATCTCGCCTCACTGTAACCTCCGCCTCCTGGGTTCAAGTGATTCTTGTGCCTCAGCCTCCTGAGTAGCTGGGATTATAGGCACAGGCCATCACACCAGCTAATTTTTGTATTTTTAGTAGAGACAGGGTTTCATCATGTTGGCCATGCTGGTCTCAAACTCTTGACCTTGTGATCTGCCCCCCTCAGCCTCCCAAAGTTCTGAGATTACAGGTGTGAGCCACTGTGCCCGCCCCCCTCCCCCCCTCCTTTTTTTTTTTTTTTGAGACGGAGTCTCGCTCTGTAGCCCAGGCTGGAGTGCAGTGGCCGGATCTCAGCTCACTGCAAGCTCCGCCTCCCGAGTTTAGGCCATTCTCCTGCCTCAGCCTCCCGAGTGGCTGGGACTACAGGCGCCCGCCACCTCGCCCGGCTCGTTTTTTGTATTTTTTAGTAGAGACGGGGTTTCACCGTGTTAGCCAGGATGGTCTCGATCTCCTGACCTCGTGATCCGCCTGTCTCGGCCTCCCAAAGTGCTGGGATTACAGGCTTGAGCCACCGCGCCCGGCCCCCCGCTTTTTTTTTTTAAATCTGACGATGTGTTTTATCAGCCTTTTCCTGGCAGTACATGTGGGTCCACACCATGCTTTAGTCACTTTGACCCCTGCACACAGTTGGTCCAACATTCAGGTTAATTTTTAGTTTTCACCATTACTGATGATACTGCAAAGAATAAATTTGTATGAACCTCTGTGCACATGTGTGATTATTTCTAGAGGAGAGATCCTGTGAGTAAAAAGTTGTATTTCACTAAGATTCAATCTGTATCTTCACAATGACTGATGATATTGTGCCCCTTTGCAGATGTTTATCACCCATTTGCATTTCTTCTGGGAATTTCTTTTTTGAGGGGGAAAGTATCTTTTTTCCCCCCTTTTTTTTTTTTGAGACAGCGTCTCGCTCTGTCACCCAGGCTGGAGTAGAGTGGTGGTGCGATCTTGGCTCACTGTAACCTCCACCTCCCGGGTTCAAGAGATTCTCCTGCCTCAGCCTCTCCAGTAGCTGGGATTACAGGCTCCTGTCACCACGTCCAGCTAATTGGCCCTGTGTAACTATTTTGGAAAACTTTATTTCTACAAAGGTAAAGACTTAAATAACCTCAGCAAATGTTGAGCACAAGTTTTATATTTTGACTCCAACACACACCGGTAATTAGTTTTTTAAAAAACAAATTTAAATTTTCAGCTTTATTTAAATAATTTTCTTTCTTTCTTTCTTTCTTTTTTTTTTTTGATGGAGTTTCACTCATCACCCAGGCTGGAATTCAGTGGCGCGATCTCGGCTCATTGCAGCCTCCACCTCCCAGGTACAAATGATTCTCCTGTCTCAGCCTCCCAAGGAGCTGGGATTACAGGCGTGCACCATCACACCCGGCTAATTTTTGTATTTTTAGTAGAGACAGCATTTTACCATGTTGGCCAGGCTGGTCTCAAACTCCTGACCTCAAGTGATCCACTCTCTATGGCCTCCCAAAGTGCTGGGATTACAAGCATGAGCCACTGTGCTTGGCCCCCTGTTGGTTTTGTAGAAACTGTTGATAAATGTTGGCTATTAATCCATTGGTTTTATGTGCATTGAAAACTGTTTCTCCCAGCCTGTCGCTTTTCACGCTGCTTATAGTCTATTTCATCATTCAAAAGTTCTAGCCGTCCGCATATGGCAAGCATTTTCTCTTCTGTTCTAGTACTCTTCCCTTTCTTTGTAGCATTGGTTTGAACCTCAACTTTGTCTTTTTTGTTTGTTTTGCAATGGAGTCTGGCTCTGTCGCCCAGGCTGGAGTTCAGTGGCGTGATCTTGACTCACTGCAACCTCCACCTCCAGGGTTCAAGCAATTCTACTGCCTCAGCCTCCCGAGTAGCTAGATTACAGGCACCCGCTACCACACCCGGCTACTTTTTGTAGTTTTAGTAGAGATGTGGTTTCACCATGTTGGCCAGGCTGGTCTAGAACTCTGACCTTGTGATCCGCCCACCTTGGCCTCCCAAAGTGCTGGGATTACAGACCTGAGGCACAGCCAGCCAGGCCCGAATGTCTTGTCTTCTTCCTGCTTGAACAAGATGTTGTTAGTGATTGTGTTTGCTGAAGCCCTCCATCAAAGGTTGACTCTCACTTAAGGAAGTTTTTGCTCTTGCACGGTTAGTTTGCCAATGGTTTTGATTAGACACAGATGTGACATTTTATCCATGTCCTTCATGGAGTGCCCTGCATTAGGTGTGTCTCATGTGTCACAGGCCAGTAAAAATGCAGTTGGCTGCCAAGGAATTGGTTGCTTCATGGCTTTGGCCTCTGTGTGGGCTTCTTCGCAGGGGGACTCCTGCACTCTCACACCCCACTTTCCACCCACGAGGTGGAGGCAACCCTAGGCGGGATCTCTTCTGCCTGGAAACTCAGATTGCCACCCCTCAGTTGTTCCTGTGGGGTCCTGGGGTTGCTGCCTGCACTATCTGGCCTTTCCTTTCCATCCAGGAGCCCAACTACTCATAGTCCTCATTTGCCAGGCCCTCTGGCCTAGGTGAATGAAAGCCCTCTGGCCTCCAGCGAAAACTCTGTAGCTGGAGGATAGGATGGGCCACACTCAGACCATAGAGACTAAGGTGGGGTAGAGGGGTCTTTCCAGGGACACTGCTGTGTGGGGCAGGCAAACACACAGGCATTCATGATAGTCTCCTTCCTATTGATAACCATATTGACAACCTAGGCTCCTGGCCTCCCAGGCCCATCGAGGACTTCTTCTCCCTTCCTGCAGAGCATCCCCTTTCCTGTTATTTCTGCAAGTCCCCAGATAGGCAGCTTATATGTGCTCACAAGCATATTTATGATTCCGGCCCCACTGCTCCTTAGAGAATGTCCCAGTGTGTGCTGAGGCTGCCTGCCCTATTCTTCCATAGCTGCTGGGGCCCAGCAGCCCTGGGTCTGTTCAGCAGTGTGTAGAATGGTCCCTCCTGCCTGTGCGGTCCTCCCTCGAGAGCAGGGAGCATCATGCGGCCGTGTGAATCACAGCTCAGGAAATCAAAAGGGCAAGGCAAGAGTGTAAAGCTTTGCCACCGTCTTTTTTTTTCCCCTACTACAAATCCTGAAACTATATTGGCTGTGTTTTTTATAATCTTAGTGGGTGAGAGGTGTAACATGACGAATTGAGGAATGACATCTTTGGCATTGCACTAGAATGGTAGATGCCATCATTGGCCTTTTTCTTTCTTTCTTTTTTGTTTTTTTTGAGATGGAGTTTCACTCTGTCGCCCAGGCTGGAGTGCAGTGGCACGATCTTGGCTCACTGCAAGCTCCACCTCCTGGGTTCACACCATTCTCCTGCTTCAGCCTCCGGTGTAGCTGAGACTACAGGCACCCACGACCACACCCGGCTAATTTTTTTGTATTTTTAGTAGAGACGGGGCTGGTCTCGATCTCCTGTCCTTGTGATCCGCCCACCTTGACCTCCCAGAGTGCTGAGATTACAGGCATGAGCCATCACACCAGGCCCATTGGCTGTTTTTTTATTTTTATTTTTATTTTAAGACAGGGTCTTGGTCTGTTGCCCAGGCTGGAATGCAATGGTGCAAACACAGCTCACTGCACCCTTGACCTTCCAGGGTCAAGCCATCCTCCTGCCTCAGCCTCCCAAGTAGCTGAGACTACAGGAGCACGACATCATGCCTGGCTAATTTTTGTAATTTTTGTAGAGACAGGGTTTGGCCTCCCAAAGTGCTGGGGTTACAGGCGTGAGCTACCATGCCTGGCCAGCATTGGCTTTTGATGTTAGGAGCTTTCGCAGTCCTTACCTCCAATACCTTGTTTGACACCAGAATTTTCTTGTCTTTATTAATATGAGGAGGGGAAGGGAGGTAGTCACAGGGTAATTTGAAGTAGTTACAAAAAACTGTTTTGCATTGTGTTAATCTGGGTTCTCCAGATAAACAGAACTTAACAACTTATAGGTTATAACAAATGAAACAAACTTGTGCAGATATGTTTGGACTAAACAGTAAGACTTCATTGAATGTATGAGCAAGTAGGAAGTGAGATTGTGTGCACTGTTGGGAAGGCTTGATATAAGAAATATCACTTCTCCCTGATTAATTAGTACAATACCAATCAAATATCAACCGACTTTTGTTAAAGCATGAGATGTTGATCCTAAGATTCTCATGGAGACGCTAACAGCTGTAAACAGTAAAAACCCAATCTGGAGAGGAAGTACCAAGAGAGAGTATTATTACTACCAGATAGCAAGTCCCTTTATGCGATTATGTAATTAAGAGACAAATAGGAAATAGCTCAATTAAGCAGAGGAGAAAAAGCCCAGAGACAGACTCACATGTGTACGGAAACTAGATCCAAGGCAGAGGGATCTTTGAGAACTCCTGGGGAAGAATGGACTCTTCCATACGAGGCGCCAGGAGAAGTTATGCAGACAGGAAATGAATGAGATTCCTCATCACACTCAAAAACCAGTTCCAGACAAATGCAGGCCTACGTGTGAAAAGCAAAACTCTAAAACTTTGAGAGAAAAAATATAGCAGACTCTTCTGGGTTGATTTGTGTCTCTCCAAGAAGATCTCCTGAAGTCCTAACTCCCAGTGTCTCAGAATGGGACCTTATTGGGGAATAGGGTCTTTACAGAGAAAGCCAAGTTAAGATGAGGTCATTAGGGTGGGCCCTAATCCAGTATGGACTGGTGTCCTTATGAAATGAGGAGATCTGGAGGCGGACTCGACAGAAGACACACAGGGAGCCTCTATGCCCATGGTAGTGAGAGCGTCTGAGTATACATGGGGATGTGGAAATGCTTTCCTCTGGGGAGAAGGGTGGTGCATGGGCTTCAGTGTGATCCGTGAAATCATGTTCATTAGAAAAGGAAGTAAAGGCTGGGTGCGGTGACTCATGCCTGTAATCCCAGCATTTTGGGAGGCTGAGGCGGGTGGATTGCTTGAGCCCAGGAGGTCGAGCCCAGCCTGGGCAACATGGCAAAACTGTTTCTATGAAAAGCACAAAATGAGTTGGGTGTGGTGACGAGCACCTGTAGTCCCAGCTACTCAGGAGGCTGAGGTGGGAGGATCACTTGAGCCTGGGAGGCTGAGGCTGCAGAGAGCCAAGATCATGCCACTGCACTCCAGCCTGGTTGACAGACTTTGTTTCATAAAAAGAGAAGAAAATATGACAAAATAATATTTATCTTATTGTCCATGTTCTTCTTTACACTTGAAATAGCTCAGTAAACAAGTAGCTAGAACATCCCGTTGAGTTCTCAGCTGGCGAATGACCATGAGGATGTGGGGTGGGGTGGGAGGTCTCACTTCTTTTTTTCCTTTTTTGTTTTTTTGAGATGGGGTCTCACTCTCACTCAGGCTGGAGTGCTGTGGCGCAATGGTGACTCACTGAAGCCTCGAAATCCTGGGCTCAGGTGAGCCTCCCACTTTTGCCTCCTGACTTGCTGAGACTACAGCCATGCCACTGTGCCTGGCTAATTTTTTAAAAAAATTCTTTTTTGGAGATGAGGTCTCACTGTGTTGCCCAGGCTGGTCTCAAACTCCTTGGCCTCAAATGATCCTTCCACCTTGGCCTCCCGAAGTGCTGGGATTACAGGTGTGAGCCACTGTGCCCAGATCCAGGTTTCACCTACTAGTAGGAGGCCAGGCCGGCCTTGGTGGAGGTGAGAAGGGAGGCCCAGGAGGAGGGGGAGCAGCCAGGGTGGTGGGAGGGGTCAGAGCCCATGGGCTGGTCAGTGAGGACACTGTTTTCCTGCTGAGAGACATAGGCAGCCACTTCAGTGTCCTGAGCTGAGGAGGGATATGTGTGGACACACATTTAGCACTGTCCCCCTGGCTGCAGCATTGAGGGGCAAGAACGGGCCCTGGAGGACTGCAGGGTCAGCACGTGGAGGAGGGAGAAAGGTGCTCGGGTGTGGGGAGTGAGAGACGCTCAGACAAGCGCCTCTTCTTGCATTTCAGATGTGGGCCCAGCCTATGCCTTGCACCTTTCTGTCTGGCGTGGAGTTTCATCTCCTTGAAGGCTAGGATCCCTAGGATGGTATAAACAGAACAGGGCTCTGGAACACCAGAGGACTCAGGAAACTCACAAGTGACTTTTCCTTATGCTGTGACAATATGGTTCTCTGCAGCATTTTGAGCTTAAGATGAATTCGTACAGCACTTGGATTTTACTTTTGACCACTTTGTGAAAGGGTCCCTGTCAATGTGATGCAGCTGTAGGATGAATTTGCTGCCAGAACACTTCCCTGGTGGCCTGGCCTCCAGCCCCAGCCCCTCCCCACCTGCACAGTGCTGATGTTGCTGTCTCCCCAAGTCTCCCTAGATGCTGTGTATTTTAATAAAAATATTAGTATATTTTTTAAAACTCATAAACACCATGGTAGTCTCCTTTTTTTACATTTTTAATGGGAGTCACAAGAAATCTGGCTTAAAAATAGGGTGAAACAAGGTGATATTGACACAGAAATAGCAGTGCCTGTAGATGCCGGGACCCTCTCAGAAGCTGGACATTGAAGGTAAACATGTGCCGAGGTCTGCCTGAGTTGTTATTTGTAAAGTGCTGGACATGAGCACTGGCCTTCTGAAATGTCATCTGCTAAACCAAGAACAGAAAAGGCCTTTCTCTTGGGAGGTATTTATAAGCTGAAGACCCACGGCAGGACAGAGTGCACTACATAACATGGAGAACGCACAGCCGAGACTGCCTGGTGGGTGGTCTTCGCGCGGGACTAGGGGAGCCCATGCTTCTCAGTACGGAGAGTCAGACATGGAGCGGATGGAAAATCTTTTTTATTTCCCCAGTTTAGTCACTAGGAGGAGCATGCACATAGCAAGTCCGTGTTGCTTTGTAAATCCTGATGAATTTCCGGAATCATACTTTTAAGATTAAGTTGAGTAAGTTCTGACCTCCGATTCCGCATCCATGGGTGACTATTTTGTTTAGAAACGGTTTCATTTGCTGTAAGAACTAAATGAGATTATGATAAAGAGGGTGCAGAAACCATAGCGAAGCCTCTAAGTCTTGCACTTGCTCCATGGGCCAGCCCTACTTTAGTGATGGAATTGACTGAAAGTCAATTGTAATTTGGGTCACAGTGTCAGGTGCTTTACATATCTGTTCCCTATACTCATGATATTTGTGCAACTTCTCCTGGGCATGTTTGGAACTGAGAGAGAAAGAAATGTAGGTATGTCGGGTTTCAAAATACGCTGTGTAGGAAACATGCCTTGTTTTGATCAGTCACTTTCCTAGTTCTTATAAATATCTGGGGGGGATTGTTTTCTTTCAACTGAGTTTTACCAAATCTGGAAGTGATTTTTTTTCTGTGTGCAGCTTATTGGGTTATCATAAGGTTGAAATATTTTGAAAATGTGGAAGATAAAAGTGAGTTTTTAAGGTGGTGGGATAGTAAGTGTACTACAAATTACTTTCATTAATGTTGCAATGGTTTTATTAGGGCAATACTAACAATACTAATGGCTTGAGAGATTTTTTTTTCTTCAATTTTAAAATCAAGTGCCTTTTCTTGCTGTGTCAGGTAGGGATGAATTTGTACAGCATGTGGATTTTACTTTTGGCTGTGTGTTACGAGAGGGTTCGTGTCACTGTCGTGTAGCTGCAGGACGAACTGGTTGCTGGAGCAGTTTCTCCTGGAAGTGGGGCCGTACAGGCTCCTGTCCCAGGTGTGCCCTGGGGAGAATCATCCCTACATCCCCTTCTCCACATCGCCTGTAACACTGGTATTTAATAAGTAGCAAAAATATATCTAAACACAAGAATGTCACTTTCATTGCATGGGGAACCTGCAGCTTTTTCTTTTCTTTCTTTCTTTTTTTTTTTTGAGACAGGGTCTCGCTCTGTCACCCATGCCTGAGAGAAGTGGCACAAACACAGCTCACTGTGTTTTCTCTCGGGAGAAATTTAAGAGGATCACTGACCTCTCAGACTCAAGCCATCTTCCCACCTCAGCCTCCCAAGTAGCTGGGACTATGGAAGTGCACCACTGCACCTGGTTAATTTTTGCATTTTTTGGTAGAGACCGGGTTTCACCATATTGCCCAGGCTGGTCTCTTGGGTACAAGATCCGCCTGCCTCGGCCTCCCAAAGTGCTGGGATTACGGGTGTGAGCTACTGTTCCTGGCCCTATTTGTTTTTTAATATGAGGTTGTGTTGTATTGCAATTGTAATCAATAGAGTAGATATAATTTTGAATTATGTATTTAAACATGTTTTCAAGTCTTGTATGACATTGCATTAACTTACAGATTCATTTTTTGATATTCATGATATGCTTTTAAAGTACTTTATATGTGCTTTCAAAAATCAAACTCATTATTTTCCAAATTACCATGAAAATAGTAACACTGTGTGATGCAGTGGGACTCAATCAATGCTACCTTTTTGATTTCAGGGATTTCTTTTATGTGCTGGGTGACAGGTATTGTTTTCTGTTGAAGTCAATGCTCCTTTGAAATATGTTACCGTGTCGGACAAACTCAGACATTTTAAAGTTCTCTATCCTCTGCAAACATCCAGATTTTCTCAAAGGCTTTTACTAAAATGTTTCCATTCCCAGTGGCCAAGTATGTGTGGGAAGGGGAAGAGCAGAGAACCTTTTACATCAGATGAATGGTTCTTAAGAATGTTTTATTCTTGAAAGTAATAGCTTTTCTTCATGACAGTAGACCTGACCCCACGACAGAAAACTTTTCTATTTCAGAGCTGGATAGAACCCTGTTGCCCGGGACGGGGAATTCAGCCTGGTTTGCTCCATTTGCCTGCACTGGCCTAGAGAAGGAAATAGGGTATTCAAATCAGTGTTTCACAGCAAATGGGGGTGGGGGCTTTCTTCCACCTGGAGGAAGGGGTAGTAGAGACAGACTCTGTAGAACAGCTCCCCCATTCCCCCCAACCTGAGCAGAAGCAGAGAACATGGCGAGTCCTTTGCAAAGTGAGTCCAGGCTGTGATTTGGCTGTTTGCTGGTTCTTGGGAAACTGGCCGCAGCTGTGAGCCCTCAGGGCTAGGGTGGAGGCTCTCCTGACAGCAGCATAAGTGGAATGGAATAAAGGTGAATCTTCTTCTGAAGTTAAGCATTGAATTCTCAGGTGGAGATCACTGAGGCTGTTCAACCTGAAAGTACCATTCACAGAAAGTCCCGTTTACATGTCAGAGGCAGGCGGCAGTGACGAAGTAGGTGCCTAGATCCTGTTTATTCATTGGGGGGCCTGTGACTTGCTCAGAAGCGTTTTAGAGACCACAAACAATGCTCTCAGCTCTTAGATGAGGAAAGAACGTTTCTTTGATGGGCAGATAACATGTTTTACATTACTTGTTCCCTGTAGTGAAATGTCATCTGCGATACAAAGGTTATGTTTTTCTTAAGGTGGTCTCTTTTGCCATTAAATGAAGCTATGTGCCCCTGCCGTGACCTCTCTGCTCCCAAGGTCTGCTTGGCCGCATCTGTCTTGAGCAGAATCTTTGCTTCCATAAATACTCCTTCCATTCTGTTGCCTCTCATCTCTAAGATCTCTGCATCCCATAATCTGATTTTCCATCTACTGACGCATTATGATCACATGGGATGTTCACTGTGAACCCCAGGAGTCTAGAAGAGAGACAGCTGTTTTAGAAGAGTAAGATATTAAAAAGTTGAATTCTCAAAGAGCAAGTGCGTTCCAGACCCAGAGTGTCCTGGGAGAGTTTCCTGTCTGTTGGTTTGGCCCCCACAGCCACAGGCGCTGCCGGGAAGTGCCCGCAGACCCCTGGCAGTCCTATTTTGGCCGCAGTAGTCTGCCCTAGATCTCGACTGTGCAACAATCAGTAGCCATGTTAGAGGAGTCTTGGTGCATCTATAAATGCCAAATTTTAGTCCCCAGGAAGTGGGTTCTTGTGATCTGGGCCCCTCCTTGACCAAGTACAATCCAGACCAGAGGGCTTTGGAAGATGCCTTGAGTGTTTACCTAGATTTTGAGGCATCTGTTTCTCATTGCAGTCAATATTCCTTTGAAATATTTTCCCTTGTCTGATAAATTCATCCCTTTGGTTCGTTGCTGGTGGCAGGCTTGGTGGCCTGGGAGGTAGAGGTTGCAGTGAGGCAGAGATTGGTGGCCTGTCACGGCTTCTGCTGCCTGGTGTGGTAGCTGAGGGTGCTTTGGCTGTGAAACCACAAGCCTGAGGTTCAGTTTTTGCTGGATGGAATTGTGGAGAGCTGAGGCCCCTTCTCTTAAGCCATTCCGATTTATGGACTGTGGCCCCAAGAGAAGGAGAGGGGGAGATGTAAGCTGCTATTTGGATAATGGAGCCAACCCCCAAGACACTCAGCTTAGATTACCTGGGTGATTTATTTGAGGTCCGGGCATCTGGTCTGAGGTGGGGGCTCCCGGAGACACACTCAGCCCTGCCCTTCTGGCAGAAGTGGGCTGAGCCCTCCCCAGCTGAACACACCACGTGCTGCAGATGAGCGAGCTTAGATTTGCAGAGTTCTAACACTCCCTGGTGAAAGGCGCTGCATGAGTCTGGACATTCAAATGCTCGTTTTACCAAATGACTCCAGAGACACAACAAGACAGAGATGCCATGAACAAGCTCAGGGTCCAGGGCCCCTCGGAGTCCAAGATCCAGCTTCCCCGGTCACCAGAAGTGACTATCAGACTCCAGGAACACCAGGCCTTACCTGTTTTGTGGCATTCATCAAGCATATTTACATTAAATAAATGCATATAGAAAGCTCGAGGGGGGAGAATAATTTGTTGTTTTCAGTTTTGCTCTATTGAGTCCAAGGTTACTGGAGGAATTCACTGCCCTGCCTGGTGCTGGGCACCTTCAGTTCTCTTAACGAACGAGTTGTAACAAAACCAGGTGCTTAGAAGTAGATTGAGTTTATTTTGTTGGTTTAAGCAATTGGCTGATTTTAGCATTAGGATTCTCTCATTTCAAATCTTTTTTTTTTTTTTTAACAAAGCTTCAAGGTACTTCCTGAAAAGGTAGAGTCCAGAAGATGTTCTAACTCAAATGAAATCAGGGACTGCTTCTCTGCTTTGTTGAAGTCATAGATAAAGTTTATCATGCTGTTTTTACTAAAGAGTAGCTGTTGGATTTAACCTTGGTTCATGTTCATGACAGCTTTTGTTGTTTTTAAATTTTTTTCTTTTTTCTTTTTTTTTTTTTGAGACAGAGTCTTGCTCTGTTGCCCAGGCTGGAGTGCAGTAGTGTGATTTTGGCTCACTGCAACCTCCGCCTCCTGGGTTCAAGCGATTCTCCTGCCTCAGCCTTCTGAAGAGCTGGGACCACAGGCACACACCACCATGCCCCACCGATTTTTGTGTTTTTAGTAGAGGCGGGGTTTCACCATGTTGGCTAGGCTAGTCTCGAACTCCTGACCTCAGATGATAAGCCCATCTCAGCCTCCCAAAGTGCTGGGATTACAGGCGTGAGTCACTGTGCCCAGCCCAAATGCTTGTCATTTCTTTCTTTTTTTTTTTTTTTGATATGGAGTCTTGCTCTGTCGCCCAGGCTGGAGTGCAGTGGCACCATCTCGGCTTATTGCAAGCTCCACCTCCCAGGCTCATGCCATTCTCCTGCCTCAGCCTCCTGAGTAGCTGGGACTACAGGTGCCCGCCACCACGTCCAGCTAATTTTTTGTATTTTTAGTAGAGACAGGGTTTCACCGTTTTAGCCAGGATAGTCTCAATCTCCTGACCTCGCGATCTGCCTGCCTCGGCCTCCCAAAGTGCTGGGATTACAGGTGTGAGCCCCCGTGCCCGGCACTTGTCATTTCTTTCCACTGGAAACATTGGGACTGCTGTAGCTATTTTGAAAGACACAGTGGGTTGCTGTTCGCCATGGTCACCCTTCTGATGGGCTTTGGGCTCAGGCACCCCCCGCGGTGCTGGCCCGGCTGCCACACTGAGCAGGAGGGCTGTGCTGCGCTCATTTTCAGTGTCCCTGGTGCCTGACTAGGGCCAAGTTGAGGAGCACACGCACTGTGTCAGACGAGCTCTGTGTGCATTTTATTCTTTGTGTGTGGAGCTGGTGCCATCCACCCCTGGCAGTAGACACAGTCTGGCTCTTCCCTGCATGGCAGCTATGCTTCTGTATCCCTCTGCCCCCTGCCCGCTTCTCGCTGGTTGGCGGAGACTCAGGCTGAGGCCTCTGTGCCGAGGTGGCCCTCAGAAGGGAGGGTTTGCCCACTGAAGTCTGTGCTCCCACGAGTAGCCAGGGACTCCTCCTCCTCTGTGTGCAGGTGTCCCTTTTGTTCTCTGAAATTAGCTGGAATCCAGGGCTGATGAAGAACAACCTGGTCTGGGCAGCCACAGGACAAGGTTTGAGTTGGGCGGCGTGGGGTAGGGCTGTGAGATGACCAGGGCCAGAGAGAAAGGGCGCCGCCTCCTGTTCAGCCTCCATCTGGAATTGGTTGGGAGGGAGAGAGATCCCTGCCCTTTTATCAAGTATCTTTTCTCCCCCCATTTCCTAGTGATCAACAGAAGGGAATACCTGTTCTCATAAAGGAAGAAAGGCCCCTGTGCTCAGCGAAAGCAGGCCTGTTCCATGTGAGCACAGATACATCTGGATGGAGCTGGGGGTGTATCTTTCCCCTGTTCTCCTCAAAACCTATTCTCTGGTAGAGAACTTATCACTCACACACGTGTGTATGGTAGACTTTCCTCTGCTCACCCATTTAGCATCTCTGGCAGGTCATTGCTATTTCTCTAAATGTGAACCTTAATAAAGTGCAGAGGAAGCATATTCATGTGTTTCTGAAGATAGTCTTGAAGGAAAATAGGCAGGGTTTGGGAAGCTGTATGTTTCTGGCAGGTGCAGAACCTTATTTCCTTGGTTAGAGAAGAGCACATGATCGTTAAGGGTGAATCAGGCATGCCTCGCTGCTGGCTGACTGCTTCCTGCCCAGACCCTGCTGACAGTTGAGGGTCCATTCTAGAATCAAAGTGGGAAGTGGGGGGCACAGGTGCTGGGCTGGGAGGCCTGTGGCATGAGCCATGCCAGGGGCTTGGGCCTGTTCTGCATTTTGTTATTTTCTTCCTTCATCCGTGTTTCAGGTCCAGAGCACAACCTTCTCTCCTAGTGCCTGTCTCTTGGCAAAGTGCTGACATCTGCAGGGAGAAAGACAGAGTGTGGCCCCAGGTGTATGTGGTCCCCAGAGTTCATGAGCACTGACATGGCCCCACCACATCCATGCTAGAAATATGACTTCTGCTGGCTTTGAAATGCACTTCTGTTCTGATTATGTCCTCCACTTGGCTCGTCATTTCTTTGTTTAATACATTAGAATGATGCTCATTCTTTGGAAAATAAGAAATGTTTCTGGTAAGTTCAGAATTCCCCCTTGTATGGTTTATTTATTTATTTATTGTTTTTTGAGATGGAGTCTTGGTCTGTCACCCAGGCTGGAGTGCAGTGACATGATCTTGGCTCACTGCAACCTCTGCCTCCTGGGTTCAAGCAATTATCCTGCCTCAGCCTCTGGAGTAGCTGGGACTATGAGTGCATGCCACCATGCCTGGCTAATTTTTTTTGTATTTTTAATAGAGACATGGTTTTGCCACGTTGGCCAGGCTGGTCTCAAACTCCTGACCTCAGACGATCCACTGGCCTTGGCCTCCCAAAGTGCTAGGATTATGGGTGTGAGCCACTGTGCCTGGCCCCCTTGTATAGTTTAGTAGCTTTCATGAGTATGGCAATCTGAAATAATCGCTTTTTGCCCTAACAATCGTTAGGAGGAAATAGTGGAAGAGGACACATGACTTCTCTGTGGAAAACCTAGACAAGGTCTGAAACAAACTCCGGTCTGAGTCTGTGGGAAGGTGCTGGGTGGGCGTTCACCACTCCATGTTCCTCTGCAGGAGCTGAGGAGAGGAAGGGCCTGGGTTGTTCTGTTGGGTGAGCTGCAAGGCCAGAGGGATAGAGTTAATCATATTACATAATTATTGACCAGGATTTTTTTTTTTCCCCTGAGAGGCATTTATGTCTTTTATCTGAAGCCAAAATATGTCAAAATCTTTTATTACCATTTTACAAACTTGCTTATTTCCCACTGTCTCCTGCAAATACCTTTCCAGCCCTATCTTGTATTAATTTAGTCTTCACCTGCTTAAGCTATTTATTGTACTTAGACATAATAGTAATTCGCAATGAGGTCTTTGTGTGCTGGTATTTCTCCCAGAATGCCTGCAGTGGCTCTCCTGGCCCAGGACCCAGCTGTGAGGTCCCATCCTTAGTGGCCGCCGCCCCATCGCCAGCTCTGTCCTGCACCCCCACATGAGTGATGTATCCACACATTGTGTTTATCCAGTCATCCGTTGACTAACATTCGGGCCATTTCCACCTTTTGACTGTTGTGAATAATGCTGCTGTAAACATGTGTGCACAAGTTTTGCTCTCAGTGCCTGTTTTCACTTCTTCTGGGTATTAGAATTGCAATTGTAAAGTAAATTCCTTAAAGGAAGGAGTTGCGAAGTGTGCTTATTTGTATTGCCCATGGAATTAAACTCCAGTGCTCTCAGCGGCTTGCGTGGTGCACACCTTTTCCCTGCCCTTCTATCCGTCTCTACCTCAATCTCATTACTTCCCTGGCTCCTTCTTGGAAGGATCCGCTTATATTTCTGGTTACCAAGATTTGCTTTCTTATAGAAGTGATAATCTTAATTGATGCATTTTCCGCAGATGCCACATAGCCACACATCCACACATTTTTTTCTTTCTTTCTTTCTTTTTTTGGAGATGGAGTCTTACTCTGTCACCCAGGCTGGAGTGCAGTGGCACAATCTCAGCTTACTACAGCCTCCACCTCCCGGGTTTAAGCGATTCTCCTGCCTCAGCCTCCTGAGTAGCTGGGATTACAGGTGTTCACCACCACGATCTGCTAATTTTTTTGTATTTTTAGTAGAGCTGGGATTTTATCATGTTGGTCAGGCTGGTCTTCAACTCCTGACCTCAGGTGATCCACCCACCTTAGCCTCCCAAAGTGCTGGGATTACAGGCATGATCCACCATGCCCAGCCCCAAATGCCTCACATTTCTGATCGTTTTGGGGACTGTTTAATCACTATGATGTTGTCTAAGTTTAGTTGGATGTCCTTGCTCTGGCCAGAGTGTCATAAACACTTATAGATCACAGCTCCATTCTGGCTTTTGACCCCTCCATCCTGCTTTCTTTTGATTACTTGACCTTATTGACCTAAATAATGAAAAAAGTAGCTCTAAAACATAATGGATGTTTGAACACTGAAGACTTGCGTCTCAAGTCTTTGGAAGCCTCCTTGGTATCTTGTGTGGTATCAACTTTGAGGACACGGGGTAGAAACAGATGCAGCTGTTTGTTACAAGACTTTCCTTTTACAGATTTATGTGTGTGTGTATATATATACTATACACACACACACACACACATATATACACATATACATATATCTGAGATAGAGTCTTGCTCTGTCGCCAGGCTGGAGTGCAATGATGTGATCTCAGCTCACTGCAACCTCCACCTTCTGGGTTCAAGCAATTCTCCTGCCTCAGTCTTCCGAGTAGCTGGTACTACAGGTGCACGCCACCACACCCAGGTAATTTTTGTATTTTTAGTAGAGACAGGGTTTCACCATGTTGGCCAAGATGGTCTCGATCACTTGACCTTGTGATTCACCCATCTTGGCCTCCAAAAGTGCTGGGATTACAGGCATGAGCCACCCTGCCCTGCCTATAGGTGAATATTTTTTAGGAGAAAAGCACTAAACCTCTCTGATGCATTCGAGTAAACTGGATTTGCCTTGTTCCATTCCCCTTTTGCTAGCATGATTTTTTTTCTTTTCAGGGAGAGATGGAGAAGAAAGAGGAAGCGCCTGTGGGCATCTGGAGTCTGATTAGGC
This sequence comes from Trachypithecus francoisi, assembly GCF_009764315.1. NCBI lineage: Eukaryota > Metazoa > Chordata > Mammalia > Primates > Cercopithecidae > Trachypithecus > Trachypithecus francoisi. Next base: position 2,981,606 of record NW_022681472.1, read on the forward strand.
TCCTTGGAGACCCAGCTGTATTTACAAGGGAGCAGCAGCGGCCCAGGCCCCAAAGGCACAGAGAGCTCAAGGCGGAGGAGTTCGCTGGACTCTGTCAAGCTGAGAGCTTCAACTGGGGAGTTTTGAAGATTTGAACAAGATGTGAAGAATGTTTTATAGCCTGTGCTTTAGAAGCGCCTATGCTGTGATTTTCCACCACACCAGAAAGGCGCCCAGTGGTTATTTTTCCAAAAGGTCAGAGGGCAAATGGACCGTTTCCCTTAATTAGGCCGGAAAATGTTGCTTAATAAGACACCATAATTCTTGTGCTCACACAGAGGTGATAAGCGTCGATCTAGCGAGGACTGCGTCTTCAGGTGGGCTTCTCTGAGATAACAGAGGAATTTTCCTGCTGTAGCTTCCTGGCACCAGGGACATTAATAAGTCACAGGGTGTCTAGGACCCACAGGTACGGGTGATTCCAGATGACCTCCGCGCAGTGATCCCAGTTTGGTGAGGGGACTGGCAGGTCACGGGACGGCTGAGCGCCCAAAGTGGAGGAGGCGGCCCCAGCAGTGGCCAGAAACAAGTCCCCTGAGTTGAAATGGCAGGACTTGGGCTTGAGGTGAGATGGAGGTCAGGAACTAATTGCAGGGTCTCTTCACCATCCCTGGCCTTGTCATTGCTAGCCCTTCCCGATAGCACCCCCTTTCTTCCTCCTCCTTGACATCCCTGAAAACTTTCACTGGGAGCAATTGAAAAAGCTTACGGTGGATGCGAGGGCGTCTGCAGCGGCGCCTGCAGCTGCGTCAGGATGTGGTCTGAAGGAGGAGCATTTGGGAGGAGAGGGAGAGGCCGTGGAGTGGAGATTCAGAATAGCCTCCCCTCCCCCTTACCCCCAACACACAGTAGGACCTGGCTGGCTTGCAGAGGAAAGCACGCTGGGCCGAGGCTAAGGGCAGAATGCGGAACACGGTGGAGGGTGGCGGCCTAGAGTCGTCCGGCTTCTCCCTATTGCGCCTTCCCTGCCCGCCTCTCCTAGTGATGAGCGGCCTGGCCGTGCTCCTTTACTCCCATGCTCCAACACTTAGGAAATGATAGTGTGTGTCTGGTCCACAGGGTGAGAGTCCCCGGGGGTTGGAAGCAGCTACCTGAGCGCGGGCTTTGGGCATGGCAGGGAGGTGGCACCCTTTTCCCCCTCCATCAGTTTCAGTGAGAATCAAGTGATTCCCACGGAGCCTGTCGGTTTCCTTTATTTTTGTAATTTTGAAAATATGCATAACGTGCACTTAACTATGTGTATAATGCCTGTAAACTCAGTTTCCAGTTTAAGTAAATGGCCACCATCCCGTTTGAGGTCACTAGGTCCTTCCGGAGCCGTCCCTTTCTTCTGTCCCCTCCAAGTACTGTATCCTAAATTTTGTGTTTATCCTTCCCTTGATTTTCTTCACAGTTCTTTCACACGTTTGTTGTTTTAAACAATAGCTAGTTTGGTTTTTATTTTTGAGTTTAAAATAAACAGAATCATACTTTATATATTATTCTGTGATTTCTAGTTTCATTCAGTTCTGTGTGTCTCTGAGATTTAGCCATGTTTTTTGTGTAACTGTGATTTATCTACTTTCCTTGCCTTCTGGATTTCAGTTGAAGGAGTATACCATCCTTTTGTTATGGTCATTGGATTGGTGCCTGGCTTTCTGCTACTACAGAAAGAGCCACTGTGCCCACTGTCTTCCATCTCTTCCTGCACAGACACAGCAGATCTCCAAGGCCCTTATTTCCCCAGGGGTTGAGTTGTGGGGTCATAGAGCACATGCCTTCTTCACGTTTTCTAGAACCCATTGTTGTTTGTTACAACCCATTTGGAAATCAACTGAGCAGTAACAATTACTTTGTATTGGGCATGTGCGCAGAGTTCCAGATCCTTCCCAAGCATTGGTATTGTCAACGTTAAAATCTTTGCCAGTCTGCTGGGTATGAAATGGTTTCTTGTTGTGGCTGTTAATGGGCTTATGTGTTTTCATGTACTTACAACTGTTTTTTTATTTCTCTCTGTGAAGTGTTTTCAAGCCTTTCCCCATTTCATCTCAGAGTTATTTACTAATACAGTTCTTTATATATATGTTATAGACAATAATCCTTTGTCAGTTACAAGTGTGGCAAATATTTTCTCCCAGATAATTGTTTTTTTCATTCTCTTTATAAGGTCTTTTTAGAACAGAATTTAAACATTTTAGTTTAGTAGAAATCATCAATCTTTCCCTTTATATTTTTGCTGTGGTATTTTAAGAAATTCCTCACTGTCTTGATGTGTTCATATTTTGCCTTTTAAATTTTGTGTTTTTTGCCTTTCTCCTTTGTCTTCAATATACTAGAATTGATTTTTGTATACGGTGTGTGCCAATAATCTAATATCCATATGTGCAATCAATGTCCCACCACCATTTATTGAATAATCATCTTTTCTCTGCTAATTTGCAATAACAGCTTGGGCATACAGAAAACTTCCATTTGTGCGCTGGTCTAGATCTAGCCTCCATTCTGTTCTCTTTGTCAGCTTGTCTGTTTCTAAATAAGCACCACATTGTCCTACTTTCTGTAGTTTCACAATGATTTTTGATATCTGTGAGTCAATTCCTTACACCTTAGTCTTATTTTAGGAATGTCTTGGCTATTCTCTGCTTTTTACTCCTCCTATGCATTTTTCATTAGTTTATCAATTTCACAAAAAACCTTGCTGGGTTTCAAACAAAATCGCATTGAATCTATAGATCCACTGGGGAAGAACTAATGCTGTATTATATTTAGCATTTTAATCCACAAACATGATTGCTTATTTCTCTGTTTAAATTCTTTAGAAAGACATTTTAATAAAGTTTTATAATTTTCCTCATAAAAATCTTATTATATAAAAATCTTTGTTATATTTAGTGTTAGTAGTTTTGTATTTTTGTGTGTGTGTCTTTTGTGTGTGTGTGTCTTTTGTATTTTGTGTGTGTGTCTTTTGTATTTTTGTGTGTGTGTCTTTTAAAGAACACATTTTCAAACTGTTTGTTACTGGGATATTTTTGCTGAGTCCTAGAGTATATGCATTCTTCACATTTTCTAGATTCTGCTCAGATTTTCAAAAACTTTCTATTTGAAATAATTATAGGTTCACAGGAAGCTGTGAAAGTGTATGGGTAGATTCAGTGTTTCCCCCAGTTTCCCCCAGTGGGTACATCCTTTGTAAACATAGTGCAGAATCAAAGCCAGGACCTGACAGTGGTTCAAGGTGTGTGCAGTTCTGTTTATCATGTGGGCAGGTTAGGATAAGCAGCACCAGAGCCAGGCCGGAGCTCCTCCAGCCCCACGACAATCCCCCTGTACCACCCCTTCGCGGTTCTCCTCCCACCCCGGCCCTGCATCATCACTCCCTGGACGCTCGTCTTTTTTCTATTTCTGTAATTTTGTCATTTCAAGGACTTTATATAATGGAATCATACAGCATGTGACTTTTGATATTGGCATTTCCCCCTCAGCCTAATGCCCTTGAAACACACCCAAATTGTTGCATGTATCAAGCGTTAGTTCTTTTTTCTGCTGAGTAGGGGCCATAGTACAAGTGCATCACAGTTTGTCTAAACATTCACCTGCTGTAGGACATTTGAGTTGTTTCCAGTTTTTGGCTATCACAAATAAGGCTGCCATGAACAATTGTGTAGAATCTTTTGCGTGGGTATACATCTCCATTTCTTTGGTAGGAATGCTCAGGATTGGTGGTATGATAGGTGTATCTTTCTTCCTTTTTTTTTTTTTTTGGACGGAGTTTCACTCTTGTCGCCCAGGTTGGAGTGCAATGGCACGATCTCTGCTCACTGCAACCTCTGCTGCCTGGGTTTAAGCAGTTCTCCTGCCTCAGCCTCCTGAGTAGCTGGGATTACAGGCACATGCCACCATGCCTGGCTCATTTTGTATTTTTAGTAGAGACGAGGTTTTACCATGTTGGCCAGGCTGGTCTCAAACTTCCGACCTCAGGTGATCCGCCTGCCTCAGCCTTCCAAAGTGCTGGGATTATAGGTGTGAGCTGCCACACCCAGCCAGATGTATCTTTCGTTTGTGAAGAAACTGCCAGCTGTTTTTCTGAATGACTTCACCCTTTTACATTTCCACTAGCAATGTATGAGAGATCCAGTTTTTATATATCCTCACCAGTGTTTGGTATTGTCACTATTTGTAATTTTAGCTATTGTAATATGTGTGTGGTGATTCTCATTGTGTTCTTTTCCTTTTCCTTTTCTTTCTTTCTTTCTTTTTTTTTTTTTTTTGAGACAATCTCACTTTGTCACCAAGGATGGAGTGCAGTGGCATGAACATGGCTCAGTACAGCCTCGACCTCGTGGACTCAAGTGATTCTCCTACCTTAGCCTCCTGAGTAGCTGGAACCACAGATGCATGCTACAGAGCCAGGCCAGAGCTTCTCCAGCCCCTGGCTGTACATTTTTTTGCTTGTTTGTCTGAGACGGAGTTGTTTGAGAGGAGTCTTGATCATGGGTTGTTGGTCATGACCAATTCCCCCTTTCTCCTTGATACCCAGGTCACTGTATTTCCACGCTGCTCATCCTGCTCCATGTGATAGAAGGCTGGTCTCTGTTGCCTGCATCTGCCAGGCTCCCTTTCCTTCTGGGTACTGGTTGGGTTCAGCCAATGGGAGGCCCCGGTGGGACAGTGGAGAGGGGAGGAGAGACCGCCCAGGGTGTTTATCCCCTGGCTTTCCCCTACCAGGCAGTGGGTTAGGGATGGCTGTGTTCCTCTACCTGAGGTCCCAGTGAGCTGGTAAGCACCCCTCCTTGCCCTTTGGACACGGAGGTAACAGCCTTTTGCTGTCGCTTCATCAGGTCAAACCTGTCATCTCCCTTAACTTCACCACTTCACTAAACCCCTCAATTACTTTCTGAGTCCTGACTGGTACCCTGGGCATTGTCGCAGGGCGGATGAAACAAGTGAGAATGAGCCCATTGCTCAGTTGCCGCTCCTGGAGGGACCTTCAGAGCGTGGTCCCTTTCAGTGGGCAGGGCAGGCGCTAGAGAGCATTGTCTGAGGGAATTAGGGTCAACACAGCATGTTCTACCTGCTGAGGATATGTGCTGCAGCAATCACATATTTGCAAACAAATGTTTGACCTGAATTTGCAATCATTCTCATGATGTGCTGAGTCCCGAAAAAGGATTGTTATCCCAAAATTATAGGAAAGAACACTGCCAATTTAGGAACTTCATGACATACTACAGGCCACCTACAAGGAGGCATGCAGCTGTGTTCATAGCTGTGGTAAGCAGAATTTCTAAAATTTCCCTCAAAGATGCCCCACTCTGCCCTCGGCAACCCTTCAGCAGGAGGAAATACTTTTCCTTGCTTATCGCACGTTATATGGCACAGGTGGTAAGGAGATCAGCCTGGGTTACCTGGGCGGGGCTACTGTTATCACAGGAGCCTCTAACAGCAGGGAGCTCAAGAGAGAGCTGAGGCAGAAGTGAGAGAGATTCAAAGCGTGAGGATTCCACGCACTGCTGCTGTTTCGGTAAGCTGAGAAGATTTGCCATTTCATCATATGTGCCTGCCTGATCTGCTGACCGGAAAATCTACGCAAACAAATGTAGGGCAAATCCAGGAAGGTGGAGGCTATTCTTTTGGAGGGCAGCAGCCTGAAGGAGATGGCGGCTGTCATTCATTTAGATTGGCGTATCTCTGCTGTGAAGCAGGCACCTGGAGTGTATTCACGACCCTCAGTCTCCCAGACAGGGCCATGTCGGGTTGCCACGCCACGCCACAGCATGACGGTAACTTTTCCTGAGTCTTTAAGTTGGACTGACACCCCATGAGCTCTGGTGTCAATCAAGCTCTGAGCTATTTGACTCAGTGGAATAGAGAAAGTGCCTTTATTCATGGAAAGTTGGGCCAAGTCACCTGCACGTGGGAAGAGCCAAATTCCAATTTCAGCTGATTGTGTCACATGGTCACAATGGAGAATGAGAGACCCACATCGATACTACAAAATAATTCAAAAGTGCGTGTTCTGCAGACAGTGGGTGGGTATGTTAGAATCTGGAACTTAGCATTTCTAATTTTTTTTGGTTCAATATGGGTTTATGCTATTCGTGCATGTGGCCGTTTAGCAATCTGTGCTCTCTCAAAGGTCTGCAGTGCAGGTGCTCATTTTGAACCATTTATTCAAATTATTGTGTATTGCCTGATTGGCGTTAGAATTTTTTTATTTTTTGAGACGGAGTCTTGCTCTGTTGCTCAGGCTGGAGTGCAGTGGTGCAATCTTGGCTTGCTGCAACCTCCGCCTCTCGGGTTCAAGCGATTCTCCTGCCTCAGCCTCCCAAGTAGCTGGGACTATAGGCACGCACCACCACACCTGGCTAATTTTTGTATTTTTAATCGAGATGGGGTTTCACCATGTTGGCCAGGCTGGTCTCGAACTCCTGACCTCATTATCCATCTGCCTCAGCCTCCCAAAGTGCTGAGATTACAGGCGTGAGCCACTGCACCCAGCCTGTGGTAGAAGTTTTTAAAAGATGATGTAATTAGGCTGGGCACAGCGGCTCACACCTGTAATCCCAGCACTTTGGGAGGCTGAGGTGGGCAGATTGCTTGAGCCCAGGAGTTTGAGACCAACCTGGGCAACAAGGCAAAACCCTATCTTTAAAAAAAAAAAAAGAAAAAGAAAAAAAAGGAATTACCCAGGTGTGGTGGCGTATACCTGTAGTCCCAGCAGCTACTTGGGAAGCTGAGGTGGGAGAATCACCTGAGTCCAGGAGGTCCAGGCTGCAGAGTGACGAGATTGAGCCACTGCACTCCAGCGTGAACAACAGAGTGAGACCCTGTCTCAAAAAATAAAAAAAAGATGGTATAATTAAATTTGCTTATACACACCCAGAGACCTTGGATAGCATGGACCATGCATTTGAGGAACTAAAAAAATACAATAAAAAATAAACAGAAGTATAACTGTATCAACTATTTCCATGAGGTTTGAGACAAAGTTATTTGCATAGTCAGTGAAAACCCATGTGCTCTTGTTCACTGTGAGAAGGAAGCTCTGCCAGGTGGCAGGCATGCATTAAAGGACAATTGCACAACAGAAGTGAGCTGCGGCACACTGGGTTTGATCCACTCAAATAAATCAGTTTGTGGTAATAAAGTGTTTTCTTTCATTTTGAAAAAGTCATGAAAACCATGTCACCTCTGGAATCTGTTTCACTAATCTCTCCCAACTTTCTTGATTATTCTTGGGAAGAAAAGCTTTTCCCCTTGAAATATTCCCTTTCTTACTTTAAACCCTAACAACTTGCAAATGTCAGTGAAAGAACAAAGGCTTTTTGCAGAGAAGCTGCTGTGCAGGAAAATCAATGGAGATGCAGTCGTTTCATGGGGGCTTTCCTGGTGACACGCCAGCCGTCACCCAGCCCCTCCCATGTGGAGGGCGCAGCCTCAGAGGCAATGCAACTGCCTCCAGCAGTGGCCTTTCCTGGCAGGGAGACAGAGATTTGAGGCAGCAAGGAAGTTGACAAAGACTGGAAACCATTGGTGGACTTTCAGTAAGACTTTGAAATATATTTTTGAAAACTTTTCTATTGACCAAAAAATTTTCAAATTGATGTGGCCCAAAGGCTACCACATCACATCACCTATCCTTGGATATAAGGAAGTTGGGGCCTGGGAGAGTGTGTAATGAGGAGTAGAAAAAGGGTGAACTATCCAGTAAATGCCTTTGGGAAGTTGCCTCCCCAGTGGAGGGAAAAAAGAGTCCTGCCTTTCACCAAATACACAAGAAAATTCCAGAGGAAATACATTCCGAAAATGGAAAAATTAAACCTTGAAAAAGTGCTATGAGAAAATATAAGGGGATATTTTCATGATTTTGGGGTCACAAAGGGTTTACTAGGCAAGACTCAAAATCCAATAACCATATAGAAAATGATAGACAGATTTGACCAACAAAACCAAAACAAAATAGAAACCCAAACCACTTTTTAAAAAATTCTTAAATTTTTAGTAAAGGTCTATCACTTTTATATAAAAGTATAATCTACAGGAACTTATATTTAATCATTCCCCTCAAACATCTGCCCAGAAATAGATAATGAAACTAGAAAAGGTGCTTTGGCGGAAAACTTGATTTTGGAGTTGTACCAATAGATGTGAATTCCACGTAGGGTTTCAGTTACTCACTGGGTGATCTTGAGCAGGTAACCTCTTTTCATACCTAAGATTTTTACCTTTAAAAATTAGAAATAATAACACCTATGTCATAGAGATGCTGTAGGTATTAATGAAATATGTGTAAGAGACAACATATGCATATTGTAGGTGTAAATGTAAATTTCCCTTCTCTTTCCCTCCTTGAACCAAACCACTTCTGATTAGTGAATGACACCATCAACAAGTTTAAGCACAAGCCAAAGAGCTAGAGAAAATATCTGCCACACATGTAACAGAAAAAGGGTCATAGTTGTAATAGTTGAAGAGTTCACACCAGTCAATGAAAGAAGAAGACAAATGATAGAAGAGGCAATAAAGTCAAGCCCAAGAGGGAAAAAAAGAAAAAAAAAAAACGCTGCTAATGACCAGTCAGCACTGCAAAGATGTTCACCCTCAGTAAAAATGAGGGGAATGTAAATACAAATATCAGTGAGATGCCACGGTTCATTGGTTAGATTGGACAAAGTTCAGGAGGCTGAGACTGTATCTGAGGAGGTGGGTCCAGGGAAAGGTGCCCTTTCACCCGGCAGTGCATTCAAATGCAGCTGTTTTGGTGCCATTTTAGCAATGGCCATCAAAATTTGGCAGGATCTGGAAAAGTTAAAAATGCACATTTTTGACCTAGTATTTCTATTTTTGGAATATGTCTTATATGAATACTTGGCTGTGGACACAAAATGAATAAACAATAACATATATCTTGCATTATTACATAGTGAAAATTGGAAGCAACCTTCATGCCCATTAATAGGGGAATAGTAAACATTTTTGGTACATATATAGATCTTGTGAAATATTATGGGGTATTACAAAACACGTTAGATATATAGATACATACACTTATTCTCCAATATCTATTAGGTGAAATTCTTGTTTTTCTCAAAAGCAGCAAGAAAAAAATCTCTATGCATAAGGGATATAGCAGATAACAGGCACTCAAAATGTGCTTGTTGAATGAAATCTACGTAAACGCATAGAAAAAGTTCTGGAAGGGCATGCAGCCAAGTGTCCTCAGCAGTCACCCAGAGGGAAGGGACAGAATTTGGGAGAGAAGGAAGTGGACTTGCACATCATGCGTTTCTGTATTGTTTGCATTTTAATTTTGTGACAGTTTTAAGGAAGTTGTGCCCTTCCAAAAGGAGTTTACTTCACTGTCATTTACACCGTAAAGATGGTCATGGTGCCAGTGATTTCAGAGCAAACATTATTTCCCTTCCTGGTGTTTGGGAAAGAAGCCTCAGAGCTGGAAGTATGCCGAATGCTGACTGCAGCTGAACGCCCAAGAAGGACACAGTCTCCCTGAGTCATCCCTACTCACTCATCTCTTCACTCCACAACCAATAGCAATCTGGCTTTTGCTCCCACTGTCCCCAAAATGGTTTTGCTCAGATTACCAAAAACTTCTTGGCTACCAAGTCAAATTAGCATATTTTAGTTCTCATATCACTTGATCACTCTTCTTTGCAATATTCTCTCAACTTCTGTAAAATCATGCACTTCTGGTGTTTTCTTCATCTGGGCTACTTTTTCTCAGTCTCTTTGCGGTTTCTCTCTCCATGCTTCTCAGATGTCAGTGCTCTTTAGGGTTTGTCTCCAAGTGTCTTCTCTTCCTTTTCTCGGTTCTCTGTGGTCTTCCTGCATGACCCCCATACTCTCAAGGTTGAACTCCAGGCCCTGTTTCTAGGACAGACTTTTCCTCTATGCTCCAGACCTGTGTCTTCGATGGTAACTGTGCATCTCTACCTGGGAATGTCCTGAGTGTCTCAAATTCAACATGTTCAGAATTAGACTAATTTCCTCCAAATGTGAATCAGCTGCCCCGCCAGGCCCTGTCTCCATGACTGGCACCACCCTGTCCATATAGAAGCCTGGATATTGTCCTTGATGATTCCCTTTCATTAGCTTGCCGCCCTCAGTGGGAGGCCAAGCCGCCAATCCTTTACTAATGCCTCACGAACCCAATCCATTCTGTATTCTCCATCCCAAAGCCACTGTCTTGGTTTGAGTCACATTTCTTGGCCTAGACAAGTGGAACAGTTTTCTGAAGGGTCTCTCCCCTCCAGTCTGCCGTGCTGCAGTGTATAGTGCTCCTTCTCACAGTTCATCTGTGGCTGTCCATTCATCTTAGGATATAATGTAAGGTTCTCAAGGATCTGGCATTTACCTCTCATTCCCTCCTGCCTTCTCTGCTAGCCTTGCACACAGAAATACTTGCAGTCCTTCAAATGTGTTGTATTCTCTTGCCACATTTTATTTAAAGGATATTTATTGAACACTTACTAAGTACCAGGTTGTAATCTGCACTTGCCCCTTGTCCCTGCCCTGGTAGGGGCATACATTCTAGCAGGGGAGGCAGAAAATAAATGTGCAGGCCAGGCGCAGTGGCTCATGCCTATAATCCCAGCACTTTAGGAAGCCGAGGCGGGCGGATCACCTGAGGTCAGGACTTTGAGACCAGCCTGGCCAACATGGTGAAACCCCGTCTCTACTAAAAATACAAAAAGTAGCCGGGTGTGGTGGCTCCAGCCTGTAAACCCAGCTACTTGGGAGGCTGCAGTGGGAGAATCGCTTGAACCCAGGAGGCGGAGGTGCAGTGAGCCCAGATCATGTCACTGCACTCCATCCTGGGCAACAGAGTGAGACTACATCTTAAAAAAAAAAGTGTGCAGATAAATAGGACCTTGTTATGTAATGACAGATGCTGTGGGGTAAAGGCGGCAATAACACAGATAATAACACAGAAAGTGTGGCATAAAAGCGGTGTGGGAGGGTGGTCCTCTGGCTAGGAGGTCAGGGAGATCCCTGTGACCTGGTGATGCTTGACCTAAGGCCAGTTTGGGCGAAGATTCTGGGCAGCGCACTCCACGCAGGAACAAGCAGCGAGAAGGGCCTGCGGCAGGAGTATGCTTGGTGCGAGCTGCGTATGGAAAGGAGGCCAGCGCTGCGGCGTGGGAGAAGGAAGCACAACCTCATAATGCTTTTGGATGCGGGTAAAATAAACCCCAACCCCGGTCGACTTAAACTGTAGGGAAACTGGTGATTTATTGCCGACATTCTAGAAATGGGTGAGCAGGGTTTGTTTGTTTGAGACACCACCATGTCGCCAAGGCCCCAGGAATATCCGTCTCTGGCTTAGATTTACTCTTCGGCTATTGCTTGGTTATGGGACCAGAAGCTAGGTGAACTCCAGGGCCCCCACGGTCAAATTCTCGCACGGCCTCATTGGGGATAAAAGGGGCACTTTCCTGCCTGGGCCGTCTCTTGAGGAAAAGCCCTCCTCAGGCCCGCCGGCCTTTCTCCCAGGGCTTGCTGTGCACAGCGAGGCGGCATGTGTAGGAGGGCGAATGTGCTGGAAGCGGAGATGGGCCATTGGAAGCCTCTGGAGGTTTGCACGTGTAGCTCAGCGCAAGGCTGCTGAATCTCCTGTGGAATTGTAACCCCCAGTGTTGGAGGTGAGGCCTGGTGGGAGGTGTTCTGGTCACGGAGTTGGGGCTGGTGGAGGGCGGAGTAGAATCCCTCGGAGCTCGGTCCTGTGCTCCAGATGGTGAGGGAGTTTGCCCAGATCTGGTTGTTGTAAAGTGTGATACCTCCCCCGCTTGCTCTTGCTCTGGCCATGTGGGAGCCTGCTCCCCCTTCGCCTTCCCCCTGGATTGGAAGCTTCCCGAGGCCTCCCCAGAAGCAGATACCCCTGCTATGCCTCCTGTACAGCCTGCAGGGCCCTGAGTAGGTTTTTTTTTTTGAAGTACACAGTCTCAGGTGTGTCTTTATAGCAATGCAAGAGCAGCCTAATACACCCTGTCTCTAAACAAACAAAAAAACAAAAACAAAAAACAGAAACAAAAATTAGCCGGGCCCAGTGCTGTGTGCCTGTGGTCCCAGCAATTTAGGAGGCTGAGGAGGGAGGATCGCTTGAGCCCAGGTGGTCGAGGCTGCAGCAGGCTGTGATGGGGCCGTTGCACACACCACCGCACTCCAGCCTGGGTGGCAGAGCCAGACCCTGTCTCAAAAAAATAAACAAAGAACAACCAAACCGTGAGACACAAGAATCTGAAGGCCAGGAAGAGGAAGAGGGGCCAGCAAATCCACCCAAGAGAAGCAAGAGACGCAGTCAGCTGCATGAGGAAAACCCAGTCTCCCAGGAAGGGGGCAGTCATTGGTGGTTTCAAATGCTGCTGAGAGAGCAAGTGCCCAGAAAGCAAATGATGGGCCACTGCGTTAGGAATTTTGAGTCTACGGGTGACCTGAAAAAGCTTTTTCATGGAGAGATGGAGACAGAGTTCTTACTGGAGTGCAATGAGGAGAAAGTGGGAGGTGAGGGATTGGCCACAATTTGTTGGGGTTCAATCAAGGAAGCAGCACCACTGCACGTGGAGTGGGGTGAGATCGTGGGTGTAGGGAGTGTCTTGCAAAACTGTGGAGAGCCTGGGGAGGTGAGGGTCCATGGGAGGGAGGCTGCAGGATGAGGATCAGAGGGGAGGGCCCGCAGGAGGGTGGGTGAATGGAGGGTGGGAAAGGGAGGGCAGTTGAAGGGTAAGGAGAGGAGGGCTGGTGGGAGAGTGGGCAGAAAATGAGCAAGGTCTCTCACCAAGGCCACAGGGCTGCGGTGGGCTGTGGAGGCGTCTAGGTGCTGTTTCCTCTGCCTCAGGAGAAATATTCCATCTAGTGATGTTTCCATCTCCCCCACCCATCCACGGGGCTGTTTTCTTTCTTCCTTTTTCTTTTGTTTTCTTTCTTTTTCTTTTTTTCTTTGAGACGGAATCTTGCTGTGTTGCCCAGGCTGGAGTGCAGTGGCGTGAGCTTGGCTTACTGTAACCTCTGCCTCCTGGGTTCAAGCAATTCTCCTGCCTTGGACTCCCAAGTAGCTGGGACTACAGGAGCATGCCATCACACCTGGCTAATTTTTTTGTATTTTTAGTAGAGAAGGGGTTTCACCATGTGGGCCAGGCTGGTCTGGAACTCTTGACCTCAGGTGATCTGCCCGCCTCAGCCTCCCAAAGTGCTAGGATTACAGGCGTGAGCCACCGCACTCAGCCCCATTTTCTAATCGTCCTTTAAAATTCCACTCGGGCTATACCTCCCTGAAGCCTTTCTGGAACTTTCTGATACTTCCTTCTACCTGGCTGAAGGGTCCTGTGTGTGATCCGGATCCCCTGTGCATCTTGTTTGGCACCCCCCACCGCTATTGGTGCAGCTCCCGGTGACTAGAAGATGCCCCAAATATTTGTAGGATTGGCGCGGACCCTTCCTGCTGAGTTCCTGGAAGGTGGGTACTGTGCAGTTCCATTAATACAGGCCTGACCTCACTCAGATGTGGGGAGCCGGGAGGGACAGTTAGTCGCATAAGGCTAGGACCTTGGGTCATGCCTTCTCACCCGCTGCTCCTTTCACTTGTGCTAAAATGACCCCTTAATGTTCATGGGGCCCTACTTCCCAGGAATCAGAAATTCTGGGACTCAGCGAGCACATTCACACCTGGCTTCTGTAAATCCTTTTGATAGTATGTTTTGGGTCCTTCATCATCTTTCTGAATTATTTTTGTGGAAAGCCCCTACCAACACTTTAATTGATGTCCTTGGCATGTTTCTTGTTTGATCCTCCCTTCTCGGTGTGAAGCATCAGCACATGTTGTGGCATCAAAGCTGCCAATGTGTAATGCTCTCATGCAGCTTTGAGATTTGTGCTCTGGGTAAACTATGGAGAGACCTGTCAGAGCAGTAGCGTGTAAATTAGTTATGCCTCATGTATATATATTTAAACAAGGCTAATACTTTGGGAGGCCGAGGCGGGCTGATCACCGGGGGTCAGGAGTTCAAGACCAGCCTGGCCAACATGGTGAAACCCTGTCTCTACTAAAAATACCAAAAATTAGCCAGGCATAGTGGTGGGTGCCTGTAATCCCAGTTACTGAGGAGGCTGAGACAGGAAAATCACTTGAACCTGGGAGGCGGAGGTTGCAGTGAGCCGAGATCACGCTATTGCCCTCCAGCCTGGGCAACAAGAGTGAAACTCTGTCTCAAAAAAAAACAACGACCCAGAAACCAATCCCCCTGCCGCCAAAACCAAACAAGGCTAATAAGGGCACAGTCCAAAGCTCTCTAACCCTGCAGGTGGTAAGGGCACATCCTCCCTGAAGCAGGAACAACTCTGCTTCCAGGATTCTCTGAAGACTGCCCTTTGCATCCAGAGCTTCTTGATGTCATGGAGGAAACAAAAGCCCCTTCTGTGATCCTGAGGTGCCAGTTTGGCCCACGAAGACAAAGGGACATTTTAATAAAGTCTCCAGACATTTACTTAGCCTCAAAATTACTTCTCCAAATTTGCACATTGTGCAGCGTTGCAGATCTTCACATGTATTTCTGTGACTGGGAACTGGCTCCAATATGCCTTATGTTGTAACTTTTCTTTTTGTCATGGGGAGGGAGTAGGGAAGGGATTAGTTGTCTTTTTTTTCCCCTTCCAGAGAACTGCCAAAATAATTTCTACTTTCCCAGATGAAGTAAGTTTTAAAATTGTGGTTCTCCTGAGGTTCATTTGGAAAAAGATGGAGCAATTCTGAGAAACCAGCAGTAGGGGCTGCCAAGACGCTCATTTCCCTGGCCATGGCTTCTGTTTCCTTGCACTGGGGTTGGCACGGGATTGCTGGTGTGCAGGCTCGGAGGGTCCCGTTCAGACACTTGTCCTTGCTTGCTTGATAGTCGGCTTACCTGGCTCAGTACCTTCACTTTCAATTGCTGATTGTAATCCGGATCTAAGAGAACTGTTCCGTAGACTCCCTTCCACCACTTGCCCTGGGGTTATGTTGCCTTTTGTGCCAGTGGGGGAGGCTTTCCTCCTGTTGGGTAGTACCTCGGCAAGCTTGGCTTAGGCTGGTTTTAGAGGTGCTATTTCTGGGAACTAGAGATTGCCACACTCCAGTGTTGTATCTCTTCTGCCGCATCCCAGGGTTTGGAGATAGACAGGGAAGGGGCGTGGCGAAGGATTGGAAAGGATTAGTCAGGTGCTATAGGAACCCTAGAATGTCAGAGCTGCACGTTGCTTTTAGACAGAGTTGTGGAGTAGAGGGGCAGAAGTGATGGAGGCCGACTGACATGGAGGCTGACTGACGTGGAGGCGGGGCAGTTCAGGCGGTATGTGCTGACCCAAGACACTGCCTTGGGAGCATCTTCATGCTCCAGCTTCATACTCCTTGGGGATATCAGTAATGTAGAGATTTTGAAATGGAAGTTTAGGAATGTTTAGAAAAGAGCAGACTCTGGGGCTGCCTTCCTGAGTACTGCCTTACCACTACCAGAGGGTAAGAACATTGAGCCTCCGAGTCTCCATTCTGCTGTCTGCAAAATGTGGCTATGGCGAGGAAATAATGGGATTGTATGCTGAACAAGACCTAACCAGCAGCAGGTGTCCGTAGTAAGTGCATGCATCATCACCTATACAGTTATTTTATTTGAAAGCTGAACACGGCAAAGCCTAGATAAGCTTAGGAGATTTGCCCAACAGCACATAGCTTTCAATGGCAGAGCTCAGGAACAGAGCATCTCTCCTGACCTTTTCCCATTTCACCTGCTGCAATTCAAATCTTTTGGTTACATCCTCATAAAAGAGTAAACGGAAATGTTTTAATTAAAAGTTTTTCATACAGCTGCCCACTGTCTGGAAAGTGAGGAGCGCCTCTGCCCGGCCACCCCATCTGGGAAGTGAGGAGCACCTCTGCCTGGCCGCTGCACCATCTGGGATGTGAGGAGTGCCTCTGCCCAGCTGCCCACCGTCTGGAAAGTGAGGAGCCCCTCTGCCTGGCTGCCCCACCATCTGGCAAGTGAGGAGCGCCTCTGCCCGGCCTCTGTGCAACCTTCCAAGTGTGAAGTGACAGCCTCGTGTGTGGTCTTTTCTGTGTTCCCCAAGTTTGCATTTTCGACATTAAAGTTTACTTTTTAAATAAAAGTTTTAAATTGGAGAATATAAAAAACAAACAAACAAACAAAAAAGTTTTTCATAGCCTGGGCAACATGGTGAAACCCCATCTCTACAAAGAATTAAAAAAAAAAAAATAGCTGGGCATGGTGGCGCACACCTGTAATCCCAGCTACTTGGGGCTGAGGTTGGAGGATTACCTAAGTCCAGTAGGTGGAGGTTGCAGTGAGCTGTGTTTGCACCACTGCATTCCACCCTGGGTGACAGAGTGAGACCCTGTCTCAAAAAAAAAAAAATTTTTTTTCATAGTTACCTTTTTCAACTTCAAAGTAATATTAGTGTGGAAATGAGAGATTTCATGGTGAGCGTCTGTGTGCAAGCAGGAGGTAGTGGTGTGGCCGGTCTGCCCAGGTTCTGATGTTGTGGGGACACCATCCTTGTGGAACCCTTTTCCAGGGTTGCTCTGTGCAATTTCCTGAAGCTCGGGCTGGGAACAAAGCAGGAAAGTCACTGTCCCTTTCCCCTTGTTGTTCGTGGCCTCTAGGGGAAGGCAGATTAGGGAGTAAACCGTTGACAATGTTGCTTAATAAACCAGTACAGACATAGTACAGGGCCTGACTGTGGCCGATGCTCAGTGAGTGGCAGTGGTTATTTTTGAGTGCCTTCCACAGGGGCACAAGCTACTGGTGCAAGACAGGCTGGCACCAGTCACCTGATGTTGGCTCCACACAATGCCATCTTCCTGGTGTGCTATGGCCATGTGAGAAAACGAAGTTCAGAAGTGGTGATGAATAATATCCTCACTGCACACTTCAGGGATTGCCAGTAACTCTAATATTGAGCATGGAAGTTAAGAACACAGACTCCAGAATCAGATTTTTCTGAGCTTGAGTCCTGACTTGGCCACTTCCTGGCTGCGTGGTGTTGGGAAAGTTACTGAACTCCCGAAGCGCCATTAGGTCATTTGCACAAGGGTAAAAATAGGGATGGGATGAGATAACACTTGGAAAGTTCCTAGAAGTGTTGACTAGCACAGAATAAGGAAATCATTAATGCTAACCACTGTCGTTATTATATTCATTCTTTCTTTGGATCCTTACCCTGTACAGCCAGATAGGCAGGGTAGGTGGTGTTGCTCTCGTTTTCTCAGTGGCCATGGCCATATGACTTGCTCAAGGTCACAGAACTAAAAAAGAGGATCACAGTCTCCCGAGCTCCATTTTAGTGCCTCACATATTTTGGTGTTTTATGTCTCTAAAGACAGGAAATATTTGGTGCATAACCCCACAAAGGTAAAGGTAAACCCAAAGGGTGAGGGTTGCATTTCCTCCTCTACCACGAATGCCCGACCACACCATTCCTGGGCTGTGAATCCTGTGGAGAGGTCTGGTTTCTCCCAGGCTCATCAATTTCTGCTCATCAATTTGTCTATTTCCACCAGACTCAGTTATGAAAGTAGTGCCACAAGTTATTCCATGAAAATAAATGTTACTGTGGTCAAAAACAAGATTTCTGTTTAGAAATTCATGATGCATATTGGTATACTGTAGTCATGCAGAACTTTGTTGAACCCAGGGTCTCTCTTAGTTATTTGTCCACAAGACAAATTCCACATTACATCTGTTATTATTCCACCAAACTAGTGCTGAGAGGAGGATGCTCTGGGAAGCATGGTGAGGCTGATTTATTTCCTGTGGTAGAACCTAGATGTGCAGGTTCCCCCATCTGTCTGCTCATTCTGTAGATAGTCGTGGAATCCCCACCTTGTACCAGGCTCTGTGCTGGGTACCAGAAATTCTGTGGTGAGTCCTGCAGGCACATGGTCTAGCACTAGGGCAGCTGCACCCTTGTGGACTCTGCAGGCATTCATCGAGTAATCCAACAAAATAAATATACAATTAGAAACCGAGAGAGAACTATTTAGAAAACTCTTCTGTAGTATCCCTCAGCGAAGGAGATGGATGTGTCCAGGGAAGTGAGGGGGAGGAGCTGCAGGGAGAGAGGAACTTGTGCAGAGGCAGGGGAGGGGGAGGGCCATTGAAGAGGGGAATGGAGGCCAGTGTGACAGGGGCACAGACGACGGGGATGGCAGCATCCGGGGTGAGGCTGACAGACAGGCGGGGCCAGGCCCCGCAGCGGACCCTCATTTGTGTGGTTAAGAACCATGGGAAGCCAATGAACTGGTCAGGGCTGGGATTATGGTGAGGTGAGTGAGGGACTTGCCTTAGGCACAAATTTAAGGAGCCCCCCCAAACTCAATAATCAAGCAATACAATATTAAAAAATCAGTATTAGTGCCAAAAAATCCAGGATGAACAAAATATCAAACTTCTAGGCAAAGAGGATCCCACAATACTGTAACAGGCCTGTGGCAAAAGGGAAGATGTAGCCCCAAGTACGTCTCCCCTTATCTGTGGTTTTGCCTTCTGCAGTTTCAGTTACCTACAGTCAACTACAGTCTGAAAATATTAAATGGAAAATTCCAGAAATAAGCAACTTACATGTTTTAATTTGCATATCATTCTGAGTAGCGTGCTGAAATCTCAGACTGTCCTGTGCTGGGATGTGAATCACCTCTTTATCCAGAGTATGCACTGCTGTACCTGCTATCTACCCATTAGTCATTGAGCTCATCTGCTCCTTGACAGCCAATCGTTATGGCTTGATGACCCAGGATCGCCTGGAGCAGGTGAGTCTCCTCAAGGATGGCCAGAAAGTCAGACGTAGCCTAATGCTAGATCCTAATGCCCATGCCATTCCCCTAGTTTCATCTCACTGTGCAGGCATTTTATCATCACAGGAAAAGGGAGGAACATACTACAAGAAGATAATTTGAGAGAGAGAGAACACATTCACTTTACTTTTATTACAGTATATTGTTAGTGTTCTTTTTCTTTCTTTCTTTCTTTTTTTTTTTTTGAGACGGAATCTTGCTGTGTTGCCCAGGCTGGAGTGCAGTGGCATGATCTTGGCTCACCGCAACCTCTGCCTTCTTGCTTCAAGCGATTCTCCTGCCTCAGTCTCCCATGTAGCTGGGACTACAGACATGTACCACCATGCCGAGCTAATTTTTGTATTTTTAGTAGAGATGGGGTTTCACCATGTTGGCCAAGTTGGTCTCGAACTCCTGACCTCAGATGATCCACCCACCTCGGCCTCCCAAAGTGTTAGGATTACAGGCGTGAGTCACTGCACCCGGCCTGTTAGAGTTGTTCTATTTCATTATTAGTTACTATGCCTATTTTATACATTAAACTTTATCATAGGTATGTGTGTAAGGAAAAAAGCAGAATATACAGAAGTTGGTACTATCCATGTTTTTAGGCATCCACTGGGGGTCTTGGAACGTATCGTCATGGATCGGGGGCTACTGCATACCTTTTTGATAGTTACCTTTCCGCAGGATGTTAAAGTAGAAGACGTAGATTTTGAAGATATTATTAATGAGTTAGCATCCATTAAAGCTAGAAACGTAAAATTCACTTCTGGTTTTGTGTAATAAAAAATTTAAATTTAAACATACCGTTGTGAGTTTTAATAACTGGTGTTAAAGGTTTTATTTCTTTTACTACTTTAATTTTCTGCCAAAAAGTTAACCTTTAAAAAATATATTAGCTGGGGCCGGGCGCGGTGGCTCAAGCCTGTAATCCCAGCACTTTGGGAGGCCAAGACGGGCGGATCACGAGGTCAGGAGATCGAGACCATCCTGGCTAACACGGTGAAACCCCGTCTCTACTAAAAATACAAAAAAAAAAAACTAGCCGGGCGAGGTGGCGGGCGCCTGTAGTCCCAGCTACTCGGGAGGCTGAGGCAGGAGAATGGCGGAAACCCGGGAGGCGGAGCTTGCAGTGAGCTGAAATCTGGCCACTGCACTCCAGTCCGGGCGACAGAGCGAGACTCCGCCTCAAAAAAAAAAAAAAAAAAAAAAAAAATATATATATATATATATTAGCTGGGTGTAGTGGTGCATGCCTGTAGTCTCAGCTACTTGGGAGACTGAGGTGGGAGGATTGCTTGAGCCCAGGTGATCGAGGCTGCAGTGAGCCGTGATCGTACCACTGCATTCCAGTCTAGGCGACAGACTGAGAACCTGCCTCAAAAAAACCAAAACCCAAACTGAAAAACATGCATGTGGGGCACCCATTTTTCCTTTGGCCTCAAGCTCCAGTGTTGCTCAGCATGTCGCTAGACAAGGAGTTGATGGATCAGACATGACTTTTGTGAGAGTTTCTCTGAATTAATGAGGAGAAGATTGGTGAAGGGAGAAACACATCAAGAGTGACTCTCTGGTGTCTCCATTGTATAATGAGGTGGCTAATGGTGCCATTCTCTGGTGGGGAAAGCTGGAGGTGTTTTCAGGGGACTGTAGATAATGATTTTTTTGAATATGTTGAAGCTTGAGGTACCTTTAAGCTTCAACTATCTGATAGTTATAATTTCTCAAAGAAGAGTTATCAAAATCAGGCAGTTGCATAAATGGGTCTGGAGGTCAGAGGAAAAGTATGAGTTAAAAGTTTGAGCTTGGGAGTTACGAATTGGCCAACAGACAATAACTACAAGAGACAAGGATACCTATGGCAGGCTCTCAGCCCTGGGTGCACCCTATGGCAGGCTCTCGGCCCAGGTGCACACTGGAGTCACCCGGGAGTTTTCATTTTTTTAAATTCCTGATGTCCAGGCACCACTCCAGACAATTAAATCCGTCTTTAGAAGTGGGGTCTAGAGAGAGGTATTTAAAGAAATGCTTCCCGGGGACTTCTGTTTCCAGGAAGATGGAGTAGGTGTACTTTCCCTGCTTCCTCTTGCTAACTGCAATTAAAAATCTAGGACATTGCATATGTAACAAACGTAAGAAGGCTCCAAAAGGTGGGGCAAAGAAAGACTGGAGGGGACCTTGGAACCGAAGGAACAACGGGCTGGCGAGTGTCCTAGGTTTTCTTTCTGTCTCATCTATTCCAGACTTGGAGCTGGAGAACACAGCAACCTGGAAACAGCAATGAGCTCAAAGTCCCAGCAAAGCCTGCTCTCTCCAACTGAGGGACCAGAGAAGGGGCAGCTCAGCAAGGCAGAAAACTTTCAGACGGTAACTGCTCTGCTCTAGGCAAACACTGCCGAAAAGCTATGACTTGTCTCCATGCATGCCAGCAAAGGATGAGTAGGGAGCCTTGGCTTCCACCCTCATGAGGCTCTAAGGAGGCCCTCTACCAGTACTGCCTGGGTGACGTCAGAGAAGGCCACGTAGGGGGTGAGGTCTGTTATTCCTCCCAGCTGGTAAGGGGCTCCTCCCACACTGTGGTGTCTATGGAGACCACGTAGAGAGCCTGGACTTTCACCTCCACCTGGCAGTAACTAGGTGCCCGTTCCTTTCCCAGCAGGGTCTTGACAAAGAGGCCTGATGAGGGGTCAGGACTTTTACTGTCACCCAGTGGCAATAAGTCCACCCCCTTTGTGATGTCATTGGAGACAATGAGTTGGGACTCCCACCCGCTCCAGCAGTAATGAGGACCCCCTTCCCACCCTGGATGTTAATAGTGGCCGAGTACGAATGTGGATTTCTAACTCTACCTGACGTTAATGAGGTAGCTTTGTACTTCCCTTCCTTTGCTGGAATGATGTCAGAGACATCTAGCTAAAATAAAGTTTTATATAAAATTCAGAATCTTATAGTATAAAAATGGTTCAGGCTTCAGTAAAAAATCATTGATCATACCAAGAACCAGATGATCTCAAATAAATGAAGATAATCCATGGCAAAACAAAGACCCTAGAGATGTTAGATTTTCTGACAAACGGGTGGCATCAGCAAGATGGTGGAGGAAGAGGCCCTGGACTTGCCTCCCCCCTACAAACACATCAGTTCAAGAATACACAGACGAATTTCCCTTGTGAGAAATCCAGTAACTTTTCAGAGGTTTCTGCACCTAGGGCAAGCATGAAACCAGCCACATCTAAGTCAGTAGGAAAATCTGAAACATCCTTTCAACCAACTCTCAACCCCTGGCCCAGCACCATATGTTTAAATGAGAATCCCCAGCTCTCAGTCTCTCCCTGGGAAGGGAAAGATTTGGACTGTACATCAAGTATTACAACTTCTCTGGGGACTGCCCAGGGGATTGGTTTCTGTCTTGCCTTCTAAAGGCACTGATGGGAGCCAGCATGCTATAGGTGACTGGCAGCCAGTGAGAACATAGATGGTGATTTGAGATTTGAACTAGTATACAAGCTGTTGCCATAGCCTCTCTCCTCAGCACAGAGTGAAGAAAACCCCCAAAACCCCAGAAACCAGCTTCTTCCTGAAAAAACGGGAGTTGGATCAAGCGGGAGTCCAATATTTCAACTTTTCTGGGGGTTGCCCAAGGAATTGGCTTCTGCCTGGTCTGCCTTGGAGTGTTGCTAGGACCCAGTATGCTCTAGAAGGCTGGGTGCCAGTGAGAACAAAGGTGGAGTTCAGACTAGCAGGAAGGTCTGAGAGGCCACCGAAATCTCTGGGCAGGCTGATTGGTGAGGATCTTCTTTTGTATGGAGCTGTCTGCAAAGTCTGGGAGAGATGGTTGTTTTCTGTAATGCACAGATGGTTGTTTTCTGTATCACAGAAACAGACCTATAACTAGTAGGGAGATTGAGTCAGTAATTGAAAACCTCCTAAAAAGAAAGACAAGGAGTTAGGAAAATGAAGAGACAGGAAATATGTCCCAAACAAAGGAACAAGATACAT
Source organism: Trachypithecus francoisi (assembly GCF_009764315.1). Taxonomy (NCBI): domain Eukaryota; kingdom Metazoa; phylum Chordata; class Mammalia; order Primates; family Cercopithecidae; genus Trachypithecus; species Trachypithecus francoisi. The sequence continues at coordinate 3,004,455 of NW_022681472.1, forward strand.
CTCCAGAAGCTGACCAAATGAAATGGTGATATACGATTTATTTGACAGAGAATTCAATTAGTCATCATAAAGATCCTCAATGAGGTTGGAGAAAAATGTATGAATAAAGTGAGAATTTCAACAAAGTGATAGAACATATTAAAAAGCACCAAACAGAAACCTTGGAGCTGAGAACACAATGATAACTGAAGAATTCACTAGTGGTGTTTGATAGCAGACTAGATCAATCAGAAGAAAGGACTGGTGAACTTGGAGAAAGGTCATTGAAAATAATCCTGTAAATCATTTAAAATTTTAGTATAAAAAGTAAAAGACAGAGGGGGCGGAGCAAGATGGCCGAATAGGAACAGCTCCAGTCTCCAACTCCCAGCGCGAGCGACACAGAAGACCGGTGATTTCTGTATTTTCAACTGAGGTACTGGGGTCATCTCACTAGGGAGTGCCGGACAATCGGTGCTGGTCAGCTGCTGCAGCCTGACCAGCGAGAGCTGAAGCAGGGCGAGGCATCGCCTCACCTGGAAGTGCAAGGGGGAAGGGAATCCATTTTCCTAGCCAGGGGAACGGAGACACACAACACCTGGAAAATTGGGTAACTCCCACACCAATACTGCGCTTTAAGCAAACAGGCACACCAGGAGAATATATCCCACACCTGGCCGGGAGGGTCCCACGCCCACGGAGCCTCCCTCACTGCTAACACAGCAGTCTGCAGCGATCTATCCGCAAGGCAGCAGCGAGGCTGGGGGAGGGGCGCCCGCCATTGCTGAGACTTAAGTAGGTAAACAAAGCTGCTGGGAAGCTCGAACTGGGTGGAGCTCACAGCAGCTCAAGGAAGCCTGCCTGTCTCGGTAGACTCCACCTCTGGGGACAGCGCACAGCTGAAGACCAATAGGGGAAGCGGCGGGGGCCGGTGCAGACGCGAACAACTCTGTCTGACAGCTTTGGGGAGAGCCGTGGATCTCCCAGCGCGGAGGTTGAGATCTGAGAATGGACAGACTGCCTGCTCAGGTGGGTCCCTGACCCCTGAGTAGCCTAGCTGGGAGACATCCCCCACTAGGGGCAGTCTGACACCCCACACCTCACAGGGTGGAGTACACCCCTGAGAGGAAGCTTCCAAAGGAAGAATCAGACAGGTACACTCGCTGTTCAGCAATATTCTATCGTCGGCAACCTCTGCTGCTGATACCGAGGCAAACAGGGTCTGGAGTGGACCTCAAGCAATCTCCAACAGACCAACAGACAGTCCTTCTGACTGTCAGAAGGAAAACTATCGAACAGGAAGGACACCTATACCAAAACCCCATCAGTACGTCACCATCATCAAAGACCAGAGACAGATAAAACCACAAAGATGGGGAAGAAGCAGGGCAGAAAAGCTGGAAATTCAAAAAATAAGAGCGCATCTCCCCCTGCAAAGGAGCGCAACCCATCGCCAGCAACGGATCAAAGCTGGTCAGAGAATGACTTTGACGAGATGAGAGAAGAAGGCTTCAGTCCATCAAACTTCTCAGAGCTAAAGGAGGAATTACGTACCCAGCGCAAAGAAACTAAAAATCTTGAAAAAAAGTGGAAGAACTGACAGCTAGACTAATTAATGCAGAGAAGATCATAAACGAAATGACAGAGATGAAAACCATGACACGAGAAATACGTGACAAATGCACAAGCTTCAGTAACCGACTCGATCAACTGGAAGAAAGAGTATCAGCGATTGAGGATCAAATGAATGAAATGAAGCCAGAAGAGAAACCAAAAGAAAAAAGAAAAAGAAAATGAACAAAGCCTGCAAGAAGTATGGGATTATGTAAAAAGACCAAATCTACGTCTGATTGGGGTGCCTGAAAGTGAGGGGGAAAATGGAACCAAGTTGGAAAACACTCTTCAGGATATCATCCAGGAGAACTTCCCCAACTAGTAGGGCAGGCCAACATTCAAATTCAGGAAATACAGAGAACGCCACAAAGATACTCCTCCAGAAGAGCAACTCCAAGACACATAATTGCCAGATTCACCAAAGTTGAAATGAAGGAAAAAGTCTTAAGGGCAGCCAGAGAGAAAGGTCGGGTTACCCACAAAGGGAAGCCCATCAGACTAACAGCAGATCTCTCGGCAGAAACTCTCAAGCCAGAAGAGAGTGGGGGCCAATATTCAACGTTCTTAAAGAAAAGAATTTTCAACCCAGAATTTCATATCCAGCCAAACTAAATTTCATAAGTGAAGGAGAAATAAAATCCTTTACAGATAAGCAAATGCTTAGAGATTTTGTCACCACCGGGCCTGCCTTACAAGAGACCCTGAAGGAAGCCCTAAACATGGAAAGGAACAATCACTACCAGCCATTGCAAAAACATGCCAAAATGTAAAGACCATCGAGGCTAGGAAGAAACTGCATCAACTAACGAGCAAAATAACCAGTTGATATCATAATGACAGGATCAAGTTCACACATAACAATATTAACCTTAAATGTAAATGGACTAAATGCTCCAATTAAAAGACACTGACTGGAAAACTGGATAAAGAGTCAAGACCCATCAGTCTGCTGTATTCAGGAGACCCATCTCACATGCAGAGACATACATAGGCTCAAAATAAAGGGATGGAGGAAGATCTACCAAGCAAATGGAGAACAAAAAAAAGCAGGGGTTGCAATCCTAGTCTCTGATAAAACAGACTTTAAACCATCAAAGATCAAAAGAGACAAAGAAGGCCATTACATAATGGTAAAGGGATCAATTCAACAGGAAGAGCTAACTCTCCTAAATATATATGCACCCAATACAGGAGCACCCAGATTCATAAAGCAAGTCCTTAGAGACTTACAAAGAGACTTAGACTCCCATACAATAATAATGGGAGATTTCAACACTCCACTGTCAACATTAGACAGATCAACGAGACAGAAAGTTAACAAGGATATCCAGGAATTGAACTCATCTCTGCACCAAGCGGACCTAATAGACATCTATAGAACTCTCCACCCCAAATCAACAGAATATACATTCTTCTCAGCACCACATAGCACTTATTCCAAAATTGACCACATAATTGGAAGTAAAGCACTCCTCAGCAAATGTAAAAGAACAGAAATTTTAACAAACTGTCTCTTAGACCACAGTGCAATCAAACCAGAACTCAGGACTAAGAAACTCAATCCAAACCGCTCAACTACATGGAAACTGAACAACCTGCTCCTGAATGACTACTGGGTACATAATGAAATGAAAGCAGAAATAAAGATGTTCTTTGAAACCAATGAGAACAAAGATACAACATACCAGAATCTCTGGGACACATTTAAAGCAGTGTGTAGAGGGAAATTTATAGCACTAAATGCCCACAAGAGAAAGCTGGAAAGATCTAAAATGGACACTCTAACATCACAATTAAAAGAACTAGAGAGGCTAGAGCAAACACATTCAAAAGCTAGCAGAAGGCAAGAAATAACTAAGATCAGAGCAGAACTGAAGGAGATAGAGACACAAAAAACCCTCCAAAAAATCAATGAATCCAGGAGTTGGTTTTTTGAAAAGATCAACAAAATTGACAGACTGCTAGCAAGACTAATAAAGAAGAAAAGAGAGAGGAATCAATAGACGCAATAAAAAATGATAAAGGGGATATCACCACTGACCCCACAGAAATACAAACAACCATCAGAGAATACTATAAACGCCTCTACGCAAATCAACTAGAAAATCTAGAAGAAATGGATAATTTCCCGGACACTTACACTTTCCCAAGACTAAACCAGGAAGAAGTTGAATCCCTGAATAGACCAATAGCAGGTTCTGAAATTGAGGCAACAATTAATAGCCTACCCACCAAAAAAAGTCCAGGACCAGATGGATTCACAGCTGAATTCTACCAGAGGTACAAGGAGGAGCTGGTACCAGTTCTTCTGAAACTATTCCAATCAATAGAAAAAGAGGGAATCCTCCCTAACTCATTTTATGAGGCCAGCATCATCCTGATACCAAAGCCTGGCAGAGACACAAAAAAAGAGAATTTTAGACCAATATCCTGATGAACATCGATGCAAAAATTCTCAATAAAATACTGGCAAACCGGATTCAGCAGCACATCAAAAAGCTTATCCACCATGATCAAGTGGGCTTCATCCTGGGATGCAAGGCTGGTTCAACATTCGCAAATCAATAAACGTAATCCAGCATATAAACAGAACCAAAGACAAGAACCACATGATTATCTCAACAGATGCAGAAAAGGCTTTTGACAAAATTCAACAGCCCTTCATTCTAAAAACTCTCAAGAAATTCGGTATTGATGGAACGTACCTCAAAATAATAAGAGCTATTTATGACAAACCCACAGCTAATATCATACTGAATGGGCACAAACTGGAAAAATTCCCTTTGAAAACTGGCACAAGACAGGGATGCCCTCTCTCACCACTCCTATTCAACATAGTGTTGGAAGTTCTGGCTAGGGCAATCAGGCAAGAGAAAGAAATCAAGGGTATCCAGTTAGGAGAAGAAGAAGTCAAATTGTCCCTGTTTGCAGATGACATGATTGTATATTTAGAAAACCCCATCGTCTCTGCCAAAATCTCCTTAAGCTGATAAGCAACTTCAGCAAAGTCTCAGGATACAAAATTAATGTGCAAAAATCACAAGCATTCTTATACACCAGTAACAGACAAGCAGAGAGCCAAATCAGGAATGAACTTCCATTCACAATTGCTTCAAAGAGAATAAAATACCTAGGAATCCAACTTACAAGGGATGTAAAGGACCTCTTCAAGGAGAACTACAAACCACTGCTCAGTGAAATCAAAGAGGACACAAACAAATGGAAGAACATACCATGCTCATGGATAGGAAGAATCAATATCGTGAAAATGGCCATACTGCCCAAGGTTATTTATAGATTCAATGCCATCCCCATCAAGCTACCAATGACTTTCTTCACAGAATTGGAAAAAACTGCTTTAAAGTTCATATGGAACCAAAAAAGAGCCTGAATTGCCAAGACAATCCTAAGTCAAAAGGACAAAGCTGGAGGCGTCACGCTACCTGACTTCAAACTATACTACAAGGCTACAGTAACCAAAACAGCATGGTACTGGTACCAACACAGAGATATAGACCAATGGAACAGAACAGAGCCCTCAGAAATAATACCACACATCTACAGCCATCTGATCTTTGACAAACCTGAGAGAAACAAGAAATGGGGAAAGGATTCCCTATTCAATAAATGGTGCTGGGAAAATTGGCTAGCCATAAGTAGAAAGCTGAAACTGGATCCTTTCCTTACCCCTTATACGAAGATTAATTCAAGATGGATTAGAGACTTACATGTTAGACCTAATACCATAAAAACACTAGAAGAAAATCTAGGTAGTACCATTCAGGACATAGGCATGGGCAAGGACTTCATGTCTAAAACACCAAAAGCAACGGCAGCAAAAGCCAGAATTGACAAATGGGATCTAATTAAACTAAAGAGCTTTTGCACAGCAAAAGAAACTACCATCAGAGTGAACAGGCCACCTACAGAATGGGAGAAAATTTTTGCAACCTACTCATCTGACAAAGGGCTAATATCCATCTACAAAGAACTCAAACAAATATACAAGAAAAAAACAAACACCCCATCAAAAAGTGGGGAAAGGATATGAACAGACATTTCTCAAAAGAAGACATTCATACAGCCAACAGACACATGAAAAAATGCTCATCATCACTCGCCATCAGAGAAATGCAAATCAAAACCACAATGAGATACCATCTCACACCAGTTAGAATGGCAATCATTAAGAAGTCAGGAAACAACAGGTGTTGGAGAGGATGTGGAGAATAGGAACACTTTTACACTGTTGGTGGGATTGTAAACTAGTTCAACCATTATGGAAAACAGTATGGCAATTCCTCAAGGATCTAGAACTAGATGTACCATATGACCCAGCCATCCCACTACTGGTATATACCCAAAGGATTATAAATTATTCTACTACAAAGACACATGCACACGTATGTTTATTGCGGTGCTATTCACAATAGCAAAGACTTGGAATCAACCCAAATGTCCATCTGTGACAGACTGGATTAAGAAAATGTGGCACATATACACCATGGAATACTATGCAGCCATCAAAAAGGATGAGTTTGCGTCCTTTGTAGGGACATGGATGCAGCTGGAAACCATCATTCTTAGCAAACTATCACAAGAAGAGAAAACCAAACACCGCATGTTCTCACTCATAGCTGGGAACTGAACAATGAGATCACTCGGACTCGGGAAGGGGAACATCACACACCCGGGCCTATCATGGGGAGGGGGGAGGAGGGACGGATTGCATTGAGGAGGTATACATGATATAAATGATGAATTGATGGGTGCTGACGAGTTGATGGGTGCAGCACACCAACATGGCATAAGTATACATATGTAACAAACCTGCACGATATGCACATGTACCCTAGAACTTAAAGTATAATAAAAAAAAAGTAAAAGACAAGATTATTAAAAGTAACTAAAATTATAAAATATTTTAATGTGACATCGATAACATAAAGTGAGTGTGTTTGTGTGTGTATGCATGTGTGAAGTAAAATTATAGGGTTTTTGTATGTGATTGAAGGTAAGTTGTATCAGCTTAAAATAGATTATTATAACTGTAAGATGTTTTATGTAACCACAGAGAAAATACCTGTAGAAGATATACAAAAGAAAACGAAAAAGAATAAAACTACAATAGAGTAACGAAACACAAAGAAAGATAGCAGAAAGGAAAGAGGGACAAAAGAACTATAAGACAGACAGAAAACAATAAAAAAATTGACAATGATAAGACTTTCTCTATCAATAATTAAGAGTAAATAAGGCCGGGCATGGTGGCTCATGCCTGTAATCCAGCACTTTGGGAGGCCGAGGCAGGTGGATTACTTGAGGTCAGGAGTTTGAGACTAGCCAGGCCAACATAGCAAAACCTTGTCTTTACTAAAAATACAAAAATTAGCCAGGTGTCATGGTGCACGCCTGTAATCCCAGCTACTTGGGAGGCTGAGGCAGGAGAATCACTTGAATCTGGGAAGCGGAGGTTGCAGTGAGCCGAGGTTGTGCCACTGGAGACCAGCCTGGCCAACATGGTGAAACCCTATCTCCACTAAAAACACAAAACAATTAGCTGGGCATGGTGGTGCATGCCAGTAATCCCAACTACTTGAAAGTCTGAGGCAGGAGGATCCCTTGAACCCAGGAGGGAGAGTTTGCAGTGAGCCGAGATTGCACCACTGCACTCCATCCTGGGTGACAGACTCCACCTCAAAACATTAAAAAAGAAAAAAAAAGTAAATAGATTAAACCCCCCAGTAGAAAGACATAGAGCGGCTGAACAGAGTTTTAAAAAAGATTCAACTATATTCTGTCTACAAGAGACTCAGTTTTGCCTTAAGGATACACATAGACTGAAAGTGAAGAGACGGAAAAAGATATTTTACACAATGGTAACTAAAAGGGAGCAGGGGTGGCTATACGTATATCAGACAAAATAGACTTTAGTCAAAACACTCACAAGAAACAAAGAAGGTCATAATATATGTTAAAAGGGTCAATTCAACAGGAAGGTATAAAAATTATAAATATATATGCACTCAGCATCACAGCACCTAAATATATAAAGTGAACAGAACTGAACAGAGAAAGTGATGGCACTACAATAATAGCAGGAGACTTCAATACTACTTTCTGTAAGGGATGGAACATCCAGACTGATAATTAATAAGGAAACAGTGGACATGAACAACACTTTAGATGAAATGAGTCTAACACATATATATAGGACATTCTTTTCAACAGCAGCAGAATACACATTCTTCTCAAATGCACACCAAATATTCTCCATATAAATCTCATGTGAGTTCACAAAACAAGTCTTAATAAAGTTAAGAAGATTGAAATCATACCAAATATCTTTCCTAACCACAATAGAATGGAATTAGAAATTAATAGCAGAAGGAAAACTAGAACATTCACAAATATGTGTAAATTAAACAACATATTCCTGAAAAACCAATGGATCAAAGAAGAAATTGCAAGGGAAATTAGAAAATATCCTGAGACGAATAACAAAAGCACAACACAGCAAATCACACAGGATGCAGCAAAAGTAGCACTAACGGGGAACTTAATAGCAATAAATGCCTGCTTTAAATAAAAAGAAATCTCAAACAAATATCTTACTTTATACCTCAAGAAACTAAAATCAGAAGAAAAAAAAAAATAAGCCTGAAGCTAGCAGAAGGAAGGAAATAATAAACACTGGAACAGAAATAAATGAAATAGAGACTAGAAAAACATTAGAAAAGATTAGCAAAACTAAGAGTTGGTTTTTAAAAGAGGTAAACGAACTTAACAAACCTCTTGCTAGACCAAGAAAAAAAGAGAGAAGACTCAAATAAATAAAATCAGAAATTAAAGAGGAATCGTTACAACTGATGCCACCCAAACAACAAGGGTTAAAAGAGATTACTATGACAATTATATGCCAACAAATTAGATAACTTAGAAGAAATGGATAAATTTCTGGAAACATACAACCTACAAGACTGAATCATGAAGAAACAGGAAATCTGAACAGACCTATAACTAGTAGGAAATCTCTCAAAAAGAAACGCCCAGGACCTGATGCCTTCACGAGTGAATTCTACCATACATTTAAAGAATAATTAGCTCCAATCCTTCCTAAACTTCCAAAAAATTGCAGAGGAGGAAATACTTCCAAACTCATTTTATGAAGATTATCCTGATACTAAAGCCAGACAAAGACACTGTAAGAAAACTATAGGTTCTAGTGAACTTAGATGCAAAAGCCCTCAACAAAATACTAGCAAACTCAGTTGAACAGCACATTAAAGGATCATACACTATGAACAAGTTGGATTTATCCGCAGAGATGCCAGGATGTTTCAACATAAGAAAAAAAAAAAATCAATTAATGTGATATACTACCTTAATGGAAAGAAAGACAAAATCACACTTCACAAAATTCAACATCCTTTCCTGATAAAAACTGTCAACAAAGTAGAAGTAGGAGAAAATTACCTCAATATAATAAAGGCCATAAAGGAATAGTCCACAGCTATCATCATACTTAACACTGAAAAGCCAAGAGCCTTTCCCCTGAAGTCTGGGACAAGGCAAAGATGCCTACTCTTACCACTTTTATTCAACACAGTACTGGAAGTTCAAGCCAGAGCAATTAGGCAAGAGAAAAATAAAAGATACTCAAATTGGAAACAAAGAAGTAAAATTATCTTTGCACATGATGGGGTCTTACATGTAAAAACCCTAAAGACTCCACTGAAAAACTGTTAGAACTAAAATACGAATTCAGCAAAGTTATAGAATATACAAAATCAATGTATAAAAACCACTTGCACTCTTTTTTGTTCAGACAGAGTCTAACTCTGTTCTTCAGGCTGGTGTGCAATGGTGTGATCTTGGCTCATTGCAGCCTCCATCTCTCGGGTTTAAGTGATCCTCCTGCCTCAGCCTCCTGAGTAGCTGGGATTACAAGTGTGGGCCACCATGCCTGGCTAATTTTTTCTTTTAAGATGGAGTCTCACTCTGTCACCCAGGCTGGAGTGCAGTGGTGCAATCTTGGCTCACTGGAAGCTCCACCTCCTGGGTTCACACCATTCTCCTGCCTCAGCCTCCTGAGTAGTTGGGACTACAGGGGTCCGCCACCATGCCCAGCTAAGTTTTTTGTATTTTTTTTAGTAGAGATGGGGTTTCACTGTGTTAGCCAGGATGGTCTCGATCTCAATCTCCTGACCTCATGATCTGCCTACGTTGGCCTCCCAAAGTGCTGGGATTACAGGCGTGAGCCACTGTGCCCGGCCTGTATTTTTTTTTTTTTTTTTTGTAGGTATGGGGTTCACCATGTTGACCAGGCTGGCTGCATTACTTCTGTTAGTAGCAAAACAATACCCCCTATTCCCCAAGTTTCTTTGTGGCAGGAATTCACAGACCCTTCACTTCTTATCTGCTGGTAGACTCTCCACAGAAGGCTATAATATACAGTATTTCCCAGGCTATGCGGTCGCTGAACTCTTGTCGCCTTCTGCTTGGGCCACTTCATGATGTGTGGAGGATTTGCTTCTCTCTGGAAGCCTAGCAATAGATCACCTTGGAAAGAGAAAACTGTGGGCTCTCTGCAGGCTTGGTTGGCTGCCTGCCTCTCACCTGGAGACCCTGCCAACATTTGGGACTGTGAGACTGTTCAGCCCCTTGGAGTTAATTTGTAGATACTTTGAACCTGATTACAGTGAAGTCTTGCTAACCTGGAATCATTTAGTCTCTTCAGCGACTTGTACATTTTTTTTTTTTTTTTTTTGAGATGGAGTCTCACTCTGTCGCCCAGGCTAGGGTGCAATGGTGCTATTTTGGCTCACTGCAACCTCTGCCTTCTGGGTTCAAGAGATTCTCCTGCCTCAGCCTCCTGATTAGCTGGGATTACAGTGCCCGTGGCTAATTTTTGTATTTTTAGCAGAGATGGGGTTTCACCATGTTCGTCAGACTGGTCTCAAACTCCTGACCTTGTGATTCGCCCGCCTCGGCCTCCCAAAGTGCTGGGATTGTAGGTGTGAGCCACTGTGCCCAGTCCTTAATTTTTTGTATCTTTAGTAGAGACTGGTTTTCACCATGTTGGCCAGGCTAGTCTCGAACTCTTGACCTTGTGATCCGTCCGCCATGGCCTCCCAAAGTGCTGGCATTACAGGCGTGAGCAACTGCGCCCAGACGTCCCGTACATTTTTGTTCTTATCTGTTGTTTGCTATCTGATTTGGAGTGTGAAAAGACTAAAACACCTTGGAATTAAATAGAACTCTTACCTCAGTTGAATAATGTCTTCTCTTTATGAAAGCATATTGGTTTGAAGAGCTTCTGGATGCATCAACAGGTCTATTTGGCAGGTCGGAAAGTGATAATGTTTTTTCTCCTCTGGAAGAAATTCAGTCTGTAGTTTCTTATTGATAAGTCAACAGGACCATGGATAAGGGGAAGGCCGTGGGATGGTTAGGAGCATGGCTTTGAAAGCAGCTCTGGATCTGAATCCTGGCCTTCCTGTGATGTTCAAGTTGTGCTCCATCTCTGCATCACAGCTTTACTGGCAGACCCTGGAGTTCTCTCCCAAGAGGTGGTTGTGGGATTGACATCACATTAAGTGAGTGACCGTGCCTGGCCCCCAGCGCTACACACTTAGAACCTTATACTTGTCTCCCCCTACTCTTCTGATCAGATCCATAATAATTCTCAGCCTGTTCTTCCTTAGCCTTGGGGACGAGGCTTCAAACCATAGGTTTCTGGATTATAAACTGAAAGGCTTTTTCCAAACCTCAGCACAATGTCCATCCTATTAGAGTGTCTTGATACATGTCTACCGAGTGACAGAGCTTGGGATGAGATGTGCAGGACAAGATCTCAGTCGGGGTGGGAGCCCATGGGAGCCAGCTGAGGGGTTCAGCCTGGGACCCGCTGAAGGAGGTGATGAATGGGGAGGGGAGGTTGGGCAGGGAACGGCCCTGGGCCCCAGGGGCCACAGCAGGAGAGGGGAACATAGAGGATAGCTGGGCCAGTGGTCTGGGGAGGCCCATGGAACTTCTTCCCCGTGCTTCAGAGAGCTCCTGGTGCAGGGCAGACATTCAGGTGTGTGGTGCTGGCCTGTGGAGGCTGTGGGAACAGGAAGCACAGCCCAGGACCAACTGCATGGGCTAAGGTGGGCACAACAGATCTCCAGAGGCAGGACTGGGAACAAACAGCGTCCCAGGCAGCTGGCCAGCGAGCCAGGTTGGCTAAGGCTCCCAAGGGCATCAAGGGATGCAGTCCCCTGGCTGCTGGACCTACGCATCTGTGAGCCTGTGTGTGTGTGCACATGTGTGGATCTCCTCACCAAGGCACCAACCGGCTCTCCCCGCCCAGAGTGCAGGCAAAGTCCTCAGGATGGCTGCGTGGAAACCAGGCAGCAAAGATGGCCCTTTAGTGAAGATAACTGTTAGAACACAGTCACTTGCACATGTGGAGAGTATATAGTAATCCAGTTAAGACAATCTTCCTGGATACAGAGATGGGCCCGAATGGATCAACGACTATGCCTCTACCACAACTGTATATATGGCCTGTGCACACAGTGAGGATATTTGTTTCTGATTTCAAAGATAACAAATACACAATAGAAGGAAAAACAAGTGTAAAGATGCAGGAAAAAAATAACTCATTTTCCCATCCCCACAAAACAACCAATGTAAACATCTTGGCATAATTTCTTTTAGTTCTGTTTTCTTTGTACAGTTAAGCAAAGCTGAGGTATATTTACACATGGTTTTTGTGTCTTGTGTTTTTATTCATTTTATTGAAACATATTCTCGTGGCCTTAAGAACGCTTGTGGGCAGACGTTTTAATGATTCCTTAGCAGTCTTTCAGTGAAGATTCTGTATTGATGCCACCAGGTGTCCAAGGCTGAGCATGTAGTTCCCTCTGGTTCTTCCCGGCGAGAAAGGCCCTGGGAGACAGCCCAGGTCGGGAGAGCACACATCTCCATTTAGGTGGCCTGGCCTTGAATCCTGCTCAAGTCTGTGGGACTTAGGGCAAACTATTAAACAATTTGTGCCTCACTTTCGGGCAAAATAGCTATGTTGTGATGATGAAATCAAATGAATTAATATTTTAGAGCACTTAGCCAGAGATACGGTAGAAGCTATGTGTTTATTAAATAAATAACAACCTCTTCCCATGTTTTATTTAATTTGTAAATTTTTTTTCAACTTTTATTTTAAGTTCAGGGGTACATGTGCAGGATTTGCAGGTTTGTTAAATAGGTAAATGTGTGCCATGATGGGTTGCTGAACAGATCACCCCGTCACCCATGTATTAAGCCCAGCATACATTAGGTATTCTTCCTGATCCTCTCCCTTCCCTTGACAGGGGTGTGTTGTTGAACAACAGTGTGTGTTGTCCACCCCCATGTGTCCATGTGTGTTAGTTTGCTGAGGATAATGGCTTCCAACTCCATCCATGTCCCTGCAAAGGAGATGATTTTGTTCCTTTTTATGGCTGAATAGTATTCCGTAGTGTGTATGTACCACATTTGCTTTATCCATTCTATCTCATTGATAGGCATTTGGGTTGATTCCGTGTCTTTTGTGGATAGAGCTGCAGTGAACATACTCATTCATGTATCTTTATAATAGGATGAATTATGTTCCTTTAGGTATATACCCAGTAATGGGGTTGCTGGGTCAAATGGTATTTCTGCCTTTAGGCTTTTGAGGAATTGTCACACTGTCTTCCACAATGATTGAACTAATTTACACTCCCACCAACAGTGTAAAAGTGTTCCTTTTTCTCCACAACCTTGCCAGCATCTGTTGTCTTTTGACTTTTTAGTAATAGCCATTGTGACTGGCATGAGATATTTCATTGTGGCTTTGATTTGCATTTCTCTAATGATCAGTGATGTTGAGCTTTTTTCATATGCTTGTTGGCTACATGTATGTCCATTCATGTTCTTTGCCCACTTTTTTTTTGAGATGGAGTTTTGCTCTTTTTACCCAGGCTGGAGTGCAATGGCATGATCTTGGCTCACTGCAACCTGTGCCTCCTGGGTTCAAGTGATTCTCCAGCCCAAGCCTCCCTAGTAGCTGGTATTACAGGCATGTGCTAGCACCCCTGGCTAATTTTTGTATTTTTAGTGGAAATGGGGTGTCACCATGTTGGCCAGGCTGGTCTTAAACTCCTGACCTCAGGTGATCCGCCTGCCTCTGCCTCCCAAAGTGCTGGGATTACAGGCATAAGCCTCTGTGCCCAGCCCCTTTGCCTACTTTTAATGGGGTTGTTTTTTTCTTGTAAATTTGTTTAAGTTTATCGTAGATTCTGGATGTTAGGTCTTTGTCAGATGGATAGACCACAAAAATTTTCTCTCAGTCTGTAGGTTTTCTGTTCACTCTGATGATAGTTTCTCTTGGTGTTCAGAAGCTTTTAAATCAGATCCCACTTTGTCAATTTTTGCTTTCCTTGCAATTGCTTTTGGCGTTTTTGTCATAAAATCTTTGCTCATACCTACGTCCTGAATAGTATTGCCTAGATTTTTTTATAGGGTTTTTATAGTTTCAGGATTTACATTTAAGTCTTTAATCTATCTTGAGTTAATTTTTGTATATGGTGTAAGGAAGGGGTCCAGTTTCAATTTTCTTCATATGGCTAGCCAGTTCTCCCAGCACCATTTATTAAATAGGGAATCCTTTCCCCATTGCTTTTTTTTTGTCAGGTTTGTCAAAGATCAGATGGCTGTAGGTGTGCGGTCTTATTTCTGAGTTCTTTATTCTATTCCATTGGTCTACATGTCTGTTTTTGTACCACTACCATGCTGTTTTGGTTACTGTAGCCTTGTAGTATAGTTTGAAGTTGGGTAGTGTGATGCCTCCAGCTTTGTTCTTTGTTTTTAATTATACTTTAAGTTCTGGGATACATGTGCAGAATGTGCAGGTTTGTTACATAGGTATACACGTGCCACGGTGGTTTGCTCACCCATCAACCCGTCATTTACATTAGGTACTTCTCCTAATGTTATCCCTCCCCTAACACTCCACCCCCTAACAGGCCCCAGTCTGTTATTTTCCCTTCCTGTGTCCATGTGTTCTCATTTTTCAACTACCACCTATGAGTGAGAATATGTGGTGTTTTATTTTCTGTTCCTGTGTTAGTTTGCTGGGAACGATGGTTTCCAGCTTCATCCATGTCCCTGCAAAGGACATGAACTCATCCTTTTGAATGGCTGTATAGTATTCCATGGTGTATATGTGCCATATTTTCTTTATCTAGTTTATCACTGATGGGCATTTGGGTTGGTTCCAAGTCTTTGCTATTGTGACCAGTGCTGCAATAAACCTACGTGTGCGTGTGTCTTTATAGCAGAATGATTCATAATCCTTTCACTATATACCCAGTAATAAGATTGCTGGGTCAAATGGTATTTCTGGTTCTAGATCCTTGAGGAATTGCCACACTGTCTTCTACAATGGTTGAACTAATTTACACTCCCAACAGTGTAAAAGTGTTCCTATTTTTCCATATCTGCCCCAGCATCTGCTGTTTCCTGACTTTTTTTTTTGAGACGGAGTCTTGCTCTGTCACCTGGGCTGGAGTGCAGTGGCCGGATCTCAGCTCACTGCAAGCTCCACCTCCCGGGTTTACACCATTCTCCTGCCTCAGCCTCCCGAGTAGCTGGGACTACAGGTGCCCACCATCTCACCTGGCTAGTTTTTTGTATTTTTTAGTAGAGACGGGATTTCACCATGTTAGCCAGGATGGTCTCGATCTCCTGACCTCGTGATCCGCCCGTCTCGGTCTCCCAAAGTGCTGGGATTACAAGCTTGAGCCACTGCGCCCAGACATTGTTTCCTGACTTTTTAATGATCACTATTCTAAGTGGTGTGAGATGGTATCTCATTGTCGTTTTGATTTGCATTTCCCAGTGATGATGAGTTTTTTTTCATATGTTTGTTGGCCATGTAAATGTCTTCTTTTGAGAAGTGTCTGTTCATATCCTTTCCCCACTTTTTGATGGGGTTGTTTGTTTTTTCTTGTAAATTTGTTTAAGTTCTTTGTAGATTCTGGATATTGGTCCTTTGTCAGATGGATAGATTGAAAAATTTTCTCCCATTCTGTAGGTTGCCTGTTTACTCTGATAATAATTTCTTTTGCTGTGCAGAAGCTCTTTAGTTTAATTAGATCCCATTTGTTAATTTTAGCTTTTGTTGCCATTACTTTTGGTGTTTTAGTCTTGAAGTCTTTGCCCGTGCCTACATCCTGAATGGTATTGCCTAGGTTTTCTTCTAAAATTTTGATGGTTTTAGGTCTTACATTGAAGTCTTTAATCCATCTTGAGTTAATTTTTGTATAAGGTGTAAGGAAGGTATCTAGTTTCAGTTTTCTGCATATGGCTAGCCAGTTTTCCCAATATCATTTTAAAATAGGGAATCCTTTCCCCATTGCTTGTTTTTGTCAGGTTTGTTAAAGATCAGATGGTTGTAGATGTGTGGTGTTATTTCTGAGGCCTCTGTTCTGTTCCATTGGTCTATATGTCTGTTTTGATACCAGTACTATGCTGTTTTGGTTACATGCCTTGTAGGATAGTTTGAAGTCAGGTAGCATGATGCCTCCAGCTTTGTTTTTTTTTTGCTTAGGATTGTCTTGGCTATACAGGCTTTTTTTTGGCTCCATATGAAATTTAAAATAGTTTTCTCTAATTCTGTGAAGAAAGTCCATGGTAGCTTGATGGGGATGCCATTGAATCTATAAATGACTTTGGGCAGTAGGGTGGTTTTCACAATATTGATTCTTCCTATCCATGAGCACGGAATGTTTTTCCATTTGTTTGTGTCCTCTCTTATTTCATTGAGCAGTTTGTAGTTCTCCTTGAAGAGGTCCTTCACATCCCTTGTACGTTGTATTCCTAGGGATTTTATTCTCTTTGAAGCAATTGTGAATGGGAGTTCACTCATGATTTGGATCTCTGTTTGTTTATTGTTGGTGTATAGGAATGCTTGTGATTTTTGCACATTGATTTTGTATCCTGAGACTTTGCTGAAGCTGCTTATCAGCTTAAGGAGATTTTAGGCTGAGACGATGGGGTTTTCTAAATATATAATCATGTCATCTGCAAACAGAGACAATTTGACTTCTTCTTTCCCTATTTGAATACCCTTTAGTTCTTTCTCTTGCCTGATTGCCCTGGCCAGAACTTCCAATACTGTGTCGAATAGGAGTGGTGAGAGAGGGCATCCTTGTCTTGTGCTGATTTTCAAAGGGAATGCTTCCAGCTTTTGCTTATTCAGTATGATATTGGTTGTAGGTTTGTCATAAATAGTCTTATTATTTTGAGATGTGTTCCATCAATACCTAGTTTATTGAGAATTTTTAGCATGAAGGTCTGTTGAATTTTATCTAAGGCCTTTTCTGCATCTATTGAGATAATCATGTGGTTTTTTGTTACTGGTTCTGTTTATGTGATGGATTATGTTTATTGATTTGTGTATGTTGAAGCATCCTTGCATCTCAGGGATGAAGCCAACTTGATTGTGGGATAAGCTTTTTGATGTGCTGCTGGATTCGATTTGTCAGTATTTTGTTGAGGAATTTCACATCAATGTTCCTCAGGGTTGGCCTGACATTTTATTTTTTTGTTGTGTTTCTGCCAGGTTTTGGTATCAGGATGATGCTGACCTCATAAAATGAGTTAGGGAGGAGTCCCTCTTTTTCTATTGATTGGAATAGTTTCAGAAGGAATGGTACCAGCTCCTCTTTGTACCTCTGGTAGAATTTGGCTGTGAATCTCTCTGGTCCTGGGCTTTTTTTTGGTTGGTAGGCTATTAATTACTGCCTTAATTCCAGAACTTGTTATTAGTCTATTCAGGGATTCAACTTCTTCCTGGTTAAGTCTTGGGAGGGTTTATGTGTCCAGGAGTTTATCCATTTCTTCTAAATTTTCTTGTTCATTTGTGTAGAGGTGTTTGTAGTATTCCCTGGTGGTAGTTTGCATTTCTGTGGGATCAGTGGTGATATCCCCTTTATGATTTTTTATTGTGTCTAGTTGATTCTTCTCTCTTTTCTTCTTTATTAGTCTGGCTAGTGGTCTATTTTGTTAATCTTAAAAAAAAAACAGCTCCTGGATTCATTGATTTTT
The DNA here is from genome assembly GCF_009764315.1 of Trachypithecus francoisi. Taxonomy (NCBI): domain Eukaryota; kingdom Metazoa; phylum Chordata; class Mammalia; order Primates; family Cercopithecidae; genus Trachypithecus; species Trachypithecus francoisi. The sequence continues at coordinate 3,022,164 of NW_022681472.1, forward strand.
TTTGAAGGTTTTTTGTGTCTCTATCTCCTTCAGTTCTGCTCTGATATTAGTTATTTCTTGTCTTCTGCTAGCTTTTGAATTTGTTTGCTCTTGCTTCTCTAGTTGTTTTAATTGTGATGTTAAGGTGCTGATTTTAGATCTTTCCTGCTTTCCGATGTGGGAATTTAGTGCTATAAATTTCCCTCTAAACACTGCTTTAGCTGTGTGTCACAGAGATTCTGGTACGTTGTTCTTTGTTCTCATTGGTTTCAATTAACTTATTTATATCTGCCTTAATTTCGTTATTTACCCAGTAGTCATTCAGGAGCAGGTTATTAGTTTCCAGATAGTTGTGCGGTTTTGAGTGAATTTCTTAATCCTGAGTTCTAATTTGATTGCACTGTGGTCTGAGAGACTGTTGTGATTTCCATTCTTTTGCATTTGCTGAGGAGTGTTTTACTTATAGTTAGGTGGTCAATTTTAGAATAAGTGCGATGTGGTGCTGAGAAGAATGTATATTCTGTTGATTTGTGGTGGAAAGTTTAGTAGATGTCTATTAGGTCTGCTTGGTCCAGAGCTGAGTTCAAGTCCTGAATATCCTTGTTAATTTTCTTTCTCATTGATCTGTCTAATATTGACAGTCAGGTGTTAAAGTCTCCCGCTATTGTTGTGTGGGAGTCTAAATCTCTTTGTAGGTCTCTAAGAACTTGCTTTATGGATCTGGGTGCTCCTGTATTGGGTGCATATATAATTAGGATAGTTAGGTCTTCTTGTGGCATGGATCCCTTTACCATTATGAAATGCCCTTATTTATCTTTTTTGATCTTTGTTGGTTTAAAGTCTGTTTTATCAGGGGCTAGGATTGCAACCCATGCTTTTTTTGGCTTTCCATTTGCTTGGTAAATATTTCTCCATCCCTTTATTTTGAGCCTATGTGTGTCTTTGCATGTGAGATGGGTCTCCTGAATATAGCACACTGATGGGTCTTGACTCTTAATCCAATTTGCGAGTCTGTGTCTTTTAATTGGGGTGTTTAGCCCATTTATATTTAAGGTTAATATTGTTATGTGTGAATCTGATCCTGTCATTATGATGCTATTTGGTTATTTTGCCCATTAGTTAATGCACTTTATTCATAATGTCAGTGGCCTTTACAATTTGGTATGTTTTTGCAGTGGCTGGTACTGGTTTTTCCTTTCCATATTTAGTGCATCCTTCAGGAGCTCTTGTAAAGCAGGCCTGGTGGTGACAAAAATCTCTCAGCATTTGCTTGTCTGTAAAGGATTTTATTTCTCCTTTGCTTATGAACTTTTGTTTGGCTCGATATGAAATTCTGGGTTGAAAATTCTTTAAGAATGTTGAATATTAGCCCCGACTCTCTTTTGGCTTGTAGGGTTTCTGCAGAGAGAGCCACTGTTAGTCTGATGGGCTTCCCTTTGTGGGTAACCTGACCTTTCTCTCTGGCTGCCCTTATCATTTTTCCCTTCATTCCAAACTTGGTGATTATGTGTCTCGGGGTTGCTCTTCTGGAGGAATATCTTTGTGGTGTTCTCTGTATTTCCTCAATTTGAATATTGTCCTGTCTTACTAGGTTGGGGAAATTCTCTTGGATGATATCCTGAAGAGTGTTTTCCAACTTGGTTCCATTCTCCTCGTCACTTTCAGGTACACCAATCAAACGTAGGTTTGGTCTCTTACATAGTCCCATATTTCTTGGAGGCTTTGTTCATGTCTTTTCATTCTTTTATCTCTTACCTTGTCTTCATGCTTTCTTCATTATGCTGATTTTCAGTCTCTGATATCCTTTCTTCCACTTGATCGATTCAGCTATTGATACTTCTGTATGCTTCACAAAGTTCTCATGCTGTGTTTTTCAGCTCCATCAGGTCATTTATGTTCTTTTCTAAACTTGTTATTATAGTTTGCAATTCCTCTAACCTTTTTTCAAGGTTCTTGGTTTCCTTGCATTGGGTTAGAACATGCTTCTTTAGCTCAGAGGAGTTTGTTATTAGCCACCTTCTGAAGCCTACTTCTGTCAATTCATCAAACTCATTTTCCATCCAGTTTTGTTCCCTTGCTGGCAAGGAGTTGTGATCCTTTGGAGGAGAAGAATCGTTTTGGTTTTTGGAATTTTCAGCCATTTTATGCTGTTTTTTCCTCATCTTTGTGGATTTATCTATCTTGGGTCTCTGATGTTGGTGACCTTTGGATGGGGTTTCTGTGTAGACTTCCTTTTTGCTGATGTTGATGTTATTTCTTTATATTTGTTAGTTTTTCCTTCAAACAGTCAGGCCCCTCTGCTGCAGGTCTGCTGGAGTTTGCTGGAGGTCCACTTCAGACCCTGTTTGCCTGGGTATCATCAGCGGAGGCTGCAGAACAGCAAAGATTGCTGCTTGTTCCTTCCTCTGGAAGCTTCATACCAGAGGGGCACCCACTGGATGCCAGCAGGAGCTCTGCTTTATGAAGTTTTTGTCAACCCCTGCTGGGAGGTGTCTCCCAGTCTGGAGACATGGGGATCAGGGATCCACTTGAGGAGGCAGTCTGTCCCGTAGCGGAGCTCGAGCACTGTACTGGGAGATCTTCTGCTGTCTTCAGAGCTGGCAGGCAGAAATGTTTGTCAGCTGAAGCTGTCCCCACAGCTGCCCTTTCCCCCAGGTGCTCTGTCCCAGGGAGGTGGGAGTATTATCTATAAGCCCCTGCCTGAGACTGCTGCCTTTCTTTCAGAGATGCCTTGCCCAGAGAGGAGGAATCTGGAGAGGCAGTGTGGCTACAGCAGCTTTGCCAAGCTGCAGTGGGCTCAGCCCAGTTCAGACTTCCTGGTAGCTTTGTTTATACTGTGAGGGGAAAACCACCCACCCAAGCCTCACTAATGGTGGATGTCCCTCCCCCCACCAAGCTCAAGCATCCCAGGTCGACTTCAGACTGCTGTGCTGGCAGTAAGAATTTCAAGCCAGTGGATCTTAGCTTGCTGGGCTCCATTGGGGTGAGATCCACTAAGGTAGACCACTTGGCTCCCTGGCTTCAGCTCCCTTTCCATGGGAGTGAACGTTTCTGTCTTGCTGGCATTCCAGGTACCACTTTGTTTTTTACGAAAAAACAAAGAACAAAAAACAACTCCTGCAGCTAGCTCAGTGTCAGCCCAAACAGCCGCCCAGTTTTGTGCTTGAAACCCAGGGCCCTGGTGGCATAGGCACCCAAGGGAATCTGCTGGTCTGCGGGTTGCAAAGACCTTGGGAAAAGCATGGTATCTGGGCCAGAGTGCACTGTTCCTCACAGCACAGTCCCTCATGTCTTGCCTTGGCTAGAGGAGGGAGTTCCCTGACCCCTTGCGCTTCCTGGGTTAGGTGACACCCCACCCTGCTTTGGCTCACCCTCCGTGGGCTGCACCCACCATCTAACCGGTCCCAATAAGATGAGCTGGCTATCTCAGTTGGAAATGCAGAAATCGCCTACCTTCTTCATTGATCTCACTGGGCGCTGCAGACTAGAGCTGTTCCTATTTGGCCATCTTGCCAGCCACCACCCAGCTTTGTTCTTTTTGCTTAGGATTGACTTGGCTATTTGGGCTCTTTATTGGTTCCATATGAATTTTAAAATAGTTTTTCATAATTCTGTGAAAAATGTCAATGGTAGTTTAATGGGAATAGCGTCAAATCTACAAATTACTTAGGGCAGTATGGCCACTTTCATGATTCTGATTCTTCCTATCCATGAGCATGGAATGTTCCTCCATTTGTTTGTGTCCTCTCTGGTTTCTCTGAGCAGTGGTTTGTAGTTCTCCTTGAAGAGGTCCTTAACATCCCTTGTAAGTTGTATTCCTAGGTATTCTATTCTTTTTGTAGCAATTATGAATGGGAATTTATTCATGATTTGGTTCTCTGCTTGCCTGTTGATTGTGTATAGGAATGCTAGAGATTTTTGCAGATTGATTTTATATCCTGAGACTTTGCTGAAGTTGCTTATCAGCTTAAGAAGCTTTTGAGCTGAGATGATGGGGTTTTCTAGATAATAGGATCACGTCGTCTGCAAACAATGATGATTTCCTCTCATCCTATTTGGATATTTGGATGCCTTTTCTTTCTTTCTTCCCTTTGCCTGACTGCCTCAGCAAGGACTTCCATACTATGCTGAATAGGATTGGTGAGAGGGGGCATCCTTGTCTTGTGCCAGTTTTCAAGGGGAGTGCTTCCATCTTTTGCTTATTCAGTATGATGTTGGCTGCTCTTTCCACATTTTAGATTACTTCTTTTTTTTTTTTTTGATATGGAGTCTCACTCTGTTTCCCAGGCTGGAGTGTAGTGGTGTGATCTCGGCTCACTGCAACCTTCGCCTCCCGGGTTCAAGCGATTCTTCTGCCTCAGCCTCCTGAGTAGTTGGGATTACAGGTGTGTGCCACAACACATGGCTAATTTTTGTATTTTTAGTAGAGACATGGTTTCATCATGTTGGCCAGATTGGTCTCGAACACCTGACCTCAGATGATCCACCTGCTTTGGCCTCCCAAAGTGCTGGAATTACAGGCATGAGCCACCAGGCCTGACCTAGATTACTTCTTTAGAATGCATTCCCCAAAGTGAGACTCCAAGAGTGAGGGCTTCACATATTTTAAAGGCTTTTGGTGCATCCCTGTAGTTGGTCCTGATGCCCCCCTCCCTCCAGCAACCTCCCAGCACATCCTGCTACTGCTGCTTCTGTTTCCTGCTTCCTGGACAGCATCAGAACTGGGGACTTGAGTTTAAAATACTCTTTGCAAATTGGATGCATAAAATATAGTACCCTCTTATTTTAAGTATTTCATTAATTGAAACATTTTCCAAATGTTCACTAATACTTTGTGTTTACTCTTTTGCTAATTGTCAGCTGCTGTGCTTTGTCCACCTTAGAAAAATTGAGTTTGTCCTGGTACAGTGGCTCACACCTGTAATCCAAACACTTTGGGAAGCCAAGGTGGGAGGACTGCTTTAGGCCCAGGAGTTTGAGACCAGTCTGAGAAACATAGTGAGACCCCCGCATCTCTACAAAAATAAAAATTAAAAAATTAGCTGGTCATCTGTTTGTGGTCTCAGCTAACTGGGAGGCTGAGACAAGAGGATCGCTTGAGCCCAGAAGTACAAGGCTGCAGTGAGCGATGACTGTGCCACTGCACTCTAGTCTGGGCAGCAGGGTGAGACCTTGTCTCAAAAAAAATAGCGTTCCAAGGATTTTTCTGGTTTATTTATATGAGGCTTTATATGTGAAGGTTATTGACCTATATGTTTATTGTTTATTGTTTCTCTTTTTCTTTTGTTTGTTTGTTTGTTTGTTTTTTTGAGACACAGTCTCTCTCTGTCGTGCAATGGTGTGATCTTGGCTCATTGCAACCTCTGCCTCCTGGGTTCAAATGATCTTCCTGCTTCAGCCTTCCAAGTAGCTGGGATTACAGGTACCTGCACCTTGTCCTGCTAATTTTTGTATTTTTAATAGAGACGGCATTTCACCATATTGGCCAGGCTGGTCTGGAACTCCTGACCTCAAGTGATCCATCCGCCTCAGCATCCCAAAGTGCTGGGATTACAAGCATGAGACACCACGCCTGGCCTGTTTCTCTTTCATTCTGAATGCTCTTCTTATAGGAACTCTGGCCTCCACATTCTGATAGCTATTTGCCTCTGTTTTTTACCGCTAATGTCAAACACAGGGCTTGGTTCTCTTTAGAGTCAGGGCCACATCTAGCAGCATCATCGGCGTGGCCCCAGGACTCGCTGACAGAGGTCTTTCTCTCTCGGGCTCTTATGTGGCTGCTATTCAAGGAGGGGGCGAAGGAAGGGTCTGCGAAACAGGAATTGGGTGCAAAATAGGACTACGTAGAAACAGCAGACATTGTGCATATTGTTTATTTCACTCCTTTCTAAAGGAGCTTGAGGCTATTAGGGAGGAGCAAATGAGTTCTGAGCAGCTATAAGACAAAAATCAGAAGAAATGAGAAAGCCTCAGAGAACTGCTAAGCCAGCACTGCAGTAAGCCCGAGATGCACTAGGTGTCAGTGCAGAACTCTGCTGCCTGAGTTCTGCGTGGAAACAGGCTTCCATTTACCGCCATCCAAAGTCAACAGCGTACTGCTCAAGAGCATATTAATTTTTGAGAAGAAATAAAAGGTCGTGGATATGATAACACACAAACACAGTTAAAAGTTTGTCCCCTAGCTCACAAACTGCAGAGACTTTTCCCATATCGAAGGATAGGATTCACAAAGAATTCAGAACGTTTGTCTTGGCATTTCAGGGCACCTTCCATTTGGAAACACTCGTGACTGTGAACAGGTTAGTAAAATCCTTTCTCTTCTCTTTGTGGCCAGCTCACAAGATGTCTACCTGCTTCTTCACCTTGGGCTGCCCTTTTCCACCCCGACCCCATTCAGCTCCATAATCCTCGCCCCTTCCTTAGTGGTGGGGGCCATGGCCTAGCACAACGTCCTCTGTCCTAGAAGTTACCACAGTTGGGGAGGGGACACCCAATTCCTGAAGCCCCGTTCTGGTCCCAGCTCACTCATTAGATGCCTCACTGGGTGCATTTAAATCAGAGCGGCTGTTTCAGGCTCTGGCACCAACTAGCAACTGATTACTCCTGGAGCTGCCTCCCCATGGGGGTTTCTGTGAGGGTCCGGCTGCGCCACCCTCTTCCTCCTGTCCACCCTCCAGCAGCACCCTCACGGAGAGCCTTGTCATTGCCATCGTAAATGCTTGTTGGGTAAGGGGATTGTGTGCAAGGTCTGCAGGGCTGGACTTATCCCTCTTCTTTGTCAGGGAGGGCCACACAACAGCTCAGGGGAACGAGTGGCCTTTCTGCTCCCACCCGCAATGCGCCCATGTCGAGCAGTCACAGAAGTGTGTGAGTGTGTGTGTGTGAGTGTGTGTGTGAAGTCAGTCCAGGGACACTGGGATGACAGATCTTATCTTAGGCATTTGGGGCTGCTGTAACAAAATACCACAGACTGGGGTGGGGGGCTTCTCACAGTCTGGAGGCTGGCAGTGGGAGATGAGGGTGCAGCCCTCATGCTGGGTTCTGGTGAGAGCCCCTCCCAATGGCAGACTCCAGACGTGTCTATCTGCACATAACGGGGAGCAGAAAGAACAAGCTCTGCCTCGCTTCTTGTAAGGCACGATTGGCATCGTGAGGACTCCACCCTCACGACCTCATTACCTCCCAAAGACTCCCTCCAAATACCATCACACCGGGGATTAGGGTTTCAGCGTATGAGTTTTGTTGGAGTATAAATAGGCAGACCATACCATAGCACAGCGAGAATTCACTTGCATAAGGCAGGCACACGGTGTTGGAGCTGCTGGGGCTCCTCTCGTCCTCCACCAAGTCCTGAAAGTGTTTTGGGTAGGCCATGGGCAAGGAATAAGAGGGCTTAGTACTTACAGTGGGGGCCCTCCACCTGCCTTTACTCATACCAAAAGCACTTTGCATCAAGCTTTTGACAGTAGCTTAATGAATAAGATTAATGATTGAATTAATTAGGCATATTTTCATTCAAACAATCACTTTTTGATGTGAAGGAGAAATCCACTTTCACCATGAACTGGAGGTAAATCAGGACATTGGCTTCTGGGACTATTTTGGAATTTTTTTGACTTTTCACACGAACTATCCTTCTGTTTTAAGGAACAGGGAAGATGTGAAGACATATGGTGGGAATTGCCTCGGGCTGAATGTGGCCCAAGCGGAGTGTGTGTGTGTCTGTGTGTGTGTGATATAGTGTGGTGTGTGTGGTGTGGTGTGTGTGTGGGTCACAGCCCAGTTCTTCTCAAAGCCCTTCCTTTCTGAGCTTGTTTTGCAAATCTGAAAATGGAAATTAGAATTTGTGTTCTGTGTCCAGCACAGCACGGTTGTGAAGATCAATAAGATAATCTGTGTGGAAGTGCTATGTAAACAATCAGCTGGAGTTTATATATGCTACGAGAGTCATCCGAACATTCATTGCCATTTGGCAACATCCCATCCAGTTTACATCTTCAATTTCTTTTTGCGCCATTTATTTCAAAGGCCGGGACAGCAGGTGCTTCAGTCATAGAACATATTCACCTCCCAATCCCCGTGTCTTTGTCTTCTCCTCATTAGGAGACACTGAACTGGACTCTTCATGTTTACTAACAGGGTCTCTGTAAAGGGCTCTGCTCATGTTGTGGCTTCCACCTCTCCTGTTCAAAGCTAGGAAGTCACTTCAGTGAACAAATGAATTACGTATCAGTGTGTCTGGGCTAAGGAGAGAGTAAGGGGGCCAGCTCCACACCCTGAGGGACTTGAGGATTATTTGGGAATTTAGTGTGGAAGCCATTGGGCTAGATAGGATAAGGGAGGGAGGAAGGTAAGGTTTGGGGCGTGTGTGGTGTGTGTGTGTGATGTAAGGTGCATGTGAGTGGTGTGTATGTGTGTGGTGTAGTGTGTGTGAAATATGGTGTGGTGTGTGTTTGTGGTGTGGTATGTGTGTTGTGGTGTATGTGTGGTGTGTGAGTGTGGTGTGTTTGTGACAAGTGTGTGACATGGTGAGGTGTGTGTGTGGTGCAGTATGTGTGGTGTGTATGTGTGGTGTGTGTGATGTGTGGTATGTGTGATGTGGTATATGTGTGGTGTGTGAGTGTGGTGTGTGTGAGCAGTGTGTGTGTGTGTGGTGTGTGAGATACGATATAGTGTGTGTGTGATGTGGTATGTGTGTGGTGTGTGTGTGATGTGATGTGTGTGATGTGGTCTGGTGTGGAGTGTGTGTGTGATGCATGTGTGTGGTGTGTGTGAGATATGGTATGTGTGTGGTGTGGTGTGTGTGTGATGTGTGTGGTGTGTGTGTGATGTGGTCTGGTGTGTGTGATGTGGTCTGGTGTGTGTGTGATGTGGTATGTGTGTGGTGTGTGTGTGTGATGTGGTATGTGTGTGTGTGTGATATGATGTGTGTGTGTGTGTGATGTGTGGTGTGTGTGTGATGTGGTATGTGTGTGTGTGTGTGATGTGGTGTGGTGTGTGTGTGATGTGGTATGTGTGTGTGGTGTTGTGATGTGGTGTGGTGTGTGTGTGATGTGGTATGTGTGTGTGTGATGTGTGGTGTGTGTGTGATGTGGTGTGTGTGTGGTGGTGTGTGTGATGTGTATGTGTGTGTGTGTGTGATGTGGTGTTGTGTGTGTGTGGTATGTGTGTGTGTGTGATGTGGTGTGGTGTGTGTGGTGTGTGTGGTATGTGTGTGTGTGTGTGATGTGGTGTGGTGTGTGTGTGATGTGGTATGTGTGTGTGTGTGTGATGTGGTATGTGTGTGTGTGTGTGTGTGATGTGGTGTGGTGTGTGTGTGATGTGGTATGTGTGTGTGTGTGTGATGTGGTGTGGTGTGTGTGTGTGTGATGTGGTGTGTGTGTGTGATGTGGTGTGTGTGTGTGATGTGGTCTGGTGTGTGTGTGTGATGTGGTATGTGTGTGGTGTGTGTGTGATGTGGTATGCGTGTGTGTGTGTGTGATGTGGTATGTGTGTGATGTGGTGTGGTGTGTGTGTGTGTGATGTGGTATGTGTGTGTGTGTGTGATGTGGTGTGGTGTGTGTGTGATGTGATATGTGTGTGGTGTGTGATGTATGTGTGTGGTGTGTGTGTGATGTGTGTGTGATGTGGTGTGTGTGTATGATGTGGTATGTGTGTGTGTGATGTGGTGTGTGTGTGTGATGTGCTATGTGTGTGGTGTGTGTGATGTATGTGTGTGTGTGTGTGTGATGTGGTGTGGTGTGTGTGTGATGTGATATGTGTGTGGTGTGTGATGTATGTGTGTGGTGTGTGTGTGATGTGGTATGTGTGTGTGTGTGTGATTTGCTGTGGTGTGTGTGTGATGTGATATGTGTGTGGTGTGTGATGTATGTGTGTGGTGTGTGTGTGATGTGGTATGTGTGTGTGTGATGTGGTGTGTGTGTGTGATGTGGTGTGTGTGTGTGATGTGGTATGTGTGTGGTGTGTGTGATGTGGTGTGGTGTGTGATGTATGTGTGTGGTGTGTATGTGATGTGGTATGCATGTGGTGTGTGTGATGTGACGTGGTGTTGTGTGGTGTATGTGATGTGGTATAGTGGTATGTGGTGTGTGGGGTGCAGTGCGATGTGTGCGGTGTGTGTGTGGTGTGGTGTCAGTGGAAATGATCCTATGTTTCTCAGGGACTGGGGCCTCAAGGCTTGAGTTTCTGGATTCCACCACCAGAAGGGGCTCTGACAATGCCCAGGCCCTGTCGCCCCAGCTACGGCTCCATGGCTCTTTGTGGCCACTGGCCTTAGCACAATGCTTTGACAACACTGATTATATACTAAGTACAATTCAGTGTTAGGTGTCCCGTAAACACAAGGGTGGCTCCAGGAAGGAGCTAGGCCGTGGACGGAAGTGTGGGTGTGGCTGCTCTTCAGGTGGAAGGGAGTGTGGAACAGTGCAGATGGTGTGCAGAGCACGAGCAAGCCTGTTTCTGCGTGACTGAGGTGAGTCCTGCTGCAGGCCGGTGCTCTTGAAGGTAGTGGTGAGCTGCTGAGAAGTGTGTCAGGAGACGTAGGGGCCTGATGGACTGGGAAGGTGAAGAGTGCTTTGGGGCCACTGAGGCTGGGTGTAATGGGGAAGGTGTTGGCAGCTGCTGACTTGCTGATTTAGAGCACGTGGGATGGTTGAGGCGGTGGGAACAGGGTCTTGCCTGACTCCAGGGTTAAGCAAATGTTATATCCCAGCTTAGAATGATGTGTTATCAAAACACACTTAAATTACTCCATTGCTTTACTATTTAATTTATATTTGTTTAATCCATGTTCTAAATCTCTTGGTTCTTCACTGGTAAGCTTCCAGCAGACAGAAACCATTTGTCCAGTGGTTTCGTGCAGCTTTCAATAGAGGGTCCTGTGTAGGATCATAGCCTCCTTTTTATCCTGACTTGAGCACTCATTTGGGTAAATGCAGTTGATTTCTGAAATGTTTGGTAAAATACTGTGGTTGACTGGGTAATTTTCTGTGGCCAAAAAAGATCATCTCTTAGGCCCCACCTAGGTTACTAATATCCTTATGAAAATGTATGAGAATTTCCTATGTAGCTGTTAATTTTTTAAATCAAAATCGTTTGTCTGTTTTTCATTTTGTTATTGAAAATAGATGAAAGAATTAGAACGTTTTGGGGCCTAATTGCTTGCCAAATATAACTTGCTTCCAAACTGAAATGGTCTTGGAGCTGTACTGCCACAAACAGAGTTTGCAACCAGTAAGCTATATTTATTTTTAGCTTTTAAAACAGCCAAATAGTTTGCCCTCAATTTTCAGAGGAAAAAAAATCCTTCTGGGCTAAAGCCTTGTGTGCTGAGCATCTTAATGCTGGACCATTCCCATCTGAACCCAAATAGTGGAAAACAAAGGTTTCTAGTGATTCACTCTTAATAACAGTTTGGCTGGTGTCATTGCTTATTAAATGCTAGGTTCTTAAATTATAATGAAGGATGTAGTTATAGACTGAGTAGATTTACTCAAGCACATGAAACCAGGAGGCATTACCGCACTGTGACCAATTAGGCGGGGGCAGGGCTGAGTCCGCTGGGGTCAGAGCCTGAGATGAGCTTTCCGATGGGAGATTCCATAGTTTTGGGTTGACCTTGGATGTGGGAACTCGAGCCAAAGAAATGATCAACCTGATTTCAGGTCTGGTTGAGTGGAGGAAAAGGGGCATATGTCCCAAGCCCTGTGTTCTAGACATGCTGTCTCCTTTAATCTGCTTTAATTGGCAGGTACCAGTATTCTCTTCTTATTGGACTGTGAGGCCCTGCAGGCTGAGGAGCAAGTCACCTGCCCGGGGTGTCGCAGCTTTGGTCAGTAGCAGTGCCGGGACTCAGACTTGGCTTGCCCAGCTGCAGGGCTCCCGCCCTTCCACGACTGCACGCTGTCTGTATAAAGCGGTAGTTTGATAAGTTTGAAAAGTTTTGCTATGTTTTGAATATAGATGGATTTAGTTCCAGTTGGCTGTAGAGTTAGCAAAGTAGGTGTGTGTATATTTTTAAACAACTCAAAACTTTGCTTTTGTTATGGCTGAGTGGAAGTGCTCATTGACCTTCGGCCTGTCCGCATCATTTACCCAATTTCAGATTCTTGCTATGTTAGGTCACAGGCCAGGTCTCCCTGGTTTCACCCAGTGTGGCCAGCATAGATCACCCCTGGATGCCCTGGCGCTGGAAGACGATCACAGGGACATCCTCTCTCTTCATATCCTGGAGTGTCTTTCATTTCAGTCTGTACCAGAAAATTTCCAGAACAAAACTGTGATCAGAACCGAGGAGTAAGCAGCCCCATTTTGATGTGGTTGGGTGCTGGATGAGTTTGTGAGTGTGAATGGGCTGCGGGAATTTGCCGGTGGCATGCTCTCTTCCCTTCCTTACTCTTCCTGCCGTGTAATGTTGTTTTTACTCGTGAAATCTGCGGCCTTGTCAATCTCTCCATGCAAACTTCAGGGAAGAGGGTGTCATGCCACATTCTGGTAGAGTGAGAACATGGGCGTGAGCATCTGATGCTCCTGGCTTTGAATTCTAACTCTGTGGCTTCCTGGCTGTGTGACTTGGGGCAGCTACTCCGAGCCTTTGTTTTCTCATCTGTAAAAGGTAATAATCATAACCCCTGCCTCCTAGGATTGCTGTGAAAAAGAAAATGTTTGTAAGGCTCTAAGGATAGCACCCAGCACGTATAATTCAGTGTGATTATACATTATTTAGTTTTAAAATTTTGGGGTATTAGACATCCTTGAGGCCAGGCTGGCATATTTTTTTTTTTTTGAGACGGAGTCTGGCTCTGTCGCCCAGGCTGGAGGGCAGTGGCCAGATCTCAGCTCACTGCAAGCTCCGCCTCCCAGGTTCACGCCATTCTCCTGCCTCCGCCTCCCGAGTAGCTGGGACTACAGGTGCCCGCCTCGTAGCCCGGCTAGTTTTTTGTATTCTTTAGTAGAGACGGGGTTTCACCGTATTAGCCAGGATGATCTCGATCTCCTGACCTTGTGATCCGCCCGTCTCGGCCTCCCAAAGTGCTGGGATTACAGGCTTGAGCCACCGCGCCCGGCCTAGGCTGGCATATTTATTTCTTGAAGGCATTGTACGCAGAGCACAAGGAAGCTAGTCCTTTGGGGTTTTAATGCTATTGCTGGCTTCTTCCGTGACTGAAAGGAACTCCTTTTCTCCATCCGTGCCCACCTGCAGCATCTGTTATATTCATCCTGTCTGGGGTTTGGGGCTGCGTGAGAGTAAGTCATGATCCTGGAATCGCCCCTGCGGGGTGGCTCCATGTTTTCCTATGTCCAGCCCCAGGGACACCGGAAGGAAAACTTCTCAGAGGTTCTCACCAAATGTGGAGGAACTGGAGCCCCACAGAGCCAGGTCCTGCTGTGCTAGGGAGAACTCTGAGGCCCAGCAGTGAGGGACACAGCGATATGTGCCTTCTGGAGGGGAGTCTGGGGCCTGGGGAGTCGGGGTTGGGGTGACAGGAGAATACCCAGTGTTTGCAGAAAGTTGGGACCCTGGGCTGGTGTGACCACAGAACCCTGACGGGGCTGCACGAGCGTTCTGGCCTCTGCATGAGGGCTGCAGTTCTCAGAGGAGGAATACTCAGAGGCTTCCATGCTGCTGAGCCTGGGCTCCTGGGAGGGGCAGGCACTCGAAGGTCAGGTGTAGTGACTGAAGCACCCTGTCTGCTCCTCACATGCAGAGTGTTTAACTATTGCTAAGAAAGTATTTCAGAGCGTTATTACTCTTGCTATCACCAGAACTGGGACGGGCTAGCCTTCTGCAGGCACTGACTATGTTGTGGGCAGTGTGCTAACTACCATATACGTGTATGATGAATGTATGTGTGTAGTCTACTTGAATCCCATGAGGAAGACATTTCAAGCCCCATGTTCTAGTAAGAAGGACTGAAGCAGTGGAAAGGGCAGAGATGATGGGGTCAGCCCAGGTCTGCACAGCGGACAGTTGGTGAAGCCAACTCCAGGTGTGCCTTGCCCAAAGCCCTGGCTCTGAAAGGCCAATGCCAGGTGGCCAGGGCCTTCTAGTAGAAGGCGTTAGGAGTAGGGCAGGCAGAAGCACTCGCTCTTACTGGGTTTAGCTTCTCAATCTTGGTGTTCTTACGGGGTGTCTGCGAGGAGGGCTGATTTCATATTTAAATTTTATAAGTAAGCATTGTTGGACATTTATTACATATAAAACTCCGTTTTCTTTCTTTTTCTTTTTTCTTTGCTGTTGAAAATGAAAGTAGAAAATGCCTAAAGGCAAAGATTTTCTCCTAGCAGTTTCCACTGAGATTACCCAAGACCTGTAATATAGGTGAGGAATTGAACTGAATTCTCAGTCACCTCCACGTGTGTGCGCGCACGTGCGCGTGTGTATGTATGTGTGTGCGCGCGCGTGTGTGTGCGTGCGTGTGTGTGTGCGTGTGTCTGTGCGTGTGCATGTGTGTGTGCGCGCGCACACGTGTGTATGTGTGTGTGTGCGCGCGCGCGCGTGTGTGTGTGATTTAATGTTTGAGTTGTTTCCATGTCCCTTTAATGGGTCATGTTTACTGAGGTTGTTAATAAAATGTCTAAATATTTGTCATGTAATAAAGCTGAACCCAAATGCAGGAAACTGAAGTGTTGTAATATAGTGGAAGTCTGGGACAGATAAACAGTCAACAAGAAAGAAAATAGCTAGAGTTCAAAATTGCAAAACAGGCACTCAGGAGAAGAATAACCTTTTGAAAGAATGTGGGAGAAGCAATTTTGAAAAACACTGTGGTGCTCCTGGTCCCATCCCACACCTTCTCGTGTCTCTGCATTGCCTCTGTTCAGCACACCAACTTTGGGCTATTAATCTTGCTGTTCCCCTTTTCTCTACAAAGCGATCTTCTGCCACTATATGAGACTGACTTCTATGAATGTAGAATCTTTCATCTGAAAGCAAAAAGTTCATCTGAACAAGACAAGTTTGGATGAAAGGAGAGGCAGGGGGCCCTTTCAACCTTCCTGCTTGTAATTTATGACATCTATAGTCTTATTTTGCAAATGCAGGTCCTGTGCTGTCTCAGAAACCTCAATGAAGAGACTATAATTAGGCTTCAACTTCTGGTTAGGACCCTCCAAAGCCTGAAAACCAGGATGAATTCCTGAGACTACCACAGCAAAGTGTGGTGTTCTCCCAGAACTACCCTCGCCTCATGTCCGGCCCTCCTTATTGCTCTGCCCTTGCCCCTTCCGACGGCCTCCTCGTAGGTGGGACTGAGTTTCCCCAGCCAAGCCAGACCCTACCTCCTTCTCCTTGTGGAGGGATGTTTTGCCACAGCTTCGTTCTCATTGGTAAATATCAGTTTCCATATTGATATCACAGTGCCTATTGTACAACAGCCTAGTGAACACTTCTACTTGAATTCTTTCGCCTGCCCCTGGCTTGGATGGACATGTCTGAGTTCTAACCTCATCGTTCCTGCAAGCTTTTAGGGCTGGAAGATGTGAAGGATCTTCCTGTGGCTCCCCCTAGGTGCTGTGTGCAGCGGCTGGTGGTCTCCGGGCTCAGGCTCACTCTAGCATCCATCCTCCCTCGGCAAGTGTTCACCTTCAGGTGCCGCCTGTGTGGGGGCAGTGAACCAGGTGGCCAACAGTCCTGGGACTCCCCTGGAGGACCCGTCACCCTGCTGTGCAGCTCGGGAGACACTGTCACCAGGCTGCAGGTCCGCACTGCATCGCACTCTGTACTTGGGAAGGGATTGTTGACCCATTGTTCATTTATTGGCCATTGAAAAAATATGCATTTTTTTTTTCCAGGAAGGCCTTGGCATCTCTTGTTTTGACTAAGTGGGCAAATTAATTTTTCTCTTTTATATTACACTTTTGTTTTAAGTAAAGGCCTTAACCAGAGTTGGCAGTTTGGGTTTTTGCCATGTGAGACTTGAGAAATAGACACACATTTTTCAAGGATGTAATCAAGAAGACTTTAGTTATATGCACGATTAATGCTAGGAATAAAAAACTATGCAAAAAAATTAATAAATCTGCTAATTGCTTTTGGTGACATGTGTTTAATGAGATCTTTTTAGCCTTGACTTGTTTTATTTACATTTGACTTACATACCTTTGGGCTCTTAGCCAAAGTGAAACTGAAAAACAACTCACTGCAAAGATGGAGAGGACTAAGAAAACTTTTTTTTTAAAATTGGGCTTGAAAAAAAACCTTTTTCTTTAAAATAGAAGTTTTAATACATAAGAGTTTGTGTTTTGCTTTGATCCAAAGAAACTACTAACAATTTTTTAAAAATAGAAAGTGGTTATTACGTTGTATGTTCATAATAAAGGATTCCAAGGCTACCAGTGAACAGAGAATTAACTAGGTCAAACCAGAAAAGCAGTCACATGTCTCTGCTTCCCAAGGTCCAGGAAATTTGAGAGAACCACTTATAACAGCTTTCCATTTTGTGGTCTTTCAGCTTAACCTTAAATTATAATTCACAATAACATGGAAACTAAAGTGGGGGAGAGTGAGGAGAAGGAGAAGGGGATAAATTAAGAATAACAACCACCATATTTGTGCAATTCATGCTATCAAAAACAGTTTTACTAATAGTCTGAAATGCCAAGGTAAGATTTGAAAAATTATTATTTTTTAATATTTTTCAAAATATGCTTTACTTTATAGATTTAATGATTATGGCATATCAGTTTCCTGTTGCTATTGTAACAAATTACCACAGACCTAGTGGCTTAAAGCAGCACAAATTTATTAGCTTGCATTTCTCTGCACCAGAAGTCCAACATGGGTCTTATTTGGCTAAAATGGAGATGTAGCCTGGACTGCGTTCCTCTCTGCAGGCTTGAGGGGAGAGCCCAGGGTTCTTCCAGCTTCGAGTGGTTGTCCGAATTCTTTGACTCATGGCCCCTTCCTCCACCTGAGCCTGCAGCGACAGCTCCTCCTCACATCACATCACCTAGATGGGCTCTTCTGGTCCCCTTTTCCTCATTTAAGGACCTGTGATCACATTGCACCTCCCGATAATACAAGATAATCTCCCTTTTTAAAGCCAGCTGATTAGCACCCTTAATTCCATCTGCCACCTCAATTCCCATGGCCATGTGACATCACTTATTGGTGGGTTATGGGAATCAGGGTGCTGGCCATGCTCAGGGACCGTTATTCTGCCTCCCTCCAGTGGTATTGCTTAGGCTTTCAATGTGGTCTGTAGTTCAGAATAGAAATGTGAAAGGTAAAAGATGTTTACCCAAAGCCTTTAGGTATTTATTCCTTTCTCAGGATTTTATGTGACCTATGTGTTTATGATGTTTTGATAGAAATATGTTATTTCAGAGGTTTCTCACCTCTGAATCAGAATAGCCATTCTATCCTGGTAGGTTTACAGAGTAAGGTTAACATTATTTCTCATTCCCTTTGACTAGAGAGTTAGATGTAATCAGAAGCCCTAGAGAAACTCATCCTGGGACTGAAGGTTCCTCTCCAGGGACATGAGGCAGATGAGAGCTGGACTCTAGGCAAGCCAGAAACATGCCTCAACTAACAAGTTATTTTGTGGACATCAATAAAGTCACTCTAAAGTTTACATGAAAAGGTAAAAGACCTAGGATAGTTAACACAATATTGAAGAAGAGCAGAGTCAGAGGACTGATGCTACTCCATTTCAAAGTTTGCTATAAAGCTATGGTAATCAAGTAGATGTGCTATGGCCAAGGAGTAGACAAATAGATCAATGGAATAGAATAGAAAGCCCCAAAACAGACCTACACAAATTTAGTCAACTGATCCTTGACAAAGGAGCAAAGACAATTCAATAGGGAAGGCATAGTCTTTTCAGCAAATGTTGCCGGAACAACTGGACATCCACATGTAGAAAATGAGTCTAGACACAGGTCTTACACCTTTCACAAAAAACAATTCTAAATGAATTATGGACCTAAATGTAAGATGCAAAACTATAAAATTAGAAAACATAAGAGAAAATTTAGATGACCTTAGGTTTGGCAATGACTTTTTAAATGCAACACTAAAAGCATAATCTATGAAATAATTTTATTGATAGTCATAAGACTGTTCAGAATTTCTATTTCATCTTAAGTCAGCTTTGGTAAGTATTTCATTTTCTACATAATAAATTACCCTCAAACTTAGTAGCTTTCAATAGTCATTTTTATTATATTTATTGATTCTGTAGATCAGAATCCTGACAAGTCACTGTGGAAATAGCTTATTTCTGTTTCACGATGTCTGGAGCTTTCTCTTGACAGACTCCATAGCCAGAGGCTGGAGTCATCCGAAGGTATCTTTACTCACTTACCTGATGATTGATGTTGGCTGTCAGCTGAGATTTCAGCCTTGGCTTCTACAGAGCATGGTGACTCAGAGTAGACTTCTTAAAAAGTGGTTCAGGTTTCCAAAAGCAAGTGTCCCAGTGAACAAAATGAAAACTTCACTACCTTTTATCATTTATCTTTGGAACTTGCACAGCATCAGTTCCCAGGAATTATATGATTACATGCAAGTAATTAAAATCAGCTGAGATTTATGGGGAACCATAACAGTAGGTTATATTCTTCCAGAAATTTGTGCATTTTATTATTTTAAAACTTATTGGTATAGTTATTGTTAGAATTATGTTAATCTTAATTTGTTTACCAGCAGTAGAAAAAAATTATGTTTATCTTTTAAATATCTGCTCAAACTATAATTATCTGCATTTATGTTATATATTTGTGTCTTTTTTCTTAAAGTCAAGATATTTGTAATTTTTTCACACAAACTTATGGATTTGTTGATTCACTGTATTAAAACTTTGTTTTCTATTTTGTTGCTTTCTGCTCCTTTTAACTCCTTTGGGTTCATTCTGTTTTTCCCATTTTTTAAAACATTAAAAATTATTTTCTAGTAACAGGATTTTGCTCTGTCACATAGGCTGGAGTGCAGTGATATGATCATAGCTCACTGTAACTTCAAACTCCTGGTCTCAGTAATTCTCTTGCCTCAGCCTTCTGAGTAGCTAGAACAGTAGGAACATGCCACCACACCTGGCTAATTTTAAAATTTTGCTGTATAGATAGGATTTCACATCACTTCTTGGCCTTTTGGCTGAGCTCAAGTGAAATGGGATTTTACTGCATTGTCCAGGCTGGTCTCAAATTCCTGGGCTCAAGTGATCCTCCTGCCTTGGCCTCCCAAAGTGTTGGGATTACAGGTGTTAGCCACCATTCCCAGTTCTGTTTTTCCTATTTTTTCTCACTTTTGGCTATATACATAATTCTTGGTTGACTATTGTTTTCTTTTAACACGTTGTAGTTATTCCACTTATCTTCTGGTCTCCATTGTTGTTGAAAAGTTTGCCTTTATTTCAGCTGCCCTTCCTTTTAAGTGATATAGCCCTTCTTGCTCTATACGTTCATGATGTTCTCAATTTTGGTGTTCTCTAGCTTCACTATGAGATATCTCTTTATTAAGTTTTCTCAGGATATGTAGTGATTGTTGGGTCCATGGATTCATAGTTAATATAATTTCTGGAAAATTCGCAGCCAGTCATTATATCTTCAAAATTCTCTCAATTTCCTCTTTCGGATGTCACTTAGTAGGTATTGTATCTTCTCACCTTTTATATGTCTTCAGCTCTTTTTCATATTTTTCATCTTTTTCTCTCTTTGCTGCATTCGAAATTCTTTGAATATGTCTTCCAGTTCACTAATTCTGTTGTCAACTATATCTAATCTCTGTAAAATTTAGCCCAATTATTTGAGACTTTGAATCCAACAATTATACATTTTATTCCTGGAGGTTGGTATTTAAAAATTCTGTCTGTTCCTTATTGATATTTATTTTTATATACTTGTTTTTGTAATTTCATCCTTCGTTTCCTTAAACATTTCATATAAAGTTCTTTAGTATGTCTTATCTCTTGCTGAGTAGCTAAACTTCTGGCATGTTTGGCAACACACCAAACATACCAGTGGGTTGCCAGGGAGGCAACAAGCCTGACCTGGGGGAGACCTTCCCGGGAGAATTTATTCTTCTGTGAATAGCTTGGAGGCATCCCTACTTAGGGTCTACTTCAGCTTTTCCTGAGGTTTTGTGTTGGAATGGATATCTTAGACTTGGCTTCCTCCTCAATGCTCTTTTGTAGGTCAACATTCCTACAACTATCTAGCCATATAACCAAGGACTCAGGGTGGCCAACCTCCACTGTGGGTCCACGCTGCTTAATTCCCACATTGACTCTGCCCTCTGGCTTTCTGCTGTTCTGCCCATGCTCTCTGGTGTTCTTGCCCTGACAATTCCACCTGCCAAATCCTTAACTGTTGCCTGCTTCAGCCCTACGCTCTCCACTCTTCCTCACAACAAGCTCTGGCTATAGCTCTCATTTGTTGTTGTTGTTGTTGTTTGGAGTTGTCCCTGAAGACCTCTCCTACATTTTGGAAGAGTAGAAACACCTCAAAGTGTGTCATATCTGTTTCTGTGGACTAGTTGTGGATAGGAAGTTTCCCCAGCATGCCTAGTTACTCACGAGACCAGAAATGGAGGCCTACTCTGTTTTCATTGTTGGGTTTTTAATTTTTCTGAATAGAATTTCCACTTACCAATAAAACTTAAAGGTATGCAATTGAGCACATCCTCTTTATCAAAATCAAAAGGAAGGAACTTAGAGATTTCTCATGGTGCATAGAATTTGTCTTTCATGGAAACTCCAATAGATGGGCCTTGGCTTCCTGTAATGCTGGTTGAAAAGAATTCTAAGGCCATGTCCAGACTTAGTGGAAATAGATCATGATTAACCAGCGTTGTCCTCTAAAGGTATAGGAAGGTGGAATGACAGCACATGAACTTCATAGCTCATCCTTGAATATCATTTAGTTCAAACTTTGGATTTCACAAATGAGAGAAATTAATTCAGCTTAATTAATTGACCTGCCCAAGGCCACATAGTGAAAGTGGCTACTAAGATGACTAAGATGAAGGCTTCAAAACTCAGTCCAGTGTATGTTCCTTTATGCTACACCTCACACAAGAGTTCTCCTTCCCATTTCCCTATTATTGTCAGTGATACTGTTGCTTTTCCAGGAGTTCCTGGTCAAAATCTAGAAACTGTGCTATTCATTCCAGTCTTTCATCCTCCAAAAGGTGAATCTGTTGCTTTAGTCTTTGAAATAAATCACAACTTTCCATTCCTTTCCTGTGTCTTTGCATCACTGTAGCCAGGGACATCAACTCAACCTAAGTTTCTGTGAACATTGTTGCTCTCACTGTCTCCAGACTCGTTCTAACCACTGTGAAACATGGAAGGCGGCCAGGCTCAGTGGCTCATGCCTAAAAATCCAGCACTTTGGGAGGCCGAGGTGGACAGATCACCTGAAACCCCATCTGTACTAAAGATACAAAAATTAGCTGGATGTGGTGGCGGGTGCCTGTAATCCCAGCTACTCAGGAGGCTAAGGCAGGATAATTGCTTCAATCTGGGGGGGCGGAGGTTGTAGTGAGCCGAGATGGCACCACTGCACTCCAGCCTGGGCAAGAGTGAGACTCTGCCTCAAAAAGAAAAAAAAAAAAAAGAAAAGAAAAGAAAAGAAAAGAAAAGAAACATGGAAAGTTTTGTTAATGTTAAACTTTTAAGCTGTGTGTTTCATATTTTTCCTCAAGAGAAGCCCACTTAAGCTGCAAGCCTTGTAATTTTCTGATTCCATCACCCAGAGCCTTGGCCCTTGCACTCAGAACTTTTCTTTCCTGTCTCCTAATCTCTGGCATTTTGCCAACAGGGCTGGGAGGTGGCCAGGGCAGTGCCCTGGAGGCATAAAAAGGTGGCAGGCAGGGTTAGTGGCAATGGAATAGAATGACCTGTGCTGTCGGGTTAATTGTAGATGATGATAATAGGATGAGCTACTCCTTTAAAGAAGGAATTTAGGTCCTAGAACAAAATTTATAGCCCTTTTTTCTTTTTTGATATTGACTTGTGAGCAGATTTTCCCGTTTTCCAGTTCAAGTGACCTGCCCACACATTTTGAGTAGCAACAAGAAATGTGAGATTCCAGTTATTTTACTCCCACTCTTTTCCTTGTCTTTCTGGGGGAAAATGCTTCCATACTGCATAGTAATATACATATTTTAAACAAGAAACAAGATGACAAGGTTAATAATGTAGAAATGAGTGGAACAGTAGTTTTAATAACAACCAAGAAGTCACATAGTTATCTGCAAAGAAAAAATAACAAAGATGAACATGTAGTTAAACTCTTTGGAAACGTTGCTTTAAATGAGACCTAAGTGGGCTTAGGAATCAGACATGAAATACTGCTGGTTTGGAAGAATGTGAAGAGATCAGGGATTGGCATTTTTGGTTACAAGAAATAAAGGTACATTACCAGATTTCTCTTGCCATACATGGTTTGAAAGCACATTTTAGAGACAAGACCAGTCTCCAATGACTAAATCTATTTAGGCCTAAGGCATGGTGAAATCCTCTCAACTGCAACCCCAGGGGGATGTCCCCAGGAGTGCATTGCTTTTCTTTCCCTTTGGAGTCTCAGCACCATGTCTTTGCCCAGGAAACCCCTGGCCCTCTGGCCTGGCTCCTGGCCATGCAATGCTGTGCATCTCTGTGGCTCTGTCCCTTCCCCCATTTCCCCTTAACCTATGGAGCTTGGTGTCTGCCAAGTGTGGCTCACCTCTTCCCCAGGGTGTGGACTACTCCTGATTTAATAGTGGGTCCTTAGAGCAGCTCAGCTTGGCTTGTTTGTCCTGCCTGAGATGGCGCTCAGGACATAGTGGGCTCTACTGCAGGGTGCTGGGGTGCTCTGTGGCTCCAAGCAGTACTTCACACCACCATAAACACCATTCTCCCATGTAAAGTTCAGTTGGAGTCTTTGGTTGCCTGCGAATGCTATTTAATGAGGGTAAAGAGTGCTTGAACACATCTACAACTTGGCAGCCCTTCTACTTCTTATAAGCTACCATATGCTTTGGAGAAAAAAGTCTTCCACAGGCTACTTTTTAATGGGACAAGTTTACTTAAGAGCTGAGAGGACATGGTGCCAGTAGTCTTGTTTTGTTCCTATCCAATATCAGCCTTGTCAAAAGTCTTATAGAGTTTCCTGGGTAATTCTGTATTACACTCCATATAAAGCTCTCTTGGGGAACCAAGAATTTTGGCTGGAGTATATATAGAGGGCTCATTATGTGGGCATGTGTGCAAGTGTGTTTGTTTTTGAGTTTTAGAGGTAGCCCTATAAAAAGGCAATGTAATAATGATGAAGTTCTTGTTATTTCCTTCTTACTGTTGATGAAATTCATCAACCTCCTTGCTGGTGGAAGTGTAGTTTTTTACTAAAGTCTGGATGTCTTGTTAGGTTTGCATTAAGTAGAACAACGAAGCACACGTTACACTCAATACTATTTTAATTAAAATTAATACATGTCTTTTAGTTAGAGTGGGTAATATACATTTGAACTGGGTTTTTTGTTTTTCTCATGATACATTTCGGAAGGAATTAGACCTTTTAAATGAATACCTATCAGCTGGCCATCTCTCCCACAAATTCCTGAAAAGTGCTGGGAGGTTATGCATGGATCTAAGTTTTTGAGCACTCTTTATAAAAGGCTGCATAGGTTTGCTTTTCTCTGACTGAGGACCCGCACTGGCTCTCTGGGAGCATGATGAATGCAGTGATTCCCCTACTTTGGGCCCTGGGACCTACCGCTTCATCCAGGTCTTCAACTGGTCTTGGTTTATTTTCCATGTTTATCATCTGTATGACTGGATCTGAGTGTATATGCTAATGACATTGATCTGTAGTATTGTTCAGGTCTGTTGAGATACTAGGTGACATTTCAACATGGAAACATGTCTGAGACAGACCACATGTGAGTGAAAGGAAAGTCCAAGAGCCACTCTCAGAAGCAGGGGCTCAGAAGATCAAGGAGGCTTGCCTGAGTCTGAAGATGTCTGCAAGGAGCAAGTGCTGAATATCTGGATCTGAGAAGAACTACGCTTTTCCAGGGTAGTGGGTCAAAACTAGTTTTAGCCGTATTTCCTTTTCATTCATTCATTCAGCCAATACTTATTGGATGTGTACCCGAGTACTCTGTGCCAGGCATGCTATTTCTTTGGGTACTGGGCCATGAATATGAATGGAACGAAATCTTCTCTTTCCCTGAAGACCACTGCCTATTGATGGGGAAGGCAGAGGCATGCAAACAGTTTTAGTCCTTCAATCATGCAATACATACTTGCTGATGCCTATTATATACCAAGCACTGTTCTAGGTGTTTTGAGGGTACAGCAGAGAACAAAATAGGCAATTCTTATTCTTGTCTTTATGAAACTTATTTTCTAGTCAATAATGACAATTTGATGCCACCAGACACTGCCAGGCTGCCTGCTTCTGTCAGGAAAGATTTCACAGAGAAGGAAGCAGCTCAACTACAATGCGGGTGATTAGTAGGTCTACTTTCTGTCTCTGTGGATTTGCCTATTTTTTTTTTTGAGACAGAGTCTCGCTCTGTCGCCCAGGCTGGAGTGCAGTGGCCGGATCTCAGCTCACTGCAAGCTCCGCCTCCCAGGTTTACGCCATTCTCCTGCCTCAGCCTCCCGAGTAGCTGGGACTACAGGCGCCCGCCACCTCGCGCGGCTAGTTTTTTGTATTTTTTTTAGTAGAGACGGGGTTTCACCATATTAGCCAGGATGGTCTCGATCTCCTGACCTCGTGATCCGCCCATCTCGGCCTCCCAAAGTGCTGGGATTACAGGCTTGAGTCACCGCGCCCGGCCGGATTTGCCTGTTAATGGACATTTCACATAAATAGAATCATATACTATGACATCTTTTGTGGCTGGCTTCTTTAATGGAGCACGGTGTGTTTGAGGGTCATCCATAGTGTGGTATGTATCAGTATTTCATTTTTAAAAATCACCCGGCCAGGCACAGTGGCTCGTGCGTGTGACTCCAACACTTTGGGAGCCCGAGGTGGGCGTATCACTTGAGGCCAGAAGTCCAAGACCATCCTGGCCAATATGGTGAAACCCCATCTCCACAAAAAACACACAAAAATTAGCTGGGCATGGTGGCACACCTGTAATTCCAGCTACTCGGGAGGCTGAGGCAGGAGAATCATTTGAACCTGGGAGGCAAAGGTGGCAATGAGCTGAGATTGCGTAGTGCCACTGTTCTCCAGCCTAGGTGACAGAGTGAGACTGTCTCAAAAAAAAAAAAAAAAAAGTCACTGAATAATATTGTATTTTTTTTTTTTTTTTTTTGAGACAGAGTCTTGCTCTGTCGCTCAGGCTGGAGTGATGTGGTATGATCTTGGCTCACTGCAATCTCTGCCTCCCAAGTCAAGCAATTCTCCTGCCTCAGCCTCCTGAGTAGCTGGGACTACAGCCACGCACCACCATGCCTGACTAATTTTTGTATTTTTAGTAGAGACGGGGTTTTACCATGTTGGCCAGGCTGATTTTGAACTTCTGGCCTCAAGTGATCCGCCGACCTTGGCATCCCAAAGTGCTGGGATTACAGACATGAGCCACTGCGCCCGACCTCCCAAGCCTTTTTTATAAGAGCACTAATTCTATTCATGAGGACTTCACTCTCATGAGTTAATCACCTCTTTTAAAAAAATTTATCAAAAAACAATACCAAATCAGAGTTTACTGAAATCAGGTACATTTTGGTAGCTCTGATTAGAAGAAATTAACTTAGAAATACCATTACTCAGGAAAACAATATGTACAAAAGTCTCAGGAAAGGGAGAATAAGGCAACTTGCAAAGAATTCAACTTGAACAGGCCTGAATTACTACAAATGCCATGTGACAAAATCATACAAAACACAACAGAGAGCCGTTCATGAGAAAACTGAGTGCTCCAGGCCTGGGAGTGAGCACTCTAGTTTCCAATTTCTTGGAGCACAGCCCATGATTCTCTGGGGCAGAGAGGCTGGCTGGAGCACGACGGTCTCACTGCCGACTGCACGCAACTAGCCCACGCCCTGTGTACAGGCTAAACACATGGAAGGAGGCCACCAGATGAGTCACCCTCATGAATCCTGGAAGAGAAGAGTGCTCTCTGCAGAGTGTACAGACTTACCAGGGACCGCTGGACCACGATGGCATAGAGATGATTACTCTGTGCCTGTCACTGAAAACCCTAGACTAATCTAAGCCCCGCAATTCCCTTATCCAAATTACCACTAACTAGAAACGTAGAAGAGAAGGTAGAAGCTGCCTCCAAACCAATTTTCAGTCTTTGGTAAATACAGCGAACACAAAACACTGTTCCACAGGCAGTTAGAAAAGAACTGCTGGGTACAGCAGTGGAGGAAGATCTCAAGTTCCATTTGATGCTCTTCCTAGCAGGAGAGGGAGGATAAGGAGGAAGAGGAGGAGGAGAGGAAGGAGGAGGAGGAGAGGAGGAGGAGAAGAAGAAGGAGGAGGTGAGGAAGGAGGAAGAGAGGAAGGAGGAGGAGAGGAAGGAGGAGGTGAGGGAGGAGGAAGAGAGGGAGGAGGAGGAGAGGAAGGAGGAGGAGATGAGGGAGGAGGAAGGAAGGAGGAGGAGGAGAGGAAGGAGGAGGAGATGAGGGAGGAGGAAGGAAGGAGGAGGAGGAGAGGAGGAGGAAGAGAGGAAGGAGGAGGAGAAGGAGGAGGAGGAAGGAGGAGGAGAGGAAGGAGGAGGAGAGGAAGGAGGAGGAGAGGAAGTAGGAGGAGGAGAGGAAGGAGGAGGAGGAGAGGAAGGAGGAAGAGAGGAGGAGGAGGAGGAGAGGAGGAGGAGAAGGAGGAGGAGAGGAAGGAGGAGGAGGAAGAAAAGGAGAAGGAAGAGAAAGAGAGGAAGGAGGAGGAGGAGAAGAATGAGGAGGAGGAGCAGGAGCTGGGATTGGAGGGCAGATGCCTGTTTTGCTACTGTAGTCACTGGGCTCATCTTGCTTTGCTGCCTGGGCCTATGTGTCCACTGCCCCCCACTTTCTGGACGTGCCCTTTCCGGGCCCAGAGCTCTCACTTCTCTGAGCCTAACCTCCCAGCCTCAGGCATACACAGAGTAGAAACACTGGATGCTGGAGGTCCTCTGAGGAGGATGAGCAGGCAGTTTTCCTGAGAACATGAGGTTCTTCCACATCACCCCCGTTGCAGGTAGGGTTGGGCAAACAAGAGACTGAGTTACAGGAGGCAGAAGGCAGCTGCCCTGAGAGCAAGAAAATTCAGCTGGGAGGGTGACAGGAAGCTTTGGTGCATGGAGGCAGCAGGGAGTGGCCAGGGTCACATGGACAGGGAAGCATGGACAGCACAGCTGTATCTAAGTGATGCAGGGACAGTGTATCTCCCACTCCTGAATTCCCCAGAGGAACATTGCTTCCAGCTCTGGAACTTCACGCTCAAACCATCAAGGAACCTGAAGTGAAGAGGTCTCTTCAGGGTCCCAGGTAGCCCACTGAAGGCCCATCTGTGAAGGCTGGCTTCTCATTGGTGGGTCTGTAGGCTGCTGCAGATTTGGGCGAGACCACTGAAGAGCTTCTTTGTACTTTCCAAGGCCCCTGGATCTGGTTTTACAGTGTGGCCCCTGACAAGTCACTGGCTCGTAACAGCAGCCTTGCTCTCATGGGCCTCAGCCAGGGAGAGCTCTCTGCTGCTGGAGAGAGGGCTGCCATGCACTGAGATCGCAGGAATCCATGCTCTGGCTGCTGGTGCACAGGCCAGGGGACTTGAAGAACCCTTGTGCCAAACCTGGGTGTCAGGCCCTGTGTTGACTTCACCATAGGCAGCTCCAGCCAGCCCCCAATGGGACCACAGTGCTGCAATGACTTTGACCTCTTGCCTTTCCTTTTCCTAGTATAAACTGGGTTCTCTTCTTCCATGGAGTATCCCTTTTGACTCTTGCAGTTTGAAGGTTTTTCTGTTTATTTTCTCTTCTTGCACTGTGGTTTCATCCACTTGTATTGCCTTCTGTGCTGTGGCAGGTTTTAGGGCTGTTTGCAAAGCTCTGGCTGTGAGTGTGTGTATTTTTGTGCCATCCAAGTCAGCTGCCACCACCTGTTGGTCCAGGCCCTGTTTGTTTCTTCCAAGGACAAAGTAGTTGAGCCAGGGCATCTCCTGCAGCACTGTGGGGAGCTGAGGATGCCGTGGTTATGCAGGTTCTCGCTCTCCGTGAGGAGTTCTGCCTGTCTCACTGAGTGGGCTTAAATTGTACTGTCCTCCATGGCTGAAGTCCTTAAGAAAGGACTTGAAGGAGTTGACTACAGTCTCAAAATGTATTCTTCCTATATCCTTTGACCAGCACCAAAGGATACATAATTAATTATTTTTTACTCAGTGCTGTCACATTCGCCATTAAGTCTGTTGGACACCTTCAGACCATAGTGATGTGTTACAAGGGCCATCACATTCTCTCCATTGCAGATCTCGGATGGTCTCAGTGCGGCCCAGAGCATTGCATAGGGAATGCAATGTTCCCCAGAGGAAGGCTCTCCCAGAGAGCCTCTATTTAATGGCTGAGAGAATGATTCTGTTATAGTTATGAAAATGGCATTTTTGAAGAGGGGCCAGCAATTGTAGCAGAAATAATAATCTGTTTCTAGTAAAAATTTCATATTAAAATCACTTGTTCCACATTACAGGAATTTTTCTGGGACTAGGAATCAGTAGCAGGGGCAAAACCCTCATGTAAGCCCAGCTTTCTGGAGGGTAAACTTGTTTAGGGCACAGGGTTTTTGCCTTATGGATTCTTTGTTTATTTATTTATTTATTTTTACAGACAGGTCTCACTATGCCACTCAGGTTGGAGTGCAGTGGCCCAATCATACATAGCCCACTGCAGCTTCAATCTCCTGGGCTCAAGGGATCCTCCTGCTTTGGCCTCCCAAAGTACTAGGATTACAGGCATGAGCCAGGCTGTTCATTCATTTGTTTGAATTTCTATGGATTTCCTAATAAATAAATATGAGTGGAGAGAGTAAGATTAGAATACAGTCCCCCCTCATCCACAGTTATGCTTTCTATCCGTCACCTGCAGTCAACTGTGGTCCAAACATATTAAATGAAAAATTCCAGAAATGAACAATTTATAAGTTTCAAATTTTGAGCTGTTCTGGGTAGTGTGATGAACTCTTGCATCATCCCCGCTCCGTCTACCCCGGAAGGAGGCTGCTCCGTTTGTCATGCAAATCCACGCTGTATACCTTAGTCACTTAGTAGCCACTTGGTTATCAGATCAACTATCGTGGTATTACAGTGATTGTGTTCAAGCCACCTTTATTATTATTATTACTATTGTTTGAGACAGGATCTTGCTCTGTCGCTCAGGTAGGAGTGCAGTGGTACTGTCAGGCCTCTGAGCTCAAGCCAAGCCATCACATCCCCTGTGACTTGCACATATACGCCCAGATGACCTAAAGTAACTGAAGAATCACAAAAGAAGTGCAAATGCCCTGCCTCGTCTTAGCTGATGACATTCCACCACAAAAGAAGTGAAAATGGCCGGTCCTTGCCTTAAGCGATGATATTATCTTGTGAAATTCCTTTTCCTGGCTCATCTTGTCTTACAAAGCTCCCCCACTGAGCACCTTGTGACCCCCTGACTCCTGCCCGCCAGAGAACAACCGCCCTTTGACTGTAATTTTCCTTTACCTACCCAAATCCTATAAAACGGCCCCACCCTTATCTCCCTTTGCTGACTCTTTTTTCAGACTCAGCCCGCCTGTACCCAGGTGAAATAAACAGCCATGTTGCTCACACGAAGCCTGTTTGGTGGTCTCTTCACACGCACGCACTTGACATTTTGGTGGCGTGACTCAGATCAGGGGACCTCCCTTGGGAGATCAATCCCCTGTCTTCCTGCTCTTTGCTCTGTGAGAAAGATCCACCTACAAATCTCTAGTCCTCAGACCAACCAGCCCAAGGAACATCTCACCAATTTTAAATCGGGTAAGCGGCCCCTTTTTTACTCTCTTCTCCAACCTCTCTCACTACCCCTCAACCTCTTTCTCCTTTCAATCTTGGCACCACCCTTCAATCTCTCCCTTCTCTTAATTTCAATTCCTTTCATTTTCTGGTAGAGATAAAGGAGACACGTTTTATCCGTGGACCCAAAACACAGGCGCCAGTCACGGACTGGGGAAGGCAGCCTTCCCTTGGTGTTTAATCATTGCAGGGATGCCTCTCTGATTACTGACCCACGTTTCAGAGGTGTCTGACCACGCTGCAGGGACACCTGCCTTGGTCCTTCACCCTAAGCGGCAAGTCCTGCTTTTCTGGGGGAGGGACAAGCACCCCAACCCCTACCCTCCCTGTCTCTACCCCTTCTCTGCTTTTCTGGGGGAGGGGCAAGAACCCCAATGTCTCATTTTTGCATCCCCTCTTATTTTTGTGCCCTGATCTCTTATTTTTGTGCCCCAATACCTTATTTCTGATACCCGACCCCTTTCCTGCTTTTCTGGAGAGCAAGATCCCCCGAAGTCCATCTCTCCGTATCTCTACTCTCTCTTTTCTCTGGGCTTGCCTCCTTCACCGTGGGCAACCTTCCACACTTCATTCCTCCTTCTTCCCCCTTAGCCTGTGTTCTCAAGAACTTAAAACCTCTTCAGCTCACACCTGACCTAAAACCTAAATGCCTTTTCTTCTGCAACACTGCTTGGCCCCAATACAAACTTGACAATGGCTCTAAATAGCCAGAAAATGGCACTTTAGATTTTTCCATCCTACAAGGTCTAAATAATTGTCGTAAAATGGGCAAACGGTCTGAGGTGCCTGATGTCCAGGCATTCTTTTACACATCCGTCCCTCCCTAGTCTCTGTTTCCAATGCAACTCGTCCCAAATCTTCCTTCTTTCCCTCCCGCCTGTCCCCTTGGTCCCAACCCCAGGCGTCGCTGAGTCTTTCCAGTCTTCCTTTTCTACAGACCCATCTGACCTCTCCCCTCCTCACCAGGCCGAGCTAGGTCCCAATTTTCCTCAGCCTCCGCTCTCCCACCCTATAATCCTTTTATCACCTCCCCTCCTCACACCCGGTCTGGTTTACAGTTTCCTTCTGTGACTAGCCCCCGCCCCCCCACCTGCCCAGCAATTTCCTCTTAAAAAAGTGGCTAGAGCTAAAGGCATAGTCAAGGTTAATATTCCTTTTTCTTTATTCTACCTCTCCCAAGTCAGTTAGCATTTGGGCTCTTTTTTATCAAATATAAAAACTTAGCCCAGTTCATGACCTGTTTGGCAGCAACCCTGAGACGCTTTTCAGCCCTAGACCCTGAAAGGTCAGAAGGCCGTCTTATTCTTAATATGCATTTTATTTTATTACCCAATCTGCTCCCAACATTAAATAAACCCCCAAAATTAAATTCCAGCCCTCAAACCCCACAACAGGACTTAATGAACCTCGCCTTCAAGGTGTACAATAATAGAGTAGAGGCAGCCAAGTAGCAACTTATTTCTGAGTTGCAATTCCTTGCCTCCACTGTGAGACAAACCTCAGCCACATCTCCAGCACACAACTCCAAATGCCTGAACCGCAGCTGCCAGGGGTTCCTCCAGAACCTCCTCCCCCAGGAGCTTGCTACAAGTGCCGGAAAGCTGGCCACTGGGCCAAGGAATGCCAGCAGCCCGGGATTCCTCCTAAGCTGTGTCCCATCTGAGCGGGACCCCACTGGAAATCGGACTGTCCAACTTGCCAGGCAGCCACTCCCAGAGCCCCTGGAGCTCTGGCCCAAGGCTCTCTGATTGACTCCTTTCCAGACCTTCTCGGCTTAGAGGCTGAAGATGTATGCTGCCACATCTCCTTGGAAGCCTCCTGGACCATCACAGACACTTTGGGAAACTCTTACAGTGGAGGGTAAGTCCGTCCCCTTTTTAATCAACACAGAGGCTGCACACTTCACATTACCTTCTTTTCAAGGGCCAATTTCCCTTGCCTCCATAACTGTTGTGGGTATTGATGGCCAGGCTTTCAAACCTTTTAAAACTCCCCAACTCTGATGCCAACTTGGACAACATTCTTTTATGCACTCCTTTTTAGTTATCCCCGCCTGCCCAGTTCCCTTATTAAGCCGAGACATTTTAACTAAATTGTCTGCTTCCCTGACTATTCCTAGGCTACAGCCACACCTCATTGCTACCTTTTCCCCCAGTTCAAAGCCTCCTTTGCATCATCCTCCCCTTGTATTCCCCACCTTAACCCACAAGTATAAGATACCTCTTCTCCCTCCTTGGCGACTGATCATGCACCCCTCACCATCTCATTAAAACCTAATCACCCTTACCCTGCTCAACGCCAATATCCCATCCCACAGCATGCTTTAAAAGGATTAAAGCCTGTTATCACTCATCTGCTACAGCATGGCCTTTTAAAGCCTGTAAACTCCCCTTACAATTCCCCCATTTTACCTGTCCTAAAACCAGACAAGCCTTAAAAGTTAGTTCAAGATCTCTGCGCCTTATCAACCAAATTGTCCTGCCTATCCACCCTGTGGTGCCAAACCCATATACTCTCCTATCCTCAATACCTCCCTCCACAACCCATTATTCTGTTCTGGATCTCAAACATACTTTCTTTACTATTCCTTTGCACCCTTCATCGCAGCCTCTCTTCGCATTCACTTGGACTGACCCTGACACTCATCAGGCTCAGCAAATTACCTAGGCTGCACTGCTGCAAGGCTTCACAGACAGCTCCCATCACTTCAGTTAAGCCCAAATTTCTTCCTCATCTGTTACCTATCTCGGCATAATTCTCATAAATACACACTCTCCCAGCTGATCGTGTCTGGCTAATCTCCCAAACCCCAATCCCTTCTACAAAACAACTCCTTTCCTTGCTAGGCATGGTTAGTGCGGTCGGACTTCTTACACAAGAACGAAGACCGAGTCCTATAGCGTTTCTATCCGAATAACTTAACCTCACTGTTTTAGCCTAGCCCTCATGTCTGCGCGCAGTGGCTGCCACTGCTTTAATACTGTTAGAGGCCCTAAAAATCACAAACTATGCTCAACTCTCTACAGTTCTCATAACTTTGAAAATCTATTTTCTTCCCCCAACCTTTGCTCAAGACAACGCTTATGCTGATAAGGTAGCTAAAAAAGCAGCCATCAAAAGGCCTCAGATCCCATCACTCAGGACAATGCTTATGCTGATAAGTTAGCTAAAAAAGCAGCTAGCGTTCCAACTTCTCTCTGTCACGGCAGTTTTCCTCCTTCACATCGGCCACTCCCACCTACTCCCCCCGCTGAAACTTCCACCTATGAATCTCTTCCCACACAAGGCAAATAGTTCTTAGACCAAGGAAATTATCTCTTTCCAGCCTCACAGGCCCATTCTATTCTGTCGTCATTTCATAACCTCTTCCATGTAGGTTACAAGCTGCTAATCTGTCTCTTAGAACCTCTCATTTCCTTTTCATCATGGAAATCTATCCTAAAGGAGATCACTTCTCAGTGTTCCATCTGCTATTCTACTACCCCTCAGGGAATGTTCAGGCCCCCTCCCTTTCCTACACATCAAGCTCAAGGATTTGCTCCTGCCCAGGACTGGCAAATGACTTTACTCACATGTCAGAAAACTAAAATACCTCTTAGTCTAGGTAGACACTTTCACTGGATAAGTAGAGGCCTTTCCCACAGGGTCTGAGAAGGCCACCGCAGTCATTTCTTCCCTCCTGTCAGACATAATTCCTCGGTTTGGCCAGTTTTGCCTCGCACAAGTTCTCTTCTTCCTCTGGATCCTCTCTACCTACGTGTGTCTACCTGCTAATTGGATAGGCACATGCACACTAGTTTTCCTTACTCCCAAAATTCAATCTGCACATGGGACCGAAGAGCTCCCTGTTCCCCTTGTGACACCAACATGACAAAAAAGAGTTATTCCACTAATTCCCTTGCTGGTTGGTTTAGGACTTTCTGCCTCCACTATTGCTCTCGGTACTGGAATAGCAGGCATTTCAATCTCTGTCATGACCTTCCGTAGCCTGTCTAATGACTTCTCTGCTAGCATCACAGACATAGCACAAACTTTATAAGTCCTCTAGGCCCAAGTTGACTCTTTAGCTGCAGTTGTCCTCCAAAACTGCCGAGGCCTTGACTTACTCACTGCTGAAAAAGGAGGACTCTGTATATTCTTAAATGAAGAGTGTTGTTTTTACCTAAATCAGTCTGGCCTGGTATATGACAACATAAAAAAACTCAAGGATAGAGCCCAAAAACTTGCCAACCAAGCAAGTAATTACGCTGAACCCCCTTGGCCACTCTCTAATTGGATGTCCTGGGTCCTCCCATTTCTTAATGGTTTAATACCCATTTTTCTCCTTGTTTTATTTGGACCTTGTATCTTCCGTTTAGTTTCTCAATTCATCCAAAACCGTATCCAGGCCATCACCAATCATTCTATACGACAAATGTTTCTTCTAACGACCCCACAATATCACCCCTTACCACAAAATCTTCCTTCAGCTTTATCTCTCCCACTCTAGGTTCCCACACCACCCCTAATCCCGCTTGAAGCAGCCCTGAGAAACATCGCCCATTCTCTCTTCATACCACCCCCCACAAATTTTCACTGCCCCAACACTCAACACTATTTTGTTTTATTTTTCTTATTAATATAAGGCAGGAATGTGAGGCCTCTGAGCCCAAGCCAAGCCATCACATCCCCTGTGACTTGCACATATACGCCCAGATGGCCTGAAGTAACTGAAGAATCACAAAAGAAGTGCAAATGCCCTGCCTCATCTTAACTGATGACATTCCACCACAAAAGAAGTGAAAATGGCTGGTCCTTGCCTTAAGCAATGATATTATCTTGTGAAATTCCTTTTCCTGGCTCATCTTGTCCCAAAAAGCTCCCCCACTGAGCACCTTGTGACCCCCTGACTCCTGCCCGCCAGAGAACAACCGCCCTTTGACTGTAATTTTCCTTTACCTACCCAAATCCTATAAAACGGCCCCACCCTTATCTCCCTTTGCTGACTCTCTTTTCAGACTCAGCCCGCCTGCACCCAGGTGAAATAAACAGCCATGTTGCTCACACAAAGCCTGTTTGGTGGTCTCTTCACATGGACGTGCATGACAGCTACCATCTTGGCTCACTGCATTCTCTGCCTCCTGGGTTCAAGCTATTCTCGTGCCTCAGCCTCCTGAGTAGCTGGGACTACAGGCATGTGTCACCATGCCTGGCTAATTTTTGTATTTTTAGCAGAGACGAGGTTTCACCAGGTTGGCCAGGCTGGTCTCGAACTCCTGGCCTCAAGTGATCTGCCCACCTCAGCCTCCCAAAGTGCTGGGATTATAGGTGCTACCCTTATTTTATTAGTAACAGCCCTGAAGTGCAAGAATGTTGATGCTGGCAATTCGGAAATGCCAAAAAAAAAAAAAAAAAAAAAGCTGCCAAATGCTTCCTTTAAGTGGAAAGGTGAAAGTTCTCCACTTAATAAGAAAAGAAAAAAAATTGTATGCTGAGATAGGTAAGATCTACAGTAAGAACTGTGAAAGGAAAATATCTTGGGCCCCCAAAATCACTAAGCTAAAGGGCAAATTCAAGCTGGGAACTGCTTAGTGTAAACCTGCCTTCCATTCTATTCAAAGTCATCCTTCTGCTGAGATAGATGCATATCTGATTGCCTTCTTTGGAAAGAGTAATCAGAAACTCAAAAGAATGCAACCATTTGTCTCTCACCTACCTGTGACCTGGAAGCCCCCTCCCTGCTTCGAGTTGTCCTGCTTTTGCTTCCAGTTGTCCCACCTTTCTGGACCAAACTGGTGTTCATTTTACATATGTCAATCTATGTCTCATTTATCCCTAAAATGTATAAAACCAAGCTGTGCTCTGACCACCTTGGGCACATGTCCTCAGGACCTCCTGAGGCTGTGTCACAGCATGCATCCTCAACCTTGGCAAAATAAACTTTCTAAATTAACTGAGACCTGTCTCAAATTTTCACGGTTCACAGAACTAATCTTCTATCTGTGAAATTGTGAAGATGGAAAAAAAACTGTGTTAGATTTAGTGTTGCACCTCAAACTTTGTCATATATATGTATGTATATAAAAGAAAAAATAACCAGGCACAGTGGTTCATGCCTGTAATCCCAGCACTTTGGGAGGCCGAGGTGGGAGGATCACTTGAGCTCAGGAGGTCAAGGCAAGCCTGGACAACATGGGGAGACCCCATTGATACAAAAATTATAAAAATAAACTGGGCATGGTGGCACGTACCTGTAGTCCCAACTACTCGGTAGGCTGAGGAAGGAGGATTGCTTGAGCCTGGGAGTTTGATGTGGGCTTTGATTAAGAAAAAAAAAAAGGAAAGAAAAGAAAGAGAAAACATAGGAGGTCTGGGACATTGGGTTTGGTACTATCTCACGTTTCAGGCATCTACTCTGGGTCTTCAAACATATCTCCTGCACATACGGAAAAAAACTGTTTATGTTACTATAGCTGACAGTTTTCTAGAAATCCTAATGATTTTGACAACCCTTTTAACTGCAATTGGCAATCCTAAAACCCTAAACATGCAACTGGACATTTTTGAAAAGGCCTACTGTATGGTCTGCAAATTTTTTAGTTCAGAGATGAAGGGCAATTAATGATTACTTG
The DNA here is from genome assembly GCF_009764315.1 of Trachypithecus francoisi. Taxonomy (NCBI): domain Eukaryota; kingdom Metazoa; phylum Chordata; class Mammalia; order Primates; family Cercopithecidae; genus Trachypithecus; species Trachypithecus francoisi. The sequence continues at coordinate 3,058,697 of NW_022681472.1, forward strand.
TTAATCAATCATTAACACTTAATGATTACTTTCACTGTATAAAAAAATTGAGTTAGAGGCATTTTGGGATTCAGAGGTGAGTAACATATAGTCTTTGCCCTCAAAGAGTTCATAGTCTCTAGAGACAAATACATACATATTGCAATACAGTGCAGACTATGAATATACCTAAGAGGAGAGAGAAAGCATTTTTGAGATTTATAAGAGGGAAAAATACAATCTGGTAAGGGAATCAAGAAAGTTTTATGGAAGAGTTTTTACTTGAGATGAACATTGAAGACTGGGTGGAGAGTGGCTGGAAGAGGTGGTGAAGGAGGACATTGCCCAAGCAAATGTGCAAAGCAGAGAGAGCAAGGCCTGTGCAGAGCCCTGGGCTGTGCTGGGACATGGGAAAGGAGGCAGAGTAGATGGCCGCGGGAGGGGACAGACATGTCATGTGCATAAATATTGAAACCCTGGCATAGGGACACCTTCTGACATCAGCAGCAGGTCATTGCAACACAGTAAGAAAAGCTGAAAACCTAAGTAAGCAAGCTGCGGCTCCTTAGTCAAATCCACTGGCTCTTGGAATCCACGTACAACACCCCGAGAGGCTCTTACAATTCCGTTAGAGATACAGGTGCATGAGAGAATTCCCACAGAGCAGCTGAGGCTGCAGCCAGAGAACTCAGTTTTCTCACTTTGGCCAGGGACTCTCCTATTGCATGTGAATGCAGAAGTAGTTGTACATCTGGGTATGTTTGAGGGCTCTGTGTGTGTGTGTGTGTGTGTGTATGAAATTACTTGAAGATGGCTAGAGACTATAACCTGCTAGCAATTACCTTGAAAGTTTAGCAGGATGTTAGGAGTTTTCTAGGAAGTTACAATTCTCAGTGGTAGGGTTCTGGATCTTTTAGAAAACTGTTTGAAGAACAATGTTGTGAGGGACCTTGAAAATGTGTTGTGACAAATAACCTTGACCAGCCCTTTGAAGGAGAATAAAACCAAGGTCAACTAATAGAATGGGCAAGAGACAGCCACACTCCCAAGGAAGGCATCCCAAGCCTGGGCCTCCCTGGCCTGGGGTTGAACACCAGTGTATGCAGTGTAGAAAGCAGGGGCCTTTAAAGTGTGCCCAGGATGAGCTAAGCTGGTATATCAAGACTGTCTCAATTCATCATCAGTCTTCCTCCTCCATCTCAGAGAGACTTCTCTCACTTGTCATAGAAAATGAACTCGCCTAGGGGCAGAAGAATACAAGGCAGGGAGGAGACTGTGTGGGAGGGGAGCACCTTAGGGGAGCACACCCACCCAGCCCTGTCCCAGGGCACCTTCTCCACTTGCTGTCCTCAGTTTCCCCGCCTTGGAAGCCAAGGAGTTGGGTTGGGAAATTCTAGAATCCCGTGATTACCCCTGTGTGGGATTTCAGGCAAACAGAAGAGTCTCCGAGCTGAGCAGCAAGCAGGGCAGTGGCCTTCCTCATGGGGACCTTGTTCTGCAGATGAGAAGGAGGACAGCCTTGCGTGGGGCTTGGGGGGCCTTGAATCTCAGTGCCCTTCTCTGATTCCCAGACTTCTCTCTGCCTTCCAGTTCCAGAACATAACAAGGGAAAAGCTTTGCTTCACTGATCCTCATCCTTTAATCCCTTTAAGAAATGCCTTGTATATTTATGGTTACCTCAAAGCTAGGCCAGTTTTCTTTTCCTTTTTTTTTTTTTTTTAAATTATACTTTAAGTTCTAGGGTACATGTGCATGACGTTTATATCATGTATAACTCCCCAATGCAATCCCTCCCTCCTCCCCCCTCCCCATGATAGGCCCCAGTGTGTGATGTTCCCCTTCCCGAGTCCAAGTGATCTCATTGTTCAGTTCCCACCTATGAGTGAGAACATGCGGTGTTTGGTTTTCTGTTCTTGTGATAGTTTGCTAAGAATGATGGTTTCCAGCTGCATCCATGTCCCTACAAAGGACGCAAACTCATCCTTTTTGATGGCTGCATAGTATTCCATGGTGTATATGTGCCACATTTTCTTAATCCAGTCTGTCACAGATGGACATTTGGGTTGATTCCAAGTCTTTGCTATTGTGAATAGTGCCGCAATAAACAAACGTGTGCATGTGTCTTTGTAGTAGAGTAATTTATAATCCTTTGGGTATATACCCAGTAGTGGGATGGCTGGGTCATATGGTACATCTAGTTCTAGATCCTTGAGGAATCGCCATACTGTTTTCCATAATGGTTGAACTAGTTTACAATCCCACCAACAGTGTAAAAGTGTTCCTATTTCTCCACATCCTCTCCAACACCTGTTGTTCCTGACTTCTTAATGATTGCCATTCTAACTGGTGTGAGATGGTATCTCATTGTGGTTTTGATTTGCATTTCTCTGATGGCCAGTGATGATGAGCATTTTTTCATGTGTCTGTTGGCTGTATGGATGTCTTCTTTTGAGAAATGTCTGTTCATATCCTTTCCCCACTTTTTGATGGGGTTGTTTGCTTTTTTCTTGTATATTTGTTTGAGTTCTTGGTAGATTCTGGATATTAGCCCTTTGTCAGATGAGTAGGTTGCAAAAATTTTTTCCCATTCTGTAGGTTGCCTGTTCACTCTGGTGGTAGTTTCTTTGGCTGTGCAAAAGACAGAAGGCATTTGAAATTCCTGTGGGCTGAGAGGGCATGCAGTGGGTGTTCAAAATTTGGAATATTGGGTGATCACACCCGGAGGATTAACTGTAAATGGCACATAAATATGCAATTAACAGAGTTCAGACTGAGGGCTGAGAGTGTCAGGATTCCAGGTAAAGTAATAATTCCTTTTCAGTTGCATAGCACGTGAATTTTCACAGCCAGCTTCGAGAAGTTATCTCAACCCTGCATTCACCCTCCAAAGACAATAATTCCCACTTAGCAATGCAGTGATTAAAAGTATAATATACGAAAAAGTCATAAAAGGTAGACCCAAGTCAATGGCTAAAGTGCATACTTCTTTAAGAAAACGGACTAGGAAAACTTTAAACAAAATGCTGGACAATCTCTGTAACGTTTAATCGATTGGTTTGGCGCCAATTCTATTTTTATTAGACAGAAATCCAGTGGCTGAAAACATGGCGCGGGGCTGTGACTGGCTGCCCGCCAGCGAAAGTCAGGGGCCCGGTCAGCCTCGGCTGCAGCGAGGAGCTGCCAGGGTTGTCGCCGTCGTCGTAGCTTTGCTCCCTGGGAAGTGCACCTCCCGCAGCTCCCGCGCGTTCCCGCTGACTTGGGAGCAGCCAGGCAGGCGGGAGTGGGGACATCCATTTATAAGAAACAGCTCAAGTTTTGCTTATGTTTGCAAACGAAGCCAGGTTGGGGTCACTCATGAGACCTGATTGACTTTGTCTGTTCAGGGATTGTTCAGGCCTGGACTCCATTTTAATGTACTTTAACCCTGTGTCTCCATCCTTTTCAAGTCTTTATTATTCAGAATGCCTTAAAAAAAACCCCAAACCTGCCAGATTCTGCCATCTGTAACTTTATATGCCATTTTAATGGAATTTTTATTCTTGTGAAGTATTTGCTTTATCCCACATTGTACATCATAATCCTTCCTCCTTAAGTCCCTAGCACTGTCCCCTCCTCTCCTCCCTCCTCCCTCCTCCCTCCTCCCTCTCTCCCTTCTTTCTGGTTACATAGTTTTGCATATAAATTTGATATCCTTTTAACCTTAAGATTTGAGCTACTTCCCTATGAAAATGCTCCATGAGTGGTTTCTATGGTTGCTTAGCTTCAAAGATATCATTTAAAAATCACTCTGAGTTCTGAAGTCAGAGATGTAATAAAGAGGCAACTTCCTGAATTCACTGGGAGCAGTAATCCTCCAATGTTAGACAAAATTATTTCCCATAGAATTCTAATCACCTAATAATTTGCAGTTGCCCATGTTTCTTAGACCCTAGAGGGAATGAAAACGCATGAGCAGAAAAGGCCCAGCAGGGAATGCTCATGGGGATTCATCTCTGTAGGAATCAGATATCTGAGAAAGCCAAGCTGTGTGTATTATCGAGCTTGTCTATTGACCGTTTTAGAGCACTTTCAGCACAGTTAGATCTTAATCAGAGAGTCGATTCCTAGGTGGCATTTTGTCCTGAACAGAATATTCCATGGTCAGTCTAGTTCGTCTAGAGCACTGGCTTCCCAAACAGTTCAGACTAATAGGCATGCACATGGCACAAAGAGGGACTGCGTGTTCTGTGATTAATGATATAGGTGCTTGCTCGCCCTCCAGATGCTGTGGGCTCTTAAAAATCGTGAGCTGCATGGGCACAGGGGGGTCCTGTGCTTGCCTTCAGCTCTGGGCTTACGCTTGTCTTGTAGCAGCCATTGAAGCCAGAGTTCTTGTGGTGGGAATGTTTGCCTACCCGCTACCCACAGGATGTCTTGCTTTGGATGGTATTGAGTTTTATTTGGGCTTCCTGTAAACTGTCATTTTTACCCCATCAGCTATTGAGTCTTACATAAATAATTCCCAGGAGTTCATTCTGGGTTTGCTTTGTATTTGAAACGACTGATTACCTGTAGATGGAGAAGATGTACAGGTAATTCACTTATGTAAATACCATATATTTGGTTATTTTTGCTGCAAAGATCCCAAAAACTTTAGTCATCTCTTGCTTTTCATGGTTTATTCTTACAGCTTCGTTTCTTGTAGTTTGTGTAGCTCAGCTAAGTTGGTTTTCTAATGGGTTTCACTTTGTGGTTATCTAAAAACTAAGTTGCTTATTACAGCAGAATTAAGATATGTTTAAATGTTTGCAAAGCATATTATTTTGGAAGTTTCAGATGGAGGACTTTTCTGTTTCTTTATGCAATCCAAGTTTTTTTTTTTTTTTCAGACTACATGGTCTTTGGGTAGGAACAAGGCCACAAAGAGAGAAGCTCAATATTGTTCATGGTATGTCTCCACACATAATTTAGGAATTCTAGTTCGCCCTTAAATGTCTCCCAGCTGTTTCTGGGAGTCTCTAGAGGCTGTCTCACGTGTCCTTGGGGACTGACTCTTTGAACCACCTGATGTCTGTCATTTCCTGGTTTTCTGCTCTGGGTTTGTGGGTGACTTCTCCCCGGGCTGCCAGAGCTGTGTGAACCCCAATGTGCTGAGGTTGGGGGTCTCTGGGACCATCATCCAGGCCTCCCCTAACACGCATGGTCCACGTACCATCTGTGTGATATTTAAAGTTACAAATCAAACTAACAAATGATTAAGAAATGTACATAATAAATCTTTCTATCTTGATAAATGTCTTTGCGACAAAAATATGTGTAAAACCATGATTTTTATATGACTGAAAGCAAAATATCAAGGATGAATTTATTACTTCATGCATGTGTTTAATAGATGCTTGGATGGATAATAAAATAAAAATACACAACTCGGGTATATTTATCAGATAAAATTTATTTTTCTTGCATTCATTTCAGCTACATCACTAATTATATGGGTGTAATAAAGATATTTACATAATTTGTGTTCAGTTGACAGTAATAATCTAAATGATTAAAATGGAAATATATTTATAAAAGTATACATTAAAATAAGTATACAGTTTTAAAGCTAACATTATTTCCATATATTTTTGAAAAGTTATCTTTTAAAATACTAAACATTAAAATTAAAGTGAAAAACACAAATGTCAAAAATGAATATTCACTTTTAAATGAAAATTATTTAAATAGGCTGGGCGCAGTGGCTCATGCCTGTAATCCCAGCACTTTGGGAGGTCGAGGTGGGTGGATCACCTGAGGTCAAGAGTTTGAGACCAGCCTGGCCAGCATGGTAAAACCCTGTCTCTACTAAAAATACAAAAATTAGCCGGGTGTGATGGTGCATACCTGTAATCCCAGTTACTTGGGAGGCTGAGGCAGAAGAATTGTTTGTACTTGGGAGATGGAGGCTGCAGTGAGCCAAGATTGCGCCACTGAATTCCAGCCTGGGCAATGAGTGAAAAAAAAAAAAAAAAAAGAAAGAAAGAAAAAAGTATTTAAATAAAGTTGAAAATTTAAATTTGTTTTTTAAAAAAACTAGTTACAGGTGTGTGTTGCTTAATGACCAGGCTATATACTGAGGAAAGTGTTGTTAGGTGATTTCATCATAGTGTGAACATCACAGAGTGCACTTCCACAGACCTGGGCAGTGTAGTCTACTACACACCTAGGCTCCAGCACAGTATGTGACTGTAATGAATACCATAGGCAATTGTAACGTGGGCAATTTGTCACATGATGGTAAGTGTTTGTGTATCTAAACATAGAAAAGGAACAGTAAAAATATACTATTATAATAGTATGGGACCAGTACATTGTTGGCCAAAATATTATGTGGTGCATGACTATATATTTCATATAATTTTTATTTTTTGTAAACATAAAACAATTTACAGTTCTAGCATTTAATATTTATATAGATGCCAATGTAAATAATTGATATTATGTTTTCTACATTTGATGCTAGATCAACATATATAGATTTAAGAGTAATAGAAATTGTTTAATGTTACAAAATATTTCTCAGTCACCATGTGGTTTCTCAGCAATTGTGGTGAATACTGCATTGATATGTGGCTCCCTCAGGAACCAGGAATCGGCAAATCAAGAAAAGCAAGCAAATGAACTCTTGGCAATATGAAGTGCTGCTGAGAACTGATACGTGGTTATGCAAGAATTTGTTGCATTTATGCTGAGGAAAGATTGCAAAGGTAAATTAACTTTTCAAAGTATGTGTGTGCGTTTTGGTCCTTTCTCACATCCATGCATTCTCCTATCGATTCCTCCCTGCATGCACAAGCAGTGTTGGCTCCAGCTTTGTTGGTTAGTGGTGGTACAACACACAAACTTTTATAGTGTTTGGACACAGCCACCTTTTGTGTTGAGGGCGTTGGGCAGGAATGCATTCTGGTGCCTGGGACCGGGTTGCTGTGTCCTAACGCTGAGTCAGGCTATGGCAGTGTGGTACCAGACCTCAGATGAAAGAAGTGTCTTCCGGGATGGCATACTTTTTTGGCTTGTTTGCGATGAGTGGGGCGGGGGGCTCCAGTGCAGCGACCCCTCTTGCCTAGTCTAGGTCCTACGCTGTGGATTCTACAGGAATTTCTTTCTTTGACTCTCGCTTAATTACGTTATTGTTATCTCGAGTATAAAAGAGACAGACTTGTGCTCTCCATGTCCTGAGGGAATCAGGTGCCATGGTTTTATTTTTACTTGCTGTTTATTGCATGTCTCTCTCCGTAGGATTCAGGCACGAGTTCGGGAAGCTGGGTGGAGCAGCATATCCCATTGTGCTGTGCCCAAAGAAACCCTTAGGCTTTGACTTGTACTCTCTGGATTGGCTATATCTGTGGCCCTTGACTGTCTCTTCCCTTACAAAGACATCTTTCTTTGGAAGCTTCTTGAACTTTCATGCACGTATCTCCCAGGTGGGATCTCCCATCTGTCTTCCAAAAATACCCTAGACATTTTGCCCCCTAGACCTGTCTGGTTTGGCCCCATCACATTTATATGATGTTACAGAGTATGGAAATGGGAAAGCAGATGAACCTACCAGCTTGACATCCATGTACTACTTTAATTAAATTGCTAAAATTAATAGCTTTGGGAAAAAGTTTCATAATTTAGGTTATGTTCTTTTTTTTGTCCAGTAAAGGGAACTTTTTATTTGGTATTAGGACTTTGTGTGTGTTATCTTATTTAATTTTCACAGTATCCCTGCAAGGAAATGGCTGTTTTCTCCATTTTTTTCTTTTTCAGATGAGAAAATGGAGTTCTACAGATTAAGTAACTTGCTTAATTAGTAAGTGCTAACATCAATATTTGAATACTGCTTGATTTCAAAGCCTTTGCTCTTTCTAATAAGCCATTCCCTGGTTTTCACCACCACAACTAAAATTTTACCTAAAAAAGTTCAAGTGGGAGACAAATTCTTTCTTGTAATTAAATTTGGAGGAATGAATGAACCTGTGATACTTAAAAGCCATCAATAACGATCTTCTTTGACTCTTAGTGATTCTGGTATCTGGAAGGCTGCTAGACATCTGTTGGCTGTGCCCTCAGAGGAGGCTTCATAGCTGGGAACCTTAGTTTATGATTCATTAAAAACAAAAATAGCTATGATGCAGGGTTTTGATTATGGAATAGATGTTAGTAAGAACATTAAGAAGACAGGACAGAGAAGACTGACATAACACTTGATTATGCTATTCTTTTAAAACTTAGAGAATTAGAGAACAGTGGAAGGTTTGCTTACTGGATGTAGCTGAGAGGAAACTGGTGGAGATATAGAACATGTTGGATGAGATCATCCGAAAGCTACAGTGAGGAAAATCCAATAGGCTAACTAATATGAGTTAATTTGTAGATTTCTGCACTTAGGTTCAAAAGACCATTACATTAGAATAAGTTCCAAAATTGCTAATAAAAGCAGTGAAATAACATAAAAGAACTGGGAGTGGAGTTATGTTAGCAAAGTGATAGACTAGGAAGCTCCAACTGCTCATTCCCCTACAGAAACCATTAAAAGCCAAAACTGCTTCAACTAACTTTGTCAGAGCTTTGGAAAAGAGTCAAAGATTTATGTCAACCAAACAGATGCCCAATCAAGAAAAAGCCATCTTCAAAATGGTCAGAGAGTTTTGTGATGTTTTTCTCATTCTTGCCTCACTCTTTCCCTGGTGTGGTAGCAGTCTTGGTCTTAAAACAGCAGCAGGCCAGTTCCCAGTTTTGTCCTTTAAACTGGAGGGAGCAGAGCAGACTTTATTGGTAAATTATTGTGTATGTCTGTTCCCAACTACCTGGGGAAATAACTGGAGGACTAACATAAAGCATTCATCTCTCTTTTTCCTAACTCAGAAGTCAGGTGGAAAAAGCTGTGGACACTGCTCACAACCACTGTAAGGCAACTACTGATCCACCGATTCTTGGGGCAAGAGATTATGGAGGCAGACATATAGCAGGCAATTTAAAGCCTGAGGGAGAAGCTGGGACTAGACTGGAAATTAAGGCATTCAAAAGCAGTCCTGTGTATGGCAGAATTTAGCAAGACACACACATCCAGGCAAGGCACATACTCAGAAAAGACCTGAGAAGACATTAAGCTTTTGCCTTGTGCTGATTCCTAGGCTGAGAGAAAGCCTAAATAAGTGTTGAAGGCTCCTCAGCACAGAGCCAACCTGCAAAGGTGGGGAGAGATCTTGGTATTCAGGGAAATCTCTGCCAAAACATTAGTTGAACACAAGCTAGAAGGACAGAAACATCAGTGATCACATGTGAAAAAGACTAGTCTTTGCAAAAATAGTTTAGGCAAGTCTCAAAACTACTGGACGATTATAGCCTTCAACAATCAACCAACCAACCAACAAATTAACAACCCCTACAGAAGGAGGACAATCTGATTTTCAGAGATCTCACACTATAATCCACACTATAATACTTAAAAGCCCAATTTTCAAGAAAAAAAAATCACAAAGCATGCAAAGAAACAGGAAAATGTGGCACATCAAAGGAACAAAATAAGTGGACAGAAACTGTCCCTGAGGAATCGAAAACATTTTACTTACTAGACAAAGACTTTAAAACAACTGTCCTAAACATACTCAAAGACCTAACGGAGGCTGGGCACAGTGACTCATGCCTGTAATCCCAGCACTTTGGGAGGCTGAGGTGGGTGAATCATGAGGTCAAGAGATCAAGACCATCCTGGCCAACATGGTGAAACCCCGTTTCTACTAAAAATACAAAAATTAGCTGGGCATGGTGGTACATGCCTGTAGTTCCAGCTACTCAGGAGGCTGAGGCAGGGGAATCGCTTAAACCAGGGAGAGATTGCAGTGAGCCCAGATCGCACCACTGCACTCCAGTTTAGGGACAGAGTCTTGCTCTGTTTAAAAAAAAAAAAAAAAGATCTAAAAGAAAACATAGACAAACAAAGAACTAAAGGAAATCAAGAATACTAAATGTCAACAAAATAAGAATATCAACAAAGAGATAGAAATTATAAAAAGGACCAAGCAGAAATACTGGAGGTGAAAAGTACAATAACTAGAATGAAAAGTTTACCAGAAGGGTTCAGTAGCAGATTTGATCAGGTGGAAGAAAGAATCAGTAAACTTGAAGATAAGACAGTTAAAATTATTGGGTCTGAGAAACAGAAAAAATAGTAAAGAAAAGCAAAGAGAACTGAAGAGATTTGTGGGAAACTATAAAGCCAACCAACATATGCATTATGGGAATTCGAGTAGGAGACATGAGAATGGTGCAGAAAGATTATTTGAAGAAATAATGGCTGAAAAGGAAAGCCATGAGTATAAAAATAAAAGAAGCTCAACAAAATCCAAGTAGAATAACTCAGAGACCCACGTGTAAACACCTTATAACCAAACTATCAAAAGCTGAAGACAAAGAGAGAATCTTAAATGCTGTAAAAGAAAAGCAACTTATTACATGTAAGGTATCCTCAGTAAGATTATCAGTCTGTTGCTTAGCAGAATGCCGGCATCCAGAAGGCAGTGGAATGATATGTTAAAGTGCTGAAAGTAAAACTGTCAAGCAAGGATTCTATATCTCATGAAACTGTCCTTCAAAAAATGAAGGTGAAATTAAGACATTTCCAGAAATGGGAAATTTATTAACAGAAATGGGAAGTCAAACAAAAGAAGTTTATTACTACCAGAAGTTTATTACTACCAGACTTGCCCCCCACCACCGAGCCCAAAATGCTAAAGGAAATCTCCCAGGTTGCAATGAAAAGATGCTAGACAGTAACTAATAGTCATATAAAGATATAGGCTGGGCGCGGTGGCTCAAGCCTGTAATCCCAGCACTTTGGGAGGCCGAGACGGGCGGATCACGAGGTCAGGAGATCGAGACCATCCTGGCTAACATGGTGAAACCCCGTCTCTACTAACATACACAAAAAACTAGCCAGGCGAGGTGGCGGGCGCCTGTAGTCCCAGCTACTCAGGAGGCTGAGGCAGGAGAATGGCGTGAACCCGGGAGGTGGAGCTTTCAGTGAGCTGAGATCCGGCCACTGCACTCCAGCATGGGCAACAGAGCGAGACTCCATCTCAAAAAAAAAAAAAAAAAAAAGATATAAAGATTTCCATTAAAGGTAAATGCAAAAGAAAATATAAAAGCCAGTATTATTATAATTTTCATTTGTAGCTCCACCTTTTATTGTCTATAGGATTTAAAAGATAAATCCATAAAAATAGTTAACAATCTGTGTTTTTTGGCACACAAAGTATAAAGATGTAATAAGTGACATCAATAACATCAAGTGGGAGATAGAAATGTATGGAAGTAGAGTTTGCATACATGATTGAAGTTAAGTTGATGTCAATTCAGATTTGATTGTCATAATGTTAACGTAATCTGCATAGTAACCACAAAGAAATTATCTATAGTATATACACAAAAGGCAGTGAGATGGTAATCAAAATGTATCACTCCAAAAACAAAACAAAACAAAACAAACAACTAAACACAAAAGAAAGCAGTAATGAAGGAAATGGGAGCCAAAATATGGTATAAGATATAGAAAACAAACAGGAAAATGGCAGAATTAGTCTTCCTTTTTAAAAAAATAATCACTTTAAATGAATTAAAGTCTCTAATCAAAAGGCAGAGATCAGCAGACTAGATTTAGAAACATGATCCAATCACATGTTATGTACATAAGACTCATTTTAGATCTAAAGACACAACAGGTTGAAAGTGAAAGAGTGGAAGAAGATATTCCATGTAAATTGAAAGCAACAAGAAACTGGGTAGTTATACTAATAGGAGATCAAATAAACTCTAAGTAAAAAACTGTTAAAAGGGACAAAGAAGGACATTAGTATTAATAAGAGACTCAATTATCAAGAAGATACAAAATGCTAAACTTCTTTTTTTTTTTTGAGACGGAGTCTCGCTCTGTAGCCCAGGCAGGAGTGCAGTGGCCGGATCTCAGCTCACTGCAAGCTCTGCCTCCCGGGTTTACGCCATTCTCCTGCCTCAGCCTCCCGAGTAGCTGGGACTACAGGCGCCCACCACCTCGCCCGGCTAGATTTTTGTATTTTTTAATAGAGACGGGGTTTCACTGTGTTATCCAGGATGGTCTCGATCTCCTGACCTCGTGATCCACCCGTCTCGGCCTCCCAAAGTGCTGGGATTACAGGCTTGAGCCACCGCGCCCGGCCAATTCTAAACATTTTTATGCCAACATCAGAGCCCTACAGAGCAAAACTGAAGGGAATAGTAAACAAATTTACAATAATGGTTACAGACTTTCATACTCTACTTTTGATTGTAAACGGAACCATAAGACATAAGGCAAATAAGGACATAGACTTGAACAGGACTATAAACCAATTAGACCTGACAGACATATACAGGTCATTCCATCCAACAACAGCAAAGTATACATTTTTTCTCAAGTGCACATAGAACAATTGTATGTTCTGTGTTTAGAATGCCTGTAACATCCTGACCATCCAGAGGGTATGAGTCTGTCCATGTGACAACTTTACTGCTAGCATAACCAGTATTTGAGAAAACCAGCACACTAAACAAAACTACAAGCAAGAACTCTGACAGAGTCCAATTCACTCCCCTGCTACCTCCAATGGAGTAGATACTGGTATCCACGGCTGAGAGATCTGAAGACAAATCACATCACAGCACTCTTTGCAGACACTCCCCAGTACTAGCCTGGAGCCCAGTAGTTCTGCTGGCTGGCTAGACCCAGAAGAGCAAAAACAATCACTGCAGTCTGACTCTCAGGAAGCCCTATCCCTAGAGAAAGGGGGAGAACACATTAAGGGAGCACCCTGTGGGACAAGAGCATCTGCACAGCAGTCCTTGTGTCCCAGATCTTCCCTCTGACATAGTCTGTCCAAATGAGAAGGAACAGAAAAACAATTCTGGTAATATGATAAAAAAAGGTTCTTTAGTACCCTCAAGAGGTCACATCAGCTCACCAGCAATGGATCCGAACCAAGACGAAATCTCTGAATTGTCAGAAAATGAATTCAGAAGGTTGATTATTAAGCTAATCCAGGAGGCACCAGAGAAAGGTGATCTCCAACTTAAAGAAATAAAAGACATGATACAGGATATGAAAGGAAAAATCTTCAGTGAAATAGATAGCATAAATAAAAACAATCATAACGTCTGGAAATCAAGGACACACTTAGAGAAATACAAAATACACTGGAAAGTTTCAGCAATAGAATCAAACAAGCAGAAGAAAGAACTACAGATCTCAAAGACAAGGCTTTCAAATCAACCCAATCCATCAAAGACAAAGAAAAAAGAATTTTAAAAAATGATCAGATTAATAACTTACATTTATACCTTAAGGAACTAGAAAAAGAAGAACAAACTAAGTTTAAAACTAGCATAACTAGGGAAATAAGAAAGATTAGAACAGAGATAAATAAAGCAAATAATAGAAAAACAATAAAGAAAATTAATGAAACAAAAAGTAAGCTCTCAGAAAGATCAAGAAAATTGATAAACCTTCAGCTATACTGACTAAGAAAAAAAGAACACTTAAATAACCAAAACTAGAAATGAAAGAGAGGACATTACAACTGATTTACAGAAATAAAAAGGATTATTTGGGAGTACTATAAACAATTGTATGCCAACAAATTCGGTAACCTAAGTGAAACAGACAAGTTTCTAGATACACAAAACTTACTAAGACTGAATCACTAATAAACAGAACATTTGAGTAGACCTATAACTAGCAAGAAGATTGAGTCAGTAATCAGTAATCAAAAATCTTCCAACAAATAAAAGTCCAGGATCAGATGTTGTTATGATGTAAATGTATCCCCCCCCAAATTCATGTATTGGAAACTTAATTCCCAGTGCAACAGTATTGGGAGGTGGGGCCTTTTGTGATGTCTTTCAGTCATGATGGCTCTGCCCTCATGAATAGATTAATGCTATTATAAAGGGCCTTGATGGAGGGGGTTAATCTCTTTTGGCTCTTTTGCCATATGTCATATAAAGACACACAAGTTTCCTCCCGTCTTGAGGATGCAGCATTCAAAGCACCATCTTGGAAACAGAGACTGGACCCTCACCAGACACCAGACTCACTGGCACCTTGATTTTGAACTTCCTAGTCTCCAGAACTGTGAGAAATAAATTTATCTTCTGTATAAATGACCGAGTTTCAGATATTTTGCTATAGCAGCACAAATGGATGAATACAGATATCTTAATTGATGAGTTCTACCACTTAAAGAACTAGCACCAGTATTTATCAAATGCTTCCAAAAAAATGAAGAGAAGGGAACACTTAATGACTCATTTTATGAGGCCAGCACTATATTGACACCAGTCAGACAAAGACAGTACAAGAAAATCGTAGACCAATATCCTTTGTGAATACCAATACAAAAATCCTCAAAAAAAATTAGGAAACTGGATTCAGCAACATATGTAAAGGATTATACATCATGACCAAATTAGATTGATTCTTGGAATACAAGGATGGTTCTACATATAAAAATCAGTGCAATATACCACATTAAAACAATAAAGGGAAAATCCATGATCATCTCAATTGATGCAGAAAAAGTATTTGAGAAAATCCAATACCTTTTCATAAGAACCCCCAGCAAACCAGGAATAGAAACTACCTCAATATAATAAAGCTCTTATATGAGAAATCCACAGCTGTGGCTATACTCAATAGCTATACTATACTTAGACTAAAAGCAATTCCCCTAAGATCAGAAATAAGACAAGGATGCCTGCTTTTGTTACTTGTGTTCAACACAATATTGGAAATTCTAGCTGAAGCAATTAGGCAAGAAAAAGAAATAAGAGGCATACAAATTAGAAAGGAATAAATAAAATTATTTCTGTTTGCAGATGACACAATCCTATATTTAGAAAATTCTAACAATTCTACACCAACTCTCCACCATCCCCACAAGAACAAACAAAGATAAACCAAAACAAACTGTTAGAACTAATAGATGAATTCAGCAGCCGGATACAAAGTCAACATGCAAAAAGCAGTTGCATTTCTCTATAGTGAGAATGAAAAATCTGAAGTGGGAATTTAGAAAACAGGAAGCTAAATAATTGTATGTGGAAAACTACGAAGCATTGCTGAATGAAATTAAAGAAAGTATAAAAAAATGGAAAGACATCCCAAGTTCAATGATAGGAAGACTTAATATTGTTAAGATGTCAGTTCTACTCAAAGCAATCCACAGATTCAATGCAATTCCTATCAAAGTTCCAATGATTTTTTTGCCAAAATGCAAAAATTCATCCTAAAATTCTTGAGCAATATTAAGGGTCCCAAATATTGGAAACGGTACTGAAAAAGAACAAAGTTGGAGGACACTGACTTCCTGATTTCAAAACTTACTGTAAAGTTTCAGTAATCAAAACAGTTGTTCTGGCCAGGTGCGGTGGCTCACACCTATAATCCCAGCACTTTGGGAGGCCAAGTTGGGTGGATTGCTTGAGGCCAGGAGTTTGAGATTAACCTGGCCAGCATGGTAAAACCCTGTCTCTACCAAAAATACAAAAATTAGCTGGGCGTGATGGCACTTGCCTGTAATCCCAGCTACTCGAGATGCTGAGGTGGGAGGATTGCTTGAACCCAGAAGGCGGAGGTCACAGTGAACCCAGTGAGTCAAGATCAAGCCACTGTACTCCAGCTTGGGTGACAGAATGAGACTTTATCTCCAAAACAAAAGACAAAAACAAAAACAAAAACAAAACTCCAAAAAACAGCCAGTGTGATTCTAGCATAAAGACAGACATATAGGCCAATGGAATAGAATAGAGTGCCCAGAAATAAACCTTTGCATACATGGTCAATTGATTTTTGACAAGAGTGACCATTCAATGGAGAAAGGATAGTCTTTTCAACAAATGGTATTCGGAAACTGAATATCCACATACAAATGAATGAATTTTGATTCTTACTCTATACTATATTACAAAAATGGATCAAATACCTAAATGTAAAATCTAAACTTATAAAATTCCTAGGTGAAAACATAGAGAAAAAACTTCATGGCACAGGATTTGGGAATGATTTCTTGGATATGACACTAGTGTTTTACTACTGACAAAAGAAAAAATAAATAGATTGGACTTTATCAAAATCAAGAACTTTATGTATCAAAGAACACTGTCAACAAAGTGAAAAGGCATCATACAGAATGTGAGAAACATTTGCATATCATTGATCTGGTAAGGGATTAATATTTGGTATGCGTAAGGAAACCCTAAAACTCAACAACAGAAAAAAAAAACCCAATTCAGAAATGAGCAAAGGATCTGAATAGATATTTTCCCCAAGAAGATATATGAATGGCCAATAAGTACATGAAAAGGTGCTCAACATACGCTAATTAAAATATGCAAATTGAAAGCATGAGACACCACTTCATACTCATTAGGATTGCTATGAAAAAGACAACCCAGAAAATCATTGGTAAGGATATGGAGAAATTGGCACCTTTCTGCATTGTTGGCAGGGATGTGCCACCTCTGTGGAAAACAGTGTATGGTGAGTCTTAAAAAGAATTAAATCTAGAATTACTATATGGTCCAGCAGTTCCACCTCTGGATATATATACCCAAAAGAACAGAAAGTAGGGACTTAAAGAGATATTTGTGCATCCATGTTCATAGCATTATTCACACAATGTATCTGAAAGGTTCAAACAATCAGTATGTGGATATCAACAGATGAATGGATAAACAAAATGTGGAGTGTACCCATAGTAAAATACTATTCACTATGAGATTCAAATACATGCCATTATATGGATGAACCTTGAGGAAATTATGCTAAGTGAAATAAGCCAGACACAGAACAAATACTGTGTGACTACTCTTATGTGCTGTACTTAGAGCAGTGAACGTCATAAGAGACAGAAAGTAAAATGGTGGTTGCCAAGGGCTGGTGGGAGGTGATGGATAGGGATTTATTGCTTAATGGGCACAGAGAGTCAGTTTGGGATGCTGAACAAGTTCTACAGGTTGTGGTGTTGCATAACATTGTAAATGTATTCAACGCCATTGAATTGTATACTTAAAATGATTAAAATGGTACATTTTATTATATATATTTTTATCACAATAAAAACAAACCTTGGGATGAGACAGTGTGATAATACTGTCAAAACAAGGCTTAGACTGCATTTTCAACCTATGATGCACTGGTCTGGCCACACCATAATTCGTTATTTAACTCATTAATTAATGAATTCATCCATTTTGCCTAACCATGCAACTGCCCTGCCTGTAGTCACAGGTGGTGGGATAAGAAGAAAAAAAAAATCCCTGAAAGAAAGCTACAGTTCAGAGTATGGTTTTTAATTTAGAGTCCACAGGTAGACGTCAGGAAGTTTGCTTATCTCCTGTAGCTGTATGTGAAAGTTTTTTTTTTTTTTCTCTGTAGAGGTCTCCCTAATTTTCACTCCATTCTCGAAGATATCAGTCATCTACAAATGAGAAAGAACTGGAGGGCAAGAGAAACAAGTAAACACTGAGCAACAGGACAGTGTGTTAGCAGGGGCTATGCTGTGTCCATTCAGGAGTTAGGGAGGAGAAACACCTCACACTGCACTCAGGGAGAGGTACCAGGAGTGAAGGGTCTAGAAGTTGATGTGTATTGGGAATGGTTGAAACAACTGAGTATGTTTGGAATGGAGAAAGCCTTCATTGCTACTTTATTTACTCGAAGGACTATTTTTTA
Organism: Trachypithecus francoisi; assembly: GCF_009764315.1. NCBI lineage: Eukaryota > Metazoa > Chordata > Mammalia > Primates > Cercopithecidae > Trachypithecus > Trachypithecus francoisi. The sequence goes on from NW_022681472.1 coordinate 3,076,428, forward strand.
TCAGTCATGTTCTCTTTTGGAGTCAATTTCCTTTACTGGTTTTGGAAAAGTAGGAATCTGGCAGACTCCTGTTCCTGTGAGGTCCATCTGATGCCTCTCGTGCCACCTCATGGTGGTCACCACTGGGGGCCTGCACTCCTTGGTCCCCTCTCCTTGATAGGATGCCCTCCCCTTAGAATCAGAGGAGGCAGTTTTTGCATTTACTGCTCCATCCTGACAAGGATAAAACTTAATGGTGCTCATCCTATTGATGTCTGTGTTGGACTAAAGGAATAGCACTAACAAAGTTGAACTACTGAAATTAAGGCATCCCTGCAGACTGGGTTGACTCCCCCTCTCCTTGAAGCTTAAGATGCATCCCATCCTGAGGTTTGAGATCATGATTTTGTCACAGTTCTCTAGACATGATTTTATAACCATAGTTTGCCAGCATTGCCCTAGGTGTTTACTGTAATCTTTAATAAACATAGGAGGGGAGGAGTAGTCACAGGATGCCTTTCTTACACAGGAAGCCTGGAAGTAGGCTGTTGCAGGGGATCCTGTGGTGCACATTGCCATAAAGGTCCCCTTCTGCTCTGGCCTCGCTGGTCTGGTCCTTAAGTCTGTCTCTAATTGAGGCAGTGGAATGCTGCAGTTTGGGTGTCACAAGTAGTTACAACAAGGTTTGGTCAAGGAGATGGTACCTCTTCCCATGCCTCACTAGATTATTTATTAGCAGGGAAATCACTCCAAGATTCTTATAGCCGAGTTCCCCCAGGACCTATGGACCATGCCCTACTGTAAGGTTGGGAAAGTAGACATCCAGCATATCCAGCCCCTATCTTGGAGGTGGGCACTGCTAGCAAGGATAAGGAAGTGGGATAATAGCTTTTGAGAAGAATATTGACAATACTCAAAAGGGAGACATTTTCTTCACTGCTGTTTAGTAAGGGAACATAGAGTAGATTAAAAAAACAAACTTCCAGAAAATTAAAGGGGAGGAATACCTCCTAGTTCACTACAGGTACTACTCTATACTACTCAGAACTACTCCAGTACTAAAACTAGACCAAAATATGAAAGAATTTAGTGTTAGAATATTATTATATTAGCACCCACAATGGCTTTAATGACGCTCATCTATCTTACTTGACATGATAGTACAAATTGAATTGCTTCTAGATAAAAAGAGATATGAAATACAGCTTGCATTTAAAGATGAAAATAGTGGTCCTCAGAAGAGGGTGGAAGATATTGCATTTTATCAAGGAGAGAATTTAGCTTGTATAACCATTTTGACAGTGATGTTGTTAGATAGGAATGCAGTCAACTTAGAAATTAATAATTAAAATATAGCCACCCTTTTTAGGTTTAGAAAATTGTAATAAATCTAAATAATTCATGTGTTCAAGAGAAAAGAACAATGGAAATTATAAAAATATTTAGAAATCAGCAACAACAAAAGCACTACATTTTAAAACTAAAGGAGTACTTAAAGAAAATTTACATCCCTGGGCACATTTATTAGACAAAACCAAGATAAAGATAAATTAGCTAAATCTTTAGCTGAAGGAGCTACAAGACAGCAGCATTGTAAACTCAAATCAGAGAAAAAGAAATAGGGACAAAATTATAGACTAATGCATTATGAAGCAATAAAAATAGATGATTGACAAAATCATAATCTGATAATTTAGAAGACTAAAACGTTGACAAATTTTGCCTTGATTGATCAGGAAAAGGAAGAGAGAAAAATTAAATTAATAATATTAGGAATGAATTAAAGGCTATTAGTATAAATACAGTACAAGTGCAAAAATCAGACACAAATTCTCTGAAGATCATTATGCCAAACAATTTGAAAAGTTAGTGAAAATAGCTAATTTTTATGTAAAATATAACGTGAATAGTTTCTACAAAGAAAACTTTAGGTCCAGATGGCTACAATGGTGAATCTTTCAAAATATTTAAAGAAGAAACCTACTGGGCGCTGGGGCTCACGCCTGTAATCCCAGCACTTTGGGAGGCCGAGGCAGGCGAATTACCTGAGGTCAGGAGTTTGAGACCAGCCTGGCCAACATGGTGAAACCCTGTTTCTACTAAAAATACAAAAATTAGCCAGGCGTGGTGGTGCACGCCTGTAATCCCAGCTACTCAGGAGGCTGAGGTAGGAGAATCACTTGAACCCAGGAGGCAGAGGTTGCAGTGAACCGAGATCATGCCACTGCATTGCAGCCTGCATGACAGAGTGAGACTGTCACAAAAAGAAAAAAGGAACCATATTACTTTCACAAAAATTCTTCAGAAAACTTCTAACTCATTATATGTACTACTCTATGTACTACTTTGTATTATTCAGAATGGCTCTGATACTAAAACTAGAGAAAAATATTACAAGAAAAGAAAGTATTATACCAATATTTCTCATGAACATAGATGCAAAAATCCTTAAGAACATGTTAGCAAATTGAATCCAGTAATATATTAAAATGACATTAAAAAGTGCAGTTTTTCCTTGAAGTGCAAGTTTGTGTTAATGTTCGAAAATTAATATCAATTCACATATCAACAGTGGAAAAAAAAACCCATGTATATTTTAATCTCAGTAGATGCAGGGAAAAAAACTCTTAGCAAACTGGGAATAGAAGGAAACTTCCTTAACTAGATCAAGGTCTGCAAAAAACTAGCAGCTAGCACCACACTTAATTCTGAAAGTGAATACTTGTCCCCTAAAATAAAGAATAAGGTAAGGATTTTCAGTTTACCATTTCTATTCAACATTGAAGTGGAACCAGTATAGTCAGACAAGAAAAAAAAAAAAAAAAAGGCCATCATTGGATAGGGAAGGAAGAAAAACTCTTTATTCACAGACAACATGGTCATCTACATAGAAAAGCTTATGAAATTAACAAAAAATGTTAGAGAGTGAGTTTAATAACTGCAGGATACAAGATCAATATACAGAAATCCAGTTGTATAAAAATTCACAAAAATGATTATTAAAATGCCACTTAAAATAGCATAAAATAGAAAATATTTAGATATTAGCATGAGAAAAGTTGCATAAGAATAGTGCTGAAAACTACAAAGTATTGCTGAGAAAAATTAAGAAGTACATAAATAAGAGAAACATGAATTAGGAGACTCGAAATTGTTAAGATGTCACTTCTCCCAAAATTGACCTGTAGATTCAAATGCACCCCCTATCAAAAATCTTGCAAACTTTTTTTTTTCTGTAGAAATTGACACACTAACCAGACATGGTGGCTCACACCTGTCATCCTAGCACTTTGGGAGGCCAAGACAGGAGGATTGTTTGAGCCCAGGAGTTCAAGACCAGCCTAGGTAACATAGTGAAACCCCCATCTCCATTTAAAAAATATAAATTGATATACTGATTCTAAAATTCATAAGGAAATGCAAAGCACTTAGAAGAGCTAATGTGTCCTTAAAAAAGAACATTGGAGGACTTATACCATCTGACTTCAAAACTTATAAAGCTACAGTAATCAAAACAGAGTGGTACCGGTGTCAAGATAGACATACTGGTTGATGAAACACAACAAAGAATCCAGAAAGAGCCACACATATAGATGGCCAACTGATTTTTGATAAAGGCACAGAGGTAATTTAGTGGACACAGCATACATATTTTTCTCCCAACAAATAATCCTGAAACAATTTGCTATTCCTATCTGACCTTGGATCAGGTGAGGATATACAGAAATACACAACACTAAAAGCATGGTTCATGAAATAAAACAAAATTATTAAATTTGACTTCATTGAAATTAAGAATGTTGCTTTCTAAAAGACTATTAGGGGAATGAAATGATAAGGCACAGACTGAGACAGAATCTTTTAAGAAAACCAACAACCCAATAAAAATAGGCAAAACATGAACAGACACTTCTCTGGAGAAGGCATATGGACAACAAGGACACGAAAAGATGCTTAACATCATTAGTCTTTAGGGAAATAGAAATTAAAACTACAGTGAGATGCCACTACATACCTACTTGAATGGCTAAAGTGAAAATGACCTACCCAAGGGATGGTGATGAGGTGGAGCAACTGGAACCCTCATACACTGCTGGTTGGATGTAAAATGGCATTACCATTTTGAAGAAAGTTTGGCAGTTGTTTTTTTTTTTTTTCTTTTTTTTGAGACAGAGTCTTGCTCTGTCGCCCAGGCTGGAGTGCAGTGGCACGATCTCTGCTCACTGCAAGCTCTGGCTCTTGGATTCATGCCATTCTCCTGCCTCAGCCTCCCGAGTAGCTGGGACTACAGGTGCCCGCCACCTTGCCTGGCTAGTTTTTCGTATTTTTTTTAGTAGAGACAGGGTTTCACCGTGTTAGCCAGGATGGTCTGGATCTCCTGACCTTATGATCCACCGGTCTCGGCCTCCCAAAGTGCTGGGATTACAGGCTTGAGCCACCGCGCCCGGCCAAGTTTGGCAGTTTTTTAAAAAGTTAAAGATACACCTAGCCATTCCACTCCTAGATATTTACCCAAGAAAAATAAAAGCATATGTTCATACAAAGACTTCTATACAAATGTTCATAACAACTTTTTTTTTTTTTTAAAATAAATAACGTTTATTTGTTCCTTTCATGATACTTTCTCTTTCTTTACATAGATGCAGGTATCTGACATACAGCACTTTACTTCTTTCTGAAGAATTTCTTTTAACATTTCTTGAATGGTATTTCTACTGGTGACAAATTCCTTCAATTCTTGTTGGAGAAAGCTTTATTTCTCCTTCAGTTTTAAAGGATAATTTTCCTAAATACAAAATTTTAAGGTTTTTTTTTTTCAATGCTAAATATTTCACTCCACTCTCTTCTTGCTTGCATGGTTTTTGAATAGAAGTCCAATATAACTCTTATTGTTTCTTCTGTATAGAAGGGTATATTTTCCTTTGGCTTCTTTCAAGATATCTGTCTTTAATTTTTTTGCAGTTTGAATATGACATGTCTAGATATAGATGTTTTGTTCTTTATCTTGCTTGGAGTTCATTGAGGTTCATGGATCTGTGGTTTGGTGCCTGTCTTAATCCATTTGGTTGCTATAAAAGAATACTTGTGGCTGAGAAATTTATAAAGAAAAGAGGTTTATTTGGCTCATGGTTCTGCAGGCTGCACAGGAAGCATGGCACCATCATCTACTTCTGTAAGGGCCTCAGGAAGCTTCCACTCATGGTGGAAAGGGAAGGGGAGCTGGCATGTGCAGATGATGTGGGGGAGAGGAGGCATGAGGGTGGGGAGGGAGGTACCGGACTCTTTTTTTTTTGTTTGTTTTACTTTGTCTTGGTCATTTTTGATATGTTCTATATTCCTCACATTTCTACAACATATGTTCTTTTAAAATTATATTTTATTTCAATCGTTTTTGGGGAACAGGTAGTGTTTGGTTACATGGATAAGTTCTTTAGTGGTGATTTCTGAGATTTTGGTGTACCCATCACCCAAGAAGTGTACACTGTACCTGATGTGTAGTCTTTTATCTCTTATCCCCCTCCCACACTTTCCCCTAAGTCCCCAAAGTCCATAGTCCATTGTATGATTCTTATGCATCCTCATAGCTTAGCTCCAACTTATGAGTGAGAGCATATACCATTTGGTTTTCCATTCCTGAGTTACTTCACTTAGAATAATAGTCTCCAATCTCATCCAGGTCACTGTGAATGCCATTATTTCATTTCTTTTTATGGCTGAGTAGAATTTCATGGTGTATGTGTGTGTGTGTGTGTGTGTGTGTATAAAATCACAATTTATCCACTCGTTGGTTGACAGACATTTGTGCTGGTTCCATATTTTTGCAATTGCGAATTGTGCTGCTATAAACATGCTTGTGTATGTATCTGTTTTTTATAATGACTTCTCTTCCTGTGGGTAGATATCCAGTAGTGGGATTGTTGGATCAAATGGTAGTTCTATTACTTTTAGTTCTTTAAGGAATCTTCATACGGTTTTCCATAGTGGTCATACTAGTTTACATTTCCACCCACAGTGTAAAAGTGTTCCCTTTTCACCACATCCCTGCCAACATCTATTTTTTTCTTTTCTTTTTAAATAATGGCTATTCTTGTTGGAGTAAGGTGATATTGCATTGTGGTTTTGATTTGCATTTCACTGATAATTAGTGATGTTGAACACCTTTTCATATGTTTATTGGCCATTTGTATATTATTTTGAGAATTGTCTATTCATGTCCTTGGTCCACTTTTTGATGGGATTATTTGTTTTCCTTTGCTGATTTATTTGAGTTCCTTGTAGATTCTGGATATTAGTCCTTTGTCAGATGCATAGTTTGCAAAAATTTTCTCCCATCCTGTGGGTTGTGTGTTTACTCTGCTGATTATTTCTTTTGCTGTACAGAAGCTTTTTAGTTTGATTAGGTCTCATTTATTTATTTTTGTTTTTGTTGCATTTACTTTTGGGTTCTTAGTCATAAAGTATTTCCCTAAGCCAATGTACAGAAGAGTTTTTCCAATGTTATCTTGCTGAAAGTTTCAGGTCTTAGGTTTAAATCCTTGATCAATCTTGAGTTGATTTTTGTGTAAGGTGAGAGATGAGGATCCAGTTTTATTCTTCTACATGTGGCTAGCCAATTATCCCAACACCATTTGTTGAATAAGGTATCCTTTCCCCACTTTATGTTTTTGTTTGCTTTGTCAAAAATCCATTGGCTGTAAGTACCTGGGTTTATTTCTGGGTTTTCTGTTCTGTTCCATTGGTCTGTGTGCCTATTTTTATACCAGTACCATGCTGTTTTGGTGACTATAGCCTTGTATAGTTTGAAGTCAGGTTAACGTGATGCCTCCAGATTTGTTCTTTTTGCTTAGTCTTGCTTTGGCTGTGTGGGATCTATTTTAGTTCTGTATGAATTTTAGGATTGTTTTCTCTAGTTCTGTGAAGAATAATGATGGTGTTTTGATAGCAGTTGCATAGAATTTGTATATTGCTTTCAGCAGGATGATCATTTTCACAATATTGATTCTACCCATCACGAGCATGGGATGTGTTTACATTTGTTTGTGTCATCTATGATTTCTTTCAGCAGTGTTTTCTAGTTTTTCTTGTAGAGGTCTTTCATCTCCTTGGTTAGGTATATTCTTAAGTTTTTTTTTGCAGCTATTGTAAAAGGGGTTGAGTTTTTGATTTGATTCTCTGCTTGGTGGTTGATGGTGTATAGCAGGGCTACTGATTTGTGTACATTGATTTTGTATCCTGAAATTTTACTGATTTCATTTATCAGATGTAGGAGTTTCTTGGATGAGTCTTTAGGGTTTTCTAGGTATATGATCATATCATTTGTGAACAGTGACTGTTTGAATTTCTCTTTACCAATTTGGATGCCCTTTGTTTCTTTCTCTTGTTTGATTGCTCTGGCTAGGACTTCCAGTACTGTGTTGAATAGAAGTGGTAAAAGTGGGCATCCTTATCTTCTTCCAGTTCTCAGGGGGAATGTTTTTTTCTCCATTCATAATAATGTTGGCTATGAATTTGGCATAAATGGCTTTTATTACCTTAAGGTATGTTCCTTCTATGCTGATTTTGCTGAGGATTTTAATCATAAAGCAATGCTGGATTTTGTCAAATGCTTTTTCTACATCTGTTGAGATGATCATGTGATTTTTGTTTTTAATTCTGTTTATGTGGTGTATCACATTTATTGACTTGGGTGTGTTGAACCATCCTGGCATTCCTGGTATGAAACCCACTTGACCATGGTGGATTCTATTTTTGCTATGCTATTGGATTTGGTTAGCTAGCATTTTGTTGATGATTTTTGCACCTATATTAATCAGTGATATTAGCCTGTAGTTTTCTTTTTGTTATGTCTTTTCCTTGTTTTGGTATTAGGGTGACACTGATAGAGGAGTTAAGAAAGAATTACTTAGGCAGATAGGAAGGGCACAGGAGTCCTTGGTAAGACTTTTCTTTTTAATGAAAAACAGCCCCAAATCATTTTCCAACAAAGAGCAGCCTGCAAGCTGGGAGCTTGCATGGGTGAATGCTGGCAGGAACTAAGGACTAGACATTTTCAAAATGGCAGCTCCATCTTCCCTTCTGTGTAAGCCATGTGTACTGTAAAGGAACAGAGAAGGTGGTGCCAATCAACTGGAAAGCCCATTTGCATAAGATTAGGGTGGGTGGCCAGCATTTCTCACACACTATGTAGATGTCATACCTAATCAAACCAATGTGTGAGCCCTATGTAAACCAGACACTGTCTTCTCCAGCCTACCTATAAAATCTGTCACAGTCCACCACCTTCCCCCTTTTTCAGATGTCTGTTTCTCTTTTACAAGGAGCTGCTCTCCTCTCTCCTTTCTTCTGTCTATTAAACTTTCCATTCCTTAACTTACCCACATGTGTCTGTGTACTGAATTCTTTCTCAGTGTGTGACAATGAACCCCAGGGTGTAGCCACTTCATAATGGAGGCTTGGCTGGGATACCAAGGTACAACATTCATCAAAATGGTCAACGGACTCCAACTCTGTCCTTTAATTCTGGGGCTCTCAGCCTCTGTTTTAGACCTTTCACAGAGGGCTTAGCCATCACGTGGGACTGGAAGAAGTCCTGGGGCAACTGAGGATTTCTGACTGGGGCTACCCTCTGGTGTTATCCAAAGGTTTCTAGACTGACAGCCTCCAACTGCCTTGATGGGGTGTTGGCAACAGGATCTCCAACTTTCCTATAATAATTTCCTCCTTTCCTGACCATGACCATCATATCTCTTATCCTTTTTGTGTATGCAATGTGTGGGAAGTTTTACAGTTCAGGGAAGTAATCTTGTTTGGCAAGATCAGGGAATGGGAATATAGCTCAAGGGAAGGTGTCTGTGATTTTCTGGGAACAGAGTTTGCTTCTCCCCATGGTGAACCTTTCCCTCTAACCTTGGTCTGGAGAGCACAAGGCATTTCCAGGTCTCTCTCTGCCCTTGGTCTGGAGAGCACATGGTGTTTTAAGGTCAACGGCGCCACCTAGTGGAATAGGGATCCTCTTCATGAGGCACATTGTTGGTCCTTCACTGAAACACCCTAGCTTCCCAATTCTCTCCCCTTTTAGTTCTTCTCTACTAGAAAAGAGGCTTCATGCTGCTTCTGTAAACAGGAAAATTCTGCCTTCAACAATTAGGGGTAAAATATCCTCCAAAGCCAAATTTTAGTATTGACACTGTCCCATCGGCAGGAAAACGGTCATTCAGTTACTATATTCTTTTAAGGCCCCTATTCTGCCTCGAATTAGAGAGGTGATTAGTAAGGTGATTTTCAGTTCAGAAGTTAATTGGAACAATTATCTAAGGGTAAATGCTTCAGCAGGGGCCATAATAGCAGGATACAGAGTTCAATTTAGGACACCCCCTCTATTAAAGGGACCTTGCCCAACTATTACATGGTTTTTCTTGAGATCCATTTTTTCGGGATCCATTTTTTCAGTCACACAAGTCTAGAAGTGAAAGGGAAATCACAGGCAGAGGACTGAGCCACTTAGGTGAGTGTGACTAGCCCCAATCGATTAGTTCCTCTGGCTCCATGGTTGGCGGTCATGCCTGCAACTATGGGTGGCACGTTCAACAAGGTGCCAGGACCCAGGAACCGTGGAGGGAAAACAGCATGGGAACGCTCCCACTGTCTTCCTCTCCACTCTGGGTCACACCAAAAGAAAGGAGATTAAAGGGATGCCTTTTTCTTGCTTCTCTTTCTAGATGAGTACCATCCTCAGTCTGTACTCCTCTGGAGTGCATTCTGAAGCACAAGGACTCCTTTGACCCTGAGAGTTGAAAGAAAAAGTGGCTTATTTTATTTTGCACAAAGTCATGGCCTTCTTACTAGACCTTTTGGAGGCATTACGAAATCAACCCAGCCCTTTTAGCAATCATGTTGGGAAAACCCAAAGAGGATAATTCCCCAAAATGAGAGAAACAACTTCCAGGGGATTCATCTGAAGATCCCCCTTACTTGGGGCCCCTTCAAGTTCCATTTTCATTGCAGGATCTTAGGGAAGTAAAGGGAAACTTAGACTGATTTTCTGATGACTCTGTAAGGTGTATAGAAGCCTTCCAAAATTTAACTCAGGTATTTGACCTCTCATGCAGGGATGTCATGCTGCTCTTAAGCCAAACCCTAACCATAGCTAAGAAGCAGACAGTGCTGTAGGCAGCAGAGAAATTTGGAGATGAGCAATATGCCTCCTATAATAGGCAAAAAGGGAAAAGAGAATATAGGGAAGGTGAACAAATAGGGGAAACACCATTCTCAATAGGAAGAGAGGGAGTACCTGTTGGTACCATAACTGGAACTCCCAGATCTTTCTATGGTGTTTTTCTTTCTTTGATAGTTTAAAATGGCTCCTATCTCTTGTTTTATAATGTTGCTCCAAACTAGGAAAAGTTAATTTCCCCAAACCTTAAAATACTTGGCTTAGAATTGAGCTAGCAGGAAGGGAATCTCAGAAGCCTGACATGCCAACGAAAGGGTACAAGATTTTTTCTATTTTTTTTTTTTTTTTAACGAGTGAAGCTTTTGGCTTCTCTCTCCCTGTGCAAAGTGGCAAAAAGGATAATAAGGATTATTGTATATTCTTTGTAAAATTTTAATTAATGAAAAAGGATTTGTGAGGTTGGTCTTAAGCTGTAGCCAATCTCATGTGCTTTGTGTGTCTTTCTGCACGGTTTTGTCAAAAGAAGGGGTATTTTAGGTTAGGATGCAGACCAAGGACCCCATAAGCCTGCTGTTCAAGCCAGCCCAGCGAAATGGTCATTAATGAACATGGCTATAGGCCCCCACCTTATTTCATGTATTTGTGAACATGACCTGTAGCCATATAGGAATACTTTGTTTTAGTCTCTGCCACTTTACAGTGGTGGCTGTTTTCTCGTGCTAAGTGAGTTCCTGGGTGAGAGCCATAAAATCAGATAAGCCAGTTTATCAATCTGAGTGGTGTCAGCTGATCCATCAAGGGCAGGGTTTACAAAATGTCTTAAGCACTCCTCTTGAGAGCAGTTTAGAGAGGGTCAAAATCTTGTAGGCTCCAGCTGCGTGACTCCTAGGCCATGGTTTCTAATCTTGTGGCTAGTTTCTTGGTCTGGTCCCCAGGCAACAGGGAAGTGTATCTTAAGAAGGGACTGTTATTATCTTTGTTTTAGACTACACTGTAAACCAGGCTCCTCCCAAAGTTGGTTTGGCCTACACCCAGGGATGGGCAAGGATAGTTTGGGGGCTAGAAACAAAATGCAGTTGGTTGGATCAGATCTCATTCACTATCTCAGTCACAATTTTGCAATGACAGTCTCAAAAACTGCTTATCACCCCTTTGAAAATTTCTTGTATACTCATGGGTAAGTCATAACTTAATTAAGGCTTGTTGGTTTCACCTGTAGGTTACTTTTTATAAATTTCAAAAGCCAAAAATCTTAACTGCTTGGTGTGGCTAAAGTCGAGCAATAAGGGATTTAAAAGGGTTTTCTCAGGTTAATTAAAAGTGGATATTCAAGTTATAGGTATATTTAAAATGCCTTTATGTGTTTTTCTTCTTGGATCTTGTTTTTCTGGAAAAAGGCTTTTCTCTTCTCAGTTGACAGAAATATTTTTCTCCATTTTTTTTTCTTGCCACTCTTAATGTAGGAGGCACCACAGATTCCGTTTTGGGAAAAAAAAAACCCTCTGTTTTCCTCATAAAACCCCAGAAATTAAAAGTGGATAGTTCCCTCTCAAAATCAAAGGGTCTGTTCTGTTTTGCATTGTGTTCTCTGTCCGTTTCGAGTTTTGGGGGTATCAAATTAATTCACATTAGGAGAGGGCTTTGTGTAATAACAAGGTAAGAAATATACTTTAAGGGATGGCTAACAGTAGTTGTAAATCAGAGAAACATGCTCTTGGCCACCTGAAAGATATGGAAACATTCCCACTCCGCACTGAAAGATGAGACTCCCATGGAGGATGGGCTGATTACAAAATAAGCTGATTGGCTTTGGGTTGCCTTGCAATGAAATACATGGTAGAAGCACTGCTCTGTCTTCTCCCATAGTATCTCCCTCCTTTAGGGGATCCAAAATCCAGTATAAAATGGCAACCTTAATTTTGGGGATCTGTCTTTGCCTTCAGCTGTGCTTGTTTATTATGTCCTAGAAATACATGCCTTCCTGGCCCTTTTTCTCCAAGGGCTCCACCCTGAAGCCAGTAATCCAGTTAAGAAACTGGCAAATGACAAATCTTACAAATACTGAACCTTCTGTTTGTGTCACTATATATGTGTTGTGTGTAATGTCTATAAAAAGAGCTCTAATTGATTGGCTTAAAGAAAAATAAGCAGTGGCTCATGCCTATAATCCCAGCACTTTGGGAGGCCAAGGTGGATGTATCACGAGGTAAGGAGACATAGATCATCCTGGCTGACGCGGTGAAACTCCATCTCTACAAGAAATACAAAAAATTCGCTGGGCGTGGTGGCGGGGGGCCTGTAATCCCAGCCACTCAGGAGGCTGAGGCAGGAGAATGGCATGAACCTGGGAGGCGGAGATTGCAGTGAGCCGAGATCACGCCACTGTACTCCAGCCTGGGTGACAGAGTGAGACTCCATCTCAAAAAAAAAAAAAAAAAAGAAAGAAAGAAAAAGAAAAGATTAGATGGAATTGTCTATAAGGTTTCATTTAAACAGTTTGAAGTTAACATTACTAAATTAATGAAATTAATGCAAGGCTAAAATTTGGCTTTGAACAGGATTTTCATGTAATAGTAAAGGCTAATGAAAGGTTTTTGCCTTTTGAGTCATCATTTTGGCAAAACAAATAATTTATGGCAATTTAAAATTCTATTTCATCTTCCCAAAATCGAACTCCAAGTTTCAAAATTGTCTTTCCTGATTCCTGGCTTTCTAGATGGCTAAGAGGACCTCTGAAACATCTAGAGAAGAGGTGAACAGGACTATTTGACATGTTTAGTTACATGGAATTGCTAAAAAGGTGTCCAATCTTCTTTAGGTTATATTTTGGTGAATAATACTAATGTATTTTCTAAAATTGTATGGGGTTTCTAAAATTCTAAGGTCTGAATATATGCTATCAATCATAATTAAGGGTAAAGTTATCATAAGCCACAGAGATAACTAAAGTCCTTTGTCAGTCATGGTTTTAACTGTAACTACCCTGGAAATTTTGTCATTCACAGACAATTGTTTTCTTGCTTTGTTCTTTCTCAAAAGATGAGTTACAATCAAGCTATATTAACGACTTTACCAGGTATTCTCAAATGTGGGTTTTTAATAGCTTTGAAGATTGTAACATTGAAATAAAGAATGTATGGGACTCATGAAGAACTGAAATGTTCATGTATGTCAAGCAAAACAAGAGTTAATGAAATTGACTGCACTCAGAAAGTTAAAGCAACATTTTTGACTTTTGCTTGAAATATTGCTGATCCTTGTTTCATTTTTCAGAGTTGAGGAAACTTATTTTGAACTGTTTTTGGCCTTTAATAACTGAGTAAGATATACTCCTGTGAAAAAAATTTGGAGTACATTTGTTTCTCTCTGCCTGGTTCCGCTAGAATTTTGAAACTATCTGTGAGTATGCTTAACTTATGGCAATATAGTAGTTTGCAGCAATGCAATAGGAATCCATTTTCTTTTTTTCCAAGAGGACACAATTATGAAAACTGGTTGTTTCATCAAGGCTTTGACTGGAAGTGTATGCTTCCCTTTAAGGAGTCAATCTCAACTTGCAGAGCCAATAAAAGCCCTATGGAGAGAACTGGCCTCATGCCTTTCCTACACAGTCCCTGCACAGGGTTTCTAATTGGTGGTCAGTAAAGAATATCATTTGTTGTTGTTGTTGTTGTTTTTGAGATGGAGTCTCACTCTGTTGCCAGGCTGGAGTGCAGTGGCACGATCTCAGTCACTGCAACCTCCACCTCCTGGGTTCAAGCAATTCTCCTGCCTCAGCCTCCCAAGTGACTGGGATTACAGGTATGCACCATCACACCCGGCTAACTTTTGTGTATTTAGTAGAGATGGGGTTTCACCATGTTGGGCAGGATGGTCTTGATCTCTTGACTCGTGATCCTCCCACCTCAGCATCCCAAAGTGGTGGGATTACAGGCATGAGCCACCATGCCTGGCCAAGAATATCACTTTCTAGCAGGTCCAGGAGCTCCCAGTTTATCTTGGGACCTTAAGAGAAAAGGATCACCCAATTCACAGGTATTTGAGGATAAAAACCCATGGTTGAGCTTGGCTTTAAAAGGTCTTATTTGAGATTCCTTGTGAAACGGGAATCTATCAAAGCCAATTAAAAAGGCCTATGTTGAATTAAACATTCTTGCTGCACTTTATGCAAGCGATCAGGCCAAGTATAAGGCTAAAGTTTATTCCACAAATGACATGGCCCTATCATAATTTGTTTTAACCAAAAAGGAGGACTGGAGAGAGAAATTATGTTCCAAAGCTTATTATATATACATTTGTCATGAAATCCTAGTCTTATTAATTGTTTTTAAGATTTTGGCCTACATTTTAGACTAACTCTGCTTATTCCTGTGAATCAAGTGGTGATCTTCTGCAGCTTGAAAGAAACAAAAAGGGATGGGTAATGTAAAAATCTGAATTAATATGCTATTTCTGGGCAATTATCCTGCAAATTTTGCCAGGTAATAAAAGTGAGTAGGGTGCACATAACCCAGAGGTTTCTTTGTTTGGGAAAATAAAGCCAAGGAACTTCATAGAACCCCAAAGGGAAATTCTGTACGTTAGCAGGTAAAATTTTAGATGTAAATAATCTGCTACATCACCCTTGCAGGAATTGCTATACTCATTCTACTATTTGCAATAGAGCTACACATAGTAGCATCTTCTAACTGAATTATTTGACAGAGAGTTTCCATTGCTGTAGTATTGAGAGTTGAAGCCAGCTGGACTTCCTGGGTCAAGTGGGGACTTGGAGAACTTTTCTGTCTAGCTAAAGGATTGTAAATGTCCCAATCAGCACTCTGTAAAAACGCAACAATCCGTGCTCTGTGTCTAGCTAAAGGATTGTAAATGCACAAATCAGCACTCTGTAAAAATGCATCAATCAGCACTCTAAGTCTAGCTAAAGGATTGTAAACACACCAATCAGCACTCTGTAAAATGGACCAATCAACACTCTGTAAAATGGACCAATCTGCAGGATGTGGGTGGAAACAAATAAGGGAATAAAAACTGGCCACCCCAGACAGTGGCAGCAACCTGCTCAGGTCCCCTTCCATGATGTGGAAGCTTTGTTTTTTTGCTCTTCACAGTAAAGCTTGCTGCTGCTCATTCTTTGGGTCTGCACCACCTTTAAGAGCTGTAACACTCACTGTGAAGGTCCGTGGCTTCATTCTTGAAGTCAGCGAGACCACGAACCCAATGGAAGGAAGAAACTCTGGACACATCTGAAGGAACAAACTCCGGACACACCATCTTTAAAGAGCTGTAACACTCACTGCAAAGGTCCACAGCTTCATTCTTGAAGTCAATGAGACCAAGAACCCACTGGAAAGAACCAACTCCAGACATGTCTTGGTGACCCAGATGGGACACATCTTGGTGACCACGAAAGGACAATCGCCAAGTGCTGAGTATCATTGGACAGCTTTCACTTGCTATTCTGTCCTATTTTTCCTTAGAATTCAGGGGCTAAATACCAGGCACCTGTCACCAGTTAAAAGCAACTAGCGTGGCTGCCGGACTAAAGACAAGGGTGTCAGGCTTTCTGGAAAAGGACTCTTTAACAACCCCCAACTCTTCACAGTTGGGAGTGTTGGTTTGCCTGGAACCAGCTTCCACTTTTCTTGCATTTTGGGGTTGAGTCGAGGGTCGACAGAGAGGAAAGCCATTCAGCTCTGGGGTCCCGACAAAAAGTTGGTTGCCTCTGTAGACATGAGCGGAACTTTCAAAGTCATGTCACCCAATCAAGACTCTCCCATCTATCCTGTCTATCCTGACCCTTGTCTCCTGGGTCCTAATGCCTGTGTGACAAACTTCCTCTTGCCTCTCTTCTCCGAGGCTAGTCCCTCTTCTAAAAACCACTCCCTGTCTCTGGTGCTTTTCTAGTTTCTCCTATAAGAATGATTTCTAGTATAAACTTCAGGACTCTGTTCCTTTCTTTCTTTCTTTTTTTTAATAAAAGTTGAACTATTCATTCTCTTTTAAGTACACATCTGAGAGCACACAATGTATTTAATATCTACCTTCATTTTACCACTGAAGAGCAGACCCAATCTTTGTTCATATAGACAATTTGATCTTACATAAGCTTATCAAAATTAACACTGCATTTCTAACCAGGAAACAATTTGCTGGGCACATATTCACAAGTACATAGGCAGGACAAAGACAGTTTCAAGAGCAGCCCCTAAGGCAAACCCCAGCATATCTATACCATAGTAAGATACCACTATCAATCTATATAAGCTTACTTACAACAATGCCTATGTGAAAAGAATATAGTTATCCGTGCTTGGTGGAGTTGTGTGCTCTCCAAAAGTTAAGCAGACGGGAAGCCCAAAATACAAACTGGGACTGACAACACAAGAAAGATTCTTTCACTTAGGGGGTTAAGTAGCCCTGAAAAGAGACTTTGGAGTCAAGCAGCCGGGACTCACTTGGAACTGGTGTACTTGGTGATCACCTTGGTGCCCTGGGACAAGGCTTACTTGGGCCAGCTTGCCAGGCAGCAGCAGGCGCAGGGCCCTCTGGATCTCGTGGGACATGATGGTGGAGCACTAGTTGTAGTGCGCCACGTGGGACGCCTCTCCCATGATGCGCTAGAAGATGTCGTTGCCAAAAGAGTTCATGATGCCCATGGCCTTGGACGAGATGCCGGTGTCAGGGTGGACCTGCTTCAGCACCTTGTACATGTAGACGGAGTAGCTCTCCTTGTGGCTGTGCTTGCGCTTCTTGCCATCTTTCTTCTGGGCTTTGGTGACAGCTTTCTGGGAGCTCTTCTTGGGAGCCAGTGCGGACTTTGAGGGTTCAGGCATGGCCAGACCCAAGACCGACACTGACCCCCGAGAACGCAAGCAGAACCATAGTCTCAGGGTCTACCGGAAATGATTATGCACTTACAGAGGCCGTGCACATGACCTCTGTTCCTTTCTTTAGGCACCCGGGCTCACCAATTAGAAAGACATAATTTTTGCCCAAAGCCCCATTGGGTGGGGAGACCAACTATCCTTTTAGGATCCCTCCTCAGACAAGCAGGCCTAACAAAAGCTATTCCTGAAGCTAGGATATGGAGAGCCTCAGAAATTATATCCTTCCTATTCATATAAGTGAGGACCGAAGGTGTCACTCTTCCAACACTGAAAATCCCTTCCCTCCCTCAGGGTATGGCCCTTCACTTCATTTTTGGGGCATAACATCTTTATAGGACAGGGGTAAGGTCCCAATGCTAACAGGAGAGTGCTTAGGACTCTAAAAGATTTTTGAGAATGTATTGGTAAGGGAAACTAAATCCGATTTTTCTCAGTCCTCTTTGTGATCAAGGAGGACAGGCAAGGGTGCAGGTTTTCAAGAATGTGTTGGTAAGGGCCACTAAATCTGACCTTCCTCCGTCCTCTTTGTGGTGTAAGAGGAAAACTGGGGTTTCTGCTGCTGCATCAGTGAGCGCAATTATTCTGATCAGCAGGGTCCAGGGACTATTACACATTCTTGGGCAAGAGGGGTTTCTGCTGCTGTGATCGGTGAGCACAATTATTCTGATCAGCAGGGTCCAGGGACTGTTGCGGGTTCTTGGGCAAGCAGGGTTTCTGCTGCTGCATCAGTGAGCACAACTATTCCAATCAACAGGATCCAGGGACCATTTAGGTTATTGGGTGGGGGGGTGGGTGGAGGTGGACAAACCAAAACCGGGAGCAGTTTTTTCTTTCAGATGGGAAGCACTCAGGCATCAATAGGCTCACCCTTGAAATGCATCCTAAGTCCTTGGGACCAATTTGACCCACAAACTCTGAAAAAGCAGCAGCTCTTTTTTTCTGCACTATGGCCTGGCCCCAGTATTCTCTCCCTGATGGGGAAAAATGGCCACCTGAGGGAAGTATAAATTACAATACTATCCTGCAGTTGTCAGATAGTAAACTTTTCTGTAAGAGGGAAGGCAAATGGAGTGAAATACCTTATGTCCAAGCTTTCTTTTCATTGAAAGAGAACCCACAATTATGCAAAACTTGCAATTTGCATCCCACAAGAGGACCTCTTAGCTTACCCCCATATCCTAGCCTCCCTATAGCTCCCTTTCCTGTTAATGATAAGCCTCCTCTAATCTTCCCCACCCAGAAGGAAACAAGCAAAGAAATCTCCAAGGGACAACAAAAACTCCTTGGCTATTGGTTATGTCCCCTTCAAGCTGAAGGGGGAGGAGCATTTGGCCCAACCTACATGTCCCCTTCTCCCTCTCTGATTTAAAGCAGATCAAGGTAGACCTGGGAAAGTTTTCAGATGATCCTGATAGGTACATAGATGTCCTACAGGGTCTAGGGCAAACCTCTGATCTCACTTGAAGAGATGTCACACTATTGTTAGATCGGACCCTGGCCATTAGTGAAAAGAATGCAGCTTTAGTTGCAGCCCGAGAGTTTGGAGATACCTGGTATCTTAGTCAAGTAAATGATAGAATGAGAGCCGAAGAAAGGGACACATTCCCTACCAGTCAGCAAGTCATCCCCAGTATGGATCCGCACTGGGACCTCGACTCAGATCACGGGGACTGGAGTTACAAACATATGTTGACCTGTGTTCTAGAAGGACTAAGGAGAATTAGGAAAAAGCCCATGAATTATTCAATCATGTCCACCATAACTCAGGGAAAGGAAGAAAATCCTTCTGCCTTCCTTGAGCAGCTACAGGAGGGCTTAAGAAAATATACTCCCCTGTCACCCAACTCACTCGAGGGTCATTTGATCCTAAAAGATAAGTTTATTACCCAATCAGCCATAGCTATCAGGAGAAAGCTCCAAAAGTGAGCCCTGGGCCCTGAACAAAATTTGGAGGCATTATTAAACCTGGCAACCTCAGTGTTCTATAATAGGGACCAAGAGGAACAGGCTGAAAGGGAAAAGTGAGATCAGAGAAAGGCTACAGCCTTAGTCATGGCTCTCAGACAAAAAAACCTTGGTGATTCAGAGAGGACAGAAAATGGCTAATCTTGATTTTAAGGGCTAATCACCCGGTAGGGCTTGTTACCATTGTGGTTTGCAAGGACACCTTAAAAAAAGATTGTCCAACAAGAAACAAGCTGCCCCCCTCGCCCACGTCCACTATGCTGAGGCAATCACTGGAAGGTGCACTGCCCCAGTGGACAAAGTTTCTCTGGGCTAGAAGTCCCCAACCAGATGATCCAACAACAGGACTAAGGGTGTCTGGGGCAAGAGCCAGCTCATGTCATCACCCTCACTGAGCCCCGGGTAAGTTTAACCCTTGAGGTCCAGGAAATTGACTTCCTCCTGGACACTGGCACGGCTTTCTCAGTGTTAATATCCTGTCCCAGACAGCTGTCCTCAAGGTCCGTTACCATCTGAGGAATCCTGGGACAGCCTGTAATCAGGTATTTCTCCCACCTCCTTAGTTGTAATTGGGAGACTTTTTTCTTTTCACATGCCTTTCTTGTTATGCCTGAAAGTCCCATACCCTTATTAGGGAGGGATATATTAGCCACAGCTGGAGCTATTATCTACATAGGGAAAAAGTTACTCATTTGCTCTCCCCTGCTTGAGAAGGGAATCAAACCTGAAGCCTGGGCATTGGAAGGAACAAGCTCAAGCTCCAGCCTTAAGCCTTCTCATGGGACAAAACTTCTCTTTATACTTCACAGAGAGAGCAGGAATAGCTTTTAGGGTCCTTTCTCAGACTCGTGGGACAACCCCACAACCAGTGGCTTACCTAAGTAAGGATATTGTTATACTAGCAAAAGGCTGGCCTCACTGTTTACGGGTAGTTGTGGTGGTGGCCATCTTAGTGTCAGAGGCTTTCAAAATAATACAAGGAAAGGATCTCACTGTCTGGACTACTCATGACCTAAATGGAATACTAGGTGCCAAAAGAAGTTTATGTCTATCAGACAAACCACCTGCTTAGATACCAGGCGCTACTCTTTGAGGGACTGGTGCTTCAAATATGCACATGTGCAGCCCTCAACCCTGCCATTTTTCTCCCAAAGGATGATGAACCAGTCAAGCATGACTGCAACAAATTATAGCCCAGACTTATGCCACCCAAGAGGATCTCTTAGAAGTCCCCTTAGCTAATCCTGACCTTAACCTATATACTGATAGAAGTTCACTTGTGGAGAATGGGATACAAAGGGCAGGTTATGCCATAGTTAGTGATGTAACAGTACTGGAAAGTGAGTCTCTTTCCCTAGGGACCAGTGCCCAGTTAGCAGAACTAGTAGCACTTACCCAAGCCTTAGAACTGGGAAAGGGAAAAAGAATAAATGTGTATACAGATAGCAAGTATGCTTATCTAATCCTACATGTCCATGCTGAAATATGGAAAGAAAAGGAGTTTCTAACCTCTAGGGGAACCCCATTATATACCACAAGGAAATCATGGAGTTACCGCATGCAGTGCAAAAACCCAAGGAGATGGCAGTCTTACACTGCCAAATCCATCAAAAAGGGGAAGGAGAGGGGAGAACAGCAGCATAAGTGGCTGGCAGAGGCAGGGAAAGACCAGCAGAAAGAAAAGAGAGAAAGAGACAGAGAGAGAGAGGAAGAGACAGAGACAAAGAAGGAGTCAAAGAGAGAGAAAGAGAGAGAAAGAGAGATAGAAAAAGTAAAGAAAAAACAGTATATCCTATTCCTTTAAAAGCCAGGGTAAATTTCTGTCTACAAAGCCAAGGCATATTCTTCTTATGTGGAAAACTTCAACCTATATCTACCTCTTAGATAGTTTGCAAGAAATAATGAAATCTATCCTTACTCTACAATCCCAAATAGGCTCTTTGGCAGCAGTGACTCTCCAAAACCACTGAGGCCTAGACCTCCTTACTGCTGAGAAAGGAGGACTCAGCACCTTCTTAGGGGAAGAGTGTTGTTTTTACACTAACCAGTCAGGGATAGTAAGAGATGCCACCCCAAGTTTACAGGAAAAGGCTTCTGAAATCAGACAACGTCTTTCAAACTCTTATACCAACCTCTGGAGTTGGGTGACATGACTTCTCCCCTTTCTAGGTCCCGTGACAGCCATCTTGCTATTACTTGCCTTTGGGCCTTGTATTTTTAACCTTGTCAAATTTGTTTCCTCTAGGATTGAGGCCATCAAGCTACAGATAGTCTTACAAGTGGAACCCCAAATGAGCTCAACTAATGACTTCTACTGAGGACCCCTGGATTGACCTACTGGGCCTTTGGCTGGCCTAGACAGTTCCCCTCTGGAAGACACTACCACTGCAGGGCCTCTTCTTCACCCCTATCCAGCAGGAAGTTGCTACAGCAGTCATTGCCCAATTCCCAACAGCAGTTGGGGTGTCCTGTTTAGAGGGGTGATTGAGAGTTGAAGCCAGCTGGACTTCCTGGGTCAAGTGGGGACTTGGAGAACTTTTCTGTCTAGCTAAAGGATTGTAAATGCACCAATCAGCACTCTGTAAAATGGACCAATCAGCAGGACATGGGTAGGGACAAATAGTAAAAGGTGGCCACCTCAGCCAGCAGCGGAAACCTGCTTGGGTCCCCTTCCATGCTGTGGAAGATTTGTTCTTTCACTCTTCACAATAAATCTTACTGCTGCTCATTCTTTGGGTCCACACCACATTTAAGAGCTGTAACACTCACCACAAAGGTCCGTGGCTTCATTTTTGAAGTCAGCAAGACCATGAATCCACCAGGAGGAAGAAACTCTGGACACATCTGAAGGAACAAATTCCAGACACACTATCTTCAAGAGCTGTAGCACTCATTGCAAAGGCCTGCAGCTTCATTCTTGAAGTCAGTGAGACCAAGAAGGAACCAACTCCGGACACAGTATTTTGCTTAATTATTATCCTTATAACAGGGATAATAGTTACCAACAAAGAGGAAGCATCAAAGTTTTACTATCACTGAGTCTGCAAGGACTTTTTATTGGATTTAGTGATTACATCACACCCTTTAGCACTTACAGTATCAGTCATTGCCCATTTGTACAACAAGACTAATTGCTAGGTCTATCCCAAATGGTTTCCTCAGTTCAATAACACTAAGGAACATGCACTATAGTAGCAATGTTCTCCAACTATTATTTTTAAAGTCTACTGACATGGCTGCATCATCTGGGGATATTCCTAACCTAGGTTCCTTTTTAGGAAGTACACTATCTCAGACATGCCGAACAAAGAGGTCTATCATTTCCATACTCTCATATGGAAATTTAACTGAAAGAGAAGATTGGGGAGGGCATGCACATGACAATCCCATCTTAGAAAGACTATGGATGGGGAATTCTATAACCAGAGGCCTCTTCTGATTTGCTGGTATTCCTCTCTTTGAAAGGCCAGTACTTTTCTATTATGATGCAATCCAGATGAAAGGCAACAGTAGGAGTCATAGAAGCACAAAATCAATCCATAGACTCTTTAGGCTCAGCAGTAGCACAGAATAGATGGGCCCTGGATGTCCTTACAGCTGAGGTAGGTGGTACCTGTGCAGTCTTACATGAAACATGCTGCTTCTGGATCAACACCTCTAGTCAAGTTGAAGAAAACCTACAGGTGCTTAAAGATCAAGTGAAAATCATTGACAGATTAAGAGAAAATGCAGGCTCCAGTCCTGGATGGCTACAATCCCTCTTTAATAAATTCCAGTCTTCACTGTGGAACTGGTTAGCTCCATCATTAAGCCCCCTCTTGCTCATATATTTTATATTAATGTTTGGAACTTGTCTACTCAATACTATAACTCGAATTGTTTCCTCTTGCCTAGAAGCAATGAAACTAAATGGTGCTGCACACTGAGCCACACATGGACACACCTTTCTTCCAAGGACCCTTAGATCGATTCCAGGAGGAGTCCTAGCTGCGGTTCCCCACACAATGCCTCTTTTCAGCAGGAAGTAGCCAGAAAGAGTCATCACCCAGTACCCAGTAACAGCAGTTAGGGTTACCACTCCAGAGAAGAGAATGATATAGGAGCTAAGAAGGAATTACTTAGGCAGATAGCAAGGGCATGGGAGTCCTTGGTAAGGCTTTTCTTTTTAATTAAAAACAGCCCCAAATTATTTTCTAAGAAAGAACAGCCTGCAAGCTGGGAGCTTGCACAGGTGAATGCCAGCAGGAACTAAGGACTAGGCATTTTGAAAATAGTGGCTCCATCTTCCCTTCTCTGCCAGCTACGTGTACTGTAAAGGAGCAGACAAGATGGCACTGATCAACGGAAAGCTTATTTGCATAAGACAATTAGGGTGGGGCAACCAGCCTTCCCCACACACTATGTAGACGTCATATCTGATTGAACCAATATGTAAGCCCTATGTAAATCAGACACCACCTTTTCCAGCCTGCCTATAAAATCTGCTGCAGTCTGTTGCCTCCCCCTTTTTTTGGACATCTGTCTCTCTTTTGCAAAGAGCAGCTCTCCTCTCTCCTTTCTTCTATTAAACTTTCCACGCCTCAGCCCACCCACATGTGTCTGTGTCCTCAATTCTGTCTCAGCGTGTGACAACAAATCCATCTGTCCTGGACTTTTTTAAAAAAAAAAAATACCATTTTAATCTCTCTGCTTGTTATTGGTCTGTAATCAGAGTTTCTATTTCATCCTGGTTTAATCTAGGAGGGTTGTATATTTCCAGATCAGTATTCCTCTTCTTTAGGTTTTCCAGTTTGTGGATGTTAAAGTGTTCATAGTAGCCTTGAATGATCTTTTATATTTCTGTGGTATCAGTTGTAATATTTCCCATTTCATTTCAATTGAGCTTATTTGGATCTTCTCTCTTTACTTCTTGGTTAATCTCTCTAATGGTCTATCAATTTTGTTTACCTTTTCAAATAACCACCTTATTGCTTAATTATCTTTTCTAATTTTTTTGTTTGTTTCAATTTCATTTAGTTCTGCTCTAATCTTTGTTATTTCTATTCTTCTGCTGGGTTTGGGTTTCATTTGTTCTTGTTTCTCTAGCTCCTTGAGGTGTGGCCTTGGATTGTGCTCTTTCAGATTTTTGGATGTAGGTGTTAATGCTATGAACTTTCTTCTTAGCTCAGCTTTTGCTGTATCCCAGAGGTTTTGGTAGGTTGTGTCACTATTATCATTCATTTCAAAGAACTTTTAAATTTCCATCGCAATTTCATTGTTGACTCAATGATCATTCAGGAACAGATTATTTAATTTCCATATATTTGCATGGTTTTGATGGTTTATTTTGGAGTTGTTTTCATTTTATTCCACTGTGGTCTGAGAGAGTACTTGATATAATTTTGATTTTCTTAAATTTATTGAGACTTGTTTTGTGGACTATCATATGGTCTATCTTGGAGAATGTTCCATGTGCTGATGAATGGAATGTATATTCTGCAGTTATTGGGTAGATATTGGGTAGAATGTCCTGTAAATATCTATTAAGGATATTTGTTCTGAGATATAGTTTAAGTTCATTGTTTCTTTCTTTCTTGTCTTTTCTTTCTTTCTTTTTTTTTTGAGACAAGGTCTCATTGTATCACCCAGACTGGAGTGCAATGTCACAGTCTTGGCTCACTGCAGCCTCTGTCTCCTGGGTTCAAGCAATTCTCCTGCCTCAGCCTCCCAAATAGCTGGGATTACAGGCATGCGCCACCACACCCAACTCATTTTTGTAGTTTTAGTAGAGGCAGGGTTTCGCCATGTTGGCCAGGCTGGTCTCAAACTCCCAACCTCAAGTGATCCACCCGCTTCGGCCTCCCAAAGTGGTGGGATTACAGGCATGGGCCACTGTGCCTGGCCTGTGTCTTTGTCGACTTTCTGTCTTCATGAGCTGTCTAGTGCTGCCAGTGGAGTATTTAAACTCCTCACTATTATTGTGTTGCTGTATATCTCATTTCAGAGGTCTAGTAGTAATTGTTTTATAATTTTGGAAGCTCCAGTGTTAGGTGCATGTATGTTTAAGATTGTGATATTTTCCTGTTGCACTAGTACTTTTATCATTATATTAATATCCCTCTTTGTCTTAGTTAACGGTTGTTGCTTTAAAGTCTGTTTTGTCTGATATAAGAATAACTACTTCTGCTTGCTTTTGGTTTTCATTTGCATGGAATATCTTTTCCACCCCTTTGCCTTAAGTTTATGTGAGTCCTTATGCTTTAGGTGAGTCTCTTGAAGACAGCAGGTACTTGAGTGAACTGTTATTCATTCTGCCATTCTGTATCTTTTAAGTGGAGCATTTAGGCCACTTACATTGAACATTAGCATTGAGATGTGAGGTACTATTCTATTAATTGTGCTACTTGCTGCCTGAATACCCTTTTTTCATTGTGTTATTGTTTTATAGGCCCTGTGAGATTTATGCTTTAAGGAAGTTCTATTTTTGTATATTTCAAGGTTTTGTTTCAAGATTTAGAACTTTTAGCAATTCTTGTAGTACTGGTTTTGTAGTGATGAATTCTCTCAGCATTTGTTTGTCTGAAGAAAATTTTATCTTTCCTTCATTTACGAAGCTTAGTTTTACTGGATACAAAGTTCTTGGATGATAGTTGTTTTGTTTAAGGAGGCTAAAGGTAGAACCCCAATTCATTCTAGGTTGTAGGGTTTCTGCTGAGAAATCTGCTGTTAATCTGATAGGTTTTCCTTTATAGGTTACTTGATGATTTTACCTCACAGATTTCTTTGCTTGATTTTAGATAACCTGATGACTATGTGCCTAGATGATGATCTTTTTGTGATGAATTCCCTGGGTGTTCTTTTTTTTTTTTTTTTTTTTTGAGATGGAGTCTCGCTCTGCCACCCAGGCTGGAGTGCAGTGGCCGGATCTCAGCTCACTGCAAGCTCTGCCTCCTGGGTCTACGCCATTCTCCTGCCTCAGCCTCCTGAGTAGCTGGGACTACAGGCGCCCACCACCTCCCCTGGCTAGTTTTTTTTTTGTTGTATTTTTTAGTAGAGACGGGGTTTCACTGTGTTAGCCAGGATGGTCTCGATCTTCTGACCTCGTGATCCGCCCGTCTCGGCCTCCCAAAGTGCTGGGATTACAGGCTTGAGCCACCACGCCCGGCCCCTGGGTGTTCTTTGAGCTTCTTGTATTTGGATGTCTAGATCTCTGGTAAGGTCAGCGAAGTTTTCCTTGATTATTCCTTCACATAAGTTTTCCAAACTTTTAGATTTCTCTTCTTCCTCAGGAGCACCAATTACTCTTAGAATTGGTTGTTTAACATAATCCTAAACTTCTTGGAGGCTTTGTTTCACTTTTTTGATGCTTTTCTCTTAGTCTTTGTCTGATTGGGTTAATTTGAAAGCTTTGTCTTTGAATTCTGAAATTCTTTCGTCTACTTGTTTGATTCAGTTGTTGAAACTTTACAGTGTATTTTGCATTTCTATAAGTGTGTCTTTCATTTCCAGAAGTTGCAATTGTTTTTTATTTATGATATCTACTTCCCTGGAGATTTTTTCATCCATATCCCATATTTTTGTTTAATTTATTTAAGTCATTTTTCACTTTTCTTTGGTGCCTCCTTGATTAGCTTAATAATTGACCTTCTGAATTCTTTTTCTGGCAATTCAGAGATTTCATTTTGGTTTGGACCCATTGCTGGTGATCTAGTGTGATCTTTTTGTGGTGTTGTAGAACCTTGTTTTGTCATATTACCAGAATTCCTTTTCTGCTTCCTTCTCATTTGGGTAGACTATGTCAAAGGGAAGATCTGGAACTCAAGGGCTGCAGTTCAGATTATTTTGTCCCATGGGGTACTCCCTTAATGTGGTGTTCTTCTCCTTACCCTAAGGGTGGGGCTTCCTGAGAGCCAAACTACAGTGATTGCTTTTGCTCTTCTGGGTCTAGCCATGCAGCAAAGCTACTGGGCTCCAGGCTGGTACTGGGGGGTGCCTGCAAAGAGTCCTGTGATGTGATCCATCTTCAGGTCTCTCAGCCATGGATACCAGCACCTGCTCCAGTGGAGGTAGCAGGAGAGTGAAGTGGACTCTGTGAGAGTCCTTGCTTGTAGTTTTGTTTAGTGTGCTGGTTTTCTCAAATGCCAGTTGTGCTAGCAGTGAAGTTGTCATGTGGACAGACTCATGACCTCTGGTTATCCAGGATATTACAGGCAGTAGAATTAGCTGTTGTTTTTTCCTTCCTTGGAGCAGGATTGTTTGTTATGAGTTACTGTAACAGCTTGAGTGTGTTGGTCCAGCAAGGAGATGGCACTTTCAAGAGAGCATCAGCTATGGTAATATAGGTGATACAAGCTTGCCCTAAGGTCGTGTGAATAAATATTCAGGTTTCTCAGGGGATGGGCAGGGCCAGAGAGCTCTCATGAGTTTATGCCTTTGGCCTTTGGCTACCGGGGGGGGGGGTACAGAAAGACGATCAGGTGGGGGCAGCCTTAGGTGTGTCTGGGCTCAGTCTTCTTGGGGAGGGCTTACTGTAGTCACTGTGGGGGATGGGGAAGTGGTTCTCAGGCCAATGGAGTTATGTTCCAAGGGGTATTACTGTTACCTCTGCTGCTTCTCACAGGTCATCAGGAAAGTGGGGGAAAGCTGGCAGTAACAGCCCTCACCCAGTTCCCAGGCAGCCAGCAAGGCCAATCTCACTCCAGCCCGCTGTGCTTCCACAACAGCCAACAGAGCCAAATTTACATCCAGGCCTTCACCCAGGGCTGAGATCTTGCCCAAGGCGAGCCTCGTCCTCCCTGCTGAGAAAGCAAGTAGGGTTTTCATGCTTTGCCCCTCCCTGGCTGCCAAGGCTTTTGTGTTCGTATCTGCATTTCCTGTTCACTCCCTCAGATTCTGCCCAGGAAAATTTGCACTTGATCAAAATTACTACAGAGTCCAGCTGGAGGTCTCCTTCTCCCTGTGACCCTTCCCCAAATCCACTGACTCTTGTCCCCAAGGACCCGTCTGAGATAAAATCAGAAATGGCTTCCCTGGGGACAAGCAGTGCCTATAGGGCTCTTCTCGCTGTTTCTTCTACTTTTATATTTTTCTCTGCTCGACAGTGGGATTATCAATCATCATGAGAGTTAGCAAGTGCTCCTGGGAAAGTGGGAACAAACTGGGGTATGGAGGGGCTTCTTAATGGGTATTTCTAAAGTGCAATGATTTATGATTTTTTTTTCTTCACTTAAACAGCTCCTATACCCTGAAATTAGGAGAGTTAAATACATAGACTGTGCCATATTAAAATGTTAGTTTCATTATGTTTTTGTGCCAGGTCTTCTTTTTAAAAAAAAAAAATTAGAAAAGTATTTATGGAATTGCAATAGATAGCACATGAAGTACCTGTATAGAATGTGTATTTTTATTTCACATGTAGTTTATTTTGAACACTGTAATTCATAAAGCAAAATCTGTATGTAGTGCTTGTCAGGCCTCTGAGCCCAAGCCAAGCCATCTCATCCCCTGTGACTTGCATGTATACCCCCACATGGCCTGAAGTAACTGAAGAATCACAGAAGAAGTGAAAATGCCCTGCCCCACCTTAACTGATGACATTCCACCACAAAAGAAGTGAAAATGGCTGGTTCTTGCCTTAAGATGATATTATCTTGTGAAATTCCTATTCCTGGCTCATCCTGGCTTAAAAAGCTCCCCCACTGAGTACCTTGTAACCCCCACTCCTGCCCACCAGAGAACAACTCCCCTTTGACTGTAATTTTCCTTTACCTACCCAAATCCTATAAAACAGCCCCACCCTTATCTCCCTTCGCTGACTCTCTTTTTGGACTCAGCCCGCCTGCACCCAGGTGAAAAAAACAGCCATGTTGCTCACACAAAGCCTGTTTGGTGGTCTCTTCACACGGACGTGCATTACAGTGCTAAGTTTCTCAAGGATTTGATCATGAATGCTTTGGCTGCCTTAGGTGTGGGAATTAGAAAATTGAATGGAGCCTTGTTCTGCTTCTTGCTCTGTAACACATGTCTTGTATTAAACACTAAAAAATCCCTAAATAACACAGGCTAACCAAGTCCCGGTTAGCCATGTTCATGCCAGGTTGTGCTCCACTGAGGTCCATTTTGGACAAGCCCAACTGTACCATTATGGTCGAATCTGTTTTATGAGGGACAATATCAGACTAGAGATAATGTCCTGATAATTTGGATGAAGATGGTGAGGGATACTGAAATCGTGGCATTTGGGGGATGGCTGAAGGAACTGGGAATGTTAGATGAGGAAGGGAGAAGATTCATTATGCTCTGTCTCATCTCTGGATGTTTGGAAACTCGTTTCCTCTGTGCAATTGATCCCCTCCTCTTTGACTAACTCTTACCATCCATCAGCCTAGCTATCTCTTCCTCTAGGAAAGCTTCTGTGACACAGTAAGAGAGGATTAGGTGACACTTCTATACACCTCCTTAACTCGATGTCATCCTAGTGATAGTATTTATCTCTCAGGCTCATTCACTTGTTTATCTTCCACTGGTCCATGAAAAGGCCCTCATCTAGTTCTTTGCTGTAAACCCATCCTTTAACACTGAGCCTGCTTAAAGTGGGTGTATTGGAATGAATGAATGGATGAACGAGTGAATGATATGATTGTTGTCTTTGCACATACAAAAACCTGAGATGTGGGAATGATTACAGATTTATTCTGTGTTTGTCCAGCAAGAAGCTGTTGTAAGGGTAAACTGAGGCTGGAGCCAAACTGGGAATGAAGACACAAGGCAAATGGCAGTGAGAATAGCTTTTATTAGGGCTTGCGGGTGAGGTTCCTTGGTCCAAAGGCATGGGCTGAGAAAGTCGCGCTGAGAGAGGAGGGTAGGGGCTTCTTATAGCCTGAGAGGTAGGGAAGCTGGTTGTGCAAACAGGGCCTGGGGGGTCTTGAAACTACTAGGGCAGGAATAGAGTAAGGGTCACGAGGAAGGGGTCTTTGGAAACTGTTAACTGAAACTGCTGTTTACGAACTTGTGGAATGCAGGTGAGCTGCAGGTCATGGGGGAATGTGGTTGCCCAGCCAGAACCTCTGACGTATATAAGTCTGAAGGTGTGTTCAAAGAGGAAGGGAAGTCTCGAACAAAGGGCCTGCTTGAACAAAGGGCCTGCTACGCCTAGTGGCGCCGCCATGTCGGTATAGATCCCTGCCTAACATTCTGACCTCTTTCTAATAAGAAAAAGGGGCAACGTGTTCATCTGGCTGCTTCCTGCTGTTATGGGTTGTCGTGGGGTTTTTTGGAGGTTGGAACTCAGGTGTAGGGATGGAGCAGCATCTGATTGAAAGTGATCTGGGAAACTTCTTTTATGTGGTTCTGGATGAAGCAGAGGACACAAAGAGCTATGAGTAGCAAGAAGCCAATGATTAGTAAGGGGCTTAGAAAGGGTAGGACTTAACCGGCCACAGATGACTGCCACCACCTAAGTGAGGGCCTTGATCTGAGGTTTTTCTGGTGGAGTCTTTCCTGAATCTTTTCTAGAGTGAGGAGATTGGTTTCTACTAGTCCTGACTCATTGATGTAGTGTTCGGCCGGGAGGGGAAAAGGAGGGGGTTAGGTTAGAGGAGTTAAAAGGGCTGGGTAAGGGTACTGCAACCAGTGGGGGCTTATTCAAGGCTGCACACAAGAAACAACGAGAGATGTTGTGTACCTCGGCCATGGGTACCACTTGAGCCCCTTCCATGACTAAGGTTAGCCAGGAAAAAGGGTTGCTGCTGTCCTGGGGCTTGCTGCCTGGGCTAGAGCTGAGATGGCTTCCTCCTGTTGTCTGATGTCAGAGGCCAGGCTGACAAGGCTGCTTACAACCTTGATGTAGGCCTTAAAGATCCTGAGTCGGGCCACGGGATAAGACTCACTGTGCCCACCAGTCCTAGGAAGGACAAGATCTCTTCCGCATCCTGAGGAAGCTGGAGAGTTTCAATGAGGCTTATTCTATCTGCTGTGAGGCTTTTTGTAGTGGGCGTGAGGAGTATGCCTAGGTAGGTGACAGAAGGGCTGCAAAGTTGAGCCTTAACCAGGGTAACCTGATAACCTCGGTAGCCTAGAAAATTTAAAAGTGTAGCAGTATCTGCAAGGGAGCACTCCTAGGAAGGACTACATAGTAATAAGTCATCGACATACTGCAATAGTGTGCTGTGGGTCAGGGGACAGAGGACAACATCCTGTGCCAGTGCCTGTCCGAAAAAATGGGGGCTATCATGGAACCTTTGAGGCAAAACAGTCCAAGTCAGCTGGGAAGAAATATGAGTGTCTGGATCTTCCAATGTAAAAGCAAACAGAAAGTGGCAGTCTGGGTGTAGAGGGATGGTAAAGAAGGCATCCTTCAGGTCAAGGACAGTGAAATGGGTGGTGTCAGGAGGAACGCACGAGAGGAGTGTATATGGATTAGGAACAACGGGAAAGGTAGGGACTACTGCCTCATTGATGAGGCGTAGGTCCTGCATGAGATGATAGGCCCCAGAGCTTTTTCGTACAGGCAGGATAGGAGTATTGCATGGTGAGTTGGCGGAACTAGAATGTGCTGCTGGAGCAGGCATGTAATGATGGGTTTTAGTCCTTGTCAGCGTTCAAGGGAGATAGGGAACTGGGGCCCAGAGGGAAACTTAGAAGGGTCTTTTAGCCGGATGTGGACCGGAGTGTGGTGCTGGGCAATGATTGGGGTGGAGGTGTCCCACACTTTAGGGTTAATGGGGACTGGAAACGGGAGTCGGGGGTCAGCCTGGTGGGGTTTTTCAGGTGAGAGAAGGGGGAAGAGGAACGCGAGGTGTGGGGAGGGGTTGGGTTGGAAGTGAACCGAGGCCCCTAGCTTGGAGAGGAGATCTCATCCTAACAAGGGGACTGGGCACGAAGGAATGATAAGAAATGAGTGTGAGAAGAGGGAGCCATCCAGGTGGCAAGACAGAGGAGGAGTCTGGCGGTAGGTGGAGGGAGTGCCGTCAATTCCCATGACTGTGACAGTGGAGGGGTGGCTGGGGCCACTGAAGGAAGGCAAAACAGAGTAGGTAGCCTCCGTGTCCATAAGGAAGGATATGGACTTACCCACTACCTGGAGCATAACCCTGGGCTCGGCAAGAGTGAGAGGGGTCCCCGAATCTGGGCCTCTTCAATCTTCCTCTGTGTTGAGGAGCTGGAAGGCGCCTCCAATACCTGGAGGAGGGTCGTCACGTGGAGGCGCAATAACTGTCCTTAGGTTGGGGCAGTCTGACCTCCAGTGGCCATCTGCTGACAGTTCGAACAGGGGTGAGCTGGCTCCTTTGGGTTAGGGCACTACCTGGCCCAGTGGCTGTCGTTGCCGCACTTGAAGCAGGCACCAGGTAGCGCTCAAGTAGTACCTCTTTTCTGGGAGCTCCTGGAGCCGGCCAGCCTCAGGGCTGCTACCAAGGCCTGGGTTTGGAGTTACCTTCTGTTTTAGCCTGGCCTGTCATTGGGCCTCAGCTGCTTCCTCCCTGGAGCTGTAGACCTTGAAGGCCAGTTTGACTAAATCCTGGATGGGAGTTTGAGGGCCTTCCTCCGCCTTTTAAAATTTTTTTTGGATATCAGGGGCCGACTAAGAAATGAAATATGAAGCTAAGATGGCTCCTCCTGAAGGGGAGGTAGGGTCAAGGAGGGTGTCCTGAATAAGTGCCTCAGTCAGCCAGTTAAGAAAAACGGCCAGATTTTCATCTGTGCCTTGGACTACCTCCTTTAATTTGTTAAAGATTTGTCAGAGGCTGCCTGCATGCCATCATATCTCGGTGGCGGTGGCCTGCCTGACCAACCTGCTAGTCCTAGTTGGGCTCAGCTGAGGGCACCGTCTCAGTGCCAACTGGCATGGCATGGTCAGTTAAATGAACCTGGTCAGCGTGCTGCCTGGCTGCCTCTAGGATATGCTCCCGTTCCTCAGGGGACAGGGTTGAGGTCATAACAACAAGGGGATCATGCCAGGTGAGGTCATACACCTGGCACAGGTATCTGAACTTTTTGAAATACTGAGTGGGGTTGGCTGAGAAAGAGCCTACATGCTCTTCAATCTTAGACAAGTCTGCCAGTGAAAACAGCACATGGACCCGGACTACTCCTTTGGTGCGTGCCACCTCTCGCAAGGGACACAGGAGGTCGGTCCTGGACTGAGTGTGGGCTGAGACAGGTGAGGAAGGGGAGGAGGTGGAGGTAGGGGAGACAGAATCTGTCAGGTTTGGTAAGGGCACAGGAGGGGTGGAAGGGAGGGGAGGCATTGACGAGGACGAGGATAATGGTTGGTCAGGGTAAGGAGGAGGTTGGGTGGGAGACCGGAGGGGTGGCCGGGATAGGGTGTCAGGAGGCTCCAAAAAAGAGGAGGAATCATCCCTCTCCTTGCTCGAGGGAAGAGACTTTGTGAGTAGGACCTGAGCTAACGAGCATTGGGCACAGAGATCTGGGCGAGAACGCAAGTCCCAAAAAGCTTGAACATAGCGTATCTCGTGCCATTTACCTAGTCTCTTGCAGAAGTTGGTCAAATCTGTGAGAATGTTAAAGTCTAGAGTCCCTTCTGCAGGCCACTGAGACTGATTATCCAGTTTATATTGCAGCCATGCTATCGTGCAGAAGAAAATGAGCTACTTTCGTCTTATGTCTTGGCTGAGACTTAAAGTCTGGAGATTAGCCAAGAGGCACCCCAGAGGAGATTTTCGGTT
The DNA here is from genome assembly GCF_009764315.1 of Trachypithecus francoisi. Taxonomy (NCBI): domain Eukaryota; kingdom Metazoa; phylum Chordata; class Mammalia; order Primates; family Cercopithecidae; genus Trachypithecus; species Trachypithecus francoisi. Next base: position 3,110,099 of record NW_022681472.1, read on the forward strand.
TGGTTTGGACTGGGTAGTTCCCATGGTCTCAAGGCGGGCAGTCTGGAGGCAATGGGAGCGTCCTCTCACTGCCACTCAGAGTGCGGGGTACGGTGGCTTCCGGGGAGGTTGGACGTCTCCTAGTCCCCGGTGCCGAGGTCACAGTTGACCGGAGAGAGCCCCTGATGTGGCCGTACGTTTTGGACAGGGACTCCTGGAGGGAGCCTTCAGGATGGGGGAAGAACTTACACAGCAGTGATCGAATTGAGTCTTAAATTCGGTGAGATGGCTCCAGGCTTGAGGAGGGGATCCCAGCTCAGGGAGAGGAGAGCCTGCCCGACCTAGCAGGGGTCCGGGGAGGGGTATCCTCCCGGGTTTCGGCACCAAATGTAAGGGTAAACTGAGGCTGGAGCTGAACCGGGAACAAAGACACAAGGCAAATGGCAATGAGAATAGCTTTTATTAGGATTCATGGGTGAGGTTCCTCGGTCCAAAAGTGCGGGCCGAAGAAGTCGTGCTGAGGGAGGAGGGTAGGGGCTTTTTATACCTGAGAGGTAGGGAAGCTGGTTGTGCAAACAGGGCCTGGGGGGTCTTGAAACTACTAGGGCAGGAATTGAGTAAGGGTCACGAGGAAGGGGTCTTTGGAAACTGTTAACCGAAACTGCTGTTTACGAACTTGTGGAATGCAGGTGAGCTGCAGGTCATGGGGGAGTGTGGTTGCCCAGCCGAAACCTCTGACTTATGTAAGTCTGAAGGTGTGTTCAAAGAAGAAGGGAAGTCTCGAACAAAGGGCCTGCTATGCCGAGTGGTGCCGCCATGTCGGGTGTAGATCCCTGCATAACAGCTGTTATATTAATGGATGGAAGTTACATGAGTCTGATTTTACTTCAACACAAAGAAGAACTTTCCAAAAATTAGAACTTTTGAGAAATACAAGGGCAGGCAGACAGGTCCCCATTCCAGTAGAAGACAGTTGGTCAACTGTCAAGAATAATGTCAAAGAGCTTAGTCTAAGGTGACCTAGGGGTCTTGCAAATTGCATAGTCTATGAACCCAGGGATGTTTTTCTCCATGAGTGTTCCTGTGGGACTCAAGACAGTGAGAAGTCACCAGGTGTTAATTAGAGGGAAAAAGTACTCCAGGTAGAAGGTTAAGCAGGTTTCCTCACTGAAGGCTATGTCAGAGCTTTGGTATGTAAATTGCTGTGATCTTCAAGAAGGGCATAGACAGCCAGTTGCAGTGGCTCAGGCCTGTAATTGCAGCTCTTTGGGAGGCCAAGGCAGGTGGATCACCTGAGGTCAGGAGTTCGAGACCAGCCTGACCAACATGGAGAAACCCTGTCTCTACTAAAAATAAAAATTAGCCAGGCATGGTGGCGCATGTCTGTAATCCCAGCTACTCGGGAGGCTGAGGCAGGAGAATCACTTGAACGAAGACAGAGGTTGCAGTGAGCTGGGCTGAGATCATACCATTGAACTCTAGCCTGGGCAACAGAAGCAAAACTCCATCTTAAAAAAAAACACCCCCCCCCCCCAAAAAAAGCAGGGCATATACTATTCATCACTCCAAACTCTGATTAAGAAACTTCATTTTAATGAAATATTGTGGTACAAGTGTTCTGCAGGACTTACTTTGGGAAACCAATCTACATCCATAATTACCAAACTGGGATCCATATAGAGAGTTACTATGATAGAACAACCTGGGGAGATTTTAAAATGCAAATCCTCCTTCCTGACACCTGTCTTAACTCACTCCTAAGCACAGCAATGTTCTAGGGAGTGAGGAAGCCATTTGTGTTAGTCCATTGCTATAAAGGAATTGCTATAAAGGAATATCTGAGGCTGAGTAATTTACAAAGAAATTGCTATACAGGAATATCTGAGGCTGAGCAATTTATAAAGAAAATAAGTTTATTTGGCTCACAGTTCTGCAGCCTGTACAAGAATCATTGTGATCTGCTCCTAGCAAGGGAACTCAGGAAGCTTTCTTTCGCTTTTTTGAGATGGAGTCTTGTTCTGTCGCCCAGGCTGGAGTGCAGTGGTGTGATCTTGGCTCACTGCAACCTCCACCTCCTGAGTTCAAGCACTTCTCCTGCCTCAGCCTCCAAGTAGCTGGGATTACAGGTACCTGCCACGATGCCCGGCTAATTTTTCTATTTTTAGTAGAGACGGGGTTTCACCTTGTTAGCTGGGATGGTCTCGATCTCCTGACTTCGTGATCCGTCCACCTCGGCCTCCAAAAGTGCTGGGATTACAGACGTGAGTCACTGTGCTTGGCCATGGAAGCTTTCAATCATGGTGGAAGGGGGAGGGGAGCAGCTGTGTCAAAAGGGAGCCAGAGAGACGGGAGGAAGTGTCAGGCTCTTTTAAACAAGCAACTCTCCTGTGAACTCACAGAGTAAGAACTCACTCATTACCACGGGACAGGATGGTACCAAACCATTCGTGAGGGATCTACCCCCATGACCCAAACACCTCCCATTAGGCCCACCTCCGATATTGGGGATCCAATGTCAACATGAGATTTGGGGGGGATAAACTTACAAACTGTTTCAACCATCATGAGTGCAGCATCTTTGAAGGAGCACTGTCAAACTATATCAGTGTGAGGTACATCACTAAAGTTCACTAAGTACCACAGAGGACAGGTGCAGAGACCTGGGTCATTTTCATCAATGGTGGATTGTGAGGGAGATTACTGAAGATTAGGGCAGCCTGGAGCAGGTGCAGGGTTGGGTATGCAGAGGCATGGCAACGGCAGCTGCCTGAAGAAGAAATTGTGGGGAGAGAATGTGCCAGGGGAAAGTCAGGCAGGTGGGGACTCAAGTCAAATCTTGCCCACTTACAAGATCTGCAGAGCTGTGAGCTACCACTCCTCACACCAAGAAGAGGCTCTTTCCCTACATGTGTGGGATTAAGTTCTATGCTGAATGTAAAGTATTTTATGGTCATGGTTTTCCTGAATTATCTGTACCTATTTTTCCCCCCAAATTGAAAATGGCCTGCAGTGTAGTCTTTCATCCTGACCACTGCCTCCTCTTACTCCTTGAGGCAGAATCACCACGTGAGCTGAAGATGGTTACTAAGTGTCTTTAAGCAAGCAAAAGGTCCCAATAAAACCAGTCATTTTGCAGCAGCTCTGATGTGAGCGTGCAGTTTTAAAGGCATCCTCCCAAGAGTGCCATTAAATGGAAGTACTTTCCTACAAGAAAAGTCCTACAAGAAGTCTAAGAAAATCTGTGGGTAAATTATTGGAAGTAATAATAGCTAAGCAAGGTTAATGAAGGTCAGATCAATGTACAGTACTCCATTATACTCCCATACCTCAGTTATAAATACTTAAGAATGAATTTTTAAAAGGCACTTTGCAAAAATTACAAAAATGTTTAAGCATCCGGCAACAAATTCCGACAGCGGTTATTTTTGTGATCTTAAAAGTCTGCTTCTAAAATTTACATGGAGTAGTAAAGGTTGGTTTCCCACATGAGCTCAGTCTTCACGCTCCCTGCCTCTGTGCCCTTGACAATGTGAGCTGGCCACTCCCTGCACCAAGGAAACCCCTTCCCTGTCCTTGGGGTATGGGCTGGCCTCATGACGTGCCTTGGCCAGTAGGGAGTGGCTCAAGAGGCTTTGTGTGTTTTTTTCAGTCTCTTGCTACTTGCCTTTGCTGTGGCTAAGCCAGATGTGCGATGAAAGACAGTCTAATTCTCCTCTTTGCCCTAGGGCCAGCTAGCTGCAGACGTGTGAGCCAGCTCAGGTTAGATCAGAAGAACCATCCAGCTGAGCTCAGCCCAAACAGCTGACCTCAGGCTTGGAGAAGAAAATTAATACCTAAGACCTTAACTGTCTAAGTTTTGAAATGGTTTGTTATGAAGCAATAGCTTACTAATACAATAGCCAAGATAATTTTTTAAAAAATAGAGCAAAATGGAGCGACTCATCTATCAGATATTAAGGTTTATAATAGGTCTTTAATAATTAGCACTATAGGTAGATATCAACAACCAGACTGATGGCTAAGACTAGCGAGTCTAGAAAGAGATGGATAAAAATAAGACAACTTGATATATGAAATAGGGGACATTATAAATCAGGAGTGGCACTGGAACAACTGGTTATAAAAATGAAAAATTTAAATTCCTACTCCACACCAGTCTCAAAAACTCATTTAAAAATTTTAGAAGAAGATACGGGAAAATAGCTTTATGACTTCTGGGTAGAGTAATATTTTTAAGATACAAAAAGGAAAGACTGAAAGATATATATTTTATTTATTTTAAAATAAATCTTCATATATTCAGACCATTGAATGAAATAGAGTGGAGAAAATGAAAATTTTTCAAAAACATGTTGGACACATAAATAGAAACGTGCAGGGTATTTACAGCACAATGTGATTTATATAAGTTTCAAGCATATTAAACAGTGATATAAATGTCTTTGGGGCATATATATATTCATATTCTATATACCAACTCTTTCTACCTTTCTATTATCTATCTGTGATATCCGTTCATCTCTCTCTCTCTCTCTCTCTTATTTATCTAATCTGTCTGTCATCTCTGCATCCACCCAACAGTCTGTCTGTCTACACATCACACACGAAGTGAAAGAACGTGCTTGGGAATAGTCAACACCTGAAGCAGGAGAGGGGACCTCAGGAGAGGATCCTGGAGAAGCGCACATGGACTTCTGCCGTATGTGTAAAAATTTTCTTTCTTAAACTGGGTGAAGAGGCCTCTTTATGCGTCTCAAACACTCTTTTAGTGAAACTAAACTGAAGTTCTTACAGAGTAGCTGAGCTGGGCGGACTGTACAGGAGCCCAGGCACCAACTGGCGTGAACTCTCCTATTCTGGACCCACATCCAAAAGTGTGTGAAGCCACCACCCAGAGCCCGGCCAACGGTAAATAGGGCTGTGACCTGGGAATCAGACAGTTCCCGAGCGCACCCTGTGTGTGGTGTTCATTGGGTGGTGGGGCCACTGTGTTCAGCCCGCCCTTGGAAGAGGCGAGGGGGGCTGCCATGGGAAGTAGAGAGAAGGGCAGGGGGGTGGTGCTCTTTGTTTCCATTCCTGCTTCAGCTAAACCATTGCCACTTTTATCCCTTTTGTGCCGCGAGCTCTTACCTACGCTCTTGTTGGCTGGAGGCTTTCGGGCAGGGAAACGGGTAAACGTGGACGCGCGCAGGCAAGGCAGGCGCGGTGGACAGCGGGCTGGGCCGGGCAGGGGCTGTGCCGACCCTGCTTCTGGGTGGGAGCGGCCTGTCTTCTCTCCGAGGGTCTGAGAGCACCCGCACCCACCTTCCTCCCCTAGGGCATTACGGCGTAGGGGAAGGGCGTCCGGAATGGGAGCGCGAGCTCCACCGCCTGCAGGTACACAGTTGGCCTGGCCCAGTACTGCGCGTCCGAACTGCACCCAAGGGGCAACACCCACACCTGCCAAGCCCGCAACACCTGTGGCAGCACCTTGCGCTAGGAGCTTCAGAAAAAGCGCAACAGGAAAGGTTCCCAACCCCCCAGCAACGTCGCCGAGAACCTACTGCGCGAGGCCACTCCATAGCCCATGTTTCCTGTACTGGGGGGTCTGGCAGCACTGCCTAGGTTTGAAATCATTGTCTGGGTTTCCCTGGGCGGTTTTTCTTTGTAGAGGGAAATTAACACTGGTGCCCATCTCACAGTATTGCTGTGGCAATTCAGTGAAATCGCACTTGTGCAGCACTGGGAGCTGAACCTGGCACAGGTGGGCACACTGACATTTTAGTTATTGTAATCATAAAATAATTTGTCTTATTTGCTCACATATATCTAAACATGTCTGGAGACCTTGGCAAAAGTGCCACGATTCTTATTATTTTCATGGAAGACCTCGCTTCATTCATTCATTCAACAGATATCTGTTGAGCACCATGCCAGAGATTGCTCAGACCCTGGGGACAGCAGTGAGGGAAACCCAGGAAGCTCTGTCCCCATGGAGTTCCATTCCAGTCAGGGGGTGTGGGACAGGCTCACAGCAAGCCAGCAGATGGGGGTAAAGAAAGCCAAGGAAGCTTCCCTGGAGAGGGCTCATGTGAGGGGCAGAGCAGGGATGCGCACCCCAGAAGCCCCAGTGTGGGATGGCATTGGCGAACAGGGGGCATCCAGTCCCAGCTCCCCCACTCATATGGGCCTGAAGCTTTTAGAATTTGAAAAATGTGACCTGTGACAACCTCGCTTTTGTCATTGCAGGGTCTGTTTAAGCTCTTGGCCTTCACAGAGAGCCAGGCACCCTGAATGCAGATCATTCTACCCAGGGGACCAGATGGTGCCAGGGGAGGAAAGGCTGTCACAGGGCCTTGCAGTCAGGTGGACAAATAGCAGCTGTGGACACAAACATCTTCTGGTAAAACACTCTCAAAAGTTGCTGCAGTAAGAGTTAAATGTTAACGCTGAGTTGCATTTTTTGTTTTGAAAGTTTTGTAGGTTTCTGATTTTCATCTCATTCTGGGCTTCCAATCAGCAGTTGTGCAGTTGCCCACAGGTGATGTGCACATGGGCCCTGCCTCCTATGGTGTCTTATGTGACATTTTTTTCTGACTCCATGATGAGAATTTTTAGCAAAATGGAAAGTAAACAATTAAGACCTGGGTACTCTATTTTTGGTTGACACATCTGAAGCAGAAGTAGTCAATCTTCCCACGGACACAGGGCTTCCTTTGAACTTGTGTTGAAGAAGTGACAGCATTTATCATGAGGTGTCAATCCAACACTGTAGCATGGGGGAGAGATCTTGGAGCTGGAAATGAGGATTGGCTGTGTGATTTGTGCACAAATTTACAGGGGCTAAGCAGCTTTCCCTTCTGTAAAGTGAGGCCTTCTGACTCGGTCTCCAAGCCTTCCTCACTTTCCATCTTTGGTCACTGCTTCTTCCTTGCCTCGGAAGGCTTCAGAGGCGTGTGTTAAGAATCTAGTTTAAAACCCACAAACTCAGAAGGGCAGGTGGAGGTGACAAAGATGATTCAGCGAGGTTGCAGTTGACAGTGAAGCCACCCACTCCCATCTGGGGAAGTGGAATTCTCAAATTTTGTTGAAATGGAGATGATGTTCTTGGAGCAGGCACAAAACAACGTGATCTCAGTGTCTGTGTGGACCGTGAGTTAGGCTAAGTCTGGGCAGTGGTTTGGACGAGATCCTGGGTGGAAGCTGCATTTTTGTTGTGTAAGAGGTGCCTTCCTGCCTGAGGCTGGCCGGGTAGTGTCTGCATGCCTAGGGGAGCTCTCTGAGTCCACCCTAAATCCCATCATTTAGAAATAGGCATGACAGCTGTGCTCCAGGAGTTTTACCTAATGAATTTCAAATGATTAAATGTGATTTATTTAAAGCCAATAAGAAATTTAAATGTTTTTAAAGATATATGTAAGTGAAATTACAGATTCCCATAAAATAATATGAAAAAATCCAATAACTTCCCTATTCCTTGAAGGTGAAGGGGTTGAGAGCAGTAGAAAGTGGGAGATTTATTGATTTTTATTTTTATAGATGGAAGGGGTACAAGTGCAGTTTCGTCACGTGGCCATATTTCGGAGTGGTGGCCATATTTCTGCGCTGTTTTAGCATACCCATCACCCAAATAGGTAATCTTTCAACCTTCCTGGGAGATTTTTGTGTTTGAGAATCATTTTGTGTTTGGCTTTTTCCCTGTGAAAGTGAACGTGCAACCCAGACCAATCCGCAGGAAGGCGGCTGGGAAGAGGGAGTACAGGAGGGCTGACTACCGGCTCTTGTGACACCCACGTAGGGAGGCTGAGCCACACACCTGGTGGAATTTATCTGGTATCTTGTTAGCCTAAGTTTGTGAGAGAACATACCACATATCCACATACACAGAGGCTGATAGGGAATTTTGTTAGTCAATGTTTTAAAAAATTTACCAAGAAAACTGTTTGGTTTTCAGCTTGAAGTAATTTACTGACACTTTATAACCTTGTCACATGCCAGTTCGGAGAGTTTGCACTTTTTCATGTTGCTGAATGGCCTTCGGCTCCCTGCTGTGTGTCTCTGGGGTTAAACCTGGGGTGTCCTGTGCCCCAGAAGCCTCGTGTGTGGGTGCCCACCAACCAGTGCACGGATTCCCACTGTGCCGCTGGGGATGAGTCCTGGAGCCTGTGCCGATCCCTGTGCGAGGGATTGTTGAGCACTTTCAACAGCAGGAGGCCTCTCCCTGAGGGGGCAGGGCTGCAGCGATGCAGGTGCGAGGGTGGTGGACATACCCCTGAGTACGGAGCACCCCTGAATACAGAGCATGTTTGGGATGTGTGTTACATGACTTCTATGTGTAATTGTTGACACTGATGAAAATGCCTTAAATCGTTGGAGCGCCCACCCACAGGGAAAACATTTCTCACCTTTGGTATTAGTTTGGGCTTGTATGTTGCCTCTGGTAGAGGCCCCAGAAGGTTCAACGAGTTTGTCTGAAAATGAAACTTTTTGAAATTTACCTGGTATAAAAGCCTCATGACCTACGTGATGCACACTGTGCACCCATCTTCAGCCAAACCGTGTTTTGCTGCCAAAGAACGTGGCTTTAGTCTCCCACTGCCAGGTCAGGTGGACAGAGACCCAGAGAAGGCTGTGGAGTTTGGTGGAGGTTGCAGCTGTGGCCGTGAACCAGCGATGGTGATACACCGACATCCAGGGGTAGGCACTGTCTACATTGGCTTTCCTAGTGCCGCTGTGGACGCAAAGAGGGCTGTCCTACCCTAAGCACTGGGAGCCGCCCACGTGGGGGTCAGACATGTGGACCTGAACCCTGGCTCTCACATGGAGGAGCTGTAGAACTTTGGGCAAGTGTCTCTACTGCCATGAGCTTCTGCTTTATCATCTGTAAAACAGAGATAGTGACGTTGTGCTATGATGATTAAATGCGAACACAGGAGGGAATGCTTATTGATTGACTGCTGATGTCTTATTGATTAACAAGCTGCATAAATAAAACTGGTATTTTGCCTGATGTGGAAGTCAGCACAGAGAATCTGACTTAGGGATCAGCTGATAGCAAGGAAAGCGATAATGAAGTAGCTTGTTCCAGAGCCTAAAACACTGCTGAGCCAGCAGCTTGTGATTTCTTTAAATGTTAAGTTGCTCACATCTGCAAGAGCACCGTAATTAATATGGTTTGCTTCAACTGTCTATGGGTTAGAAAACATCAGCGACTGTTTGGAATTAGAGAAAAACAGTGATTCACCAATTTGAGTCTTCAAGGGTTGCTGGCAAGATGAGCTCTGAATATCAGAGTCACGCAGCCGAGTCATCTAAAGGCCACCTGGTGGCTCAGGCTGCTGGAGCCTGGGCCTCCACGTGCAGCAGCTTGTCTCAGGACGGCACCTTAAGTGCCTTCCCTCTGGTGCTCTTTCCCTTCCCAAAGGGTCCCTTCTCCACCCCTTGGAATTTGGGCTGACCTGTGTGACTCCTTTGACTCCTAGCATGGACAGAAGGAGAACTGGCAAGCTCTGAACCCAGCCTTTAGGGAGGACAGCATCCTCTTCTCTCAGAATACTGCCATGGGGCCAGGTGTGGTGGCTCACGCCTGTAATCCCAGCACTTTGAGAGGCTGAGGCGGGTGGATCACCTGAGGTTGGGAGTTTGAGATCAGTCTGGCCAACATGGTGAAACCCCGTCTGTACTAAAAATAGAAAAAAATTAATTGGGCTTGATGGCGTGCACCTGTAATCCCAGGTACTCAGGAGACCGAGGCAGGAGAATCACTTTGACCTGGGAGGCAGAGGCTACAATGAGCCGAGATTGCATCACTGCACTCCAACCTGGGCGACAGAAGGAGACTCTATCTCAAAAAGAAAGAAAATTAAAAAAGGGAACACTGCCATGGAAGCTAAGATACCCACAGTCTGAGGAAGCCTCAGCTGGCCCTGTGCAGAGGCCACAGGGAGGGCACCTGGCTGCAGGTCCCCAGCTGGTGCATGTGTCCTGACCCAGCCCCCAGACAGGCTGGGAGGGAGCCATTGGGAGCATGCCAGCCCCTACAGACAACAGGAGGAGGAGAGCTGGAGCCACTGCAGGGTGCCGGGCAGGCTGTGCCACCAACTCCGGCTGACAGCATGGAACACACCAGCCACCCTTGTATCCTGCCTGACTTCCCCATGGCTGGAAACTCATGGCTGCTTTCAGGGTTACTGGTCTTGTTTTTGTCCCTGGCCTCCGTGACACAGCTCTGGCCACTTGGGCTTCAGAAGGCAGGATGGTGGGAGCCAGCCTGAGGCACCCAGGCCTCTTATTTAGGGAGTTTTGGTCACCTGCCTGTTGTCTGGACTCCCCCTGATGAGAAGCAGTGAGACATGGTCATGGGGGTGGGGGTGCGGCTGCGGCAGGCGGTTCTGTTAGGACTGCTCGATCGCTGTCCACTCTGCAGATCCCCAGCCCCTTCTGCATAGTCTCGACGTACACAGAGCTGGCCTGCGAGACTCAGCATCCGTCCTTTGGCCTTTCTGAACTCCTTCTTCCTGGCCACCACAGCTTGGTTTCAGGGGGACACTATGCTGGGCTGATACCAGCATATTAATGGTCATGGGAGGTGACAAATCACAAGCCCAAGGCCTGGAGCAGTCAGGGGAGCCATGAGCCACGCATTTGAACTCAGCACCTTCTGAGCAGTTTTTACTCTACATTCATGAGTTTTCTTTTGTTGCTTGCCTTTTTAGTCTGCTTTTGTGAGGGGAAATATGGATAACACACACTTGTGTGCACATATATGTACAACTGTGTGTCCACAAGTGTGCAGAGCTTTCCTAGTTACATGTTCCCACAAACACATGTGGCCACGAGGGCACCTTATGAGTAAACTTCAGCTTGGAACTAATGGACTGGACTTGGTTGGCAGGTGCCATGGTCCCTGGGTTCAAAGCCGGCTTGGCTCCACCTGCTTCAGACACCCACTCATGGATATCCAGGCCGTGCACTTCAGAGTCTACTGTTGATCTCACCAAAGCATGTCGTCTTTCTGGCAAGGTGATGGGTGTGCAGTAAGCACTGGGTGAGTTAAGTAACTTGGTTTTCACATGAGATTCACCCTGGGTGTTTAGGGGCAGCCTTTCCAAGCAAGCTAAGCTGGTACCTGGGCTTATTGGAGACCCTTGGGAATGAATGAAGAGTATTCCCAAGCAGAAGGACCACGTTGCAGAGATTGCTGGTCTCCTATCATGATTATAGAATCCCTGGAGATCAACCGTGAATGCAGCTTGTGAAATTTTAACTTGAGCACTTGACACTTATGATTGAGCCTCAAGAACTAAAGTAGGTTTCAGGGTCTGACTAATGAGGTGTTAAAACAGGGCAAGTTATGTCAGTCAGTTGGAATTGTATTTGACTGAAGTGATGAAGAGAAATTAAATCCATCATGTTGGAATAGCATCTTTTTTTTTTTTTTTTTCCTTTCTCAGAACAGCCAGAGGGAGGCAGCCTGGGGCTGGCACAGTTGCCTCAGGGTCCTTTGCTTCTTCCAGCTTCCTGTTCTACCCTCCTAAGTTGGTAGCTTTTGTCCCTCTGGTCCCAAAGATGCTTGCTCCATAGCCAGACATCACTTCTGCATTTCAGACAGGAAGAAAGAGCAAGAGCAAAGGGCCAAAGGTGTCCACATGCTGAGGCTTCCTCTTTATTAAGAAAACAATGACTTGGAGGCACTACCAAATAGATTCTACTTCATCTCATTGGCCAGGTCATGGCTGTCTCAGCGCACAGGTTGTTTATGTTAGTAAGGAAGAAAGGGAGAAGATATTGTGATGTATTCTAGCGGGATGTGGAATTAACATTTAACATTCTCATGTTAAATGAGGAAGCTTATTTAGGAAGTGCTATCCAAGTGGGGCTTGAACGAGCCAGGGAGGCTATTCTGTTAAGTGCTGGAGACAGGAACCTTCACTGGACCTCGGTGGGCCACACGGGAGGCCTCTGCCTAGGGAGGAAGGAAGGAAGAGCGCCATGTAAACTCTGCCCATGGGTGTGAAGGTGTGCAGAGACAGACAGAAGGGTGGCCTGGGGTTACAGAGAAATGCAGGTGGACATGGCTATGTGAGGCTGGTGAATTATTTTTGAGGCTCTGAAAAGTACAAAACGTAGCTATAATGGGTTTTTCTTTTAATACAAACATTTAGATGATCGTTAATATCATTTTAGATGATGATCTTGTCTGATCTCATAATTTGTCAGGCAAGACTGCATGAATACATCTATTGGATGGATGTGAAGACTGAGGTCTGGGAGTCCCAGTGTTTTTGCCATTCCCAGGTCTCACAGCGGCTAAATCCAGGTCTTTGGGCTCTTGAGTTCATGCCCCACATTCATGACAGTTGACGCCCATTTTTACTGAACTGCTCCTTGCCCTTGATCTCTGTTTAATCCTTTAGGATCAAGAATCTAAACATTTCTTGATGTCTAGAACATTTGTTCTAGAAAATGTTCTTGAACATTTTCTTTTATTTATTGAGAAAGAAAATGGCAAAAAGAATAGCATTTCTTTGCTTCTTGCCATTTGTCCAGAGAAGCAGTGCCTGGCAGGAGGCAGGTCCTCTCTGCGTGGCCTGGCCCCCATGCTTTCTGGGTGTTGTCCTCACCAAGCTGGACCTGCCCCGGGCACTGCCTCTGAGCCACTCTGGCCTCTCCTCACTCCCCTACTGCCTTGGTCAGTACTTGCTTCATTCCTTTTGAAAAAACATTGCTGGTTTTAAAAATGCTGCTCATTGTAAATTTTGTACATTGTTATGTGCATTATATACATTTTTATGCCTATCTCCCTAGGAAGAAGACCAAATAAAGAAATGAAAGTTAGACAAGATCCCAGCATTCAGAAGTAGTGATTCTGTTAATTTGTTGGTTTTACACCACTCTAGAATCTTCTTGTGTGTATGTAAATATGCAAATATAGCTAGATAAATATTTATCATTTTACATAAGTAGGATGATGGTTTATATGTGGTCCTGTTACCTAAGTCTTCATGCAACGATATCTCATAGACTTGTATTCATGCCAACAAAACTAACTGCAAACTTACTTTGAATGGCTGGTAGAATTCCACTGTACATGTGAACCACAATTTAGGTAACCAGCCTCTTGTTAATTGACACATACATTGGTTTCTATTTTTTTCTTTTAAAAAAAAAACAAAGCAAAGAGAGGTGGGCCAGGTCTCATGACCCGGGCTGGTGCAGCTCCTTGGGTGGTGGGTGACATGCTGGGGTCCCCTGGGAAGGTGCTGAGACAGGGCCTGGCAGGCTGTGCAAGGCTTTGGCTATAGCCAATGCTGATAGGAGCAGGGTGGAGAGCACCGAGAGGGCAGGCAGCTGGAACCCGTTTCCATGAGAACAAGTGATGCACTGGGCAGGTTGTTCTCCTGCCCGTGACCAGAAACCATGGGTGGATCATGAGCTGCTCTCGGGCAGGCAGTTCTTCCCTGCTGAGGATGTGGTTCTTGCGTGAAGACAGCACACCACTTCCCTCATGCTTGCAGAGTCCCTACAGCATCCTGGTGAGGCAGTGCCCCATCCTACTCCTTCAGGATTCCATTCCAATCTTTGGCCCCACTGGCAAGTCAGCCCTGTGAGTGGCTCGACACGAGTTTTTCTTCAGCTGGGTCCCTGGATCACTTGAGAGTGGGTGACTCCAGATCTTGGGATACCCTGTTGCTGGTCTCTTCTCAGTGGCACAGAGCACCCTTTCCACTTGTAAGCTGTGCAGTGGTGGATCGGGGCTCACTGATGGAGGGGGCAGAGCAGCTGTTACCAGTAACGGTAACGACACGATTGCTGAGACAAACATTTTCATGGTGATGCATGAGAACACTAAATCCAAACCACATTGTTTAGCTTTCACTCCAGCAGAGGGGAATGCCACATCCCCTAAAGTAAATGGAAGAGATCAGAGTTTAGAAAATATGACAGAGTTGAAAACTTAAAGCTGTATCGCATAGTAACATCCTTTGGAGGCGAAAACAATGGGTAGGAGCCAGTGTCTCTGCATTTCCAGGGCAGTAGTGGCTGTGAGTCAGGGGTGCCTTGGGCAGACAGCTAAAGGGCGGGAACTCCCGCAGTCATGGTTGGGAGGGACACATGTGGACAGACCGGAGGAATGCAGTGGACCATGAGAACCGTCTTCATGGCCGGCTTCTGTTCCATGTTTGTTTCAGGCTGACATTGAATGCCATACATGGAGCTGTGGGACCCTGATATTTACATGCTCTAGTTCCCTGTTTTTCTTGTGGATTGAAAAATCACTAGGAATCTGTAAACACTGTGCGACAGTGTTAGATTTCACAGAGGCAAGGGCAGGCTCTGGGGGAAGGGCCAGGGTCGTGCAAAAAGAGCCCAGCAGAAGTGCAGGGTGAAGGTGCCTCTCTCAGCCCTGGTAAGGAGCAGAGGCAGGTTTACCGTGCAGTGAATACTTCTCAAGCTTCAGGGCCCTCCCTTGCACGGGCTTGGTGGGAGATGCGGGGAGGTACAGAGAGTTCCCGGTGAGGAGAGGAAGCCAGGTTGCTGTCAGCAAGCTTTTCAATGCAAGTATTTCTGGTAAATTAAAGAGATTTCAGAAAAAAGGGTCTGAATCCCCAAAGCTCACTCAATGTGTTGTCATTTCTTTTTTCATTCTGGCAAAATGTTGATTTCTTATGTAATTTTATATTTGTAATTGTGTACTCTTTTTCTTAAAGAGGGACCATAACTTGGTAAGATTTTGATCTCATAGGACCTGGGGCCAACACTATAAATTTTGGCCCATGCTGTCCTTGAAATCTGTATGCTTAGGGGAGATGGTCCCAAGGAGCCCTCTGCAAACCCCAACAAGATTTTGTCCCCTATTCCTTGGCAGAGCAAATCATCCAGTGGTTGGCCACACACAGTGGACACGTGCCAATGTCTGTAGCACAGGAAGATAGACTTCCAGAATTGATTCCTAAGCCATGCAAGGTGCTTCCTGTGTTAGGAAGCAAGTCTGGAGGATGTGGAGGCAGAGTGGCCACCGCAGCCCTCGCTGTGGTGAGCGTCCGCTTCCAGCACTCCAGCTCTGGGCAGCCACTGCTGGGAGTATGCAGCTGGGGCACGGGAAGGTTGCAGTGAGACTGGACATCACGTGTAGGAACTACCGCTGGCACTGCTGTTGGCCAAGGGCAGTGAAAGCTTGTGAATGAAGGAGCCAGGTGTTCTCCATGTGGTACCTCATGTGGTCAGGACTGTGGAGAAAATTATGCAGCACTACAGGCACCAGCTGTTGGAATCTGCAGAAACCTGAGATGCCATCTAGTTTAATCTCTCATCTTACAGATCAGAAAACAGGTCAGGAGAGGTCTGCAGCTGATCCAAGCTGCAGGCAGTGTGCACCTTGATGGTAGGCTCAGGGCACAGGTCAAGGAGGAAGCCCAGTGGAGGCCCAGGCTGGGTAGGTCCCGTGAAGTTCAGTGTTGGTCCGTGAGGCCTGTTCCTTCAAGGATGTAGCACATAGGAAAGCAAGCCAATGTGCCACATGTTACGGATTTAGGAACTTTATCTGGCATCCAGAGGATGTGATAACTTTTTCCATTATGTTGTAACAACTTTTGAGAGCGTGGAAACCTCACGTGGTGCAGGTGTGTGCTATAGGAGAGCTGCGTGCCGCGCGCACTGTCAGAGGGCGTGAGGACGCCCCTAGAGGGGACATGTGTGGGCGTGCCTGCCTTAGGTCTTCACCCGTTTCTGCCATTGGAGTGCCCAGGGGGCCTGAGTGTTACCTCCTGGACTGCCTTCTTTATGCCTGGTGCTGGCCACTGGCAGATGTAGGCAGGAAGTGCAAGAGCAGGATATGGTCCTTCCAGAGTTTGGCCTGGGAAGCTCAGCAGGACCCATTTGAACAGACCCAGATTTGGCTGCTCCAGATCACACTTTTCCACTTGAGCCATTAGTCAGTTAAAAAACCCTGCAGCCTGGCTCTTGAATGGTGCCAAACAGCACGAAACACAGCTTTCCCAGAAAGAGGACATGTATGCTTTTGTTTCATTTCATAACCCTTTTTCCCTGTTCAAAGTCTTAGCAAGATAGGCAGCCTGGTGGAGAAGCGGTGGCTCTGCTAGAGTAGCCAGGACAGTGGCTGTTTCTCTGTAGACCCTCCTGGGTGCTTCCTGAGGTGGTGGTGGTCTGTAGGCTGGCACCTCAGGCAGCCAAAGTCATTGACCAGCTGGCCCCATAGGGCAGCGAGGCCCCACTCTTTGGGGCCTCTGCTCCAGCAGCTCTGATGCTCCAAAAGAAGCACCATTTCATGCTGCATTTGTGCAAGGAGATAAGAAGCCACACTAGACATGGCCTGAGAGACCATCACCCTATGCATGTTTCAAAGAGTAGTGGTGACAGCAGAGTGATGCCTTAGGATGGGGCCGACAAGGGACTGCGGTGTCGTGCTCAGACCCTGGAGCTGCCTTTGTCACCACTATGGGGCACTTACCTGCAGGGGACTATTCAGGCCTGGGCCTGGGGTACCTTGTGGGCTTTAGCTTTTGGATTGCAAGAAGGCCAGTCTGCTATATCGCAGGCTGGCTACACAGGTTCTCAAGCCTGGCCGTGCAAGAGAATCACTGGGACACATGAAAATCAGGGTGCTGGGCTCCACCTACAGAGGGTATGACTTAGCAGGTTTGGATGGGTCTTAACAACCAGCAGTTTTAGGGGTGTGAGGACTCGGAATAACTGCTGTAGACCAGGTCACTGCCTTACATTGGGTTCATGATTCTCAACTGGTGCTGCAGTGGAATCACTCAGGGACGTCACCAACCCCAGTGACTCTGCTGCTAGACTTGGAAGAAGACAAACAAGAGTTTGGTGCACTGCCTCTTTTTCTATGGAAACAATGGCGCCATGAGCCATGTGGAGCACCGAGTTCCTGTACAAGCAGGACCCACTGTGAGGTGTGCCACCCCAGCAGGCTGTGTGAGGACCTTTTGACACCATCAGCAGAGTGGAGTAGAAAAGAGTTTAGTGTTTTCCCAAATCACTGGGTTCTTCAAAAAGTTGTTGGGCAAATGCTCAGAACCCAAGTTAAGGTCTCAAACAAGTCAGGCAGTTGCCTTCAGGAAGGTGACTAGAAATGTGAAGCAGCCCAGGAACAGCTGGGTGCCTTGCAGGTGGCCTGGAGCAGGGCACACATGCATCTTGTTGACCCTGCTTGCATCTGTCTTAAGACATCTGTTCTGCAAGAAGCAGGACCCAAGGAAACACACACTCCTGTTGTGATGGAAAATTGTTTAATGACTAATTTAGAATTAAAAAAACAACAAAAAAACCAGCTGAATAATAAAAGAGCATGCATAGTCAAGACAATCCTAAGTAAAAAGAACAAAGCTGGAGGCATCATGCTACCTGACTTCAAACTATACTACAAGGCTACAGTAACCAAAACAGCATGGTACTGGTATCAAAACAGATATATAGACCAATGGAACAGAACAGAGGCCTCAGAAATAACACCACACATCTACAACCATCTACTCTTTGACAAACCTGACAAAAATATGCAATGGGGAAAGGATTCCCTATTTAAAAATGATATTGGGAAAACTGGCTAGCCATATGCAGAAAACTGAAACTGGATCGCTTCCTTACACTTTCTACAAAAATTAACTCAAGATGGATTAAAGACTTAAACGTAAGACCAAAAACCATAAAAATTTTAGAAGAAAACCTAGGCAATACTATTCAGGATGTAGGCATGGGCAAAGACTTCAAGACTAAAACACCAAAAGCAACAGCAACAAATGCCAAAATTGACAAATGGGATCTAATTAAACTAAAGAGCTTCTGCATAGCAAAAGAAACTATCAGAGTGAACAGGCAACCTACAGAATGGGAGAAAACTTTTGCAATCTATCCACCTGACAAAGGGCTAATATCCAGAATCTACAAATAATTTAAACAAATTTACAAGAAAAAAACAAACAACCCCATCAAAAATTGGGCAAAGTGTATGAACAGACACTTCTCAAAAGAAGACATTTATGTGGCCAACAAACATTTGCAGAGAAGCTCATCATTACTGGTCGTTAGAGAAATGCAAATCAAAATCACAATGAGTTGCATTTTTTTGCCTCAAACATGTTTCAAGCACGAGCTTAAGATGCAAAAATTGTGTTTTTTAAAAGATAAGAAATACGTTTCTCCTTTAAAACAAAAATGATGCTCACCGCAGGCCCTATCATGCTCCAAGATTGACTCATGTTCTGAGTGAATTTGCTTAAGTTTGGACATTAAAAAGGCCAATATTTCTAACCCTCTTCTTCCACTCCTTAATCAGGCCCCCAGCATGTGGACTTTTCATTTCCCCAAACTGATGTGCTTTTGTGACTGAAAAAAAAAAATGCAGCTGGGTCCTTGTCACTCCTGGTAAATACACTGTTTGTGGCAGAGGTGTTCGAGCTGAGGTTGCGTTATCTGAGTACAAGTGTCTTGGAGCTGCTTGTCAGGATGGGCCCAAGTCAGGGCTGTCCTTGCTGGGCAGCCCTCAAGTGCAATTCATGACTTAAGGGTTCTACTTAAGGGTTCTGTCCCTCCAGATGTAAATATAGAGTGGGTGAGCAATTCCAGCTTCTGCAATCACAGCCCAGCGCTTCCTGTTGGGCCTGGAGTAGGGCAGGGAGCCCGTGGGGTCTGCCTGAGGGAGCGTGGTGGAGGGGCTGGAGGAAGCAGCAACATCAAAGGGTGCTGGGCAGAGCTTCTCAGCGCTCCAACATCTCCAGACAGATGCTCGGCTTTTTGCTCTGTGACACTAGGTTGTAGAGTCTCGATCTTTATCAGCTGCAGGCCAGCACCTCCTTCCTGCTGTGTGCTGGCTTCCTTTCCGACGTGCCAGATGTGCCAGATTTTCCCCACACTTTCAAATCCTCCTTGAACGACTCTGCTGGCTGGAGCTCAGAGCACAGTCCGTCAATTCCCAGCTGCCAAATCCAGGCTCCAGATGCCCGGGCAAAGGGGCTCTCATGTTTGGGAGTGGGGTTGCAGGCTTCCTTTTCCCTGTTTTTGAGAAATTTGGCCTGTGTTTCACCCTCACTCTCCCCCAAGCCCTGGAAAAGACCTGGGTCACCCCTGTACAGTCTCTGAGGTCTGATTCCTGGAGGCAGGGGTCTCAGGGGCTGCCTGAAGTGGAATGATCTTGCAAGGGACAGGAAAAGAGAGTCCTCTCCAAATCCTGGGAAAGCTCCCTGGCTCGGCACTAGGGGTGTGCAGTAAGCCAAAGGTGGTGATGTAGGTGAACAAGAGACAATGCTCCATACCCCTTGAACTCTCTGGGATGAAGGAGAAGCTTTTTTTCATCTCTAATTTTTAATGTATGACATTTCTATTTTTATGTTATGATAAAATAAATTACTAAAAATGAAATAAGAAAGAAGACATACAAAGTACAATTTCAGTAGTTTATTTTCAGATTTGACAGCCATCAGATTATTCCGACGAATTGCAATGATGGTTTTTGAACCTTGACTCCCAATTTCTGTCCTTATTATGTTGTATACCAGGAACAGAGAGTGGACAGGCACCATTCAAAGTACTACATCTAGAGTAGTTTGGTAAGTCCTGGAGTGTGTGTGAATATATGTGCCTGAGTGTGTGGGTGTGAGTGTGAGAGTGCACATGTGTGTGAGTGGGTGTGTGAGGGTGTGATGTGGAATAGGGGAGAAGAGAGGTGTGCTTAGGCTGGGACTTGGAGGAGTACCTAGGGGGTTTAGACCATGCCTCTCCCCATGCATGGGGTCTAATTAATGGGTGTCTTCAGGAGGGGGTGCACACCCAGAACAGGTGTGCAAAGACAGGCGTGGAGACAGGGAGGAGACTTTCCCACGGGGCAGACTGGCCAGCCAGGAGGGCAGGCCTGTGCAGTGGCAGCTGGGCCGTGGCTGGATTCAACGTGGATTTGTCCCATATGTAGGCAACGGCTAAGCGTGTGTGCATCTTACTCAACCCCGCCCTCCTGGTGCCCCTTGGAGACGTGTTATCATCAGCTCTATTTTGGAATGGGGACACTGAGTCTCAAAGCCCTAGGGGCTTGCTGAAGTGACAAGGCTGGACACCAAATCCACTTGTATTCCCAACTCCAGTTCTCACTCACAGCATTACAGCAGCCCTCGGGAGCATCCCCTCCGCTGAGACTAGTATTATTATTGTTGAGTTCTGTCTGGAGAGAAATCAATGTAGAGAGAACACTTCCATGGCTGCCTCTGGGAAGCATCGTCCTCCAGTGAGAGATCTGGTCAATCTGGACTGGGGTAGAGGGTCTGCTGTAATTAGAAATATATAATAAAAGAAATTATTTCTAGTAAATTATTATAACTATCCAGGCATCTCCTTTGCAAGCATTGGTGGGGGAGGGGATGGGGCACAAAAGTGTTTTTAGAGTTCTAAAGAAATGCTTCATTTTCTATTTAAGAAACATTAAACAGACATTTTCTGAGTTTTTACTCGAGACCAAGAGACAAGTCTAGTTGTAGTTAAAGGTTTACCTTCTTATCTATTGCAGGCAGCTGTCTTCATGCAGGCTTCTGAGGATGTCTGAAGCATGTGGCCTGGTGCCCTGTGCATCTGGGCAGGAGAGGCTGACCCCAGCAGCCAGCCCGGGCTCTGCACCATGGGGGTTGTGCCCATTGAGGGCCTGTGCCTGCTGGGCCTGGCACCATCTGTGCCCTACACCATCAGAGCTGCATGCCATCTGGGCTCTGCAGGGCTGCGGGTGAAGAGTTGGTGGAGGCTCCAAGTTCAACAGGTTCCTAATCCTCTTCTTCAAACATAGGTTGTAGGAGAGTCCCAGAAACCCCATCTTATAACATTCAATATTTGATTAAAACAAACCACAAAAACCGCCCTTTAAAATAATACATATCAATAGACCACCACCTAAGGCGGTGGAAGAAGAGTGGACAGTGGCCTCTTCGAGCTGGTCTTTACGCCTTCCCTTGCGGGTTTCTCCTTCTATGCCTTGGTTACCCTGCTCTGTGAGGCCCAGAGACTGAGTAAGAGACCAGAGGGACTGGGGGACAGCAGCTCTCCCCCTGGAGAAGTGCATATGGGGAATGCACCTAAGCTGGGTTGTGGGGTGTAGTGGAGCTTAAGCTGGGTTTTAGGGTGTACCTGGTGCCTAAGCTGGGTTGTGGGGTGTACCTGGTGCCTAAGGCAGGTTGTGGGGTATACCTGGAGCCTAAGCTGGGTTGTGGGAGTGTGCCTGGCACATAGCTGGGTTGGGGGGTGTACCTGGCACCTAGGCTGGGTTGTGGAGTGTACCTGGAGCTAAAGATGGGTTGTGAGGTGTACCTGGCACCAAAGTTGGGTTGTGGGGTGTACCTGGCACCAAAATGGGTTGTGGGGAGTACCTGGCACAAGGGGTTGTGGGGTGTACCTGGTGCCTAAGCTGAGTTATGGGGTGTACCTGGCACCTATGCTGGGTTGTGAGGGTGGGCCTGGTGCCTAAGCTGGGTTATGGGGAGTGACTGGCACCTAAGCTGGGTTGGGGGTGTACCTGGTACCTAAACTGGGTCTGGGATGTACCTGGCACCTAAGCTGGGTCTGGGATGTACCTGGCACCTAAGCTGGGTTGTGGGGTGTACTTGGCACCTAAGCTGGGTTGTGGGGTGTGCCTGGCACCTAAGCTGGGTTGTGGGGTGTACGTGGAGCCTAAGCTGGGTTGTGGGGTGTGCCTGGTGCCTAAGCTGTGTGTGTGAGTGTACTTGGCTTGTTCTGATCAGGGGCAGGGTGATGCAGTATTTGTTTTTTAGAAAGAATGCCACCTTGGCCAGGCATGGTGACTCATGCCTATAATCCCAGCACTTTGGGAGGCCGAGGCAGGTGGATCACTTAAGGTCAGGAGTTTGATACTAGCCTGGCCAGTATGGTGAAATCCCGTCTCTACTAACAAAAAATACAAAAATTAGTTGGGTGTAGTGATGTGGGCCTGCAGTCCGAACTACTTGGGAGGCTGAGGCAGGATAATTGCTTGAACCCGGGAGGTGGCGGTTGCAGTGAAAAAAATGGAACCAGGAACCAGAAAGGCAGAAGACCTAGATTGAGAGAGAAGTAATACACGAACAAGGTGAGGTTGGACATATTTGACTTGGTTTGCAAATTGCCTTTTGCACACTGAAGAAGGTTATGCATGAACCTGGGATGGAAGAGACAAAAAGAAGATAAAGTGATACAGAGTTTTGCCTCTTGGCCCTTGCTGTCCTGTATGCATGTTGGGGTTAGGAATGAGTATCTCACTCCTCCCTGCCTGACTGGGAAAGGAATTTGTGGTGAGCACTGTTTTTAGCTCTCTGACTTTCCCCTGGCTTCTGAAGCCAGTTGACGGGTTCTGTTCAGTAAGTCTGGGAGGGTTCTGTTGGGCCAGGGTGAAAAAGGAAGGGGGGTGCCCCTTGGCCACCGTGTGAATGTCCTGGGCCAGAGGGCAGGCGCCTTCTTGGAATCAAGTGAATGTGCTGAGGTCAAGCTGGAGAAACATGTCTGTAGTGCGTGGTCACTGGGTATTGGTACTGGTATTTACTGGGTAAATGCCAGTAGCAGAGGTGCAGAACCCAGGAGGACAGGACCAGGAGAAGCTGACCAGGCACGGTGAGGGATTGGCATCAGGGCAGCAGACACCCCTGAGGCCTGGCTCTCTCCCAGTGTACAGCGAAGCCAGGTCTGGGGCTGGGCCCTCCTCAGTACACACCTTTGCCCCTCCCCGGGGGGCTTCTGGTGCCCCAGGCCTTGGTTTCACCATCCAGTTCTTTGCTTATTTTCATTCTAGCATTCTATCCTTTCTTTTAATTACACTGGCGAGATAGATGCAGATAGCTCACTGGTGATGCATATATTTGTAGTATATATATAAAAATAAAGCAAAAGTCCCTATCAACCCCTTTTGTAATCCTGTCGTCTTCCCAGAAACATACTCTTTTATCAGTTTGGTGTGACATGCACTATCTTTTTTTTTTTTTTTTGGTATTATCTGCATACACTTACATGTACATATAAAAATGTATAGATATAAAAGCATGCATGGTATCATATACTGTACATATTTCACAAACTGGCTTTTACACTTGGTATATTTTATCTTAAAGACCTTTCTGTGTTTGTTTAGCGGCTGCATTGCACCACAGTTAATTTAGCCATTTTCTCTATTGACAAATATTTAGGATTTTCTGATTGGTCACAATACAAATATTGCTGCTATGAACATCCTTACACGTGTCTCTTTGTGCCCACATTTGAGTACTTTTCTAGCATAGATATCAAGAAGTGAAATTCTGGGACTCAATATTTCATCTCTTCTTGTGAAACAGATGTGTGGAGGGTATTAGCTGTTGGGTTTGACTGGTGACCAGTTCCTTTGCATAAAATGGCATGTTGCTCAGTAGAGATGATGATTCCTTGTGCACAAGCATAGTCCTTGTCTCATGCTTAAACGGCCAGTGGCCTCTCTCAGGGGTATGGCAGTGACCTAGAGTGGGAATGGAAAAACATTCTATGCTCATGGACAGGGAGAATCAGTATTGTGAAAATGGCCATACTGCCCACAGCAATTTACATTCAATGGTATTCCTATCAAACTGCAAATGGCATTCTTCATAGAACAGTAAAAAACACTTTAAAATTCATATGGAACCAAAAAAGGAGCCCGAACAGCCAAGGCAATCTTAAGCAAAAAGAACAAAGCTGGAGAAGTCATGTTGCCTGACTTCAAACTTTACTTTAAGGCTACAATAACCAAAACAGCATGGCACTTGTACAAAAATAGACACATAGACCAATGTAACAGAATAGAGAGTCCAGAAATAAGGCCGCACACCTACAACCATCTGATCTTTGACAAAGCAATGGGGAAAAAGATTCCCTATTCAATAAATGGTGCTGGGATAACTGGCTAGCTACATGCAGAACGGTGAAACGGGACCCCTTCCTTATACCACATACAAAAATCAACTCAAGATAGATTAAAGACCTAAATGTAAAACCTAACACTATAAAAATTCTGAAAGATAACTTAGGGAATACCATTTGGGCATAGGAACTGCCAAAGATTCCATGATGGAAATGCCAAAAGCAAAAATTGACAAATGAGGTCTAATTGAACTAAAAAGCTTCTGCACAGCAAAAGAAACTATCAACAGAGTAAATAGGCAACATACAGAAGGGGAGAAAAATTTTTGGAAACTATCCATCTGATAAAGGTCTATAAGAATCTATAAGGAACTTAAACAAAGGTACAAGCAAAAAGCAATCAACCCTATTAAAATGGGCAAAGGACATGAGCAGACACTTTTCAAAAGAAGACATACATGAGGTCAACAAGCATATGAAAAAATGCTCACAATCACTAATCACCAGAGAAATGCAAATCAAAACCACAGTGAGATACAATCTAGCACTAGTCAGAAAGGCTATTGTTAAAAAGTCAAAAAATAACAGATGCTGGTGAGGTTGTGGAGAAAAGGAAATGCTCTACACTACTGGTGGGAATGTAAATTAGTCCAGCCACTGTGGAAAGTAGTGTGGTGATTCCTCAAATACCTAAAAACAGAACTACCACTTGACCTAGCAATCCCATTATTAGGTATATACCCAAAGGAATATAAATCATTCTACCACAAAGACACATGCATGTGTATGTTCACTGTGGCCCTGTTCACAATAGCAAAGACATGGAATCAACCTAAATGCCCATCAATGATAGACTAAGAAAATGTGATACATATACACCATGGAATACTATGCAGCCATAAAAAAGAATGAGATCATGTCTTTTGCAGGAGCATGGATGGAACTGGAGACCATTACCCTTAGCAAACTAATGAAAGAACAGAAAACTACATACCACATGTTCTCACTCATAAATGGGAGCTAAATAATCAGAACACATGGACACATAGAGGGGAACAACACACACTAGGGCCTACTTGAGGGAGGAGGATAGGAGGAGGGAGAGGTTCAGAAAAAAATTAAAAAAGCTGTCAGCCACTATGGTTAGTACCCCAGTGACAAAATAATCTGTACAACTAACCCCCGTGACACGAATTTACCCATATAACAAACCTGCACATGTACCTCTGAACCTAAAATAAAAGTTAAAATATTTAAAAATAAATAAATGAAAATTTCAAAACAAACAAAAAACCCAAAAGAACTTTATCAAGATGTGACCAATATACCATGAAAGTCGCTTATTTAAGGTGTGTAGTTCGTTGGTTTTTAGTATATTCACGTAACTTCACCACCATCACCATAGTCAATTTTGGAGCATTTTCATCACCCCAGAGGGAAACTCTCTACCTATTAAGCAATCACTCCACTTTCCGTATTCCTCCCAGCCCCTTGCAAGTGCTAATCTGTTTCCTGTCTCCATGGATTCGCCTGTCCTGGACATTTCATATACATGGAATCCTATAACATGTGGCCTTTTGTGACCATCTTCTTTCACTTGGCTTAATGTTTTCTAGGTTCATCCATGTGGACTTGTCAGTACTTCACTTTTTATTCATGAATATATTAAATGAATATAACATATTTTGTTTATCCATTCATCCGCTGAAGGGCATTTGGGCTGTTTTTACTTCTTGGCTGTCATAAGCAGTGCTGCTGTGAACATTCACACATAAGCGTCTCTGTGGACATGTGTTTTCATTTCTGGTGGGTATATACATAGGAGTGGAATTGTTGGGTCAGATGGTAATTCTATGTTGAAGCTTTTGAGGAACTGCCAGACTGTTTTCCAAAGTGGCTGCAGCAGTTTCCATTCCCACCAGGAATGTATGCGGATTCCAATTTTTCTACATCCATGGCTTTGTTATTACCCATCTTTTTGATTACAGACATTGTAGTGAATCCTTCCTTTATTTTTCTAAGGAATATTTTATGTAATGCATACACATAATAAAAAAATTAACAGTATAAAGCAGCATAAAAATAACAAGCAAGGCTTCCTTAGATTTTAAACTTGTGGTTCTCCAATACCACTCCCTCCAGGTACCCACCAGTTGCTTGAGATCCTTCTGGAAATAATATCCTAAACCAATATGGGCAAATACAAACCCTCTTTTAATGAATGTAAATGGGAGCGAGTTTTCTGCCATCTTGCATGTTTGTGCACTCATCTATGACAGCTGGAGACTCTTGGCACATAGCTCGCACCTCACACTCCTTCACAGCTGCGTGGTGTGCTGAGATTTGGCTGTACCACCATCTGCTTAGCCAATGCTAAGTGGATGTGAAGGTTGTTTCTGGCCTTTTGTCTGTATAAACAATGCTGCTGTGAGCATCATTGAGCATATGTGTCTTTGTGCACTCGTGATTATTTCTCTATCACCTCTTCTTTCTGAATGAGAATGAAGACCTAGAGTCAGAAGGGCCTTGCTGAAGCCTTTCCCATTCCTAGTGCTGTGTGATGGTGTGCAGTTGGCTGTGGGGGACTCCCGAGTGCAGCTGCAATGTGTACGCCAGTTATCTGTGGCACCACACAGTGCAGAATCCATCTAACTACTCAAGCTTCAGCTGGAGAACCTCAACAGCTGCCTTGGTGGGTCAAGGGTGAGATTTGGGGCCCTGTTCTGCCTCTGCAGGCTCTGGAGCAGGGAAGCCTTGCCTGGCCTGCAAGTGGAAGTGGCCTGGTGCACAATGCAGCACAGATCTGTGGTATCAGCACCTCTTCATCAATCTGGTGAGACCAAAGCCAGCTCTCAAAACAAACATTTCCTGCGTGAACAATGTGTTTGTTATATTTTCCTCATTTGTTTATGATGGCTGTGTCAGCCACACTGATTTACATAAACACTGCCAATCTTGGGATGTTACACTCTCAACAAAAGTAGTTGAGTACAAACAGCATTCCTTAGTTTTAATTCATATTGTCTAAACATAGCAGATGTTGATAAAATGAGCCAACAAGAAAATACAACAAAGGAGACCATGTCAAGGGGGGCTTTTGATTCAAATGCATTCCAGATTGACACAATGATACAATATTAATGGAATGGATCATTTAAATGTCATAATTGGCTCCTATAGAACCATAAAACAAGCTTGCCTTAAGCTTTTGCAGCTCCCAGACTAAATGCATAGGATGGCTGTGTCTGCATCCGCTGCCCGCCCAGTTTCTGTGGTCTCGCTCCTCCATCGCTGATTTGGTTGTTTATTTTTGCATGTGTGCTGCTGCTGCTGAGTTGCAGCCTCAGTCCTGGACACACTGAGAGGTGGAACTCTCCCAGAGGATGCCCCTGCTCTTCCATGGACCATGTCAGCCCACGGGTGGTACTTCCAGGGCCCAGCACGGGGCATGGAGAACCTCTTCATCTCTTCTTAATGTGATCTGGGCAATCAGGTGTTCCTAATCCAAGGAGGTGTGACTGCAAATAAGGAGATACCAGCAGACGAGGAGTTTGACGATTCGTCACGTTTTCTATTGGCTACCAGGGAATAACTCCCAAAGGGCACTGGCAACCTCCTGGCACTGAGTCACTGAACATCAGGCTAGAGTGAGCAGTAGGGCCAGAATCTTCCATAGTAAGGGGTGACATATCGACTTTGAATGTGGACAGTGAGCTTTTGCGTATTATGAGTCAGAGAAAGAGATAAAATGTAATATTGTATCTTTGCCTTTAAATGAGAATTTGGATTCTAAGAGAGTCTTTCAAATCAGCTGCAGTTGTTCTGGGACCCAGAGTCACTCTGGCTGGTGACCCTGGTGGTGGGAGAACTTTCCCGGTGCAGTTTGGGTCCTTCCTGGGCTGCCTCTGCATCCCTGGGATTCTCTGGCCTGAGAGCTGACCTTCCTCAGGCTCTGTTGGAGCGCAGTCCGTGGCAGGCAGCCTTCAGTGGCTTGGGTAGGCCTGAAGAGCACCCTGCTCTCTGGAGCCACTGCAACTGTGTGTGCACGGCCTGCTGCTGGGCATGGGGCTGCCACTTTGTATCATACGCCTAGAGTAACGCTCATTGCCTTCAGCTGCTTTAAAAAAATTAAATTCTGGGACAGGCGTGATGGCTCACGCCTGCAATCCCAGCATTTTGGGAGGCCGAGGTGGGCAGATCACTTGAGGTCAGGAGTTGGAGACCAGCCTGGCCAACATGGTGAAGCCCTGTCTCTACTAAAAAAAAAAAAAAAAAAAATCAAAAAAAAAAATTAGCTGGGCACGGTGGCGTGCATCTGTAATCCCAGCTACTTGGGAGGCCAAGGCAAGAGAATTGCTTGAACCCAGGAGGCAGAGGCTGCAGTGAACTGGGATCATGCCACTGCCCTCTACTGTGGACAATAGAATTAAACTCTGTCTCAAAAAAAAAAAAAAATGAAATAATAAAATGAGACCCTATAGAGTTCTTAAAACAGAACTTATGTAATAAACACCCCATAAATGGAAACTATTATTATTATTATTGAGATTATTGGGTTTATTCTTAGATCATGCACATTCTTGCTCACCGAAGGCCATTTACCCCTGCTTGTGTCACGTAGGGAGCTGCGTGGAGGATGTGGGGGAGTCCTTCCAGTTAGCAAGGGAGTGGTGCTCAGTGGAGGGACAGAGGTGCTCACCTACATATGGAGCCTTTGACACAAGGAGAATGAAAAAGAACAACATAGCCAAGTGCTTCTTTGACTAACAGCTCATTAAGGAGGAGGCATGAAACAAGATGATATGTTTCTTCATCATGGCATAATGTTAATTCCATAGAATTTGGTTTATAATACAATGGCAACATTCAGGTCCATTTTGTAGGTGGAGAAATTGAGAACAAAGAGGCTAAGTGAGTTTTGCAACACAGATTCTGGAGGCATCTCTAAACTTAGGCTAGTGTTTGGCCCTTGTCTGTACTGCCCTTTTTAGTCAAACTTTCTATGATCTCTAAACCAAAGAACCCATTATACTGCTGAGAGGAAAGACTATAGTGTTTAATGCCCAGGTAAGTACAGTAATTTGTTCAGTGTCTTTGCAAAATGTTCATGAAAGACGAACACTTTCCAGCTGCAGGAGATTGTAGATGGGAAGCAGTAAAAATGACAAAAACCTTTTTTTTTTTTTTAAATTCCTATGTGGCTTTGGACACCAAGGAGTTGTCATTAACTTTTTTAAAAATTGAACTTTTGCCGGGCGCGGTGGCTCAAGCCTGTAATCCCAGCACTTTGGGAGGCTGAGACGGGCGGATCACGAGGTCAGGAGATCGAGACCATCCTGGCTAACACGGTGAAACCCCGTCTCTACTAAAAATACAAAAAAACTAGCCGGGCGAGGCGGCGGGCGCCTGTAGTCCCAGCTACTCAGGAGGCTGAGGCAGGAGAATGGCGTAAACCCGGGAGGCGGAGCTTGCAGTGAGCTGAGATCCGGCCACTGCACTCCAGTCCGGGCGACAGAGCGAGACTCCGCCTCAAAAAAAAAAAAAAAAAAAAAAAAAAAAAATTGAACTTTTAATTTTGAAATAATTGTAGGTTCATTTGCAGTTGTGAAAACAAATACAAAGTGATTGCTACTGATCAATACGGAGGGATCACATGTTACTTTATGCAATTTCCCCCCATGGTAACATCTTGCAAATCTATAGAACAATACCATGCCTGGGGCACGGATATTGACACAGTCAAGGCGCAGAACCTTTCATCACCATGAGGACACCTCCCTTTGCCCTTTTGTAGCCACACCCTCCTCATTCCCCTGTGCACCCACCTGAAATGTGGCAACCACTAATCTGTTCTCCAATTCTATGACTTTTTATTTATTTTACAAATTTTTGCCAGTGCCACTTGCCAACATTTCGGTGATTTCGTAATTTCAAAAATGCTATGTAAATGAATCCTGTGGTGTGTGACATTTTTTCACTCAGGATAATTTTCTGGAGATCCATATGTGTTGTGTGTACCAATAGTTCATTTCTTTATATTGTTATGTATGTAACTCATTTAACCATTCACTCAGTGAAGGACACCTGGGTTCTTCTCAGGTTTTGGTTACGACAAATAAAGTTGAACATTCTTGTACAGATTTTTGGGCGAACATAAGTCTTCATTTCTCTAGAATAAATGCTTGAGAGAGCAACTGCTAAGTTGTATTGTCGTTGTATGTTTAGTTTTTTCTTTTCAAACTGTTTTATTTTCAAACTGTTTTCCGGAGTTCCAGAGTGACTATATCATTTTACATTCTCACCAGCAATGTATGAGTGATTCACTTTCTCAACATCCTTGTTAGCATGTGGTGTTATCACTATTTTTAAATTTTAGCCATTGTGATAGGTATGCAGTGGTGTCTCATGGCTATGCATCTTATTTACTTTGCATTTCTGTGGCTAATGATGTTGAGCATCTTTTTATGTGCTCATTTGCACCTATGTATCTTCTTCAATGA
Organism: Trachypithecus francoisi; assembly: GCF_009764315.1. Classification (NCBI taxonomy): domain Eukaryota; kingdom Metazoa; phylum Chordata; class Mammalia; order Primates; family Cercopithecidae; genus Trachypithecus; species Trachypithecus francoisi. Next base: position 3,140,422 of record NW_022681472.1, read on the forward strand.
AATGTCTCTTCATCTCTTTTGCCCGTTTTCTAAAGGATTTGTTTTTCTTTTTTACTGTTGAGTTTTGACAGTTCTTTATATATTCTAGATAGGTTCTTAGTCAGATATGTGTCTTACAAGTATTTTCTCCTAATCTGTAAGTTCTCTTAATAGGATCTAAATAGGATCTTTCACAGAGAAAAAATTTTGAATTTTGATGCAGTCCAATGTATCAATTCTTTTCTGTTATTAATTGTGCTTTTGATACCTATTTAGGCACTCTTTAAAAAAGCTATATCACATATATTTTCTCCTATGCATTTCCTAAAAGTTTTATAGTTTTACTTTTTAAGTTTAAGTCCATGACACATTTTGGGTTAATTTTTGTACAATGTTTGAGACTTAGGTTGAGGCTCATTTTATTTTGCCTTTGGATGTCCAATTGCTCCAGCACCATTTGCTCATAAGCTATCTTTACATCATTAAATTGCTTTTGCAACTTTGTCAAAAATCCATGGGACATATTTGCATGGGTTGACTTCTGGGTTCTTTAGTTGGTCCTGTGATATACATGTTTATCCCTCTGCCAATACTACACAGTCTTGATTAATATAGTTATATAAGCCTTGAAATTGGGCACTGATTCTTCCCACATTATTATTCTTTTTCAAAATTATAGCTATTTTCATCCCTTCATCTCTTCATATATCTTTTGGAATAGTCTGTTTATATCTACAAAAACTTTTGCTGAGATTATGATAGAAATTGTGTTAAACCTGTTTATCAGTTTTGGGGAGAATTGGCATCTTTCCTACTTGAGTCTTCCAATCCATCAACACCGTATGTTTCTCTGTTTATTAAATTATCTCCTTTTCCATCAGCATTGTGTAATTTCTGGCTTACAAGTCCTGTGTATGATTTGTTACATTCATACTGTTTCTTTCATTCTTTTTTTTTTTTTTAATCAATTTTAATGGTGTTGCATTTTTACTTTCCACTGAAAGGCCGTGTGTCCATGTGTTTATTGCTGGTACATAGAAATACAATACGTTTCTTTATGTTTATTTTGTGTCCATGACCTTGCTGAGCTCACTTATTAGTTCTAGTTGTTTTTTCTCTTCAAGTTCTCTGTGGCTTTATATGTAGACCGTGTGTCATCTGCAAATAGGGGCTGGTTCATGAGCTTCTTCTCTGATCTGTGGCCCTTTGTTTCCTTTTCTTGCCTTTTTACAATGGCTCGATAGAGCTTCCAGCACTATGTTGAATAAGAATGTTACGGTAGACATCTTTACTTTGTTCTCAACCTTAGGGGGAAAACATTCAGTCACTCACTTCTAATATTAAGTATAATGGTAGCCTCAGGGTGTTTGTAGACATTCTTTATCAAGCAGAGGAAGTTTCTCTCTATTCTTAATTTTTTGAGAGTTTGTAAAAATCATGAATGAGTATTGAATTTCGTTAACTGCTTTTTCTGCATTGTTTGGTACAATCATGTGATTTTTCTTGGGGGTATAGCTCAGGGGTAGAGCATCTGACTACACAGTCATGTGATTTTTCTTTTTTTAGTCTGCATTATAGTGGATTGCAATGATTGCTTTTCAAATACTGAGCCAGCATTGCATCTTCGAAATAAAACCCAGTTGGTACTGAGTGTAATTCTTTTTACATATTGTAGGACTATATTTGCTAATATTTTGCTAAATATTTTTATACTATATTCCTGAGGGACACCAGGCTTTGTTGCTTTTGTTGTACTGTGTTTTTCTAGTTCTGAACTGGGATGTGTTCTTCTATTTTCTGAAATGATTCTGTAGAGTTGGCATCAATTCTTCTTTACATGTGTGGTAGAATTCTCCAGTGACACCACCTGGACCTGAAGATTTCCTTTCTGAGAGTTTGTTAATTATGAATTAAATTGTCTTAATAGTTTCAGGGCTAACACAATGATCTTTGAAATAATTATTTAGTATTGTAGTAGTTTGAGTTTTTCAAGGAATTGCTTCGTATCATCTAATTTGTCAGATTTATATGTATAGAGTTGTTCATTGTATTCCCTTATTATCATTTTTTTGAACAGTTTGAATTAAGTTTTATTTGCTCTCTCATTTCACAATAATCTCCCTCATAAACGTCTTCTACAAACAGAGCATATATCCTGGGTGTGTAATACAAAGTTAGGAGTTAATTATTTTTTCCAAGCAGGTTGTAAAGTATCAGTGTATCACATGAGAGTTCCCCTAATAGGGAACCAAATTTAAAACAAAACAATCATTTTAAATTTACCAAGTAGAGAATTTTTTCAGTAATCATTCATCTCTATATTCACATTCTAAGTATTTTCTTGTGATAAACAAACTGATTCAAATGATTTAAGCTATCCCACCATTTAACAAGAAAAGCCTCTATAATCATTGGAAACCATGGTGTTCTCTTAATTTTACAACTAGCTGCTGTTTTCAGAAGTTCTTTGAGTTCTTCCTTTGAGAAAACTTTTAATCTCATTGGGATCTAGACTCCAGACTCAAAGTGACATTCTTCCTCACAAATAAAATGTAATCAATTTCATGTTCACCCCAGATACCATCAGACCGAGCCTCATAGTGAATTCGTGTTCAATAATTAATTTCTTCTGGAGGAACTGCTTCCATGGGGATTCCTAACTCAGCTTTCAGATGCTTCTATGCTGCTTGCCTTACTTCAAGGTCATCACTTTCCTCAAGCTTGCCTGAATTGCCTAATGGATGACCACAACAAGTATTGGTAAAGCAACCTGGAAAGGTAACCTTAGCATCTGATCTTTCCTCTAGCAGGAGCTTATTTTTGGTGTTGAATAAACCAATGACTTTCTTCACAGAATTGGAAAAATCTGCTTTAAAGTTCATATGGAACCAAAAAAGACCCCACATTGCCAAGACAATCCTAAACCAAAAGAATAAAGCTGGAGGCATCATGCTATCTGACTTCAAACTATGCTACAAGGCTACAGTAACCAAAACAGCTATAGTAACCAAAATATCTCTGTTATGGTACTGGTACCAAAACAGAGATATAGACCAATGGAACAGAACAGAGTCCTCAGAAGTAAGACCACACATCTACAGCCATCTGATCTTTGACAAACCTGACAAAAATAAGAAACAGGGAAAGGATTCCCTATTTAATAAATGGTGCTGGGAAAATTGGCTAGCCATAAGTAGAAAGCTGAAACTGGATCCTTTTCTTACTCCTTATACGAAAAGTAATTCAAGATGGATTAGAGACTTAAATGTTAGACCTAAAACCATAAAAACCCTAGAAGAAAACCTAGGGAATACCATTCAGGACATAGGCATGGGCAAGGACTTCATGTCTAAAACACCAAAAGCAACGGCAACAAAAGCCATAATTAACAAATGGGATCTAATTAAATTAAAGAGCTTCTGCACAGCAAAAGAAACTACCATCAGAGTGAACAGGCAACCTACAGAATGGGAAAAAATTTTTGCAAGCTACTCAGCTGACAAAGGGCTAATATCCAGAACCTATAAAGAACTCAATCAAATTTACAAGGAAAAAACAAACAACCCCATCAAAAAGTGGGGAAAGGATATGAACAGACATTTCTCAAAAGAAGACATTCATACAGCCAACAGACACATGAAAAAATGCTCATCATCACTCGCCATCAGAGAAATGCAAATCAAAACCACAATGAGATACCATCTCACACCAGTTAGAATGGCAATCATTAAAAAATCAGGAAACAACAAGTGCTGGAGAGGATGTGGAGAAATAGGAACACTTTTACACTGTTGGTGGGATTGTAAACTAGTTCAACCATTGTGGAAAACCATGTGGCGATTCCTCAAGGATCTAGAACTAGAAATACCATCTGACCCAGCCATCCCATTACTGGGCATATACCCAAAGGATTATAAGTCATGCTGCTATAAAGACACATGCACACGTATGTTTATTGCAGCACTATTCACAATAGCAAAGATTTGGAATCAACCCAAATGTCCATCAGTGACCGACTGGATTAAGAAAATGTGGCACATATACACCATGGAATACTATGTAGCCATAAAAAAGGATGCGTTTGTGTCCTTTGTAGGGACATGGATGCAGCTGGAAACCATCATTCTCAGCAAACTATCACAAGAACAGAAAATCAAATATCACATGTTCTCACTCATAGGTGGGAATTGAACAATGAGATCACTTGGACACAGGAAGTGGAACATCACACATCGGGTCCTATTGTGGGGAGGGGGTGGGGGGAAGGGATAGCATTAGGAGATATACCTAATGTAAATGACGAGTTAATGGGTGCAGCACACCTACATGGCACATGTATACATATGTAACAAACCTGCACGTTGTGCACATGTACCTTAGAACTTAAAGTATAATAATTTAAAAAAGAAAAAGACACTAAAAGCCCAATGCAATAATCATTTTTCAGTGTTCTCATTCAGGTGACAATTCTTCTCGGTCTCAGACCCAATTTTATTGTCATTTTCATCAATAAGGTTACACGTGGCTGCCAAGAGCTGAAACTATTGCTCATAGAGGTGGCTGGTATTTATTTCAAGCATTGTTACAGAACATCAGATTTGTCCTAGAACACTGAACAGCCTCCAGCTTGAACACCAGCCAGCCCAGGTGTGTGCCCCTTTGGGTTCTGTCCTCTGCATGCACCGGCCTCTTATCCTTCTGATGTTTGCAAGGAAAGTGAGATCTCCAGTTTCCTTCCTGATTTTGACATTTTGGGTTTTCTCCCTTAGTCCTTTGTCAATTTTGCTAGAGGTTTGCCAAGTCTATAGATCTTTTCAATGTACTAACTTTAAAAAAACCTGACATTCTTTCTTATTTTTCTCTTCTCAGTATCATTGATTCCTGCTCTTATTGTTATTTCCTTCCTTCAGCTTGCTTTAGTTAATTTTGTTCTTTTTCTAGGTTCTTGGGGTGGGAAATTAAATTATTAATTTGAAACTCTTCTGTTTTCTAATGTATACACTTAGTGGTATAAACTTCCCTTCCAGCACGACTTTAGCTGTTTCCCACAAATTTTAATATGCTGTATTTTCATTTTCATTGACTTCAATGTATTTTTTTAGTTCTCTTGAGACGTCCTATTTGATCCATGGATTTTCAGAGGTGTTTCAGAGAGTTTTTAGTTTTCACATGTTTGGATATTTTCTCATTTTTGATTTCTGGTTTGTTTCTATGTGGTCAGAGAATGACTTCAATTCATTTAAATTTGTTGAGATTTTAAAAAATGGCACAGAATGTGGTTTATCTTGGTGTATTTTCTCTGGATCTCTGAAAAAAAAGTACGCTCTGCTCGTTAGGGGAAATATTCCATAAATGTTGATTAGAACTTGTAGTGTTGTTGATTTATTCCATTTTCTTGATGATCTTCTGCCTAGTTGTCCTAACAATTGTTGAAGGACAGATGTTGAAGTTCTAGTTGTTCTAACAGTTGTTGAAGGACAGATGTTGAAGTCTTCAACTATAATTATGGATCAGTATATTTCTTTAAGTTCTGTCAGTTTTAGCTTCACATATTTTGTGGCTTTGTTTTTTGGTGCATACACATTTAGGATTACTATGCCTTCTGATGGATTGACTTTTTATTATTATGTAATGTCCCTCTCAGTTGCTGGTATTTTTTCTTTTTCTTTTTACTCTTTAGCCTACTTTATCAGATATTAATGTAGCTACTCCTCCATTCCTTTGATTAATATTTGCATAATATATGTTCTTCCATCCTTTAACCTTCCACCTATATCATTATGTTTGAAATGAGTTCCTTATAAACAACATATAGTTAGGTTATGTTTAGACTATATGCAGATATTTATAAGTTAGGAGTTAAGTATGTTTTATATTTTGGTTTCTGTTTGTTCTCTGTTTTTCTTTCTTAGAAAGGACTTAGAAAGAACTTAGAAGACGTAAGAGAAGGAAAGTCTGTTGTATTTACCCATATTCTCACTTACTGTGTCTTTTCTTCCTTCCTGAGGTACCAAGATTTCTTCTTTCATTCTTTCCTTTCTGGTTAGAGAACTCGTAGCCATTCTTTTAGGGTAGTCCTGTTGGCAACAAATCCTCTTGGTTTTCCTTAATTAGAGGATCTTTTGAATTTCCTTTTATTCTTCAAGGATATTTTCACTGGATGTAGATTTTTAGTCTAACGATCCTCTTCTTTCAGCACTTGAATCACTGTGCCATTCCTCAGGCCTCCATGGCTACTGATGAGAAGTCTGTCACTTGAATTGTTTTCCCCTTATAAATGAGGTATTGTTTTTCTTTAGATTTTTAAAGAAATTTGCTTTGCTTTGTCCTAGTTGTTGGAAGTTTAATTATGATGTTTTTAATTATGACTTGATTCCTTTGGGTTTATCCTATTTTGGATTCACTTTGCTTCTTTAATCGAAGGCTTGTCTTTTGTTAAATTTACAAAGTTTTGGGCCATCATTCCTTTGGGCACTTTTCAGGCATGTCCGCTTTCTCCTCTCCTTCTGAGACTCTGTTGACACAAATGTTAGAGGTTTTGTGACAGTACCACAGGTCTCTGAGAATCTGCTTTCTATTTCTTTCAGTCTGGTTTCTTGGTTATTCAGATTGGGTACATTCTACTATTTTGTCCTCTTCACAGATTCTTTTCTCTGTCCCTTCCATTCTGTTGAGACCATCCATTGAGTTTTTTATTTTGGTTATATTTTTCAGTTCTAAAATTTTTATTTGTTTTTTTTTTTTTCTATTTCTTATGGCGACTTTCTGTTTCTTTGCCAAGACTATGTTTTCATTGGTTTCAAGCATGCTTGTATCTATTGATCAAAGTATTTTTATCTTGGCTGCTTAAAAATTTTTGTCAGGTAGTGTTAGCATCTGTGTCATCTCAGTGTAGGCATGCTGTGATTTTCTTTCATCATTCAATTTAAGATCTTCCTTTTCCTTGTTATAATGTGTGATTTCAGACAGAAACCCAAACACTTAAGTATTATGTAATGAGACTCAAGATCTTATTTAAACCCTTGATTTTGGTGAGCGTCCTCTGACACTGCTGGGGACAGGGCAGGGGAGGGTGCTGCCTCATTACCTCGAGGTTGGATAGAAGCCCAGGTTTTCCACTCAGTCTCCACTGACAGTGGGGGTGTCTCCTCACTGCTCTGGGTGTTGGGACTTCCATCGATATGTCCTTGGTTGTGAAGAAGAGGACCGTTCCTCATGAGGCCTCCCCTGACACCACGGCAGAGATAGTCTCATTGCAGTGGGCTACAGTGACATTCCTGACTCTCCTCTAGGCCTCTCTGACACCAGCACAGCTGGCAGAGGGAGGGGCACTTCATTAGTGCTGAGTGGGAGTGCAAGTCCAGCCTCCCCATGTGGTGTCCACTGACACCACCCTGGTGGGGTAGGGAGCAGAATGGATGGGGCACCCCCTTATAACCCAGAGAGAGTGGGAATCTAGGCTCCCAACCTGGCCTTTGTTGACATGGTATGAGAGTGGGATCATCGTTATTTCTGTGGTGTTTGGCTGGGGCAGGGAGGTTATCTTGTGAAAGTTTTCTGTCTTGATAGGCTGCCTCTTTCCTGGTCCCTTACCTAGGGAGGATCAGCTTTCCTTGGGGCTTTTTAATGCCTCTTCCTGTTGGCACTTCCCGGTTGCCAGCTTCTTCAGCTTTAAGTCCAGGATATGCGAAACAAAAAGAAAACACAGGAAACCCATATCATGTTTCTCAGGTCTCTAGCTAGCCTGGCTTCTTCTCTGTACCTTTCAGTGTTTTATATGTAATGTCCAGCGTTCTTAGTTGTACTTGGTGGCAGGAGACAGGAAGAGCACACCTACTTCATCTTCCCAGAAGTCCTGTCTTAGCTTTCAAATGTCTGCCAAGTAGCATAAACAGCAAGTGGAAAGCAGACAGTCTGAGACTTTGTATGCAAATTCATAATCATGATCCAATAATGTCCACTTTCAGAGAGGACTTGGAATTCCTTTATGGTTGCTTACAGTGCTGTGGGTGTTAATGTTCCCTTCCAATAAGAGTCACTTTCCACTAGCTTATTTTATATTGGGTTATTCTAGGACCCTTGCACTGAATTACCAAAGAACAGCCAAGGCAGACAAGCGTAAATTTGCTTAGCAGCAATCGCTTAAAAGTGAACCTAAATGCTGCTGCAAACAATGGCTAAGTTTCTGGAGTGGGGAGCTCAGATCATCCAGTCTCTTAGGGAAGGGGAGGGTATGAGTGTTGAACATGGAGACTTCATAGCTCACATCATTAAGCAGTGATAGATTTAAGTGACTGTTCCTGGACAAGACACATTAGTAGCTTTCCTGTGGCACTTCATAATGAGCAGTTAATTTTAGCCTGCTCAAAGGAGGAAGGCGTCTCTGCTGGCTTACCAGCTCAGTTTTCAGGGAATCACTATAGTGACAAATACTGTTATAAAATATACAGAGGAAAGTGATTAATAAGTGCCCAGTAATGATGAAGTGTTGCCAGATTTCCTGTGAAATGGAGAAGTGGTATGAAGACCAGGCCATCTATTGGCATCTCTTGTAATGAGTGATTAATGTGCCTTTGAACCCAACTTTTCCATTTGTATGTTGTTTCTAACCAGGGATAGAAATGGAAACTATTTATCTTTGGATCCAAACCCTAGACACATTTAGGTGTTCAGAATTCATAAAAGCGAAGACTAAGAATGGATTAAAGTGACTTTGGAAATGTAGATTATTTTAGAAGTTATTGATGCACCTGACCCAGAACAAAATACTCTGGTTCAAATTACAGCTACTCCTACACAGCAGTTGATTCCCATCACCATCACCACTGCACGTCACAAACCAGAAGTCTTATGCTTGGCACATGAATATTCCAAATGCCCCAGTCCAAGCTAGCCCTACTCGTTTGTGACATGGAATTTAGTTTTCTGAATGTAACTTACTCTGGTATTGCAGAGCCAGGCCCAGAGTAAGTGCTCAACAAATGTTTAATGAATGAATGGACTATGGGAGACACGCAGACTCCATGGCCCCAAAGCAAAAGGAAGGTTGGAGTCAATTTCAATTTGGCCCATAAAATTGAGTTGGCCTTCAGATGAGTAAAGACATTTATTTAAGTTCAGGGTTCCGGGTGTACTTTTCTCATAAGACTTGAGCTTTAGAAACAACCATGAATCATTATGGATACTATGGCTTGGTCTTCAAGAAACACAATACTGTTAACAATGTTACTTCCACCTCTCCAACACACATGTGCACACACACACACACACACACACACACGTTTCCCTTTCAACTTCTAGATGTGTTTCATTGTTTGTGGTGGTACATTGGTACGTTGTTACAGTGTTTGTGGTGGTACAAGTGTTACAGTGCTTTATGTAACACTTTGGCATTTCCTTGTGTCATAGTGTCTTACAGTTTAGTTGAGTTGTCTACATAGAGACAAGTGGCCCCCGGGTTCATGACAGTTACAGTTGGGTTCTATTGCATTCAGGAGAGTCACTCAACCTCAGTGGTTTTACCAGACTTGTTGTGAACAGTGTCATAGAATACACCTGGCTGCAAAAGAGCCTGGGAGAGGTTTTTTTTTTCTTTTTTTTTTTGTAATAGCAATGTTGCTGCCCCAGACAAAATTGGGTTAGGTTGATTAAAAAAAGAAGATAAAAAGAGAATGGCTATTTAGTTGGCAATCTGTATTTTCCGACATACTACTGAAGTATGTATTTATATCCACTCATTTACCCTGGGCTGGAGAGCCTCCAAGCATTAATTTTTTAATGCTCGTTAGCATGAAAACACAATGACACACTTACTTTTTTTCTTTGGAGGGATGGCAAGGAAAATCTGTGAACTTGCTTTCTGGCCAAATGAGTTAACCAAAGATGGGAACATTTATTTGTTGGAACAGTTGTGTATCAACATCAAACTGAAAACAGAATTATAGTAATATATATTCTTAGAGAAATAGGGAATGCTAAGTTAAAGGCAGCATTCCTGCTCACAGCAGCTAACAGTGAACCTACCTAGGAAGAGATGGCAGATGTCAGTAAACTGCTCTGCTAGGACAGGGCCTCTGGAGTCTTTGCTGGCTACAGAATTCTGGGATTCTATGACCCCCCCCCCCCCCAACTGTGGAAATGCATTTGAAAATAAGCCATCTGTAATCACTCACCTGGGGTGAGCTCGGGAGCTGGGGTTCTTACCTACGAAAATGATTTATTCAGCCCTTGATGTTTTCTTGATTTTCTGTATTCTCACCCTGCTCTCATTCCTTAATTTAGCTTCTTTTCCCATTTTCCATGGTTTCTGACCTCATAAAGACCATCCTACTGTGTAAGCATTCAAACCCATAGTAGAAATGATCAGGAAAGTGATCCCATTCCCCATCTCAGAAAGATCTGTGAGAGTTCCACTGCTATCATCGACTTTTAGCCCCATGTTCTTCCATCGTGAAAAATTACAACCATTTGCTATTGTTCACTAACTATCTCTCCCCCACCAGTCCATTTTCAGCCACTGTATCTTTCATATGAAAGGACATGGCACAAAAGACTTGCCACAGTTGAAACCCTTTATAATACATGAAAACATTTGTTGAAGTTGCTTATTTTTAAAAATAATGTGACCTCTTCTTTATAACTGTATAACATTTAAAAATAATGTGACCATTCTTGACTCTACAAATTTCAGGTTTGTACATTGGATGAAAATCTATATTTTTAAGTTGCTGTGTTGGACAATAATAATGACTCATATTTTTTGAGCGCTTAATATATGCCCATTGAAGCCTTTACATGTGATATCAGTTAGGTTTTGTTTGTCAGTTAGCAAATGACTACAGAACTAGTGCCTTTTTATGAATGAAATGATTGTGCACCCCACCACCAAATTCATATGCTGAAGCCCTCCTCCCCAGTGCAATGGCATTAGGAGGTGGGGCCTCTGGGAGGTGATTAGATTTAAATGAGTTTATGAAGGTGGAGCCCCAACAATAGGATCAGTGCCCTTATAAGAAGAGGAAGAAAGTGCAGCCTCTGTGCTGTGTGAGGACACAGTGAGAAGGCACCCACTTGCAAACTAGGAAGTGTGCCGTCACCAAGGACAGAACCTACTGGCACCATGAACTTGGACTGAAAATAACTGTGTGTTGATGAATCCACTCAGCCTATGGTATTTCGTATAGTAGCCTGAGTTTGGCTTAAACCAAGAACCATTTATTATTCCTCATGAATCTCTGGGTGGATGGGGCTCAGCTTGACCGATCTTGGCTGGGCTTGACCTTTTATCTGTGGTCAGCTGGAGGGTGGTGTGGCTGAAGCTGGTTGGTCTCAGAGAGCTTCACTCACATCTCTCACAGTTAACCATCGCATGGCAAGAGTCATAGGGCAATTGGGCCACTTGTCTCTCATCACCCACCAGCCTGGCTTCATTGTGTTCACAGGGTGGCAATGGGTTCCCAAGAGGGGAGGTGAAAGAATGCATGGCCTCCTGAGGCTGACTCAGAAATGGCAGGATGCTACTTCCACCCAGTTCTATCAGCCAGAATGTCACAGGGCCAGCTCAGACTCAAGGAAGAGACTCTGCCTCTTGATGGGAGGAGCTGCAGAACCACATTGCAAAGACATAGATGACATAGGGAGAGATGGAGGTGTGGACATTTTTAATCTCCCTCACATGTGTTAACGCTGTTAATCCAGCAGTCCTGTGAGGCTGCATGATATACTCTTATACCCATTTTATACATGAGGAAAGTGAGGCTTAGCAGGGCTAAGGAACAGCATTCAGAACTAGGACTCAAGCATTCTTTCTCTAGAATCTGTTCTCTTACCTATTCCCTCACTTTAGACTAGATATCAAAACTAGACATCAAAGTCAACTCATGTTAATTTCACCACCACATAGAGAAATTCCAGAAAGCAACAGCCATCTAAAAGGGTTTTGAGGAAGGTTCATAAACTGTTCATGGCTCACTTAGAGAAATGCAGTCAATGTAGATTCATGACTGCACCTCTCTCCTTCCATGCTTTCTTCAGAGGCAGCACCAAACATTTCTGAATATCACTGTGCTCTGAGTGTCCAAACAGCCACTATTTAAACTCTCAAGTGTCCTGGATCTGTCTCTGTGACTGTCCCTAGCAAATATACTCCCAGATTGTCCCAGATGTTGGTGGTCTGATCATGGCAAAGGCCATGGACAGATTCAAGCAGTTACTTCTCAATTACAGGCAGGCTGAGACTCCCAGAGAACACAGCGGGCACTTTGAGGACAAGGCCACGGATGAGGGTGTCTGTGTTATAAGAAGTGAATCAGTTGCCATCAGATGTGTCCAGTCATGGTTGCTGAGGCTTCTGGGCCCCTCCTTTGTTTTGCAAATATCACCAACCCTGGGGTCTTGATACTTTGACAAATATGGGGACACAAAATCTGCTGATGTCTCCAGGGAAAACAAGAAAAAAGATGGATCTGGCTTTCAAATGCCTGGGAGGCCAACAGATCTCAGCCAGGGCTGTGCGGCAGAGTGGAAGGATGTGTTTGCCCAGAATCCCAGCTCCATATTGGTCCTGGAGTGTTAAAGAAGAGGTGTTGAGTTCTCTGTCCCTAGACTTCTCTTCCCTGACTCCAGGCCTGTATCCCAGGATGAGGATGGATTTATGATATCTGGAAGTGCTGAAGTGAGAGTAATGAGGCCTCGGCAGCATGGAGAGAATTATTTGTGCTCTGCTGGAGAAGAAGTTAGAAGAGCAGCAGTCATGCACTGGTCCTCCCAGGTCTTGGCACCCTGTCTGGGTTGAGCCATGTAAGCTGGCACATCCTGAAAAGAATAGGTTTTCTGTAGAATAAATAATCACTTTCTCAGGACAGTGACTAATGGAGAGCCCTAATCCTCCAGTACAAGTTTCTGCATCACCATGAGATTGAGAACTTCCTGGCCAGCGACCACAAGTTGCTGATGGGCAATAATGCCAAGACTGACTTTCTGCACTCAGTCGATGACAAAAATGCTGAGATTTCAAATGCATCTCCTGGAGAGCAGACAGGCAAATGTAGAGCCAGTAGGGAGCCTGAACATCAAGATGGCTGTGAAGTCAAAGGTGGGCTCCCAGGTTAGAGCTGCCGTGCACACATACCTGCTCTCAGCCTGAAGTAGCTTTGGAGTCAGTGACATTTTTATTGACTCAAATAAAAACGATCACTTCCCAGGTGTATGCTTTGAAAAACAAGTGGCCTGAGGAAATTGTACCAGAGCAGCAAATGACAATGGACTGACAGTTGACTTTGTGGACAAGAGACACATTACAAAAACATGAGGAAATGAAGACAGACCCTGCCCAAGTCAGATACTCAGACATCAAGTCAGGAGCCTGGAGGGAGAGGGTTTTGTATGTGACACACGGGGCCACAGAAGTGAAATAACTTTGTAACAGTGGGGAGCACTCTGCACACATTCCCATCAGAAGGGCCCATGACAGAGTTTGGATGTTGCCTTACTCAAATGTCGTATTGAATTGTTATCCCCAGTGTTGGAGGTGGGGTCTGGTGGGAGGCGATTGGATCATGGGGATGAATTTCTCATGAATGGGTTAGCACCATCCATCCCATGATACTGAGTGAGTGCTCATGAGATCTAGTCATCTAAAAGTGTGTAGTACTTCTTCCTCTCTCTCTTGCTCCTGCTCCCACTTCCCCTTCTGCCATGATTGGAAGTTTCCTGAGGCCTCTACAGAAGCCCAGCAGATGCCAGCATTGTCCTTCCTATACAGCCTGTGGAACTGTGAACCAACTCACCCTCTTTTTCTTTTTTAAACCAGGTATTTCTTTATAGCAATGCGAGAATGGACTAAAACAGCTCAGAACCACCTAATTTTTTTTTTTTTTTTTGAGACGGAGTCTCGCTCTGTCGCCCAGACTGGAGTGCAGTGGCCGGATCTCAGCTCACTGCAAGCTCTGCCTCCCGGGTTTATGCCGTTCTCCTGCCTCAGCCTCCCGAGTAGCTGGGACTACAGGCGCCCGCCACCTTGCCCGGCTGTTTTTTTGTATTTTTTAGTAGAGACGGGGTTTCACCATGTTAGCCAGGATGGTCTCGATCTCCTGACCTCGTGATCCGCCCGTCTCAGCCTCCCAAAGTGCTGGGATTACAGGCTTGAGACACCGCGCCTGGACAGAACCACCTAATTATTAGTAGTGCCTCCTCCTCTCTCTTCCTGAGGAATGTCTGCAAGGACAAACTGTTCTCTATTTACTAAAAGCTAAGTGAGCACTCCTGTATAATTCTTTAAAATGTTGGGATCAGAAGTGTTAGTGCTGCTCTATTTTTGTCTTACCAGTACTCATTTTGTTCAGTGTCCAAACACTCTCACTTAGAAAAGTACTGGAAACAGATGAGATGCCAGCCTAGGAGGCAGTCTCCCCTCCACACAGAGCCCCCACTGACCATCACTGCACTGTCAATCAGGGCAGTGTAACAGGGAAGAGACAGCAGCACCGTGGGACCCTGAGCCTTGGTTGAACTTGCGAACGCAAAGCAAAACGAGGAAAACAAAGGCTCTCCATGGAAAAGGAGCTGATTTATCATGAATTTTATTGTAGTCATATGACAGAGTACCTCACCGAAGACAGATAAATGGGTGGAAAGCTATTCCCTGGAGGTGTTAGACAAGAAAAGCTCTGTAGCAATGTGAGTTTGGGAAATGTTGAGTTAAGCAAGTTACATAAATTTCTTTCCTGCAGGATTTCTCAGAATATTCTTATCCTAATGTGCACTGCGAGTCTCCAAGACGGGAATATGTTATGCAGGACTTCCCAAATTCATGTAGCCACAGGACTCCTGTTTTTCCTTCCTCCACAGGCAGTGGCTTGGTGCTGTGGATAAGCATGTGGGCTCTGGGATCAGCCTGTCAACCTGAATCTAGGATCTCTCGCCTCTGAGCTGTGTGGCATTGGACACGTCAATTAACCTCTCTCAGCTTTGGTTTCCTAATCTCTAAAATGAGTATAACAGTAGCACCTGCCTAATAAGGTTTTTGTAAGGGTGTGGAAAATAAATTAGTTAATTCATATGAAGCATTGCATTTATCGCATGACCTCAGAGACAGTTAAAGCTTAGCAAGTTATCCATAGAAAGCACCTTGCAAACTGAGTGTTGCATCGTGAGCACTTTTCAAAATTATCAGTGTAATGGACGTTAGGGTGGCAGCTTAGCATCTATGACCTCCCCCACCACCGGCTGCCCCAGCCACAACTATTGGTTTAGGTTGGCCTAATTAGAAGGCTGCTCAAGAATGTTCTTTGATGGTTGAGAGGAGGACATCCCTTTGCATCTGAGTGATGGTGGGTGGGCATTGGACCTGGAATCGCTGTGGGCAATTTACTCTAATGAGACGAGTCAGCCTGGGAGGGAGCATGCACCCTGAGGACGGCAGACCACAGATGCACCCTCAGCAAACCTCCCTGGAAGTGTGCCCCTCCCCTGGACTTGCTCAGTCAGGAGAGCCTGTAAATTCCTTGTAGGTGAAGTAAGTATGAGTAAGGTTTTCTGTGACCAGCCATCTGCAGCCTCTCACCTGATAGAGTGGGGAAGCTGGTGGTGAAGTGGGGGAGCAGCTATGGGGTACAAATACAGCCCAGCTCTTCAGAATGGGCTGCACCAGCTCCCAGCTCTCATGTGACTGCTCTGCTTCTTAGTTTCCTCAATAATGAAAGGGAGATATCAAAATCTTCTACCTAAACCTTATGGTAAAGGTGAGGTGCAAAGGAGAGAAGGTGTGCAAAAACACTTTGGAGACAGTCAAGTATTCTATAAAGGCAAATGTTTATAGCAATAGTGGAAACTCGACCACTTCTTGATTTAAAACAGTTACGCTGTGGTGGTACAAGATTTTTGGCTAATGCTAAAATAAGAACATAAAAGCCAGCTGTCAAAATATTATAATTGGTTTCTGTCGAACCCGAAGGCTTTAAATTCTGTGATGCTATAAGTTTAAGGGCTTATCTATGGATTTCTGCCATTTTATAATACTCTATCCCATTTAAAATTCTATCACTGTGAATACTTCAAAAGGGACTCTGGAAAGTATTCACATATAACTGACGAGTCTCACGTTATGGTAAGTTAACTTTTTTTAACTTTTAAACTCTGTGAAATATTAGTTGTCACTTATCCTTATTTTTAATTCAACTAAATGGACCAACTACTATTTGATAAAAGGTAGTGAAATTTTCACTTCTAGTTTTAGAAAGTTTTAACCAACAGTATAGTATGGTGGAAAGTTAGTAAAATGAATCATCTACAAACGGTAAGAAGAAACAAATTCTGCAATGACTTTAATGAAGTTGAAACTTTAAATTATTAGCAATAATAGCCTTCTAGTATTTATTGAGGAAGACAGTTCTCCATGGGTTTCTTGCATGTCTGCAAGTCTTGCTGGGTATTTCAAGAATGCAAGGCCCTGGCTGCCCTTTAGCCTGGCCATTTCTCAGGTTGTGTTTGCAGTGAGTAACCTTGAGGAACTGGGTAAGGTCTCCTTCCAAGACAAAGAGTGGACTGACTTACTGTTTGATGGGACAATGGTGTGTTCCCCAAGCTCAGTGCTCGTCAGATGTGGCGCAAATCCACTGCATGTAAAACATCCATCTGGGCCTCTCCATGCCAACCCCATACACATTCAGGAAAAGGAGAACTGTTATATGCATGAGTCCTGAGTAATAAAGTCCTGAGTAATAAAGTCCCATGTCTCTGATCCAGGGGTCTCATGTCTTCTGCCAGCATCCATGAAACCAAAATAGGCTAACCTATTAGCTTACAAGGAGGGTAAAGGCAGATCCTAGACTTTCCATAGGTATTGAGATTTTTGGTGATTTTGTATAATATCTGATTTATTTTCATAAAAATTTCCTTGTTAAGAATTCACTCCTATGATATTCTTTGTGGGCGCCTGGCATCTTCGTTAACCAGCAGAGGGAGCCCTTGCTGATTAATTAGATGCAGGCAAGCTTTCCTTGTTTTACACATGCCAGATACCTCACAGAAAAATCCACTTACAGTTATCACAATGCTGTTAGTACACAGAAAAAATGTAGGACATGATAGTAGCATCCTTTACTTAGGCTTCAGAGCATAGAAGATAAAAATACTACCTTTTCCAAGGGGACCTCCCAGGTAGAAGGAAGTTCGGGAATGTGCATTACCACTCTAAAAGCAGTTGAAAGGAATATTTTCTAAATAAATAATTACTCTGAAGTTGCTAGCAGTGAAAGGAGAGCTCCTGAATATAATAATATATTTGTCTTTGGAACTCTAGAACTTTCTCTTTCGTTTACACCATGTATGTTATAAAGGAATAAGGTCCTCAGCTGGGTGTGGTGGTGTGTGCCTGTAGTCTGTTACTCAGGAAGCCTAGGTGGGAGGGTCGCTTGAGCCCAGGAATTTGAGTCCAGCCTGGGCAACATAGTGAGGACCTGTCATTGCAAAAAAATAAAAATAAAAATGGAAAGGAAGTCCTACCTTGGAAATGATCTGATGTTTACTATGCTTAAAAACTGTGTGTCAGTCAAGCACCTGAGGAAGTGCACATGCAGGTCTTGTGACTTTACTTGAACATCCTCATGTTTGTACTTTCACCCACCACAATTTCAGGTGCACACAGACAAGTCCAGAGCTGACCACCTGCCTGCAGCCGGGCGAATTTCCCTGAACAAGTCTCAGCATCAGAACTTGATGAGCTCCAAGCCTCCTGTTTGTTTATAAAATAAAGCTCCTCTTACTCATTTTGCCTTTGGGTGGAAGCAGAAAACATTCATTAAAATAAAGGAAATAAATTTAAGAATAATTCAAAATTGCATTTTAAGGATTGTCACATGGTAGAAAACCAAACTGAATACTATTAGTGATAAGATGGCAATAATGAAAAATATTTAATAATGTCTGTTGTAATTTGAACATTGTTTTATTGTTATTATTTTATTTTAATATGGAGCTCTTCATGAATTTGCATGTCCTCCTTGCACAGAGGCCATGCTGATCTCTCCAGCATTCCAATTTTAGTGTATGTGCTGCTGAAGCAAGCATGTAACTTGAAGTTTATTTTCAGACTTGGGAGTTGTATGTATTGATAGTCATGTTGTTCCACCTTCAAATGGGTTTTTACTTCTCTTTTTTTTTTTTGGAGGTAGAGTCTCACTCTGTCACCTAAGTTGGAGTGAAGTGGTACGATCTTGGCTCATTGCAACCTCCCCCTCCTGGTTCACGTGATTCTCGTGCCTCAGCCTCCCAAGTAGCCATGATTACAGGTGTGCATCACTATGCCTGGCTAACTTTTTGTAGTTTTAGCAGAGATGGGGTTTCATCATGTTGACCAGGCTGATCTCTAACTCCTGACCTCAAGTGGTCTGCCCACCTTGGCCTCCGAAAGTGCTGGGATTATAAGTGTGAGCCACCACTCCTGGCCCTGATTTTTTTTTACTTCTATTTCACAGTGACATGACTCGGTGGATTTGAAAAAGTGATCCCTGTACTGGTGTGTTTTTCATTTCATCACTAGCTTTAATTTTTAATTTTTAAAAAAGCTTCTTGGAATAGGTATCTTGCTTAAAAACACATCAGATAACTTAAATGCCAGAAGAATAAGAGTGGTGAGGAAAAGAAAAAGGCTGTTTTTCAAATACAGCTGGGCTTTAAGGCAGTCTGTGCTCTTGGAAGAAATTTTGTAAGCAGAAGTGATGCAAGTCAAATCTAATTTTCCCATACAAACAATGCTATGACTATAGGGTTATTTTACTAAACAAAGACTTAATGCCTAGGTTTTTTTTTTGTTTTTTTTTTTGAGACAGTGTCTCGCTTTGTTGTCCAGGCTGAAGTGCAGTGGTGCGATCTTGGCTCACTGCAAGCTCTGCCTCCCAGGTTCACGCCATTCTCCTGCCTCAGCCTCCTGAGTAGCTGGGACGACGGGTGCCCGCCACCACGCCCGGCTAATTTTTTGTGTTTTTAGTAGAGACGGGGTTTCACCGTGTTAGCCAGGATGGTCTCGATCTCCTGACCTCATGATCTGCCTACCTTGGCCTCCCAAAGTGCTGGGATTACAGGCGTGAGCCACTGCACCTGGCCATGCCTAGTTTTTAAAGGAATACTTTAAATACCCCTTTGATTCAACTGCAAGTGTATGGTGTGGCGCTTCTGAGGCACATGCAAATTGGTGAAGGAGAGCAGCTGGTTGCACATTATTTATTACTTGATTTATGCAAGAGAACCCCTGAAATGGGGGCAGATAAGATTGGAGGATCCTGGAGAAGCTCTGGTCTCAATCTAGGAACTTTAGAAAATCTGGGGTGCGGCTGATGAAAGGTCTAGCCAAGGAGTGGGCCATGTGGCCCGAAGGAAGAGTACTGAGGCTTCATGATGCCTGGGCTGCTCAATGGTGAGCAGAGCTGAGAATGAACCATCAGAAAGGAGTGACATCAGCAGGATGGAGGACCGGTGCTCCCCATGCATATTTTCCACAGCAGCCACCCACAGTCAAAAGTGCCTCTATGGGAACTTTGGGATCTAGATGGGAGTGGCCAAACCCCAGTGGAGTCCAAGATTGAGCAAAGCCATTTTAGGAAGACAGAACCAGGTGGCAGCTTGTTGATGATGGTCCCAGTCACACACCTGGGAACAGTCCTGTCCCTCTGCAAACTTGGCTATAGCTGATGTCTGGCCTTGATCCTGCAACCAACTCCATCTGCCAAGCCAGGGATGTGGGAAGAGCCATGCCCACCTGTACTTCCAGTAGCAGGCCCACCCAGCTCAGTCCAGGCTGTGGATGATGAAGCAGCCAGTGACGCAGTTCTAGCTCCTCTCAGCTGGGCTCTGGGAGTAGCACTGTCTACCAAGGGACCTGATCGGAGACACATTCACCTGAACAATGGAAATACAACACACCAAAACTCGTGAGATACAGCAGAAGCAGTTCTAAGAGGGAAGTTTATAGTGATAAATGCCTGCATGAATAAAAAAGAAAGATCTCAATTAAACAACTTAACTTTACACATCAAGAAATTAGAAAAAGAAGGACTAATTAACCCAAACTTAGAAGGAGGGTAGTAATAAAGACTAAAGCAGAAGTAAATGAAATAGAGATAAGAAAGACAACTGAAAACCTATGTAACAAACCTGCACATCCTACACATGTAACCCTGAACTTAAAAGTTAAAAAAAGAAAAGATCAACAAAACTAAGAGCTGATGTTTCTTGAAAGGATCAACAAAATTGACAGACCTTTAGCTAGACTAAGAGAAAAAAGAGAGATGACTCAAATAAAAAAAGAGAGAGGGCTCAAGTAAAATAATAAATTAAAGAGAAGACATTACAGTTGATACTATAGAAATACAAAGGATTATGAGACACTAGGATAAACAATTATACTCCAGGCCGGGCGCGGTGGCTCAAGCCTGTAATCCCAGCACTTTGGGAGGCCGAGACGGGCGGATCACAAGGTCAGGAGATCGAGACCATCCTGGCTAATACGGTGAAACCCCGTCTCTACTAAAAAATACAAAAAACTAGCCGGGCAACGAGGCGGGCGCCTGTAGTCCAGCTACTTGGGAGGCGGAGGCAGGAGAATGGCGTAAACCTGGGAGGCGGAGCTTGCAGTGAGCTGAGATCCGGCCACCGCACTCCAGCCTGGGCGACAGAGCCAGATTCCATCTCAAAAAAAAAAAAAAAAAAAAAAATTATACTCCAGCAAATGGAGAAGCCCAGAAGAAATGGATAAATTCCTAGAAACAGACAAGCTACCAAGATTGAATCAGAAACAAACAGAGAATCTGAACAAACCTATAACTAGTAAGGAGATTGAATGAGTAATCAAAAACCTTTCAACCAAGAAAAGCTCAGGACTAGATGGCATCACTGGTGAATTCTACCAAACATTTAAAGAAGAACTAATACCAATTCCTAAAATCTCCCAAAAAATGAAAGAGGAGGGAACATCTTCAGACTCATTTAATGAAGCTCATATTTCCCTGATACCAAAGACAGATAAGGACACAATGAGAAAAGAAAACTACAGGCCAATATTCCTGATGAACATAGATGAAAAAATTCTCTACAAAATACTAGCTAATTGAATTCAATAGCACATTACCAGAATCATACACCATGAAGAAGTGGGATTTATCCCTGGATACAAGAATGGTTCAACATATGCAATACCATTTCCTGAAGCTTTTCCCATAAGATCAGGAGCAAGGATACTCACCCTCATCATTTGTTTTTAAGATAGTACCACGAATTCTAGCTAGAGTAGTTAGCTAAGAAAAGGAAATAAACGACATCCAAATTGAAAAGGAATTAGCTACACCGTCTCTGTTTGCAGATGACATGATCTCACCCACAGAAACATCCTAAAGTCTCTGTCAAAAAACTGTTAGAACTGATAAGCAGATTCAGTAAAGTTATACAATGCAAAACAATGTCCAAAAATTAGTTTCATTTCTGTACACTAAAAGTGACTAATCAAAAAGACATTTAGAAAACAATCCTATTTACAGTAACATCAAAAAGAAGAGAGTACTTAGGAATACATTTAACCAAGGAGATGAAAGATCTGTACACTGAAAAACTATAAGACATTAATGAAAGAAATTGAAGAAGGCACAAATAAATGAAAAGACAGCACATTTTCATGGAAAGGAAGAATTAATGTTAAAATGTCCACACTACCCAAAATAATCTATAGATTTAATGAAATTCCTATCAAAATTTCAATGACATATTTCACAGAAATAGGAAAAAACAATTCTAAAATTTTTCTGAAACCTCAAAAGACTCTGAATAGCCAAAGCAATTTTGAGTAAGAAGAACAAGGCTGGGAGCATCACATGTCCTACTGTCAAACTATATTACAAAGCTGTAGTAATCAAAAGAGTATGGTATTGGCATAAAAACAGACACATAGAACAAAGGAACAGAGTAGAGTCCAGAAATAAATCTACAGCCATATGGTCAACTAATCTTTGACAAGGGTACCATGAAGACACGATGGGGAAAGGATAGTCTCTTCAATAAATGGTGTTGGGAAAACTGGATATCCATATGCAGAAGAATGAAATTAGACCCTTATCTTGCATCACACACAAAAATAACTCAAAGTGGATTAAAAGACTTAAACGTAAGACCTGAAACATAAAACTCCTAGGAGAAAACACAGGGAAAAATCTCCTTGACACTGGTCTTGGCAATGAGTTTTTTTGAATGTGACAACAAATGCACATATTACAAAGAACAAAAATAGAAAAATGGAATTACATCAAAATAAACGCTTCTGCATAGCAAAGGAAACAATGAACAAAATGAAATGACAACTTACAAAATAGGAGAAAATGTTGTTTGCAAACCATGTATCTGATAGTTACTATCTAAAATATACAAGAAATTCATACCACTCAATGCCTGAAAACCAGATACTTTGATTAAAAATAGGCAAACGACCTGAGTAGACATTTATCCATAGAAACATACAAATGTCCAACAGTTATATGAAAAGGTTCTTGGCAATACTAATCGTGAGGAAAATGCAAATCAAACCCACAATGAGATAAAGACAAGGGATAATAAGTGTTGGTGAAATGTAGATTGTTACAGCCATTATGGAAAATGATACGGAGTTTCCTCAAAGATCAAACGTGGAACTACCAAATGACCTGGAAATCCCACTTTTGGGTATATATCCAAAGGAAATGAAATCTGTATGTGGAAGAGATATCTTTACTCCCATGTTCATTACAGCACTATTCACAATAGTGAAGATATGGAAACAACCTAAACATTTGTCAGTGGGTGAATGGATAAAGAAAATGTGGTACATATACACAGTGGAATATTGCTCAGCTGTAACAAAGGAAAATCCTCATGGATGATCCTGGAGGACATTATGTTAAGTAAGATAAACTGGACACAGAAAAAGAAACACTGAATGATCTAAGTAGTAGATCCAATACTACTAGTAGTACTCCAATAGCTTATTAGTAGTACCCAAAGGACACACACGTAGGTAATGTTATTTGCGATTAGATGTTTTCTCTTCACCTCTTTCTCCAGCATTTTTCACTCCTCTTGTTTTTGTGACCCAAAAGATATGTTTCTTTGAGAGTGGAAATTGTGTAACAGAAATGTGACTTTTGTATTTTATCCTTAGCTATTTTCCACGAAACACATGCATGTAATGTTTTGACTTTCAGAAAAAGAGAGGTGAGAGCAAAATGAAATGATTTTAAGGCGTGCCAGGCAGTCAGGGACAGAGGGAAATTTTCCTTCTAAACTGTGTCCAGGCAGGCTCTGGAGGCTGTTCTGCAGCTAGCTGAGGCAAGACTGAGTTTCAGATCAATCTGGCACTTGAGGTCTGAGCTGGGTTAGTTCAGGGGCAAGAGTGCCCACGAGCTACCGCCATCCATGCTGGAAGGGTCTCCTAAGCCTGTCCTGCAGCCCAGCCACCACGCCTGCACTGACCCATGAACGACATGTCAGGCACCACAGAGTCTTATTCATAAGCTCATGTTTTTGGAAGAAAGGTCCAGAGTCTCTAAAAATGAGCAGTGAGACAGTGACATCATAATGGTATTTATTATTTCAGGTTAGACTGGCACCTACTAAATCATTACGGCCACAGGTAGGTTTTTCCACCGAGAGAAGCCTTCTTTTTCCCTCTAAAGCTGGATTACTGGGAGACTGAGCATGTGCGCTCCATCGGGGTGCCAGCCTGGGTGGAGTAGAGGCCCAAAAGATTCCCGCTTCATTTTATTTCCACACATTCCCCACCCTAGAAGCTGAATAGATTAATTTTTATGAGGCACAGACTGGGCAAGGCTCAGACACAGGCCCTCCTCCTGCCACCATCACTGTGTGAGCAGGACCTAAGGACCGTCTCAGGACACCCTGCTCCCAAATGCCTCCTTTTGGGCCTGAAATCCCCATTTTGCTTAAACCTTTAAGTTCAGGCTTTCAAGGACCCTATTAACACAGATTTTCAGTTTATTTGGAAAATAAAACAAATAAGATTACTAGCATTTTATCATAGATTAATTTATCCTATTACCCTAGCCTAGAAAGGCCCAGGAGAAAGAGACTGATAAATTTAGGTGGGGAAGGAAAGGGATGAAAAAGAGCCAGTGAATAGGACTCTGCCTAGGGAATGTTTAGTGTGCTTACTGGTGATGTGTGTGCACATGTGCATGAGCATATGTGTATGCATCTGTGTATGTGTGTGGATGCATATGTGTGCTATGCACATGCATGCAAGTGCACATATGCACAGGTACATGTATGTGCTGCACACGTGTGCATGGATGTGTGTGCACACATGCACGTGTGTGCATATGTGTGTGTGTATATGTGTATGTACAGAGTAGATGAGGTGGGAGTGGATGGGAGATAGAAGTAGTACCAGGCTACAAAATCATCTAGATGGATGCTAGGACTTGAGCATATATTGAGCATATAAATATATACATGCATATATATATACATTCATGCCAACCTAAGTGGACTTTTAAACCAAATCCAGAAAGTAAGATAGTCCTTAAGAGAGTAATCTTAGTGATCATCTAATTACCCAAGTTGCATTTTATTTTATTTTATTTTTGAGATGAAGTCTCACTCTGCTGCCGAGGCTGGAGTGCAGTGGCGCAATCTCAGCTCACTGTAACCTCTGTCTGCCAGGTTCAAGTGATTCTCCTGCCTCAGCCTCCTGAGTAGCTGGGACTACAGGCACGCGCCACCACATCTGGCTAAATTTTTTGTTTTTCAGTAGAGATGGTGTTTTACCATGTTGGTCTCGAACTCCTGACTCAAGTGATTTACCCACCTCAGCCTCCCAAAGTGCTAGGATTACAGGCGTGAGCCATCGCACCTGGCCCCCATGTTGCATTTTAGATATGAAAAAATTCTGGCCGGGCGCGGTGGCTCAAGCCTGTAATCCCAGCACTTTGGGAGGCCGAGGCGGGTGGATCACGAGGTCAGGAGATCAAGACCATCCTGGCTAACACGGTGAAACCCCGTATCTACTAAAAATACAAAAAACTAGCCGGGCGAGGTGGCGGGCGCCTGTAGTCCCAGCTACTAGGAGGCTGAGGCGGGAGAATGGCGTGAACCCGGGAGGCGGAGCTTGCACTGCACTCCAGCCTGGGCGACACAGCGAGACTCCGTCTTGGAAAAAAAAAAAAAGAAAAAAAGAAAAAATTCCAAGGGGTCTGGGCACTTAAGAAGTCTCTATTTCTTTCCTATTGAGTGAAGGGTGATCTTGCCTTGGGGATGCCCCAGAAACACAACTCCCTGGGGCTCCATGAGCCAGCCTGGGGACTGCTGAGGGGAATTTTCCTTTCTCCTTGGGGCTGTGGTTTTCCTTATGTTCATGATTTCTTTCCCTGTCTCGCAGCAGCTGCATCATTAAACTAACCTGGCGCCTGAAAAGAAGGATAACTCTCTGCTGAGATTAATGATAATGCACTTAAATTTACATAACACGTCAAGTCCAGAAGGATCCCAAAGTGCGGTGTAAACCTCCTAGAAGGGCTGAGATGCAACAGGTTTCCTCTGCAACCTCACAGAGCCAGGCAGGTGGAGCAGGAAGGCAGCTCAGCTTCTGTTTCTTAACGATGCTAGCTGCGGTAGCTCAACTTCAGGCTGAATGGTCAGGAAGAACAAAATGCTTGACAGACTTTTGTGTGGATGTTAAGCTTTTGCAACACTCAGCTCAGCCACTTAGAAGAAATGGTTTTACATCAGTTTTGCAGAAAAGGATTGGAAGCTCAATGTGATGAGACCCCCTGGTGTCCCAAAGCAGGAGACGTCCCAGACTAGGCTCAGCAAAAGCAAGGGTGTGGCCGGCTGAGCTCTGAAGCCTTGGGGCAGGGAGGAGGAACTGGCAGGGGACCCCACCGCAGTCCCCTCCCTGGCTCCTCTGCTTCAGGCACATGCCTTTTTGCTGTTTCCCCAACTCATAGAGTTCATTTGGCCTTGGGATGTTGCATGTGCTTGGAATTGCCCTTGCTGCAGGCTCACTCCTGCATTTCACTCAGGTGACTTGCCAGAGGTCAGGTGGTCAGGGAGCATGCCCCTGACTCCTAGCCACAGCCTCTATCTCCAGGCATAGCCAGTGCCCTTCCCTGCACTCCTTCTCATCAGAGTGTGTGCCTATCTGAAATTACAGTCTTTTTTTTTTTTTTTTGAGATGAAGTCTCACTCTATCCCCCAAGCTAGAGTGCAGTGGCGCAATCTCACTCAGCTCACTGCAACCTCCATCTCCCAGGTCCAAGTGATTCTCCTATCTCAGCCTCCTGAGTGGCCGGGATTACAAGCATGCGCCACCACGCCTGACTAATTTTTTGTATTTTTAGTAGAGACGGGGTTTCACCATGTTGACCAGGCTGGTCTCGAACTCTTAAGTTCAGGAGATCCACCCACCTCAGCCTCCAAAAGTGCTAGGATTACAGGCGTGAGCCACTGCACCCAGTCTATTGTCTGTTTTTAATCTGTGCACTGCTTATTGTTGGTCTCCCCAACAAGAATATAAGCAACACTAACTGGGGCTGTTCCATTCTCTGCTATATCCTTCAAGGCTAGGGCAGGGCCTGAGACCCAGCAGGCACACTATCACACCTCAGGCTGCAGGAACCTGCGCAGCACCCACAACCTCGCATCACTCCACTGCGTGCTGGGGCTCGGCATGGCGTGGTGTCCCTGCTTGCTTTGGGTAGACAGCACCCAGTGTGTGTCCAGATCCAGACCATGTGACACTCCATCCAGTGCCTTGTGCAGAGTGGACATTTTGTGGAATTACATGAAATTTGCCATTGAGAAAGGCCTCTGCTTAGGTCAGAAGATTTTTGATACATTGGATACTAGGAAGGTGGAAGTTTTTCTTTCCCTCTTCCTGTTCAAAAGGGGGTTTGGCGTGTGCGAGGGTGGACTGAAACAGCTCAGTCTCTCTCGCTTTTTCCAAAAGAAGATAGTGGAGTTGATGGGATTGAGTAGCTCCTTGGGTCAACTTTAAATGAAGGCAGAACTCTACCCAACAGTGTCCATCCCTGCCTTCAGGAACCCTGCAACCTTTGGACAACAGATACAGCGCCCAGAGGCCACAGGACAAGCACAGGTATGAGGTGTGAAATGGGGCAATGTGTGGAAGGCCCCCGATTGGCTGGAGTTCACTGGTGGAGGAAAAGGGAAGGGATGTTCCAGGCTGAGGGAACAGCAAGAGCAGAACTGGATTCAAAGAGGATGTGGGTGAGGAGCAGGGAGGAACTCTCAGTGTCAGGAGTTGGAACCTGGTGGGAGGATCCAGCCCTGCCCTGGGAGATGATCTCATCAGCTAAGCAGGACCAGGCCTGGGCCAGCATTTATAAGGAAGACCTCCCAGGAAAACCAGGGTACGGCAGGGATTGATGCTGGTGATTCATTGAGTGGCAAATCTTTCTTTAGAGTCATTTCCGAATTGATGTTCCAGGACTGTGTGTGTAAATGAGTGCTTGTGTGTGTGAAGGAGAGTAGCTCAGACTCTTTTTGCATCAAGGGGAATTGAACAATCAGATATGTCTCAGCCCTGGGAGACCTTTCAGAGGCCAAGGGCTGAGTGCAGTGGGATGCTCTGTACAAACAAAACTCTTCTAAGCAAAGTAAGGGTGTCCAAGTCCCAGGTCTCCTCAGGACAGTGTGGGTCTGTACCAGCAGCTGTCCACGGGCAGAACGTGTGCTGGACCAGGGAGCTGAGGCTCACTCAGAGGGCACAGGCAGTGGGGAGTGCCCTGCTGACGGTCACTGTGACCCCAGTGTAACTCCCCGGCCAAAGCATCCCTCTGTGACCTATACTATTCTTGTCTCTGCTAACCCCAGAACTGAGCTCAGCACAGGGTCAGAGCATACTTTCTGTGTTAAATAAAGGTATTTCTTAATTACTTTAATCAATGTGGTAACAGCTCCATGAGGAAAACTCTGCGCGCCTCTTCATCAACCTGCTCTGTCCTCTGGCCTGGCTGCCATGCTTCTCGTCCTGGACACGTGGCGCCTGGGGCTGGCATAGCGTGTGTGCAGCATGCCTCGCTGCTCACTGGGTGGCAGTGCACAGGAACCCACCTGGCCTGTGCCATGAGCCTGCCCCGGGTTTGTTCTCAGCACCAGGGTGACTGGATGGGAGTGGGAAAAGGCGAGATCCAAGAGACATTGGTCGCAAAGGTCGTAAAGACTTTGTACTCCCTAGGCAACCGTAACTTCTGGAGAGGGATCCAGATGGAAACTCAATTGGTCCTGTCTTGAGTCAGGCAGGCTTTTCTGAGTTATTTTTTGTTTTTCTTCTCCCTTACATAGAGACAAGTTCTTACTATTTTATTATGAAATAGTTTGATGTGCTCATTGCTGGTAGTCTTGTAACTAAGACTCATAGACTAACAGTAAGTTTTAGAATGATTTAAAAAATAATTCTCGGTTACTGGTTGTAGGATGCTGCTGGCCCGTTAAGGAGTATGGGAATTTACTTGGCATTCCACAGTGACTCTTTCCTTCTTTAAGATTGTCAGCCCTCAAAACAGAGATGGAGAAAACTCAGCATCAGAACACATTCATATCCAATCATAAATAGGTCAGTTCACTGAGACACATAAAAGCTTTCCCTGCGACATTGTTGTGGATAGGTGCAGGAATTTTACAATTCACTGCGTAATTTTCACTCTGATTTTAATATGCCAACTATGCATAAGTCACATAAGTGAGTTGGTAGTTAAAAAATGAGTTTTCTACATTTCTTGACTTTCTATGTTTGGATTATAAATGATGTGATGAATATTCTTATCCATATGGAGAAATATCAAGAATTCTTCGTGTGTTAACTGAGCAAATGTATCTAAACTTTCTGGCACACCAAAGTCATAAATCTCTTTGGAAATGTAGACTACATGAAGCCTTGTACTTAAGGATCCAATTCTATTTCTGCATTTTTATTCAATATTGTGACTTTGTGGAGGCTGAAGGTACACCCTCCCTCGTTATCTCTGCCAGATTCCTGGCAGCTGCACTTAGGCAAGCTGGCCAGTACAGGGAGGAGTCCCCTAAATTACAAAACGCCGTGCTTGTAATCTGAGAAAAATGAAGCACCCTCAGTCCGCTGACTGATGGCTAATCATCCCCTACACTCGCTTTATGAGCAGCCGATTCCTTCCTGTGTGGTTATCTTTGACCTGCCCATGCCTGCACGCTGACTCTCACCTCTCCGACCTGCTCCAGCGGAAGGTTCATTGCCCGGGGCAAAGCTATTTGAGGAGGCCAAAAATTGGCGAAAAATACCAGACCAAACCAGCTCCTCCAGCAAGAAAGACAAAAGCAAGGTGCAGGTGGGGCCTATCCAAGCCTTTTTCTTAACACTCGTTGGAAACCTCTACTTTGTTGAGGCTACATGTAGCATGCTCTAAATTTCTTACCTTGCTTCCCATACATTAAAAATATGTTTATTAAGTTAAATACCATCTAGGGCCACTAGATGTCACTGCCTTCAATCTGTTCCGCAAATGCCACTTGTTGGGAGCTGAGGAGCCGGCCAGACATTTCAGTGCAGGAAGAGCCCTCGCGGCGACAACCGCGAAGAGGACTTCCCGCGAGTGCGTGGGGCTAGAAGCACTTCCAGTGATTCTTTGCAAGGTTCAAAGTGAAAGTGAACAGACCAGTCAAAGAGAGCTCGCGTTCAGGTGCCTGTTAAGCGGTCTATGCTGGGCCGGGAAGGGCACACGGACGGGGACCTATGGCCTCCAGACTCACCGCGCCCTCGGTCCCCGCCCGCGCCTACTGTGCCATCTGCCCGCCTGTGCTCTGCGCTGGGTGCCCAGCCAGCCGCAACCCCACAGATGACCACGATGTCGACCTGCCTGTTTCCACTTTGCAAGAAAGGAGACAGAGTGAGGAGGCCAGCAACAGGCACAAGAGCTCCTTTTTGACATGGGATCAGGGAGGCTCCACGTGGTGGACGCAGAGGAGCTGTATTCACCCTGCCTCTTAGTTGGGGCATCACACTGGTTACAGATGGAGGAAACTAGGGCAGGACTGGAGCTAAAGGATCAGGGAAACCTTAGAATCTATAGCGAATGCTACACAACTTCCAGAGGCACATGGCCCACGAGAAAAGCCTCAGATGGAGTAAAATCTAAAAGGACTGAGTATTTGGAAACGTGTTCCTTTGGGCAAAGATGACACTTCCTAGGTCATTGCCTGATTGGCATCAACCAGGGCCTGAATTTATGTTTCTTATAATGGTTTTATAGTTCTTGGTTAAATTGTGCATTTTGTTTTTGAACTGTTCCACCGTTTTAATATTCATTCCCATTGTATCTAGACATACTCATCTGCAGTTCAGTTCACAACAGAAATGATAATTTGTTGGAGGGATGACAGCCCAAAATAGTCCATTTGCTATAATCCAGCTGTAGTTAGAAGGGGGCAGAACACTCTAGGATGCCTAGAAGAAAGAGGGTAACAATAAAATAGCAGGTTCTACTTCTTGTTTGTACCAGTGAGTTCAAGAGCACTTGTTACTGAGGGAGATTTTCCTGTGGCTGGGCTTGGAGGCTTGTCGATTTCCTGTTTCTGAGCTCAGGCTTTTCTGATGGGGAAAAGCCTGTTAGCAACATACAGAGGACAGTATGGCTATTTCCCTTGTGAGTAAGCCTCTCTGCTAAGGGGAAAGTGGTCTTTTTCTTCTACTGGCCTCGCTAGAAATAGCAAGCCCCTGGGTGAATGAGAATTCTTTCCACTATGGGCACATTTGGACAGATTTCATCTTTTCTGTTTCTACTTGAAATAATTCCTTGGATGACAGGATTCAAAGCTTTTCTCTATAGCTAGTGTTTGGGCTGCAGCTAAGATGGTACTAAGTGAACCAGTGCAGGGAGGATCTCACAGGGCAAAGGCAGATGCGAGCCAGGGCCTCGGCCTGGCGCGAGGCTGCTGGAGTACCGTGCACTGGTGAGGTCCAGAAAATTGAGGAGGTCTCAATATGGGAAAAGGCAGGCAAAAAGAGAAGTATTGTTAACCAGATCCTCAAAGCAAACCTGGAGTTTATTCCTTTAGTAAACATGGGGCACTGACTATATGCCAGACATTGCTGTGGGCTGAGGAGATTAACAGTGAACAAAACAGACAAAAGTAATCGGCTGGAGTCTGCCTTCTAGTAGGAAGAGACAAAGTGAATGAACGTAGTGAATCATATAGCTGTGGATTAGATGAGATGGGCCAAGGGGAAAACAAAGGAGGAAGGGGGATGAGGAGTGACGGGTGTGATGGTCAGGGAGTCCCACTGAGAAGGTGACATGTGTGCTTATGCATGGAGAGGACAGTGAGGAGGTGTGTGGTTGGAGAAGTGACCACGGACAATGCTGAGCTAGGTCAGAGGGTCCAGCCTGGATCTTGGTGAGCTTGGAGGTCATGCAAGCACTTCAGCTGCCATCCATGGGAGGTGGGTGGGTTTCTGCAAAGGAGTGCCAGGCTCTGACACCTGTTTTGAAATGTTAAAGGGGCAAAGGCTGAACAGAGGCTGAGGGCAGGAGATTGTGACGATCCAGGTGAGAGACTGTGGTGGTCAAATCTGAGAGGTAACAGGCAGTACTGAGAAGTGGTCAGTTTCTGGATATATCTGGGTTGAATATGGCATGAGACATAGCCCTGTGCTGGACTGACCAGAACAGCTCAAGGCAGAAAGGGTGTTGGGGGAGGTTAAATATTCAAGAACTCTGCCACCTGGTGGTTAAACCATTGGTGACTTGAAATCAGCTGTGGTGGGAGTATTTACACCATGGAAATGAGCAAACACTACAGATTAGGGCTCTTGTCTTTCGTGGAGTGGGTTTCTCAGCAAAGCATGGGATGTAAGAGAAGAGGAAAGGGTGGCTCTGGGGCAAGGCTGCCTTATTGTTGAGATGAGGTTGTGCTAGCTCACTGGCGTGGGCTGCTGCAGAATCCCTGCTAGTTGAACTATTCTGCTATCTGTATTTGAAGGTAGTTCTACACTGAGTAATCAACCTTTCAATTCAGGTTGATTATATGTGTTTCACATCTCTCCAGAAGAAAATAGGTATGAAAAGTACCATATGATTAAAAATAATCATGTATTTCAGGTCCACATTTTTTCTTCTCAAAATGATAGGTGATGGCTGGACCATGTTCTTTACAGTTAAATCAGATGACACTGAGCCCATTTTGTCCCATTTGGGGGTATTTCTGCGAGATGTTTTGAACAAAAACATGGCCTGTGAACCAACCTTCTTCTGGTGCACTCTCAAACTGCCTCTCCGTCTATCCTAATCTGTACCTTTTAAGGATGCTAATGAATTAAATGCAGTGCTCCCCAGCATTTTGAAACATATCATGGGGTACAGCCCAAAGTTCAATGGGATTGATTTTTGTCACCCTATGATTTTGACTTGGATATATTTGGTTGTATCAAATTACTCTTTTGTCATGAACATCTGGGATTAATTTTTTTTTTTTTTTGAGATAGGGTATTGCCCTGTTGCCCAGTTGCCCAGGCTGGAGGGCAGCAGTGTGATTACAGCTTACTGCAGCCTTGACCTCCCAGGCTCAAGTGATCCTCCCGCCTCAGCCTCCCGAGTAGCTAGGACTACATGCATGCACCACCACCATGCCCGGCTAATTTTTTGCTTTTTTTGTGGAGATGAGGTCTCACGATGATGCCCAGGCTGGTCTCAAACTCCTGGCCTCAAGCGATTCTCCCACCTTAACCTCCCAAAGTGCTGGGATTACAAGCATAAGCCAGCATGCCTGGCCCTTGGGGTTAAATTCTAATAAGAATTTAGCCCTGGCCGAGGCTTTATATGGTGGGCATTCTTTAGTGCCCAGGGAAAGTCCTGCTGCCGTTTAGAACTGGCAGAGCAGAAGTGATTAGAATGCACAGATCTTCCTTTTGGGACTAACAAAAACACTGGAAATTTTAAAAGAACTGACTTTTCTGTGAAGTTTCCAGAACTGTCACCTACTACATGGACTGACCGACAGTCCATATCCATCAGCATGGGGCATTCCAGCTGGGAGCTCAGAGGTGTGGATCTGCTGTGAGGGCTGGGTAGGCCAGGTGTCTAGGCCATGGAGCCAGGAAGTCCAGGCACCATCCACGTCTGGCCCTGACTCACTCTTTTGGATGGAAAAAGCCAAGGTGGCCTTGCAGCCTCAGTGAGGACTTTGCAAGGATTGGCTACTGTGGGTCCTGTGCTGCCTGGGGTGCAGCTGTTGCTGTTTGTCCTCCCCCAGGAGGAGGAGTGCCCTGCAGCCTGTGCTCTGCTGCCGAGGCCTGCTAGGCCTGCACAGGGCTGTGGTGAGGGTCCCTGGTAGCAGGGTTTTGGGTGTGGACCAACCTGGGTTTGCATCCCACTCTGTGTGCCCACTCTGCAGCCCTCGGCACGCAATTCACCCCGCCTGGTGTCTGTGTCCCTGTGGGCCAGTGCTGATTAACATGGATTTCAGCAAGAACATTTAGATTCTTGGCTGGCATATGGTCACTTGCCAGAACTCAGGTCAGGCGGCATGTTTGGGAGTGTGCAGGGAGCATCCGTGATCTTCCTGAAGCCCGAGGAGTGCTCCTGTCATTAAGGGGTGAGGCTGCAGAAAACTTGCTACCGAGCCATGGGGAGATGCAGGCAGCATTGGCTTCAGTGAGAGTCAGGGCCACAGCGGGAATGCGCAAAGAAAATGAGATCCCCAGTTCTGGCACCGAACGAGGTTGTTCCCACACACAGGAAGGAAAGGCTGGGCAGGGTGAGAAATTACACGCGATGTCAGCAGACATGCTGCTGTAGATCAGACCAGGTCTCAGGAGCTCTCTGAGTGATCTTGGCCAAGGTGCTTCCCCTCCAGGCCTCTGTGACTTCTGTAAAACCAGGAGGTTGACAACAATCCTCTGGAAGCCCCAGTCATTGCGAATTCTGAGTGGAGACAGGGCAGAGGGTGGAGGGTCCCTTTCAGGGGACGGGCGTGTGGACACATTTCCTGCGGGGCTGACTGTGAGTGAGTCCTGAGGGAGAGCACATTCCAGGTGGGGCTGGCTGCAGAGGAGACTTGATGCTGGGCTACAGGAGCCCCGGGGGTTGCGATGACAGCCGGGGATGGGGAGACTGGGCCTCAGGTGGTGCTGACAGCACTGGTGTTTGCACTCTGTGATTCCCAGCTCATCCGAGTGGAGATTTGGGCTATAAGGAAACTTGCTGCTGAGTCTTCTTGGCCTGGGCTCCGCCATGGCTGGTGGCTCCCCTGATGGTCGGTGGAAGGACTGAGAAAACCGATTCCACCAAAGGTGAGAGGGATGCATGCGGACTGTGCTGGGTTCCTTTCAGAGCAGCCCTTCTGTTCTGTGTGCACCACAGGTGCTGGTTAATTTTAGGTGTCCACTTGACTAGGCCATGGGCTGCCCAGAGATTTATCAAACATTATTTTTGGTGTTTCTGTGAAGATGTTTCTGGGTGAGATTAATATCTAAGTCAGTAGATGGAGTAAAGTCGAGCGCCTCTCCCGGTGTTCAGGGCCTCATACAACCAGTTGAAGGCCTGAATAGAACAAAAGACTGACCTCCCCAAAGCACGAGAGAATCCTCCTGCCTGGAGGCCTTCATCCTGGAATATCACCTCTTCCTGGTTCCACAGCAGATTCTAGCTTTCAGGTTCAAATGGAATGTTGGCATTGCAGAGGGCCAGGCCCATATCACATGAAGCAATTCCTTATACTAAATCCCTCCCCTGCTCCCATTCTGTGTGTGTGTGTGTGTGTGTGTATCCTATTGGTTCCTTTTCTCTGGAAAACCCTGACTAACACAAAGTATGTGATGATCTTCCATGCTGGGGTTGTCACTGTTATGAGGGGGAGGCCAGTCGGTTGTGTCTGTGAAGCAGTGTGTCTTGAAGGCTTACTCCCTGAGCCTTCAGGCTTCCACCCAGGAAATGAACTCCCAGAAGTAAGTGCCTGAGTCACATCTAGGAGTTTGGATTGCACCACAGAAATGCTGGGAGCATAGATCAAAAGCCTTCTCCTCCTCCACAGAGATTAGGAGAGAAATAGCACAGGCCAATGCCCACAGCTTCTCCTTTCCTTACTACTGACATTGACTATTCAGAGCAAATATGTCTGGGGTAAGTAAGGTAATCCACGGATACATTCTCAAAAGTTTTGAAAGAAAGATGCTGGAGAAATATTTAGTATTATTACCATTACTATTTCTGGATTTAATTCTACCTATATTTAAAGAAAATGAAAAATAAGATTCTATGACCTATGTGTTTTTGGCAAAAATGTTTAAAATTTCCCTTGGCACGAATTGAAAAAATCTTTCATAATTCTCAGGTCAGACATATAAATATTCTAAACAGAAGCTCGTTAGTTCTACCCACTCCACCATCTATTGAGTTAAGACTGGCTAATCCAGAGGTTGACACAGTTAAATGAAAGGGTTCATTTGGAACTGTTAACACCTTGCAATAACACCTTGCACTTATATAGAGCCTTTCATGCTGAAGGATTGCAAGGTGCTCTGCAGACAGTGTATAAATAGAAATGCCTCCCCCACCTCTAAAGGCAGCCTTCTTGCAGGCACAATGTGACCAAAACATCACCCCACAGTCTTTTTGTTGAAGGAGAACATTGCAGACTATTTTCTCCATTTCAAACTGAGTGAGTTCTTTCCTTGCATGGTTTGATTTTCTGATTCTCTGATACCAACTGGGTGTCCAGTGATTCAATTCAATTCTGACACCAATTCTGCAGAGTAACCCAGACCCCACAAATTAAGGGCTCTGTCCTGCAAGAATGCCTGTCATTTCAGATGCCAGCTGCAAGCAGTAGGTGCCCAGGTTACCCACAGTATTGTCCCATTGGGCTACAAACTGGGGATACCCACAAATCCCCTCTGAGGTTCGATAGTTTACTATAATGGTTTACAGAACTCAGGAAACATTTTACTTTAATGATTACCAGTTTATTGGGAAGGACACAATTTAGGAACAGCCAATGCGATGCATAGGGCAAGGTGTGGGGAAGGGAGTGCCCTCTCTGGGTATACTACCCTCTCTGGGTGTATCACCCTCCCAGCCCCGCCATGTGTTCAACAACTGGGAAGCACTCTAAGCCTTTCGTTTAAGGGTTTTTAACGGGGGTTCCATGTTGTAGGCATGCTTGGTTAAATTACTGGCCATTGGTGATTGAACTCAATTTCCAGATCCTGCCCCAGGGTGTGGAGTTGAGAGTTACAACTCTCTAATCATGTGGTTGGTTCCTGGGCAACCAGCCCCATCCTGAAACTGTCTAGGGTCCACCAAGACTCACCTCAATGGTATAAACTCAGGTGTGGTGGAAAGGGGCTTGTTATGAATAACAGAAGACATTCCTCTCACCCCTGTCACTCAGGATTGTGAGTGATAGGAACTTTGTCCCCAGAAACTGGGGACAAAAGCCAAACATGTATTTTCCATTATGTCATGCAAATGACAGGGTGTCTCATATGACCAGTATGGGTCATGTTGGCATGAAGCAGGGTACTGCTATGAGCTTGTCGCCTCTCATGGAAGGGGTTCTGGGGAATCTGAAATGGCTTTCAGATACCCTCCATATAAGCACTGTTCAATAGAATTTCTATGTTGATGAAAATGTTCTATAACATGCACTATCCAATATGGTAGTACTAGTCACATACAGCTGTGAGTACCTGACATGTAGCTGGTTATGACTGCAATACTATTTTATTGTGATTACTTTAATTTCAATCAGCTTACATTTAGTGGGTCCCCTGTGTTTCATGGCTGCATTGTGTGAAGTTCTACAGCACAGACCCTCTAGAAATGACCGATGACCATATGTGTGGGGTGGTGGTGGCTCAGGAGCAGTCCTCATGACTGCATTGCTTACCCCCCCTGCCCCCCGCCCTGGAGCTGTAACTCAAAGTGAAATGGATGCTGATCTCTGCAGAAAGTGTAGTATGGGACTCATTGATCCATCAAACCATCCATCTATTCATCCATTTATCCTTTGAACAGATATTTCTTGAGTGCATTCAACACTTGGTCACATTCAAAACTTTTCCAGGTAAATGGAGATTTTTACATTTAGAGTTGCCCAACAATTCTTTATATAGACGCAGAATCAAATTATGAATAAAAGTGAAGTTAATCATTAAAATTACCTTTAAAAGCGCTCCTCCCAAAAGTGAGTGCTCATTGAGAGGGTGATTCTGAGCGGGAGGAGAGGTAGGAATGACATGATAACACCAGGTATTAAGTGAACAAGACAGTGGTGTCCTGGACATGGAAATGTGTTTAAAGTTTGTGCAAATGACTCCTGAAGAAAAGCAGTTGATAATTGTGGCAACAGCGAAGGCACTGGTGATGGGGGAAAGCTGTGTGGTGTGGATGGCAGTATTTTACAGAGCTAAGTTTATTTTTGCCCAAGTGAAATTGGAGCCCTTGAAGCAAAGTACAGTACGTAGACTGAGATGCAACTCCAGAGAAATGGCAAGAGCAATGAGCAGGGGAAGATGGAGAGATGCACTGGGCACAGGACCCGGGGGAGGGCTCAGCAGGAAGTGGGGTGGACTGGCTGTGCAGCCCAGGCAACCTCTGTGTCCCCAAGTCTACGAATTCAGAGGAAGGAGCAGACTCAGAGGTCAGGGAGAAGGCTGCACCCAGGCCTAAGAGGCCTGCGAGGGCTGGGAAGGAAGATTTATAGGAAGAGCTGGATCAGGGCAGGCCCTGGAAAGAGGGCGGCCTCTTCCTTTCACCATATACAAAAATCAACTCAAGATGGATTACAGCCTGAAAAGTAAGACCTAAAACTATAGAGACCATAGAAGAAAACCTAGGAAATACCATTCTGGACATAGGCATTGGCCATGATTTCATGACGAAGTCCCCCAAAGCGATCGCAACACAAACAAAAATAGGCAAGTGGGACCTAATTAATCTAAACGGCTTCTGTACAGCAAGAGAAACTATCAACAGAGTAAACAGATCACCTATGAAATGGGAGAAAATATTTGCAAACTGTGGATCTGACAAAGGTCTAATATCCACCATCTATAAGGGAATTAAACAAATTTACAAGAGAAAAACAACCCCACTAAAAAATGGGCAAAGAATGTTAACAGACACTTCTCAAAGGAAGATATACATGTTCATGGCCAACAGGCATATGAAAAATGCTCGGCATCACTGATCATTAGGGAAATGCAAATCAAAACCACAGAGAGGTAACATCTCACACCAATCAGAATGGCTACTATTTTTATTTATTTATTTATTATTTTTTATTTTATTTATTTATTTATTTTATTATACTTTAAGTTCTAGGGTACATGTGCATAACGTGCAGGTTTGTTACATATGTATACTTGTGCCATGTTGGTGTGCTGCACCCATCAACTCATCAGCACCCATCAATTCATCATTTATATCATGTATAACTCCCCAATGCAATCCCTCTTCCCTCCCCCCTCCCCATGATAGGCCCCAGTGTGTGATGTTCCCCTTCCTGAGTCCAAGTGATCTCATTGTTCAGTTCCCACCTATGAGTGAGAACATGTGGTGTTTGGTTTTCTCTTCTTGTGATAGTTTGCTAAGAATAATGGTTTCCAGCTGCATCCATGTCCCTACAAAGGACGCAAACTCATCCTTTTTTATGGCTGCATAGTATTCCATGGTGTATATGTGCCACATTTTCTTAATCCAGTCTGTCACAGATGGACATTTGAGTTGATTCCAAGTCTTTGCTATTGTGAATAATGCCGCAATAAACATACGTGTGCATGTGTCTTTGTAGTAGAATAATTTAGAATCCTTTGGGTATACACCCAGTAGTGGGATGGCTGGGTCATACGGTACATCTAGTTCTAGATCCTTGAAGAATTGCCATACTGTTTTCCATAATGGTTGAACTAGTTTACAATCCCACCAACAGTGTAAAAGTGTTCCTATTTCTCCACATCCTCTCCAACACCTGTTGTTTCCTGATTTTTTCATGATTGCCGTTCTAACTGGTGTGAGATGGTATCTCATTGTGGTTTTGATTTGCATTTCTCTGATGGCGAGTGATGATGAGCATTTTTTCATGTGTCTGTTGGCTGTATGAATGTCTTCTTTTGAGAAATGTCTGTTCATATCCTTTCCCCACTTTTTGATGGGGTTGTTTTTTTCTTGTATATTTATTTGAGTTCTTTGTAGATTCTGGATATTAACCCTTTATCAGATGAGTAGGTTGCAAAAATTTTCTCCCATTCTGTAGGTTGCCTGTTCACTCTGATGGTAGTTTCTTTTGCTGTGCAGAAGCTCTTTAGTTTAATTAGATCCCATTTGTCAATGTTGGCTTTTGCTGCCATTGCTTTTGGTGTTTTAGACATGAAGTCCTTGCCCATGCCTATGTCCTGAATTAAAAAGTAAGAAAATATTATAACAGATCCTGGTGAAGTTGTGGAGAAAAAGGAATGCTTATACACTGCTGGTGGGAATGTAAATTAGTTCAGCCACTGTGGAAAGCAGTCTGGAGATTTCTGAAAGAACTTAGGACTACCATTTGACCCAGCAATCCCATTACTGCATATATATCCAAAGGAATAGATATTGTTCTATCATGCACATATATGTTCATTGCAGCACTATTCACAATAGCAAAGACATGGAATCAACCTAAATGCCCCTCAATGATAAACTGGATAAAGAAAATGTGGTACCTATACACTATGGAATATCATGCAGCCATAAAAAAACTTCAAAATCATGTCCTTTGCAGCAACACGGATGCAGCTAGAGGCAATTATCCAAAACAAATTAGTGGAGGAACAGAAAACCAGATATCACGTGGTCTTACTTGTAAGTAGAAGCTAAATGATGAGAATACATGGACGTAAAGATGGCAACAACACACACTGGGTCCATTGGAGGCTGGAGGGTGGGAGGAAGGAGAGGACTGAAAAACTAACTATCAGATACTATGCTCACTACCTGGGTGATGGAATCATTTGTACACCAAACCCCAGTGACACTTAATCTACCCATGTAACAAAGCTGCACACGTACTCCCTGAACCTAAAATAAAAGTTGAGAAAAGAAAAAAGAAAAACCTTGTTTCTTTTCTCTTACAAAATCTTTAAAATTTGACTCCTATCTAAGGACATAGGGAATGAAGGCAATTAATGGTAATTTAGTAAAATGTTTCATTCAGTGTTTAGAAGTTGATTTCTTCAGCAGTGTTTCACGTTGGCTTTGGAGGTGGCAGACTCCGCTTGTCCCTCATACATATGAAGTTTGACCAGCACACAGGCATTTTCATGTCCTGCTCAGAACCAAATTTATATCCCATTTTAACTAGGTGAAAACTGACTCTCCAAGGAAAATTTATCTGGGGGGCACTTTGGCACTTTTTCAGCAAGTCGGGGCGTGGTGGGGTGGCTGCTGAGGCTCAGGAGGTTGCAATCAAGGTGGATGGGCTATTTGGGGTTACAGTGAGCCATCCCACAGGCTTCCAATGAGCCCAGTCAAGCTTGCTTTGTCAACATCGTCTTCTGAACAGCTGTAGATCATGCCGCCATCTGTGCTTGGCCTCTCCCATAGGAGCATCGTCTCAACCAGGGCTAA
Organism: Trachypithecus francoisi; assembly: GCF_009764315.1. Lineage (NCBI taxonomy): Eukaryota > Metazoa > Chordata > Mammalia > Primates > Cercopithecidae > Trachypithecus > Trachypithecus francoisi. The sequence continues at coordinate 3,181,026 of NW_022681472.1, forward strand.
AGCCAGCACATGAGTCTAATGTCCACTAACTAGGGCCAGAAGCCCAGCTGCAGGGAAGGGTGCTGCGCCCTACCCTGGTCCGGCCCAGATTCCCAGTTCCTGGGCCCCACCCAGCTGGGAAAGCCTAGGGTCCTTGCTCAGTGACGGGACTCACTTCTCCCGTGGTGGAGGGCCTGGTCTGGGCGTAAATGTCTGAAGGGCCTACTGGACGGCCCGGGAGTGCAGCCACTAAGTCCCCTCGGGACACCGAGACTGAGGATTCGCAGCCCTGCAGGGACGGGCTCCTTCCCTGAGCCCTTCCTTGCATTTGCTCAACATGGCTTGATGGGCCTTTAACAGAGAAGGAATCCTTCCGAGGGTCGATTTCACGTCCTCATACTTCTTTTGGCAATTGAAGAGAAATTTCTCATTGGATCTTGCCTCCTCAGAGCCTCACTGCTAATGGAAAGATTTATTGTCAACCTTAAAATGATTTTAAAAATTACCAATTATTTTTCAGGAAATGTATGATTTTTCTGGATGAGGAGTCCTTCAGAGACTTATTTAGCTGTGTGATCTTGAGCAAGTTGTTATCTTTTTGAACCCAAAACCGAGCTTCTTTAAAAGGAAGCAGTTGTACTAGTGGACTGCTCAGAGCTATTCCAGTCTCAAAATTCCGTGATTCTGTATTTTCATAATTAGAGAAACCATGCATGTATATGGGTTCAGGTGATAATACTAAAAATCATGCTGGGATTCAGACGGCTGATGCCAGATCCTTTCCTGAGATCAGACTTGATAAAAGATAGGAGCATTGAAAGCTGAGCAGAAACTAATAGAGAAAAAAGGAATTTAAAGCTGTCAGAAATGAACTGCATGGACTGGAGTGGATTTGGATCTCTGTTCTGCTGCCTCCTCTTTGTATGACTTTGGGTGCGTTTCCCAGCCTCTGCTTCCATTTCCTGATCTATAACATGGGGACCCCAGTTCCCAGGGCTGTTTGGATGCCTAAAGCAGCCAGAAGACCTGCCCAGGGAGGGGCTGCTGAAGGCTGTCCACTTTCACTAATGATGAGTTTTGGTACGCCATGCCCTGGGTATCTGTGGCTTGGAGTGATTCTTCCCTTAGTTCAAGATCAATCTGAGTTTGGGAGTGGAAGGAAGTGAAGGTAGGAGTGGCATTTTAGTCTTGACTTTCACAAGTTGGCGAAGCAGTGGAAGTGTCGCCCACTTTTATGGATCTCTGTCTAGGGACCTCTGTGAAAGAGCCATGACTGCCCTAACACTTTGAAAAGCTACCTTTTTTTTTTTTTTTTTTTCCTTTTGGCTCTGCAGTTTACATGGGTTTTGAAAAAGACACTGACTTTTTTTTGAAAGGGCATAGTATGTATTTTCAGGTTTTTACTGACTTATATAGTTACTTTTTCTTAAGGTTTTAAAAAGGTTCTGTTTCAGGGTGACCCCAGTTGGCTTCACAGTCCTAAATGTGTCTGTGATAACTTATTCCCTGCTCTAAATATAGTTGAGAAATGCAATGTAGTCTGTAAAATCTTCCGATGGCCTTTCAATGATTCCGTCATCAACTGGGGCATGGGCATGGACTCCATGGAGGGCACTGTGCCATCCTCTTTATACCGCCAGGTCCCTGCACCTCTTGAGGGCTAGAGCTTTCATGCAGCACCCTCCCGCCCTTGTGGGCTGTGCCTGAGGCCCTAGGGATCTGTGAGTGGCCTTCCTCCAGTGCTCTGGAGGTTTCTCCTGAGCCAGGGGTGCTCTGGGTAGAGTTAGTGCTGGCTTTCTCCTAATTTGTAATTCCTCTCCAGATCTACATGCTGTGAGTTCATCTTTTGCGAATGTACATAATACCTTGATTACTACACAGTGCTTACTTAAAAATAAAAGTTTGAGTCTGCTTAGACTAAAAGTCACATACAATAAGACCATTCAAAAAAGGATAAAGAATAAAAACCAGAGACTGAAAGGGAAGATGTAATCGTAGTCTAGAGACACTTGCTTCTTTTAGTCCTAGCTCATCTTTGAAATGGCTAGCAACTGGGATAGACAAGTAGATAGAGATTGAAACTAAATAAAGCACTATGAGTTCCATGGTTTCCCTTATGTCATGAATAAAAGTAGACCAGTTTGAACCTTGACATAGGTGTTTGGTCCTCAGTTCTCAGCAAAATCATGAGTGTGTCTCTATACAGCAGGGTTTGACCATGCAGTAGGTGGACCTTTCACAGAAATGCTACAAGAGTTTCAAGGATGTTATTCTCTGCAGGTCTATTTCTCATATTTTATCTTGTCTATCACAATGAGAGGAGACATTCTGAGGCCACCTACTCTAAAAGGTAAGATGAGTCAAGAATAATGAGAGGGCCTCAAAAGGAAATTCTGCTGTGCAGAGAGTGCTGTGGTCCTGGGTAACTGAGGTGCTCCCACCCACCTGCTTTAAGAATTCAGACAGATTTTTAAGTGTGATGGGAGGTGAGTGGGAGGAGAGTTAAATTCTGTGGTATACTACTTCAAATAATGTTTGAATCACTAACCCCAAAGCACACATGTATGGGGTGCGGGATTCTGATGAGTGCAGCTATCGTCAGTTACCTTGCAGGACAACTGTGACTCACTGAAATGTGTACTTTTAAGCAGAAGTGGTCCTGCAGAGATTGTCATCTTGTTGGCAGGAGAATGGCATCTTACCGAGTAAGAATGAGGACTGCAAGAGGAGGGGGCACAAGAAGCCTGAGAGGAAAAAAAGCAGTGAGACATCTTCAGTCTTCCAGCCAGGTAGGTACAATACACACTGTCCTCTCCCAGACTGTTACATCTGTTTCTTTGACTGTAAAAATAGCCCCTGGCCTCTGCCCTCCGAAGTATCCAGGACTGTCTGCTTCATCATGTTGAGAGCTCATTTCCTGGCCAGCTCATCCACTGAGCCCAGGTCCTGTTTCTGTCTTTGAACATAACCTGGGCCATCACAGAGAGGGTTTGAGCTCTTTTCCCTCTCCTTTTTCTCGCCTCTCCAAATAATCCCAGAAGTGCAACTCATCAAACCACACCTCTGCTGCTGGACCCGGCCAGGGCCCAGGCAGCCAGGAGCCCAAAGTGCCAGCTCTGGAGCGTCTGCAAAAGGAACAGGAATCAGCCCCAGAAATGCAGGCGTGGGAAGAGTGTGTTCCTGGGAAAGGCATAAGGTGTGAGGTGTCTGTTTGCCAAACAGCCCACTTAGCCATGTTTTCCAGTGTTGGTGCCGCCTGGAGACAGAATGAGAAAACACTCAAAGTGCTCCTCTGTCCAAGAATAATGAGGCTCACTTTCTCAAAAAACCTGTGATCTGTGAGAATTGGACTTCGGCAGTTAACTGTGCCATTGTGGTTCTAAGGGTAATTGATTTATTTCTTCATACAACAAAAAACCCTTCTCTATGTCCTAGGTATTCAACTATCAGATCCAGGCAAACAGGTAGTGTGCTTAAGAGTAAAAAAGATGTTCACATTGTAGGCATGGGAATGGTCCTCCCCAACCCCTGCTCTGAGTTGCTCACCTCCAGCAGTCCTTCCCAGATTGAATACAAGGGAGCAGCTGACAGCACCTTGGAACTCTGTGTGGACTTGCTCACTCCCGCAGGTGAGCCCAGCTCCACACTTCTAACTGGCTACACAAAATGGGTTATGAACCCATTGTCAAGAGTTGTCAGTTCTGGGCAGATGTGCTCGGTGGAAACATCTCCCTCCCGCGAGATAATGAGATGGCAATTAAAGCAGGACCTGAGAATGAGCCCAGACAGGGGTGGAGTGACAGAGGGGCAGGTCAGATGGGAGAGAAAGATTTTTTTGTTTTAACTTTTATTTTAAGTTCAGGGGTACAAGTGCAGGTTTGTTACATAGGTAAACTTGTGCTATGGGGATTGTCCTATCGATTATTTCATTTCCCAGGTATTAAGCCTAGTACTCATTAGTTGTTTTTCCTGGTCATCCCCCTCCTCCCACCTGTCACCCTCTGAAATGCCCCAGGTGTATTGCTCCCCTCTATGTGTCCATGTGTTCTCATCATTTAGTGCCCACTTATAAGTGAGAACATGTAGTATTTGGTTTTCTGTTCCTGTGCTAGTTTGCTAAGGATAATGGCCTCCAGCTCCAGCTTACAGGCAGGGGTGGAACCATGTGTATAAGAATCTGATTTGGTTCTTGGAATCTGGGCACTGCTGATTTTTAGTCATCATCGGTGATACTCCCATTATGCTTGACCACAGGGCTGCACACTAAGTTTATTTGATTACGCTTCTTTGGCCTCTTCACTTCCCAGAAATGGGACTTTCTGCTTCTGTAGGGCATAGCCAGAAGTGTCTGGGGCTAGGATATTAAAGGGAAAAAGCAGTAGCCATGGGGAAGGCCAACTCTAATATCCAAAAGGACCCTGTCTGATAGGCAGGGGGTGGGTAGTGGCAGGAACCTTTGCTAATGACAATACTTGAGGCCTGAAGAGTGGCAACACCTTAGTGCAGCATGGTCTCTGTAGAGGGGGGTCTTGGCTAGCAGCTGGAAGTATGTTCTTTGGTGTCTAAATGGGAGGGTTCTGCCAAGGACTAAGCTTCTGCTCAGCAGTCTAGCTTTAAAAGGGGGAAGCTGGATAATTAGCAGAGTCTGGTGGGACTCTCAAATAGTTGGTTGGACAAGTTGAAAACTGGAGAAAGTTTAGCTTGAAGCCTCAGATCCTCAGCAGTTGCAACCTCAGTAGATATACTGTGCTGTGCCTGGTTCTGAGGTCTGTACGTTAGAATCACTGGAAGAACTTAATACTGATGGCCAGCCTCACCAGCTGAATGCTTGAGCAGAAACTCTGGGGTGGAGCTGATATTTTGGCATTTTTCGAAGCTACAATGATGACTCTAATGCACAGTTAAAGGTGAGTTACACCAGTTACTAAATGCTCCTGTTAATCCCAACTCCTCTCACTGCTACAATGTGGCTGTGAGTGCACTGCCTCTCCTAGTCACAACTGGCTCAATAATGGAGCAGGCATTACTATATCTCTATACTATATCTCATTATATCTCATTACTATAACTACCTTAAGTTAGTACACATCTGAAGTAGATTTTGATAAGTTACCAGGTATATGTAAGCCTTAGAGGAACACCAAAAACAAAAACCTGAAGAAATCGTTAAAGGAATAAAATGTTACACTAGAAAATATTCAGTTAAGTAGTAAAGGAGTAATAGACAAAGAGAAACAAAATGTAAAATGACAGACATAAATGTAACTGCACCAATAATAACATTAAATGTGAATGAATAAAACCATAATAAAATAACAATCTGAAAGGTACAACTTGTAATCCTGGATAAAAATATAGGATTAAGTGTATGCTCTCTACGGGGACACAATTTAGAGTACAAAATATAAATAGATTGAAAGTAAAAAGATGGTAAAGATATATTATGCAAACAGCAACCATTAATAAAGCTGGAGTTGCTATACTATCAGACAAAATTGACTTTAAGATAAACATGTTGCTAGAGATAAAGAGGGACATTTTATAATAATAAAAGGTCAATCCATGAAAAAGATATGACAATTATAAACATATATACACCCAAACACTCTAAGAAACATCAACAAGATGGCAGAATAGGAGGTTCCATCCCTCAACCCTCTGGTACCCGCAGAAACACTGGTTTTAACAACCACTTAAGTGACAATACCTTTATGGAAACCCAGAAGACTAGCTTAGAGGTTCCAGCAACATGGGGGAGTAAAAAAATCCAAGAATAGAAGCATTGAAGAGGGTGAGAAGAGCAGTTTCATTTTTTGTGTGTCATCCCTCCCTGAAGGCAGCACAGATCAGTGCCAAAAGAAACCCTCAGCCTACAATTTCTTCCATGGGGGAAAGGAAGAGCAAAGTGAGTTCCTGGGTTCCTTGGCTGCTATGATCTGAATGAATGTCCCCCTCAAATTCGTATGCTGAAATCTAATCTCTAACGTGATGGTAGTAAGAGACGTTGCCTTTGAGAGATGATTAGATCATGAGGGTGTAGCTCTCATGAATGGGATTAGTGTCCTAATAAAAAAGGCACCCGAGAGCTGCCCAACCCCTTCTACCAAGTGAGGACACCACTAGCAGTCACTATCTGTGAGTAATGGGCCCTCATCAGAAACTGAGTCTGTCTGATACTTGATCTTGGACTTTCCAGCCTGAGATAAACATTTATTTCTCACAGTTATTTATAAGCCACCCAGGTTATGATATCTTATTATAGCAACCTAAATAAACTCAGAAACAAATCTTGTGGGATACTGCCCAGGAAATTCACTTTTGTCTCACCCCATCCAGAACGCTACGGGGATTGGCACAGCTGAATTGCCTGGGAGCAGCAGGAGCAGAGAAAACGGGGCAGGGTTTCACAGCAGTCTGTGCATGACACTCTCATACAGCTGCAGATCCTACTGGTCAGCTCAGAGACTTCACCAGGAGCCCCACCAGGCTCACCCCATGAGCCCTGTGGGGTATCTAACTAGCTTGTGAGTGTCTGCACCATAGTGGCCAGCACATGTGATCCCTCTCAGATAGCTTCCCATGCTCCCCTGCAGGTGGAATGTGCATTCCCACACAGACAGCACATGGATATCAGCAGCTGTCTCAACTCTGCTGAATTGGTAGAAGATACACAACCTTAAACACTTCAGGGTGCTACCCTAGGGAAAACAAATGGGAGGCAGTCGGTACTTGGTCTGGTTTTACAAGATTAAGAGGATTTGAGAGAAAGCACACAGTCCTAAGACTGCCCCCTGACCCCACTCTGGGGGAAAATGGAAGAGTGGTGTGAATGTAGTCATAAAGAGATATGAGAGACCCCCAGAATCTCTAGCCAGGCTGACTGGTGAAGATCTTTCTCTCCTGAAGCTAGTCAGTTAAGACCGGAGGAAGTGACTGCTTCTTCAAATGCAAAGATAACAGTGCAAGGCTTCAAGGGACATGAAAAGTAAGAAAATATGACACTACTAAAGAAACAAAATAAATCTCCAGTTGTTGACCCCAAATAAATAAAGATGTATAAATTGCCTGACATAACCTACAGAATGGGAGAAAATTTTTGCAATCTGCTCATCTGACAAAGGGCTAATATCCAGAACCTACAAAGAACTCAAACAAATTTACAAGAAAAAAACAACCCCATCAAAAAGTGGGCAAAGGATATGAACAGACACTTCTCAAAAAGAAGACATTTGTGCAGCCAATAGACACGTGAAAAAATGCTCATCATCACCTGCCATCAGAGAAATGCAAATCAAAACCACAAGGAGATACCATCTCATACCAGTTAGAATGGTGATCATTAAAAAGTCAGGAAACAACAGGTGCTGGAGAGGATGTGGAGAAATAGGAACACTTTTACACTGTTGGTGGGACTGTAAACTAGTTCAACCATTGTGGAAGACAGTGTGGCGATTCCTCAAGGATCTAGAACTAGAAATACCATTTGACCCAGCCATCCCATTACTGGGTATATACCCAAAGGATTATAAATCATGCTGCTATAAAGACACATGCACACGTATGTTTATTGCGGCACTATTCATAATAGCAAAGACTTGGAACCAACCCAAATGTCCATCAATGACAGACTGGATTAAGAAAATGTGGCACATATACACCATGGAATACTATGCAGCCATAAAAAAAGATGAGTTCGTGTCCTTTGTAGGGACATGGATGCAGCCGGGAACCATCATTCTCAGCAAACTATCGCAAGGACAGAAAACCAAACACTGCATGTTCTCACTCATAGATGGGAATTGAACAATGAGAACACTTGGACACAGGAAGGGAAACATCACACACTGGGGCCTGTTGTGGGGTCAGGGGAGGGGGGAAGGGATAGCATTAGGAGATATACTTAATGTAAATGATGAGTTAATGGCTGCAGCACACCAACATGGCACATGTATACATATGTAACAAATCTGCACATTGTGCACATGAACCCTAGAACATATAGTGTATAATAATAATAAAAAGAAAACCAAAATTGATGTTTAAAGACCAGAAAATAAATAAATAAATAAATAAATAAATAAATAAATACATTGCCTGAGAAAGAATTCAAATTAATTTTCTTAAAGAAGTTCAGTGAGCTACAAGAGAATATGGATAGATAACTAAATAAAATAAGAAAAACAATGCATGAACAAAATGAGAAATTTAATAAAGAGTTAGAAACTATAAAAAAGAACCAAATAGCAATTTGGGAGCCGAAGAAGACAATGACTGAACTGAAGTTAGATATCAAGTGAACAATGTAACTTTACACCTCAAGGAAATTTAAAAAGAAGAGCAAACTAACCCCAAAGTTAGCAGAGGATTAGTAAAGATTAGTAATAAAGATTAGAGCAGAAACAAATGAATAGAGACTAGAGGGACAATAAAAAGGTCAAGGAAACTGAGCTGGTCTTTTGCAAAGATAAACAAAATTTAAAAAAAACTTTAGCTAGACTAACTAAGACAAGACTTAAAATTATAAACAAAAGAGAAGAAGATGGCCGAATAGGAACAGCTCCAGTCTCCAACTCCCAGCGCGAACGACACAGAAGACCGGTGATTTCTGCATTTTCAACTGAGGTACTGGGGTCATCTCACTAGGGAGTGCCGGACAATCGGTGCTGGTCAGCTGCTGCAGCCTGACCAGCGAGAGCTGAAGCAGGGCGAGGCATCGCCTCACCTGGAAGCGCAAGGGGGAAGGAAATCCATTTTCCTAGCCAGGGGAACTGAGACACACAACACCTGGAAAATCGGGTAACTCCCACCCCAATACTGTGCTTTAAGGAAACAGGCACACCAGGAGAATATATCCCACACCTGGCCGGGAGGGTCCCACACCCACGGAGCCTCCCTCAGTGCTAACTCAGCAGTCTGCAGCGATCTATCCGCAAGGCAGCAGCGAGGCTGGGGGAGGGGCGCCTGCCATTGCTGAGGCTTAAGTAGGTAAACAAAGCCGCTGGGAAGCTCGAACTGGGTGGACATCACAGCAGCTCAAGGAAGCCTGCCTGTCTCTGTAGACTCCACCTCTGGGGACAGCGCACAGCTGAAGTCCAATAGGGGAAGCAACGGGGGCCGGTGCAGATGCGAACGACTCTGTCTGACAGCTTTGGGGAGAGCCGTGGATCTCCCAACGTGGAGGTTGAGATCCGAGAACGGACAGACCGCCTGCTCAGGTGGGTCCCTGACCCCTGAGTAGCCTAGCTGGGAGACATCCCCCACTAGGGGCAGTCTGACACCCCACACCTCACAGGGTGGAGTCACCCCTGAGAGGAAACTTCCAAAGGAAGAATCAGACAGGTACACTCGCTGTTCAGCAATATTCTCTTCGGCAACCTCTGCTGCTGATACCCAGGCAAACAGGGTCTGGAGTGGACCTCAAGCAATCTCCAACAGACCAACAGACAGTCCTCTGACTGTCAGATGGAAAACTATCAAACAGGAAGGACACCTATACCAAAACCCCATCAGTACGTCACCATCATCAAAGACCAGAGGCAGATAAAACCACAAAGATGGGGAAGAAGCAGGGCAGAAAAGCTGGAAATTCAAAAAATAAGAGCGCATCTCCCCCTGCAAAGGAGCGCAGCCCATCACCAGCATTGGATCAAAGCTGGTCAGAGAATGACTTTGACGAGGTGAGAGAAGAAGGCTTCAGTCCATCAAACTTCTCAGAGCTAAAGGAGGAATTACGTACTCAGCGCAAAGAAACTAAAAATCTTGAAAAAAAAGTGGAAGAATTGACAGCTAGACTAATTAATGCAGAGAAGATCATAAACGAAATGACAGAGATGAAAACCATGACACGAGAAATACGTGACAAATCCACAAGCTTCAGTAACCGACTCGATCAACTGGAAGAAAGAGTATCAGCGATTGAGGATCAAATGAATGAAATGAAGCCAGAAGAGAAACCAAAAGAAAAAAGAAGAAAAAGAAATGAACAAAGCCTGCAAGAAGCATGGGATTATGTAAAAAGACCAAATCTACGTCTGATTGGGGTGCCTGAAAGTGAGGGGGAAAATGGAACCAAGTTGGAAAACACTCTTCAGGATATCATCCAGGAGAACTTCCCCAACCTAGTAGGGCAGGCCAACATTCAAATTCAGGAAATACAGAGAATGCCACAAAGATACTCTCCAGAAGAGCAATTCCAAGACACATAATTGCCAGATTCACCAAAGTTGAAATGAAGGAAAAAATCTTAAGGGCAGCCAGAGAGAAAGGTCGGGTTACCCACAAAGGGAAGCCCATCAGTCTAACAGCAGACCTCTCGGCAGAAACTCTACAAGCCAGAAGAGAGTGGGGGCCAATATTCAACGTTCTTAAAGAAAAGAATTTTCAACCCAGAATTTCATATCCAGCCAAACTAAGTTTCATAAGTAAAGGAGAAATAAAATTCTTTACAGATAAGCAAATACTTAGAGATTTTGTCACCACCAGGCCTGCCTTACAAGAGACCCTGAAGGAAGCCCTAAACATGGAAAGGAACAACTGGTACCAGCCATTGCAAAAACATGCCGAAATGTAAAGGCCATCGAGGCTAGGAAGAAACTGCATCAACTAAAAAGCAAAATAACCAGTTAATATCATAATGACAGGATCAAGTTCACACATAACAATATTAACCTTAAATGTAAATGGACTAAATGCTCCAATTAAAAGACACAGACTGGAAAACTGGATAAAGGGTCAAGACCCATCAGTCTGCTGTATTCAGGAGACCCATCTCACATGCAGAGACATACATAGGCTCAAAATAAGGGATGGAGGAAGATCTACCAAGCAAATGGAGAACAAAAAAAAGCAGGGGTTGCAATCCTAGTCTCTGATAAAACAGACTTTAAACCATCAAAGATCAAAAGAGACAAAGAAGGCCATTACATAATGGTAAAGGGATCACTTCAACAAGAAGAACTAAGTATCCTAAATACATATGCACCCAATACAGGAGCACCCAGATTCATAAAGCAACTCCTTAGAGACTTACAAAGAGACTTAGACTCCCATACAATAATAATGGGAGACTTCAACACTTCACTGTCAACATTAGACAGATCAACGAGACAGAAAGTTAACAAGGATATCCAGGAATTGAACTCATCTCTGCACCAAGCGGACCTAATAGACATCTATAGAACTCTCCACCCCAAATCAACAGAATATACATTCTTCTCAGCACCACATAGCACTTATTCCAAAATTGACCACATAATTGGAAGTAAAGCACTCCTCAGCAAATGTAAAAGAACAGAAATTTTAACAAACTGTCTTTCAGACCACAGTGCAATCAAACCAGAACTCAGGACTAAGAAACCCAATCCAAACCGCTCAACTACATGGAAACTGAATAACCTGCTCCTGAATGACTACTGGGTATATAACGAAATGAAAGCAGAAATAAAGATGTTCTTTGAAACCAATGAGAACAAAGACACAACATACCAGAATCTCTGGGACACATTTAAAGCAGTGTGTAGAGGGAATTTATAGCACTAAATGCCCACAAGAGAAAGCAGGAAAGATCTAAAATTGACACTCTAACATCACAATTAAAAGAACTAGAGAGGCAAGAGCAAACACATTCAAAAGCTAGCAAGGCAAGAAATAACTAAGATCAGAGCAGAACTGAAGGAGATAGAGACACAAAAAACCTCCAAAAATCAACGAATCCAGGAGTTGGTTTTTTAAAAGATCAACAAAATTGACAGACCGCTAGCAAGACTAATAAAGAAGAAAAGAGAGAGGAATCAAATAGATGCAATAAAAAATGATAAAGGGGATATCACCACTGACCCCACAGAAATACAAACAACCATCAGAGAATACTATAAATACCTCTATGCAAATCAACTAGAAAATCTAGAAGAAATGGATAATTTCCTGGACACTTACACTTTCCCAAGACTAAACCAGGAAGAAGTTGAATCCCTGAATAGACCAATAGCAGGCTCTGAAATTGAGGCAACAATTAATAGCCTACCCACGAAAAAAAGTCCAGGACCAGATGGATTCACAGCTGAATTCTACCAGAGGTACAAGGAGGAGCTGGTACCATTCCTTCTGAAACTATTCCAATCAATAGAAAAAGAGGGAATCTTCCCTAACTCATTTTATGAGGCCAACATCATCCTGATACCAAAGCCTGGCAGAGACACAACAAAAAAAGAGAATTTTAGACCAATAGCCCTGATGAACATTGATGCAAAAATTCTCAATAAAATACTGGCAAACCGGATTCAGCAGCACATCAAAAAGCTTATCCACCATGATCAAGTGGGCTTCATCCCTGGGATGCAAGGCTGGTTCAACATTCACAAATCAATAAACATAATCCAGCATATAAACAGAACCAAAGACAAGAACCACATGATTATCTCAATAGATGCAGAAAAGGCTTTTGACAAAATTCAACAGCCCTTTATGCTAAAAACACTCAATAAATTCGGATTGATGGAACATACCTCAAAATAATAAGAGCTATTTATGACAAACCCACAGCTAATATCATACTGAATGGGCACAAACTGGAAAACTTCCCTTTGAAAACTGGCACAAGACAGGGATGCCCTCTCTCACCACTCCTATTCAACATAGTGTTGGAAGTTCTGGCTAGGGCAATCAGGCAAGAGAAAGAAATAAAACGTATCCAGTTAGGAAAAGAAGAAGTCAAATTGTCCCTGTTTGCAGATGACATGATTGTATATTTAGAAAACCCCATTGTCTCAGCCCAAAATCTCCTTAAGCTGATAAGCAACTTCAGCAAAGTCTCAGGATACAAAATTAATGTGCAAAAATCACAAGCATTCTTATACACCAGTAACAGACAAGCAGAGAGCCAAATCAGGAATGAACTTCCATTCACAATTGCATTAAAGAGAATAAAATACCTAGGAATCCAGCTTACAAGAGATGTAAAGGACCTCTTCAAGGAGAACTACAAACCACTGCTCAGTGAAATCAAAGAGGACACAAACAAATGGAAGAACATACTATGCTCATGGAGAGGAAGAATCAATATCGTGAAAATGGCCATACTGCCCAAGGTGATTTATAGATTCAATGCCATCCCCATCAAGCTACCAATGACTTTCTTCACAGAATGGAAAAAAACGGCTTTAAAGTTCATATGGAACCAAAAAAGAGCCCGCATTGCCAAGACAATCCTAAGTCAAAAGGACAAAGCTGGAGGCGTCACGCTACCTGACTTCAAACTCTACTACAAGGCTACAGTAACCAAAACAGCATGGTACTGGTACCACAACAGAGATATAGACCAATGGAACAGAACAGAGTCCTCAGAAATAATACCACACATCTACAGCCATCTGATCTTTGATAAACCTGAGAGAAACAAGAAATGGGGAAAGGATTCCCTATTTATAAATGGTGCTGGGAAAATTGGCTAGCCATAAGTAGAAAGCTGAAACTGGATCCTTTCCTTACCCCTTATACAAAGATTAATTCAAGATGGATTAGAGACTTAAATGTTAGACCTAATACCATAAAAAACCTAGAAGAAAATCTAGGTAGTACCATTCAGGACATAGGCATGGGCAAGGACTTCATGTCTAAAACACCAAAAGCAATGGCAGCAAAAGCCAAAATTGACAAATGGGATCTCATTAAACTAAAGAGCTTCTGCACAGCAAAAGAAACTACCATCAGAGTGAACAGGCAACCTACAGAATGGGAGAAAATTTTTGCAACCTACTCATCTGACAAAGGGCTAATATCCAGAATCTACAAAGAACTCAAACAAATATACAAGAAAAAAACAAACAACCCCATCAAAAATGGGGAAAGGATATGAACAGATATTTCTCAAAAGAAGACATTCATACAGCCAACAGACACATGAAAAAATGCTCATCATCACTTGCCATCAGAGAAATGCAAATCAAAACCACAATGAGATACCATCTCACACCAGTTAGAATGGCAATCATTAAGAAGTCAGGAAACAACAGGTGTTGGAGAGGATGTGGAGAAATAGGAACACTTTTACACTGTTGGTGGGATTGTAAACTAGTTCAACCATTATGGAAAACAGTATGGCAATTCTTCAAGGATCTAGAACTAGATGTACCATATGATCCAGCCATCCCACTACCTGGTATATACCCAAAGGATTATAAATTACTCTACTACAAAGACATATGCACACGTATGTTTATTGCGGCACTATTCACAATAGCAAAGACTTGGAATCAACTCAAATGTCCATCTGTGACAGACTGGATTAAGAAAATGTGGCACATATACACCATGGAATACTATGCAGCCATCAGAAAGGATGAGTTTGTGTCCTTTGTAGGGACATGGATGCAGCTGGAAACCATCATTCTTAGCAAACTATCACAAGAAGAGAAAACCAAACACCACATGTTCTCACTCATAGGTGGGAATTGAACAATGAGATCACTTGGACTCAGGAAGGGGAACATCACACACTGGGGCCTATCATGGGGAGGGGGGAGGGAAGAGGGATTGCATTGGGGAGTTATACATGATATAAATGATGAATTGATGGGTGCTGACGAGTTTATGGGTGCAGCGCACCAACGTGGCATAAGTATCCATATGTAACAAACCTGCACGTTATGCACATGTACCCTAGAACTTAAAGTATAATAAAAAAAGAAAGAAAAAAATAAATAAATTAGTTCTGAATGTAAACAAACAAACAAACAAACAAAAGAGAAGACATTACAACTGATACCGCAGTAGTATGTCTGATCATAAAAGACTACTGCGAACAATTACTACCAAAAATTGTATAGCCTAGAAGAAATAAATAAATTCCTGGAAACACAACATACTGAAATCGAGTTATGAAGAAATAGAAAATCTGAATACATCATTAACAAGAGATTGAACCAGTTATCAAAAACTTCCCAACCAAGAAAAGCCAAGGACCAAATGGCTTCACTGGTAAATTTTACCAAAAATATAAAGAGTTAATGCTAATTATTCTCAAATTCTTCCAAAAAAATTGAAGAGGAGTAAACAATTCTATGCTTGTTTTACCAGGCCAAAGCCAGACAAGGACATCACGTAGGAGAAAATTATAGGCCAATATTTCTGATGGACATTGTTGCAAAAATCTTGAACAAAATATTAGCAAACTAAACTGAACAGCACATTAAATGATCACACAATATAAGGAATTTATTCCTGGGATGCAAGATTGGTTTAACATATGCAAATCAACATAATATACCATATTAACAGAATAAAGGATAAAAGTCATATGATCACCTCAATAGATGCAGAAAAAGCATTTGACAAAATTTAACACCCTTTCATGATAACAGCTCTCAACAAATTAGGTTTAGAAGGAATGCACCTTAACCTAATATGGGTCATATATAACAAGTCTATAGCTAACATTATACTCAATGGCAAAAACTAAAAACTTTTCTGTTAAGATTAAAAGCAAAACAAAGATGTCCACTCTCACTAATTTTATTCAAAATAGTACTGGAAGTTCTAGCCAGAGCAATTAAGCAAGAAAGGAAATAAGAAATATTCAAATCAGAAAGGAGGAAGAAAGACTGCCTTTGTTGTAGATAAGATGATTTTATATGCAGAAAACCCAAGACTCTACCAAAAGCTGTTAAACATGTAAAAATCAGTTGAAGCTTTGTATACCAACAATGAACTATCTGAAAAAGAAATTTAGAAACAATATCATTTACAATAGCATCAAAAGAATAAAATACTTAGGAATAAATTTAACTAAGGAGGTGAAAAATTTTTACCCTCAAAACTATAAAACACTGATGAAAGAAACTGAAAATGTCCATAGTAAAAACAGAAATCAAGACTTTAAAAAGTCACTGAAAACCATGGAATTATGAGGAAATTAAACAACCTGCTCCCAAATGACTTTTGGGCTAGTAATGAAATTAAGGCAAAAATCAAGAAGTTATTTGAAACTAGTGAAAACAAAGATAAAACACATTAGAATCACTGGGACACAGCTAAGGCAGTGTTAAGGAAATTTCTAGGATTAAATAGCCACACCAAAAAGTTAGAACGATCTCCAATTAACCTAATGTCACAACTAATAGAACTAGAGAGGAAACAGCAAGCCAGCCTCAAAGCTATCAGAAGGCAATAAATAACCAAAATCTGAGCAGAACTGAAGGTGAGTAAGACACAAAACACTATTCAAAAGACCAACGAATACAGAAGTTGGTTTTTTGAAAAAATTAATAGATAGATAGGCTGATGGCTAGACTAATACAGAATAAAAGAGAGAATATGCAAACAGGTCCAATCAGAAATGACGAAGGGAATGTTATCACTGACCCTACAGAAATACAAAAAACCATCAGAGACTACTACAAACACCTATGCACACAGACTAGAAAACCTAGAAGAGATGGATACATTATTAGACACATACAGCCTCTGGAGACTGAAACATGAAGAAATCGAATCCCTTAACAGAACAATAATGAGCTCCAGAATTGAATTAGTAATAAATAGGCTATCAACCAAAAAAAAAAAAAAAAAAAAAAAAGCACTAGATAGATTCACCAGATATCTGCTGAATTCTGCCAGATGTACACAGAAGAGATGCTACCATTTCTAATGAAGTTATTCCAAAAAATTGAGGAGAAGGGACTCTTTCCTAAATCATTCCATGAGGTCAGCATCATCCTAACACCAAAATTTGGCAGAAGCACAACAAAAAAAGAAAACATCAGGCCAATATATTTGATGAACATTGATGCAAAAATTGTCAACAAAATACTAGCAAAGTGAATCCAGTAGCAAATTAAAAAAACTAATCTGCCATGATCAAATAGGATTTATCCCTGGGATGCAGGGTTGCTTCAATATATGCCAATCAATAAATGTGACTCATCACATAAATGGAACTAAAGACAAAAATCACATGATTATCTCAGTAGATACAGAAAAGGCTTTTGATGAAATTCAACATCCCTTCCTATTAAAAAATCTCAATAAACTAGATATTGAAGGAATATACTTCAAAATAATAAGAGCCACCTATGACAAACTGACAGCCAACATTGTGTTGAATGTGCGAAAGCTGGGAGCATTCCCCTTGGAAACTGGTACAAGAAAGGGATGCCCTCTGATATGGTTTGGCTGTGTCCCCAACCAAATCTCATCTTGTATTGTAGCTCCCATAATTCCCAAGTGTTGTGGGAGGCACCTGGAGGGAGGTAATTCAATCATGGGGCCAGGTCTTTCTCAAGCTGTTCTTGTGATGGTGAATAAGTCTCATGAGATCTGATGGTTTTGTAAATGGTTTTATTAGTTCATTGGCAGCATGGGAATGGACTAATACAGTAAATTGGTACTGAGTAATGGGATGCTGATGTAAAGGTACCTGAAAATGTGGAAGTGACTTTGGAACTGGGTAACAGGCAGAGGTTGGAATGATTTGTAGGGCTTAGAAGAGGACAGGAAGATGTGGAAAAATTTGGAACTTCCTAGAGACTTGTTGAATGGCTTTGACCAAAATGCTGATGGTGATAGGGACAATGAAGTCCAGGTTGAGGTGGTCTCAGATGGAGATAAGGAATTTGTTGGGAATGAATAAAAGTGGCTCTTGCTATGTTTTAGCTAAGAGACTGGTGGCATTTTGTCCCTGTCCTAGAGATCTGTGGAACTTTGGAGTTGAGAGAGATGATTTAGGGTATCTGGTGGAAGAAACTTCTAAGCAACAAAACATTCAACATGTGACTTGGGTGCTGTTAAAAGCATTCAGTTTTATGTATTCACAAAGATATGATTTGAAATTGGAATATGTTTAAAAGGAAAGCAGAGCATAAAAGTTCAGAAAATTTGCATCCTGACAATGCAATAGAAAATAAAAACCCATTTTCTGGGGAGAAAATCAAGCTGGCTGCAGAAAGTTTAATAAGTTTTGAGGAGCCAAATGTTAATCACCAAGATGATGGGGAAAACATCTCCAGGGTATGCCAGATTCCTTCATGGCACCCCCTCCCATCACAGGCCTTGGAGGCCTAGGAGGAAAAAATGGTTTTGTGGGCTGGGCCTAGGGCCCCCCTGGTCTGTGCAACCTTGGGATTTGGTACCTTGCATTCCAGCCACTCCAGCCATGGTTAAAAGTGGCCAGGGTACAGTTCAGGTTGTGGCTTCAGAGGGTGCAAGCCCCAGGTTCTGGTGGCTTGCATACAGTGTTGGGCCTGTGGGTGCAGAGAAGTCAAGAATTGAGGCTGGGGAACCTCCACCTAGATTTCAGAGGATGTATGGAAATTCCTGGATTCACCCAGGCAGAGGTGTGCTTCAGGGGTGGAGTCCTCATGGAGAACCTCTGCAAGGGCAGTGTGGAAGGAAATGTGGGGTTGGAGCCCCCACATAGAGTCCCCACTGGGGCACAGTCTAGTGGAGCTGTGAGAAGAGGGCCGTCGTCCTCCAGACCCCATAATGGTAGATCCACTGGCAGCTTGCTCTGTGTGCCTGGAGAAGCCTCAGACACTCAGTGCCAGCCCATGAAAGCAGCCAGGAAGGGGGCTATACCTTGCAAAGCCACAAGGGTGGAGCTGTCCAAGGCTGTGGGAAACTACCTATTGAATCAGTATGACCTGAATGTGAGACATAGAGTCAAAGGAGATCATTTTGGAACTTTAAGGTTTAATGTCTGCCCTATTGGATTTTGCACTTGGATGGGGCCTGTAGTGCCTTTGTTTTGGTCAGTTTTTCCCATTGGGAATGGGTGTATTTACCCAATGCCTGTACCCTCATTGTATCTAGGAACTAAATAACTAGCTTTTGATTTTACAGGCTCATAGGTGGAAGAGACTTGCCTTGTCTCAGATGAGACTTTGAACTGTGGACTTTTGGTTAACACCGAAATGAGTTAAGACTTTGGGGGACTGTTGGGAAGGCATGATTCGTTTTGAAATATGAGAACATGAGATTTTGGAGGGGCCAGAGATGGAATGATATGATTTGGCTGTGTCCCCACCCAAATCTCATCTTGAATTGTAGCTCCCATAATTCCTACATGTTGTGGGAGGAAGTCAGTGGGATATAATTGAATCATGGGCGTGGGTCTTTCCCATGCAGTTCTCATGATAGTGAATAAGTCTCATGAGATCTGATTGTTTTTTAAAGGGGAATTCCCCTACACAAGCTCTTTTGCCTGCTGCCATTTGAGAGGTGCCTCTGGTCCTCCTTTGCCTTCCACCATGATTGTTAGGCCTCCCCAGTCATGTGGAACTATAAGTCCATTGAACCTCCCAGTGTTGGGTATGGCTTTATTACAACATGAGAATGAATTAATACAGTAATCAATAAACTATGTATTGAAAGAACATACCTCAAAATAGTAAGAGTCACCTATGACAAACTGACAGTCAACATCATACTGAATGCACAAAAACCAGAAGCATTCCCCTTGAAAACTGGCACAAGACAAGGATGCCCCCTCTCACCACTCCTATTCAATATAACATTGTAAGTTCTTGTCAGGGCAATCAGGCAAGGGAAAGAAATAAAGGGCATCCACTAGGGGAGATGTCAGGCCTGAACTTTGCAGGGCAATCTTGCTTCTCAGATGGTGCTCATCTCACCTGATCACCCCTTGGTCTGCTGACCTCTCTTAGAGCCCCAGTCTGGCCACACCTGCTTGCAGGGCAGTCTCAGGTGCCGTGGGGGTCTGCACCATAGCTTCTGTGCTGGTGGACTGTGCCTGACCAGTGGAGAGGTCTAATGGGGCAGCCACTATGGCCATACAGCAGCTTGCATGCTCCCTCTCCATACTGCAGCTTCCCCCAAGCCCATAGCAACTCCCCATGTTGCTTTGCTGTTGCCCATCTGCATGGGTGGATTTTGCTTTCCTTGCTCCACCAGTGCATGGGAGTGCATTCTGGCCCTCCTCCCTCAACTGACTGTCATTGCAGATGAAGCCTTGGTGGGCAGACAGCCAGCCAGTCCCACCCCCCACCCTTACCAACACCCTGCCCTTGCACTAACACTGTGTAGAGAGCAGTGGATTCTCCCCTGCCCTTAGCAATTATTCCTGCTTGTGGGGTACAGATAAGGCACCTAGATCTGTGTCCACCAGCACCTTACCCCTGAGCCAACACCACCTTTAGCATGACTGTGCACATAGTCCCCAGTAAGTGCCCCCCCAACACCACCCCACCAGCTGTGTTGACTCTGCCACTGTAGGAAATGCCTGCAGGGAGACCGGCACCCTAGCACCTGTAAACACTCTGCCATAGCTACTGTACCTCAGGCCCTCTACCCCGCTCCTCAGCACAGTGGATTCCTAACCTTGAGGAGCCTGAGAACAAAGCTGGGACCCAATACCAGTTCAGAGCACAGAGTCCACGAGTTGGGAGCTGAACATTGTCCACCTAAAATCTTCCAGAAACAGAACCGGTCATCTGAATTCACATTACACCATAATCGAACCCTCAATGTCATCAGATAGGATAAAAGAAGAAGGAGAAGAAGAAGAAGAAGAACAAGAAGAAGAAGAAGAAGGAGGAGGAGGAGGAGGAGGAGGAGGAGGAGGAGGAGGAAGAGGAGGAAGAGGAGGAGGAGGAGGAGGAGGAGGAGAAGAACTACTCAGTCAAAGGTCGGAAGCCTCAAAGATTGAAGGGAGATAAGCCCACAAAGATGACAAAAAATCAGTGCAAGAACCCTGAAAACTCTAAAAGCTGGAGTGCCCTCTTTTCTTCAAATGACCACATCACCTCTGCAGCAAGTATTCTGAACTGGGCTGAGATGACTGAAATGACAGAAATAGAATTCAGAATATGGATAGGAAGGAAGATCATTGAGCCAGAGGAGTACATTGAAACCCAATTCAAAAAAGCTAAAAATCATGATAAAACAAAACAGGAGCTGACAGACAAAATAGCCAGTATAGAAAAGAATTTAACCAAACTGATAGAGCTGAAAACCACATTACAAGAATTTCATAATGCAATCACAAGTATTAACAACAGAATAGTCCAAGAAAAGGGAAGAATTTAAGTACTTCATGATTGGCTTTCTGAAATAAGATAGTCAGACAAGAATAGATAAAAAAGAATGAAAAGGAATTAAAACCTCCAAGAAATGTGAGATTATTTAAAGAGAGCAAATCTATGACTTGCTGGTGTCCCTGAAAATGATGGGGGAGAATGAAACCAAGTTGGAAAACATATTTCAGGATATCATTCATAAGAACTTCCCCAACCTAGCTAGAGAGGCCAACATTCAAATTCAACAAATGCAGAGAACCCCACTAAGATACTTCACAAGAAGATCATCCCCAAGACACATATTCAGATTCTCCAACGTCAAAATAAAAGAAAAAAATGTTAAAGGCAGCTAGTGAGAAAGGTCAGGTAACCTACAAAGGGAAGCCCATCAGACTAACAGTGGACCTCTCAGAGGAAACCCTGCAAGCCAGAAGATATTTGGGGCCAATATTCAACCTTCTTAAAGAAAAGAAATTCCAACCTGGAATTTCATATCCAGCCAAACTAATTGAAGGAGAAATAAGATCCTTTTCAAACAAGGAAGTGCTGAGGGAATTTGTTACCACCAGACCTGCATTACAAGAGCTCCTGAAGGAAGCACTAAATATGGAAAGAAAAGACCATTACCAGCCACTACAAAAACACACCAAAGTACACAGACCAGTGGCACTATAAAGCAACCACAAAAACAAGTCTGCAAAATAACCAGTTAAAATCATGATGACAGGATCAAATCCACACACATCAATACTAACTTTGCATGTAAATGGGCTAAATGTCCCAATTAAAAGGCACGGAGTGGCAAGCTGGATAAAGAACCAAGACCCAATGGTATGCTGTCTTCAAGAGCTCCATTTCATATGCAATGACACACATAGGCTCAAAATAAAGGGTTGGAGAAAAATCTACCAAGCAAATAGAAAATAGAAAAAAGCAGATGTTGCAATCTTAGTTTCAGACAAAATAGACTTTAAACCACAAAGATTAAAAAAAGACAAAAAGGACATTACATAATGATAAAAAGCTCAGTTCGACTAGAAGATCGAATTGTCCTAAATATATATGCATTAAACACAGAAGCACCTAGGTTCATAAAGCAAGATCTTAGAGACATTCAAAGAGTCTTATACTCCCACACAATAATAGTGGGAGATTTTAACACTGCACTAACATTATTAGACAGATCATTGAGACAGAAAATTAACAAAGATATTCAGAACCTGAACTCAGCACTAGATTAAAAAGACCTGATGACATCTACAGAACCTTCTACTCCAAAACAACAGAATGTACATTCTTCTCATTGCCACATGGCACATACTTGAAAATTGAGCAGATAATTGGAAGCAAAACACTCCTCAGCAAATGCAAGATAACTGAAATCATAATGGATAATGTCTCAGACCACAGCATAATCAAATTAGAAATTTAGACTAAGAAATTCACTCAAAGCCATACAATTACATGGAAATTGAATAACCTGCTCCTGAATAGCTTTTGAGTAAATAATGAAATTAAGGCAGATATCAAGAAGTTCTTTGAAAGTAATGAGAAAAAAGATACAACATACCAGAATTTCTGGGACACACCTAAAGCAGTGTTAAGAGGGAAGCTTATAGCACTAAATGCTCACATCAAAAAGTTAGAAAGATCCCAAATTAACAACCTAATGTCACAACTAGAAGAACTAGAGAACCAAGAGCAAACAAATACCAAAGCTAGCAGAAGATAAGAAATGACCAAAACCAGTTTGAACTGAAGGAGATTAAGACACAAAAAAAACCATTGAAAAGATCAATGAATCCAGGAACTGTTTTTTTTTTTTAATCAGTAAAATAGATAAAGAAGAAAAGAGAGAAGATTCAAAGAGACACAGTTAGAAATGATAAAGGGATATTACCACTGGCCCCACAGAAATGCAAATAACAGTCAAAGAATATAATGAACACCTCTATGAATATAAACTAGAAAAACAGAAGAAATAGATAAATTCTTGGACACAAATACCCTCACAAGACTGAAACAGGATGAAATTGAATCCCTGAATAGACCAATAATGATCTCTGAAGTTGAGTCAGCAACAAATAGCCTACCAATGAAAAAAAGCCCAGGACCAGATAGATTCACAGTTGGATTCTACCAAACGTACAAAGAAAAGCTGGTACCATTCCTGCTGAAACTATTCTTAAAAATTGAGGAGGAGGGACTCCTCCCTAAATCATTCTATGAGGCTAGCATCATCCTGATACGAAAACTTGGCAGAAACACAACAAAAAAGAAAACTTCAGGCCCAATGTCTTTGATGAACACTGATGCAAAAATCATCAATAAAATACTGACAAACTGACTTCAGAAGCACATAAAATAGCTTATCCACCATGATCAAGTAGGCTTCATCCCCAGGATGCAAGGTTGCTTCAACCTACACAAATCAATAAATGTGATTCATCAAGTAAATGGAACTAAAGACAAAGACCACATGATCTCTCAATAGATGCAGAAAAGGCTTTCAATAAAATTCAACATCCCTTCATGTTAAAATCTCTCAATAAAGTAGGTATTGAAGGAACATTCTTCAAAATAACCAGAGCCATCTATGAGTAACCCCCAGCCAACGTTATACTGAATGGGCAAAAGCTGGAAGCATTCCCCTTGAAAATCAGCACAAGAGATGGATGCCCTCTGTCACCACTCCTATTGTCACCACAATGGCATTCCCATTAGAAATCATGGGGCATTCCTCTTGAAAATCAGCACAAGAGAAGGATGCCCTCTGTCACTACTCCTCTGTCATTCAACATAGTATTGGATTCAACATAGTATTGGAAGTCCTGGCCAGGGCATTCATTCAAGAGAAAGAAATAAACAGCAACCAAATAGGAATAGAGGAAGTCGAACTATCCCTGTTTGCAGATGACATGATCTTATATCTAGAAAACGTCATATTCTCAGTTCTAAAGCTCCTTAAGCTGATAAACAACTTTAGCAAAGTTTCAGGATACAAAATCAATATGAAAAATCACTAATATTCGTATACATCAACAACAGTCAAACCAAGAGCTAAATCAGGAACACAATCCCATTCACAATTGCCATAAAAATAATAAAGTACCTATGAATACAGCTATCCAGTAAGGCAAAATATATTTACAAGGAGAGCTACAAAATGTTGCTCAAAGTAATCAGAGATGACACAAATAAATGGAAAAACATTCCATCCTCATGGATAGGAAGAATCAATATCATTAAGATGGCCATAATGCCCAAAGCAATTTATACATTCAGTTATTCCTATTAAACTACCAATGACATTCTTCACAGAACTAGAAAAAACTATTTAAAAATTCATATGGAACACAAAAAAAGCCCAAGAATCACTTGAACCCGGGATGTGGAGGTTGCAGTGAGCTGAGATCATGCCACTGCACTCCAGTCTGGGTGACAGAGCAAGACCTGATCTCAAAAAGAAAGAAAGAAAGAAAAAAACAGAACACTCTATCCAACAACAATAGAATACACATTTTATTCATATACCCATGGAGGATTCATCAAACAGACAATATTCTGGGTCATAAAACAAACCTTAAAAAACTTAAAAGAATTGAAATTGTACAGAGTACATTGTCCACAATAAAATAAATCTGGATACAAAGGAAAGATAATAGAAAAAATTAAAATACATGTAAACTAAACAACACATGCTATATAATAATACATGGGTCAAAGAGAAAGTCTCAAGGGCAAATGATATATTGAACTAAATAAAATGAAAATACAACGTATCAAAGTTGGTCGTATGCGGTGATTCTATTCAAAGATGACCGAAGAGGGACAGTTCTGGTCTGCAGCTCCCAGCATGATCAACGCAGAAGACAGGTGATTTCTGCATTTCCAACTGAGGTGCCTGGTTCATTTCATTCTAAAAGCCAGAGCACCTCTTCTCCTCCAAAGGATTGCAGCTCCTCGCCAACAACGGAACAAACCTGGATGGAGAATGACTTTGATGAGCTGACAGAAGTAGGCTTCAGAAGGTCGGTAATAACAAACTTCTATGAGCTAAAGGAGGATGTTCAAACCCGTCGTAGGGAAGCTAAAAACCTTGAAAAAAGATTAGACAAATGGCTAACTAGAATAAACAGGGTAGACAAGAACTTAAATGACCTGATGGAACTGAAAACCATGGCATGAGAACTATGTGACGCATGCACAAGCTTCAATAGCCGATTTGACCAAGTGGAAGAAAGGGTATCAGTGATTGAAGATCAAATTAATGAAATAAAGCGAGAAGAAAAGTTTAGAGAAAAAAGAGTAAAAGGAAACAAACAGAGCCTCCAAGAAATATGGCACTGTGTGAAAAGACCAAATCTACATTGGATCGGTGTACCTGAAAGTGATGGGGAGAACAGAACCAAGTTGGAAAACACTCTTCAGGATTTTATCCAGGAGAACTTTCCCAATCTAGTAAGGCAGGCCAACATTCAAATTCAGGAAATACAGAGAGCACCACAAAGATACTCTTCAAGAAGAGCAACTCCAAGACACGTAATTGTCAGATTCACCAAGGTTGAAATGAAGAAAAAAAGGTTAAGGGCAGGCAGAGAGAAAGGTCAGGTTACCCACAAAGGGAAGCCCATCAGACTAACAGTGGATCTCTCAGTAGAAACTCTACAAGCCAGAAGAGAGTAGGAGGCCAATATTCAACATTCTTAAAGAAAAGAGTTTTCAACTCAGAATTTCATATGCAGCCGAACTGAACTTCATAAGTGAAGGAGAAATAAAATCCTTTACAGACAAGCAAATGCTGAGAGACTTTGTCACCTCCAGGCCTGCCTTACAAGAGCTCCTGAAGGAAGGACTAAACGTGGAGAGGAACAACCAGTAGCAGCCACAGAAAAAACGTGCCAAATTGTAAAAACCATTGATGCTAGGAAGAAACCGCATCAACTAATGGCAAAATAACCAGCTAACATCATATTGACAGGATCACATTCACACATAACAATATTAACCTTAAATGTAAATGGGCTACATGCCCCAATTAAAAGACACAGACTGGCAAATCGGATAAAGAGTCAAGACCCATCAGTGTGCTATATTCAGGAGACCCATCTCAAGTGCAAAGACACACGCAGGCTCAAAATAAAGGCATGGGGGAAGATCTACCAAGCAAATGGAAACCAAAAAAAAAAAAGCAAGGGTTGCAATCTTAGTCTCTGATAAAACAGGCTTTAAACCAACGAAGATCGAAAGGGACAAAGAAGGCCATTACATAATAGTGAAGGGATCAATTCAACAAGAAGAGCTAACTATCCTAAATATATATGCACCCAATACAAGAGCACCCAGATTTATAAAGCAAGTCCTCAGAGACCTACAAAGAGACTTAGGCTCCCACACAATAATAATGGGAGATTTTTACACCCCACTGTCAGTATTAGACAGATCAACGAGACAGAAAGTTAACAAAGATATCCAGGACTTCAACTTAGCTCTGCACCAAGCAGACCTAATAGACATCTACAGAACTCTGCACCCCAAATCAACAGAATATACATTCTTCTCAGCACCATACATACTTATTCCAAAATTGATGACATAGTTGGAAGTAAAGCACTCCTCAGCAAATGTAAAAGAACAGAAATCACAACAAATTGTCTCTCAGACCACAGTATAATCAAATTAGAACTCAGGATTAAGAAACTCACTCAAAACCACACAACTACATGGAAACTGAACAACCTGCTCCCGAATGACTATGGGGTAAATAATGAAATGAAGGCAGAAATAAAGATGTTCTTTGAAGCCAATGAGAACAAAGACACAACGTTCCAGAATCTCTGGGACACATTTAAAGCAGTGTGTAGAGGAAAATTTCTAGGACTAAATGCCCACAAGAGAAAGCAGGAAAGATCTAAAATCGACACCCTAACACTACAATTAAAAGAACTAGAGAAGCAAGAGCAAACAAATTCAAAAGCTATCAGAAGGCAAGAAATAACTAAGATCAGAGCACAACTGAAGGAGATACACCAAAAAACCTTAAAAAAAAATCAATGAATCCAGGAGCTTGCTTTTTGAAAAGATCAACAAAATTGATAGACCACTAGCAAGACTAATAAAGAAGAAAAGAGAGAAGAATCAAATAGATGGAATAAAAAATGATAAAGGGGATATCACCACCGATCCCACAGAAATACAAACTACCATCAGAAAATGTTATAAACACCTCTGTGCAAATCAACTAGAAAATCTAGAAGAAATGGAGAAATTCCTGGACACATATGCCCTCCCAAGACTAAACCAGGAAGAAGTTGAATCTCTGAATCGACCAATAACAGGCTCTGAAATTGAGGCGATAATTAATAGCCTACCAACCAAAAAAAGTCCAGGACCAGACAGATTCACAGCTGAATTCTACCATAGGTACAAAGAGGAGCTGGTACCATTCCTACTGATACTATTCCAATCAATCGAAAAAGAGGGAATCCTCCCTAACTCATTTTATGAGGACAACAGCATCCTCATACCAAAGCCTGGCAGACACACAACAACAACAAAAAAGAATTTTAGACCGATATCCCTGATGAACATTGATGTGAAAATCTTCAATAAAACACTGGCAAACCAGATCCAGCAGCACATCAAAAAGCTTATCCACCATGACCAAGTGGGCTTCATCCCTGGAATGCAAGGCTGGTTCAACATACGCAAATCAATAAACATAATCCATCACATAAACAGAACCAACGACAAAAACCACATGATTATCTCAATAGATGCAGAAAAGGCGTCTGACAAAATCAACAGCACTTCATGCTAAAAACTCTCAATAAACTAGGTATTGATGGAACATATCTCAAAATAATAAGAGCTATTTATGACAAACCCACAGCCAATATCATACTGAATGGGCAAAAGCTGGAAGCATTCCCTTTGAAAACTGGCACTAGACAGGGATGCCCTCTCTCACCACTCCTATTTAACATAGTGTTAGAAGTTCTGGCCAGGACAATCAGGCAAGAGAAAGAAAGAAAGGGTATTCAATTAGGAAAAGAAGAAGTCAAATTGTCCCTGTTTGCAGATGACATGATTGTATATTTAGAAAACCCCATCATCTCAGCCCAAAATCTCCTTACACCAATAAGCAACATCAGCAAAGTCTCAGGATACAAAATCAATGTGCAAAAATCACAAGCACGCCTATACACTAATAACAGACAGAGAGCCAAATCGTGAGTGAACTCCCATTCACAATTGCTACAAAGAGAATAAAATACCTAGGAATACAACTTATAAGGGATATGAAGGACTTCTTCAAGGAGAACTACAAACTACTGCTTAACTAAATAAAAGAGGACACAAACAAACAGAAGAACATTTCATGCTCATGGATAGGAAGAATCAATATTGTGAAAATGGCCATGCTGCCCAAGGTAATTTATAGATTCAATGCCATCCCCATCAAGCTACCAATGACTTTCTTCGCAGAATTGGAAAAAACTACTTTAAAGTTCATGTGGAACCGAAAAAGAGCCTGCATAGCCAAGACAATCCTAAGCAAAAAGAACAAAGCTGGAGGCATCACGCTACCTGACTTCTAACTAAATTACAAGGCTACAGTAATGCAAACAGCATGGTAATGGTACCAAAACAGAGATGTAGACCGATGGAACAGAACAGAGGCCTCAGAAATAACACCACACATTTACAACCGTCTGATCTTTGACAAACGTGACAAAACAAGAAATGGGGAAAGGATTCCCTATTTAATAAATGCTGCTGGGAAAGCTGGCTATCCATATGTAGAAAGCCAAAACTGGATCCCTTCCTCATAACTTATACAAAAATTAATTCAAGATGGATTAAAGACTTAAATGTTAGACCTAAAACCATGAAAACTCCACAAGAAAACCTAGGCAATACCATTCAGGACATAGGCATGGATAAGGACTTCATGACTAAAGCACAAAAAACAATGGCAACAAAAGCCAAAATAGACAAACGGAATCTAACTAAATTAAAGAGCTTCTGCACAGCAAAAGAAACTACCATCAGAGTGAACAGGAAACCTACAGAATGGGAAAAAATTTTTGCAATCTACCCATCTGACGAAGGGCTAATATCCAGAAGCTACAAAGAACTTAAACAAATTTACAAGAAAAAAACAAGCAACCCCATCAAATGTGGGCAAAGGATATGAACAGACACTTCTCAAAAGAAGACATCTATGCAGCCAAGAGACACAAGAAGAAATGTTAATCATCACTGGTCATGAGAGAAATGCAAATCAAAGCCACAATGAGATACCATCTCACAGCAGTCAGAATGGCGATGGTTAAAAAGTCAGGAAACAATATATGCTGGAGAGGATGTAGAGAAATAGGAATGTTTTTACACTGTTGGTGGGAGTGTAAACTAGTTCAACCATTTTGGAAGACAGTGTAGTGATTCCTCAAGGATCTAGAACTAGAAATACCATTTGACCCAGCCATCCCATTACTGGGTGTATACCCAAAGGATTATAAATCATGCTACTGTAAAAACACATGCATATGTATGTTTATTGTGGCACTATTCACAATTGCAAAGGCTTGGAGCCAATCTAGATGTCCATCAATGACAGACTGGATTAAGAAAATGTGGCACATATTCACCATGGAATACTATGCAGCCGTAAGAAAAAGATGAGTTCATGTCCTTTGCAGGGACATGGATGAAGCAGGAAACCATCATTCTAAGCAAACTATCACAAGGACAGAAAACCAAACACCTCATGTTCTCACTCATAGGTAGGAATTGAACAATTTCCTGCCTTGGACACAGGGCAGGAAACATCACACCCTGGGGCTGTTGTGGGGTGGGGGGCAGGGGGAGGGATAGCATTAGCAGAAATATCTAATGTAAATGGCGAGTTAATGGGTGCAGCAAACCAACATGGCACATGTATACCTATGTAGCAAACCTGGACGCTGTGCACATGTACCCTAGAACTTAAAGTATAATAATAAAAAAAGAGAAAACAAAAACAAAAAACAAAGTTGGTAGTATGCAGCCAATACAGTGCCGGGAGGGAAATTTATGGCAATAAATGCTTACAACAGAAAAAGAAGAAAATCCCAAATAAGTAATCTAGGCTCCTATCTCAAAAACCTAGGAGAATAAGAGCAAAATAATCCCAAAGCAGGTAGAAATAAATAATAAAGACATGGGCAGAAGTCAATAAAGTTGAAAACAGAAAGACAATAGGGAAAATCCATGAGACAAAAAGCTAGTTTTCGGAAAAGATCAATAAAATTCATCTAGCAAGGCAAAGACACAAAGAGAGAAGACACAAATTACCAATATCAGAAACAAAACAAAGTATACCCACAAAACCCACAGCTAATATCACACTTAATGGTGAAAGAGTATTTGATTTCCCCTTAAGATCAGAAATAAGGCAAGATATTTACTCTAGCCACTGTTAGTAAGCATAATCCTGGAAGTTCTAGCCAATGCAATAAGGCAAAAAAAAAAAAAAAAAAAAAAAAAGGTGTAACAGACATAGAAATATGAAAAAAGATATAAAACTGCCTGAAATAAATCTGCTGACAGCATGGTTGTTTACATAGAATATGTATGATGACTTTACAAAAAAACTCCTACAACTAACAAGTGGTTCAGCAAAGTCACAGGACACGAGATACATCTACACCCAAAACAAAAAATACAATTTATTGATTTTCCAAAGAAAATGAAATATTTGTGTACACATTTAAGAAAACATTGTATAGAACTTGTACACTGAAAACTACAAAATGGTGATGAAAAAAATCAAAGAAGGTCTATATAAACAGAAAGGCATGCCATGTTTGTGGATTGGAAAACTCAACATTGCCAGTTCTCCCTAAATTCAAACACAGGTTAATGCAATTCTTATCAAAATTTTCACAATCTTTTTGTAGATATAGCCATGATTATTCTAAAATTTATATCCAAACAGATATAATACCATAGACTAAATAGCTATTTCTAGAATAACTAAAACAATTTTGAAAAAGAAGGATGTAGTAAGAGGTATCAGTCTACCTGGCTTCACAACTTACTATTTAGCTCCAGAAATCAATACTGAATGGTATGCGCAGAGGGCTAGACACAGGAAAACTGAAGAGAATGGAGAACCGAGAAAAACACATACACAAGTATGGCCAACTGATTTTTGGCCAAGGTGAAAAGCAAGGATAAATGGAAGAAGGGTAAATGGTACTGGATTAATGGAATATCCACAGTCCAAAAACATATACTTTGATCTAAACCTCACAGACTATACAAAAATAACTCAAAATGGAACATAGATTTGAAACTGTAGAACTGGCTGGGTGCAGTGCCTCACACCTGTAATCCCAGCACTTTGGTAGGCTGAGACGGGTGGATGGCTTGAGGCCGAAAGTTCAAGACCAGCCTGGGCAACATGGCAAAACCCCGTCTCTACTAAAAATACAAAAAAATGTAGCCGGTATGGTGGCGTGCACCTGTAGTCTCAGCTATTCGGGAGGGTGAGGTGGGAGAATCATCTGAACTGGGAATTTGAGGCTGCAGTGAGCTGTGATTGTGCTACTGCACTCCAGCCTGGGTGACAAAAGTGAGACCCTATCTCCAAAATAGATACATAAATAAATAAACCTGTAGAATTTTTAGCAGATAATATAGCAGAAAATTTTAAGGCTGTGGGCTTGGTAAAGAAATCTTAGACATGATATCAAAATTATGAATCATAAAAGAAAAAAATTGGTATTGATAAATTGGACTTCATCAAGATTAAAACCTTTTGCTCTGCAAAAGAACTTGTTAAAAATATGAAAAGATGAGCTGCAGATTGAGGGGAAATATTTGAAAACCACATATGTGAGAAAGGTCTTACATCCAGAATATATGAAGTATTTTCAAACCTCAACAGTAAAAAAACAAACAATCCAATTAGAAAATGGACAAAAGATATGAAGAGAGATTTCACCAAAGAGAACATATAGGTGTCAAATAAACACACAAAAAGATACCCAACATTACTAGATATTAGGGATATCAAAACTAAGGCTATTTTGAGATATCACGACACATCTGTTAGAACAGCTAAAATCAAAAGCAAGTACTGACAATACTGAATACTATCATGGATGCAGAGAAACTGGGTCCTGCATGTGGTGCTGGTGGGAATATAAAATAGCACAGACAATCTGGGAAATAGGTGGTTTCTTAGAAAAACCTAAACATACAATTACCATGTAACCCATCAGTGGTACTCCTACACATTTATCTGAGACACGAAAACTTATGTCAACACAAAAACCTGTACACAACTCTTCACAGCATCTTTATCTGTAATAGCCCAAAGCTGAAAGCAACCAAAATGTCCCTAATAGGTGATGGTTGAATAAATGAATACATCCATACCAGAGAATACTCAGCCATAAAAAAGGAATGAATGAATGATCCATGCAGCATCCCGGATCAATCTCCAGAGGATTTTACAGAGTGAAAAAAGCCAGTATCAAAAGTTTACATGCTCTGTAATTCCTTTTATATAACATTTCCAAATGACAAAATTATAGAGATAGAGATGAGTGGTTGCCGGGGACTGGGGGTGGTAGGGCGGGGGAGGCATGATTATAAAGGGGGTAACACAAAGGAAGCCTTGTGGTGATGGGATAGTTGTGATTTTTGATTTAGGTGGTGGTTACACAAATCTACACATTTAATAAAATGGCTCAAACCTAGCACACATTGTACCAATGTCACTTTTCTGGTTTTAATTTTGCATTGTAACCACTGCGGATAACTGGATGAAGGGAACAGGAGACTTCTCTGCTCCTCTGCTGTCTTGGTAACTTACTGTGAATGTGTAAGTATAAAAGTTATTTTTAAAGTGTAGTCTGCAGCCTTTAAGGTAGGTCTGATGAACTCTACCTCCTGTTTTCATGCCCTGTGATGATCCCTTCCCCTTGCATGTCAGCTGGATTTAGTGACTCACTTCTTTTTTTTTTTATTTATTTATTTATTTATTTATTTATTTTTTATTATACTTTAAGTTCTAGGGTACATGTGCATAACGTTTATATCATGTATAACTCCCCAAAGCAATCCCTCCCTCCTCCCCCCTCCCCATGATAGGCCCCAGTGTGTGATGTTCCCCTTCCCGAGTCCAAGTGATCTCATTGTTCAGTTCCCACCTATGAGTGAGAACATGCGGTGTTTGGTTTTCTCTTCTTGTGATAGTTTGCTAAGAATGATGGTTTCCAGCTGCATCCATGTCCCTACAAAGGACACAAACTCATCCTTTTTGATGGCTGCATAGTATTCCATGGTGTATATGTGCCACATTTTCTTAATCCAGTCTGTCACAGATGGACATTTGGGTTGATTCCAAGTCTTTGCTATTGTGAATAGTGCTGCAATAAACATACGTGTGCATGTGTCTTTGTAGTAGAGTAATTTATAATCCTTTGGGTATATACCCAGTAGTGGGATGGCTGGGTCATATGGTACATCTAGTTCTAGATCCTTGAGGAATCGCCATACTGTTTTCCATAATGGTTGAACTAGTTTACAATCCCACCAACAGTGTAAAAGTGTTCCTATTTCTCCACATCCTCTCCAACATCTATTGTTTCCTGACTTCTTAATGATTGCCATTCTAACTGGTGTGAGATGGTATCTCATTGTGGTTTTGATTTGCATTTCTCTGATGGCGAGTGATGACGAGCATTTTTTCATGTGTCTGTTGGCTGTATGGATGTCTTCTTTTGAGAAATGTCTGTTCATATCCTTTCCCCACTTTTTGATGGGGTTGTTTGTTTTTTTCTTCTATATTTGTTTGAGTTCTTTGTAGATTCTGGATATTAGCCCTTTGTCAGATGAGTAGGTTGCAAAAATTTTCTCCCATTCTGTAGGTTGCCTGTTCACTCTGATGGTAGTTTCTTTTGCTGTGCAAAAGCTCTTTAGTTTAATGAGATCCCATTTGTCAATTTTGGCTTTTGCTGCCGTTGCTTTTGGTGTTTTAGACATGAAGTCCTTGCCCATGCCTATGTCCTGAATGGTACTACCTAGATTTTCTTCTAGGGTTTTTATGGTATTAGGTCTAACATTTAAGTCTCTAATCCATCTTGAATTAATTTTCGTATAAGGGGTAAGGAAAGGATCCAATTTCAGCTTTCTACTTGTGGCTAGCCAATTTTCCCAGCACCATTTATTAAATAGGGAATCCTTTCCCCATTTCTTGTTTCTCTCAGGTTTGTCAAAGATCAGATGGCTGTAGATGTGTGGTATTATTTCTGAGGACTCTGTTCTGTTCCACTGGTCTATTTCTCTGTTGTGGTACCAGTACCATGCTGTTTTGGTTACTGTAGCCTTGTAGTATAGTTTGAAGTCAGGTAGCGTGACGCCTCCAGCTTTGTCCTTTTGACCTAGGATTGTCTTGGCAATGCGGGCTCTTTTTTGGTTCCATATGAACTTTAAAGCAGTTTTTTCCAATTCTGTGAAGAAAGTCATTGGTAGCTTGATGGGGATGGCATTGAATCTATAAATCACCTTGGGCAGTATGGCCATTTTCACGATATTGATTCTTCCTATCCATGAGCATGGTATGTTCTTCCATTTGTTTGTGTCCTCTTTTATTTCACTGAGCAGTGGTTTGTAGTTCTCCTTGAAGAGGTCCTTTACATCCCTTGTAAGCTGGATTCCTAGGTATTTGATTCTCTTTGAAGCAATTGTGAATGGAAGTTCATTCTTGATTTGGCTCTCTGCTTGTCTGTTACTGGTGTATAAGAATGCTTGTGATTTTTGCACATTAATTTTGTATCCTGAGACTTTGCTGAAGTTGCTTATCAGCTTAAGGAGCTTTTGGGCTGAGACGATGGGGTTTTCTAAATATACAATCATGTCATCTGCAAACAGGGACAATTTGACTTCTTCTTTTCCTAACTGGATACCCTTGATTTCTTTCTCTTGCCTGATTGCCCTAGCCAGAACTTCCAACACTATGTTGAATAGGAGTGGTGAGAGAGGGCATCCCTGTCTTGTGCCAGTTTTCAAAGGGAAGTTTTCCAGTTTTTGCCCATTCAGTATGATATTAGCTGTGGGTTTGTCGTAAATAGCTCTTATTATTTTGAGGTACGTTCCATCAATACCGAATTTATTGAGCGTTTTTAGCATAAAGGGCTGTTGAATTTTGTCAAAAGCCTTTTCTGCATCTATTGAGATAATCATGTGGTTCTTGTCTTTGGTTCTGTTTATATGCTGGATTATGTTTATTGATTTGCGAATGTTGAACCAGCCTTGCATCCCAGGATGAAGCCCACTTGATCATGGTGGATAAGCTTTTTGATGTGCTGCTGAATCCGGTTTGCCAGTATTTTATTGAGAATTTTTGCATCGATGTTCATCAGGGCTATTGGTCTAAAATTCTCTTTTTTTGTTGTGTCTCTGCCAGGCTTTGGTATCAGGATGATGTTGGCCTCATAAAATGAGTTAGGGAGGATTCCCTCTTTTTCTATTGATTGGAATAGTTTCAGAAGGAATGGTACCAGCTCCTCCTTGTACCTCTGGTAGAATTCAGCTGTGAATCCATCTGGTCCTGGACTTTTTTTGGTGGGTAGGCTATTAATTGTTGCCTCAATTTCAGAGCCTGTTATTGGTCTATTCAGGGATTCAACTTCTTCCTGGTTCAGTCTTGGGAGAGTGTAAGTGTCCAGGAAATTATCCATTTCTTCTAGATTTTCTAGTCGATTTGCGTAGAGGCATTTATAGTATTCTCTGATGGTTGTTTGTATTTCTGTAGGGTTGGTGGTGATATCCCCTTTATCATTTTTTATTGCGTCTATTTGATTCCTCTCTCTTTTCTTCTTTATTAGTCTTGCTAGCGGTCTGTCAATTTTGTTGATCTTTTCAAAAAACCAACTCCTGGATTCATTGATTTTTGGAGGGTTTTTTGTGACTCTATCTCCTTCAGTTCTGCTCTGATCTTAGTTATTTCTTGCCTTCTGCTAGCTTTTGAATGTGTTTGCTCTTGCCTCTCTAGTTCTTTTAATTGTGATGTTAGAGTGTCAATTTTAGATCTTTCCTGCTTTCTCTTGTGGGCATTTAGTGCTATAAATTTCCCTCTACACACTGCTTTAAATGTGTCCCAGAGATTCTGGTATGTTGTATCTTTGTTCTCATTGGTTTCAAAGAACATCTTTATTTCTGCTTTCATTTCGTTATGTACCCAGTAGTCATTCAGGAGCAGGTTATTCAGTTTCCATGTAGTTGAGCGGTTTTGATTGAGTTTCTTAGTCCTGAGTTCTAGTTTGGTTGCACTGTGGTCTGAGAGACAGTTTGTTATAATTTCTGTTCTTGTACATTTGCTGAGGAGTGCTTTACTTCCAATTATGTGGTCAATTTTGGAATAAGTGCGATGTGGTGCTGAGAAGAATGTATATTCTGTTGATTTGGGGTGGAGAGTTCTATAGATGTCTATTAGGTCCGCTTGGTGCAGAGATGAGTTCAATTCCTGGATATCCTTGTTAACTTTCTGTCTCGTTGATCTGTCTAATGTTGACAGTGGAGTGTTGAAATCTCCCATTATTATTGTATGGGAGTCTAAGTCTCTTTGTAGGTCTCTAAGGACATGCTTTATGAATCTGGGTGCTCCTGTATTGGGTGCATATATATTTAGGAGAGTTAGCTCTTCCTGTTGAATTGATCCCTTTACCATGATGTAATGGCCTTCTTTGTCTCTTTTGATCTTTGATGGTTTAAAGTCTGTTTTATCAGAGACTAGGATTGCAACCCCTGCTTTTTTTTGTTCTCCATTTGCTTGGTAGATCTTTCTCCATCCCTTTATTTTGAGCCTATGTATGTCTCTGCATGTGAGATGGGTCTCCTGAATACAGCAGACTGATGGGTCTTGACTCTTTATCCAGTTTTCCAGTCTGTGTCTTTTCATTGGAGCATTTAGTCCATTTACATTTAAGGTTAATATTGTTATGTGTGAACTTGATCCTGTCATTATGATATTAACTGGTTATTTTGCTCATTAGTTGATGCAGTTTCTTCCTAGCCTCGATGGTCTTTACATTTTGGCATGTTTTTGCAATGGCTGGTACCAGTTGTTCCTTTCCATGTTTAGGGCTTCCTTCAGGGTCTCTTGTAAGGCAGGCCTGGTGGTGACAAAATCTCTAAGCATTTGCTTATCTGTAAAGGATTTTATTTCTCCTTCACTGATGAAACTTAGTTTGGCTGGATATGAAATTCTGGGTTGAAAATTCTTTTCTTTAAGAACGTTGAATATTGGCCCCCACTCTCTTCTGGCTTGTAGAGTTTCTGCCGAGAGATCTGCTGTTAGTCTGATGGGCTTCCCTTTGTGGGTAACCCGACCTTTCTCTCTGGCTGCCCTTAAGATTTTTTCCTTCATTTCAACTTTGGTGAATCTGGCAATTATGTGTCTTGGAGTTGCTCTTCTGGAGGAGTATCTTTGTGGCGTTCTCTGTATTTCCTGAATTTGAATGTTGGCCTGCCCTACTAGGTTGGGGAAGTTCTCCTGGATGATATCCTGAAGAGTGTTTTCCAACTTGGTTCCATTTTCCCCCTCACTTTCAGGCACCCCAATCAGACGTAGATTTGGTCTTTTTACATAATCCCATACTTCTTGCAGGCTTTGTTCATTTCTTTTTCTTCTTTTTTCTTTTGGTTTCTCTTCTTGCTTCATTTCATTCATTTGATCCTCAATTGCTGATACTCTTTCTTCCAGTTGATCGAGTCGGTTACTGAAGCTTGTGCATTTGTCACGTATTTCTCGTGTCATGGTTTTCATCTCTGTCATTTCGTTTATGATCTTCTCTGCATTAATTAGTCTAGCTGTCAATTCTTCCACTTTTTTTTCAAGATTTTTAGTTTCTTTGCGCTGGGTACGTAATTCCTCCTTTAGCTCTGAGAAGTTTGATGGACTGAAGCCTTCTTCTCTCATCTTGTCAAAGTCATTCTCTGACCAGCTTTGATCCGTTGCTGGCGATGGGCTGCGCTCCTTTGCAGGGGGAGATGCGCTCTTATTTTTTGAATTTCCAGC
The DNA here is from genome assembly GCF_009764315.1 of Trachypithecus francoisi. Lineage (NCBI taxonomy): Eukaryota > Metazoa > Chordata > Mammalia > Primates > Cercopithecidae > Trachypithecus > Trachypithecus francoisi. The sequence continues at coordinate 3,219,108 of NW_022681472.1, forward strand.
TTTTCTGCCCTGCTTTTTCCCCATCTTTGTGGTTTTATCTGTCTCTGGTCTTTGATGATGGTGACATACTGATGGAGTTTTGCTGTAGGTGTCCTTCCTGTTTGATAGTTTTCCGTCTGACAGTCAGAAGGACTGTCTGTTGGTCTGTTGGAGATTGCTTGAGGTCCACTCCAGACCCTGTTTGCCTGGGTATCAGCAGCAGAGGTTGCCAAAGATAGAATATTGCTGAGCAGCGAGTGTACCTGTCTGATTCTTCCTTTGGAAGTTTCCTCTCAGGGATGACTCCACCCTGTGAGGTGTGGGGTGTCAGACTGCCCCTAGTGGGGGATGTCTCCCAGCTAGGCTACTCAGGGGTCAGGGACCCACCTGAGCAGGCAGTCTGTCCGTTCTCGGATCTCAACCTCCGCGTTGGGAGATCCACGGCTCTCCCCAAAGCTGTCAGACAGAGTCGTTCGCCTCTGCACCGCCCCCGCTGCTTTCCCTATTGGACCTCAGCTTTGGGCTGTCCCCAGAGGTGGAGTCTACAGAGACAGGCAGGTTTCCTTGAGCTGCTGTGAGCTCCACCCAGTTCGAGCTTCCCAGCGGCTTTGTTTACCTACTTAAGCCTCAGCAATGGCGGGCGCCCCTCCCCCAGCCTCGCTGCTGCCTTGAGTATAGATCGCCGCAGACGGCTGTGTTAGCAGTGAGGGAGGCTCCGTGGGCGTGGGACCCTCCCGGCCAGGTGTGGGATATATTCTCCTGGTGTGCCTGTTTCCTTAAAGCACAGTATTGGGGTGGGAGTTACGCGATTTTCCAGGTGTTATGTGTCTCAGTTCCCCTGGCTAGGAAAACGGATTTCCTTCCCCCTTGCGCTTCCAGGTGAGGCGATGCCTCGCCCTGCTTCAGCTCTCGCTGGTCAGGCTGCAGCAGCTGACCAGTACCGATTGTCCGGCACTCCCTAGAGAGATGACCCCAGTACCTCAGTTGAAAATGCAGAAATCACCGGTCTTCTGTGTTACTCGCGCTGGGAGTTGGAGACTGGAGCTGTTCCTATTCGGCCATCTTGCTCCGCCCCCTAGTGACTCACTTCTAATGGACAGAAGACAAAAGAAATAATGGGATGCTGCTCCTGACACCAGGTTTTAGAAAGACTGCAGCTTCCGTTCTAGGGGCACGCTTTCATTCTGTCTTTCTCTCTCTGGGGCCAGCAAGCTGCCCTGCTGTGAACAACCCTGTGGAGAGGCCCATGTGGCCAGGGAGTGAGGTCTCCAGCCAATAGCCAGGAAGGACCTATTCTAGGAGCCAGAGGATAAAGGCCAGGTAACCCATGAGATGCACCTTGCAGGAGAGGCAGACCCCTAGCCCGAGGCATTCAGCAGTGCCTTGTTTCCTAACCCACAGAAACTGTCAGCTGCATGTTTGTTTTTAGCTGCCAAAACAAACCAACAAATAAAAACAAAACAACATAAAAAAAGGTCATGAGGTGGAAATACTTGGAAAAGCGGATAGGCCATCTGATTGCACTGATTTTATTGAACATGATGAAAGAGATCTTTTTAGAAAATCCTGGCTTAAGTCTGTAATCCAGCACTTTGGGGGACTGATACGGGGGAATCTCTTGAGGCCAGGAGTTTGAGACCAGTCTGGGAAAGGTGGTGGGACCCAGTCTCAACAACAACAGCAACAACAACAACAACATAGCCAGCTGAGGCTACTCAGAAGCTGAGGTGGGAGGATCACCTGAGCCCAGGAGTTGGAGGCTGCAGCCAGCTCTGAGGGCTCCATTGCACTCCAGCTTGGGCAACAGAATGAGACTCTCTGGAAAAAAAAAATGGAACATCTTAACCTGAAGGGGGCTGTCATATAATGAAGGGAGAAGCCTTGGCTCGGGTATCTCAGAGACGAGGCTTTCTTAACAGCCTAGGGATGAGGCTACAGGGCCCTTGTCCAGGTTGGTAGCTTTGGGGAAGGAGCTGTTGGGTGTGAAAAGATATTGCAGAGGAGACTCTCCAGCTCCTAGTGCTGTGCTAGATAAGGAATCTGTGTGAGGCGGTCAAAAACAGTTGAGCTTGAGACTTGGCCAATATTAATATTCTTGAAGTTATTTGTAGAGCAAGAGGCACCTCATGTCGTTTTTCAAACCAACAGAGCTGCCCATCCTGGAAAAGAAGGCTTTCTAATTTACTTTCCCACTTCTTCCTGAGGATACTCTTGTTGGCTGGTCTGGCATCCTGTGCCAAGAGTCTAACCGACAGAGTGGGGCTCGGGAGACCCCACGTTTGCCTGCCAGAGCACTTTCCCTTGCTGCGAATGGGCGGCCCTGTTCTTCTGCATGCCGAGTTGTGTTACTGATGACACAGAACAGTTAAGGGCATGTACTGTGAAGTCAGATGGACTCGTTTCTCATTCTGGCCTGGGCTCTGTGACTATAACCAAGTGATTCCTGAGGTTGGCTTTCTCAACCATCTGGTCATGTAATAGCCTTTCTTTACCATCTGGTCATGTAATAGCACTGCCTTTCACAGGGTCCTGTGAGGACTGAGGGAGGTAACCTGCATAGCACATCGGGTGTGAGCACACCCTCAACAAATTGGAGCTATTCTAATGAAGCTCAGGATGCTATATGTTATTTCCTAAGAAAAAAATGCATGGATGGCAAGTGAGGATAGTGTTAGACCCAGGTAGATCTCAAGAAGAGTCTGAAAAATGGGACAATGTTCTGTTCCTGATTAGATGTGGGCCACGGCCTCAGGTAAAGACATTTTCTCTATCCCTTCTTGGAGAATAGTGTATGATGATTTGCCGGAATCTGACAACATGGATACTTTGGAAGTTCTTGGAGCGTTATGTTTAAGTGTATGGGGTTTCAGTATCACTCTTTAAACAATGTCAAGTTAAAGGACCAAAGCTCGTTTCTGTTCTGGAAAGGGGAAAAGGAACAAGAAACCACTGATTCATCAGTTATTGAATGATAGGCCTATGTGTGTTTATACTCTGAATCTTGAAGCAAAATGTTGAAAGAAATCTCATATCGTTCATTATTTACAAACAGAAAAGGTCTTTGGCCCTGAGGGATCCCCCTTTGTAGATTTCCCCCATCTCTAGAGACTGCAGGGGAAGCAGAGTGAAATCCACGCTCATGTGGGCTGGCCTGTGTGCTCTACTCCTTGGCTCAGTTTAGGGTCAGAATGAGTACTCAAAATTTTTGAGATTCCAAACATTGATCATTTGGGCATATTCAAATTGATCAGTTTGTTTCAGTCTACTTATCATGAATAAATAATGAGAAAATATTTAAACAAAATGTGAGATTCTTTTATCAGATATTTACTGAGTGCTACTGAGTGAAAATTAAAGGCACTAATTAGACATTGTTTGGACTTCAAGAACTGTACAGTCACTGTAAAGGTGAAGTGCATGAGTTGAAGACATTTTAAGAAATATACACATGGAGACATTTAAGAAATGTACACAGGAAAGTGTATATTTCAATTCAGTGTAGTAGAGAAAGAACACAAACACATGCATGACATTTCAGGGGCAGAAGGATGGCATTTTCAGGATGGGAGCAAAGAACATTTCACGGAGTATGCATTGGATTTGAGCTTGCCCTTAAGGATCTGGACAAGAGAAAAAGGTAAGTTGCATGGCAGCAACGGGGAGGGATGTGGCACAGTCTGGGAGTGAAGAGCTGCCCATTTGGCTGGAGGGCAGGCAGGAAAAGTGGGTGAGAGAGGGTTTTGCTGGCAATAGTGAGTTTGGCTTTTAGGCTAAGGAATTTAGAGTCTATTTGTCAAACCATGAGGAACAACATCAACTTTTTGCACGTGAAAGTGTTAGGCCTGGAAATATTCCAGGTAACTGTTACAGCAGTGGTGCTCCATGAATGGAAGGGACTTGTGTTGGTCTTCTCAGGCTGCCTAACAAAATACGGCAGGCTGGGTGCTTAAAGGCAGACATGTATTTCGTCACAGTTCTAGAGCCTGGATGTCCAAGAGCATGGTGCTAGCAGGTTGGTGTCTGGTGAGAGCTCCCTTTGTGTCCTTTCTTGCTATATGTCACATGACCTTTCCTCCATACAGAGAGCAGAGAGGGAGTGAGCCCTCAGGCATCTTTTCCTATAGGACACTACTCCTATGAGATTAGGACCCCACTCTTTTGACCTCATTTTACCTTAACTACTTCGTTAGTGGCCCCACTCCAAATGCAGCCACACTGGGGGTTAGGACCTTAGCATGTGAATTCTGGGGGATACAACATGCAGTCCCTAACAGGGTCTAAGGTCTAAGGCTGAAAACAGGGAAATCACTCAGTGGGGGGCTGTGATGGTCCGAGAAGAATAAATGAGATTGGGTGGGGGCATGGCAGGGAGGTGAGGGTAAGTCTGGAGGGACAACTCTGTGCAGGGCCATCTACTCTTGCACTTGCAGTGGGCACCTCTTTCTGGTCTTCTTCACACTTCTAACGTCCTGTGCCACTTCAGGTCTCTTAATCTGAGGGGCCAACTATGTGGTGTGTGCAGGAGAGGAGAGAACTAGAAGAGTGTTCCACTTCTCATGCTGTATTGAGAGTGGCAGAGGATGGAGACAGGGCTGAGCAGTTTATTTCTAAAGTTTTGTTTTGCTTTGCTTTGGACATAGGACCTCTCTACCTGCGGAGAGCTGTCTAGAGCTGCTACATCATTACACATGCAAGCTGTCCTCACAACAGGGGCAGCAAACTGTTTCTGTAAAAGGTCAGATGGTAAATATTTCAGGCTTTGTGAGCCAAGAGGCAATATTGAAGACATAATGTAGGTAGGTACTTAGGTAACAAGAGAGAAAACAAATCCCCACAAATTTTTTGTTGATAAAATTCAAAACATGATAATTGTGTACAGTGTTTTGTAATATAGGTCTCCTAAAGAGAAGAATGGAATTCTTTATGGGAGAAATAATATTTCACTTAGAGTTCAAAGTTTGTGTTCTCTGTCATCAAAATCAAAGACAAATGTTCATCTCTTAATGCTGATCTGGAAGGAGATATTACATATTTCACCTTTGAAAATGCTGTTTCACACAACCAGCTGCTGCCAAATACTGACATTAACTCATGAGCATGTGATTTTAACTGAGGATATCATCACTTGGAAGGCACATCTAGAATTTGATGAGATTCTTCTCTTGATAGGTGCTTTTAGTATGTCATGATACTCCAGATTTAATAGTTCCTATTGAAGGTTAAGTGGAGGCTCTTCAAATGCACAATTTAATTGATTTTTCAAAAAGAAAATTATTGAATGAATATTTTCAACATCATACAAAAAAATTAATAGTCTAATAATCCACATGTACCTACATTCTAGAATTATCTAGATTTTGTCATGTTTACCTCACCTGTCATTTCCTTTTCCTTTTCTCTTAAAAACATTTGGGAGGCTGAGTGTGGTGGCTCATGCCTGTAATCCCAGCACTTTGGGAGGCTGAGTTGGGAGGATCACTTGAGGTCAGGAGTTCGAGACCAGCCTGGCCAACATGGAGAAACCCCCTCTCTACTAAAAATACAGAAATTAGCTGGGCATGGTGGCAGGTGCCTGTAATCTCAGCTATTTGGGAGGGTGAGGCAGGAGAACTGCTTGAACCTGGGAGGTGGAGGTTGCAGTGAGCCGAGATCATGCCACAGAATTCCAGTCTGGGTGACAGAGGGAGGCTCTGTCTCAAAACAAACAAAACAAACAAAAAAAGTTTTGGAGCAAATCTCAGATATTACATCGCTTTAATTCCTACATAATTTAGAGTTCATCTCTAAAAAATATGGACTTTGTATGACTATTCTTATAAACCAGAAAAAATCTAAATACTTTATTTAGAAAATTTAATGTTTCTCTCTTGATGTCCAGCAGTGTAGGACTTGAGAGCAAGATCAAATCAGTTACAAAAAAAAAAAAAAAAAAAATGTGGCACTCTTTCCTTGCACATCTGAGTGTGGAAATGATCCATCCCATTACCTTTATATGTCTTTTTAAAACATAGCTTTTTATTATGAAATAATTATAGGTTCACAGGAAGTTGCATGGAAGTGTACAGGGAGGTCCAGAGTACCCTTCACCCAGCTTCCGCCCATGTTATTATTTTGTGTAAATATGCTACAATATCAGCCAGGAAATTGATGTTGGTTCCATCCATGGAGCTTATTGGGATTTCACTAGCTATAGTATTGGTGGATGTATGTGTGTAGTTCTATGCAATTTTATCACAATGTAACTTCATGTAACCATGACTGCAATCAAGATACCATCACTACAAGGTTCTCTCATGTTACCTGTTTATAGCCACACCTATGCTTCCATCTCTATCCATAACCCTTAACAACAACTAACCTATTCCCCATCTCTATAATTAGATTATTTCACAAACATTATATAAATGGAATCATGCAGTATTTATGCTTTTGAGATTGGCTTTCCTTGAGGTTCATAAAAATTGTTGTGAGAATCAATAGTTTTTTAAAATTGTTGAGTAGTAGTATTCCACTGTCTGGATGTCCCAGAGCTTATCAAACTATTTACCCATTGAAGGATATTTGGTAGTTGTGAGTTTTGCCCTTTTATGAATAAAGCTGCTATGAATATTCATGCTCAAATTTCTGTGAGAAAATAAATTTTCATTGTTCTGAAATGCCCAAGAGTACAATTCTCAGTCATAAAATAAGTTCACTTTTATGTTTAAAAGAAATTGCCAAAGTATTTCCCAGAGGGCTATACCATTTTACATTCCCACAAACATTCTAGTTTCTCCATATGTTTTCTTGCACATTTGATATTGCATCATTTGAATTTTAGCTATTCTGATAGATGTGTGGTGATAGCTCCTTGTGGTTTTCATGTGCATTTCCATAGTGGGTAATGATGATGAATATTTTTCATGTGCTTCTTTGTCATCTCTATGTCCTTTTCAGAGAGATATCTCTTAGTGTCTTTTGCTCCTTACTAATATAGATACATTTTTTTTTTAAGTTGAGATTTGAGAGTTCTTTAGATAGCCTAGCTACAAGTCCTTTGTGGGATATACGGTTTATAAAAATTTTATCCTATCCTGTAGCTTGTCTTTACAGCCTTCTTAACAGGATCTTTTGCAGAGCAAAAAATGAAATTTTGCTATGAACATGCAAGTTCATGATTTCAGAAGTATTTCCTTCTCTTCTATTTTCTGGAAGAGTTTGTGTAAAATTGTTGTTAAGTTTTCTTAATAATCTGGGCCCAGAGACATCTCTTTGGGAAACTTTTAAATTACACATTCAATATAATAATTTTGCTGAGGTCCAATTTATTATGTTTTTCTTTTATGGATTTTACTATGTGTAAGTCTAAGATATCTTTGCCTAGTGCCTGGTCCCAAAGACTTCCTCCTAGAAGTTTCATGGCTTTACAGTTTACATTTAAGTCTATGATCCATATTGAGTAGATTTTTTTAATAAAGTATTCTGTTTAGGTTGAGGTTCACATTTTGTTTGCCTGTGGATGTCAAATTTCTCCAGCACTATTTTTGAAAAGGTTTTCCCTCCTCTGTTGAACTATTTTGCTCCTTTGTCAGAAGTTAATTGGGCATATATGTATGTAAATCTCCTTCTGGATTTTTTATTCTCTTGTACTGATCTATCTGTCTATCTATCCCTCCACCAATATCATGTAGTCTTGATTACTTTAGCTATATAGTAAGCCTAGTAACTTCTCCCACTTTATCCTACTTTTTCTTTTTTTTTTTTTTTTTTTTGAGATGGAGTCTCGCTCTGTCGCCCAGACTGGAGTGCAGTGGCCGGATCTCGACTCACTGCAAGCTCGGCCTCCCGGGTTTACGCCATTCTCCTGCCTCAGCCTCCCGAGTAGCTGGGACTACAGGCACCCGCCACCTCGCCCGGCTAGTTTTTTTTTTGTATTTTTAGTAGAGACGGGGTTTCACCGTGTTAGCCAGAATGGTCTCGATCTCCTGACCTCGGGATCCGCCCGTCTCGGCCTCCCAAAGTGCTGGGATTACAGGCTTGAGCCACCGCGCCCGGCCTATCCTACTTTTTCAACATTGATTTTGCTCTTTTTGGACCTCTCACTGTCCATATACATTTTTCTATGTTGACAACAAATCTTTTCAAGGTTTTGATAGGAATTTCATTAGCTCAGCCTATAAATTTAGGGAGAATTGATATGTTTGCCGTGTTGTCTTCTAATCCATGCCTATGGTATGTCTATCCAAAAAATTTATGACTTTGATTTCCTTCATTAGCATTTTATAATTTTTATCAGATGGCTTATACCTGTTTTGTTAGAGTTATAGCCAAGAATTTAATTTTCTTTGAAGAGATTAAATTTTGGTTTCCATTTGTTTTCAGTAGATAGAAGTGCAGTTGATTTTTGTGTGTTGATTTTGTATCCTGCAATCTTTTTTGTTTTTTTTTTTTTCTTAATTGTACTTTAAGTTCTAGGGTACATGTGTACAACGTGCACGTTTGTTACATACGTATACATGTGCAATGTTGGTGTGCTGCAGCCATTAACTCATCATTTACATTAGGTATATCTCCTAATGCTATCCCTCCCCCCATCCCCTCCCCACAATAGGACCCGGTGTGTGATGTTCCCCTTCCTGTGTCCAAGTGATCTCATTGTTCAATTCCCACCTATGAGTGAGAACATGCGATATTTGGTTTTCTGTTCTTGTGACAGTTTGCTGAGAATGATGGTTTCCAGCTGCATCCATGTCCCTACAAAGGACACAAACACATCATTTTTTATGGCTGCATAGTATTCCATGGTGTATATGTGCCACATTTTCTTAATCCAGTCGGTCACTGATGGACATTTGTGTTGATTCCAAGTCTTTGCTATTGTGAATAGTGCTGCAATAAACATACGTGTGCATGTGTCTTTATAGCAGCATGGCTTACAATCCTTTGGGTATATCTCCACTAATGGGATGGCTGGGTCAAATGGTATTTCTAGTTCTAGATCCTTGAGGAATCGCCACACTGTCTTCCACAATGGTTGAACTAGTTTACAGTCCCACCAACAGTGTAAAAGTGTTCCTATTTCTCCACATCCTCTCCAGCACCTGTTGTTTCCTGATTTTTTAATGATTGCCATTCTAACTGGCGTGAGATGGTATCTCATTGTGGTTTTAATTTGCAGTTCTCTGGTGGTGAGTGATGATGAGCATTTTTTCATGTGTCTGTTGGCTGTATGAATGTCTTCTTTTGAGAAATGTCTGTTCATATCCTTTGCCCACTTTTTGATGGGGTTGTTTGTTTTTTTTCTTGTAAATTTGTTTGAGTTCTTTGTAAGTTCTGGATATTAGCCCTTTGTCAGATGAGTAGATTGCAAAAATTTTCTCCCATTCTATAGGTTGCCTGTTCACTCTGATGGTAGTTTCTTTTGCTGTGCAGAAGCTCTTTAATTTAATTAGATCCCATTTGTTAATTATGGCTTTTGTTGCCATTGCTTTTGGTGTTTTAGACATGAAGTCCTTGCCCATGCCTATGTCCTGAATGGTATTCCCTAGGTTTTCTTCTAGAGTTTTTATGGTTTTAGGTCTAACATTTAAGTCTCTAATCCATCTTGAATTAATTTGCATATAAGGAATAAGGAAAGGATCCAATTTCAGCTTTCTACTTATGGCTAGCCAATTTTCCCAGCACCATTTATTAAATAGGGAATCCTTTCCCCATTTCTTGTTTTTCTCAGGTTTGTCAAAGATCAGATGGCTGTAGATGTGTGGTATTATTTCTGAGAGCTCTGTTCTGTTCCATTGGTCTATATCTCTGTTGTGGTACCAGTACCATGCTGTTTTGGTTACTGTAGCCTTGTAGTATAGTTTGAAGTCAGGTAGCATGATGCCTCCAGCTTTGTTCTTTTGGCTTAGGATTGTCTTGACAATGCGGGGTCTTTTTTGGTTCCATAGGAACTTTAAAGCAGTTTTTTCCAATTCTGTGAAGAAACTCATTGGCAGCTTAATGGGGATGGCATTGAATCTATAAATTACCTTGGGCAGTATGGCCATTTTCACAATATTGATTCTTCCTATCCATGAGCATGGTATGTTCTTCCATTTGTTTGTGTCCTCTTTGATTTCACTGAGCAGTGGTTTGTAGTTCTCCTTGAAGAGGTCCTTTACATCCCTTGTAAGTTGGATTCCTAGATATTTTATTCTCTTTGAAGCTATTGTGAATGGGAGTTCATTCATGGTTTGGCTCTCTGTTTGTCTGTTACTGGTGTATAAGAATGCTTGTGATTTTTGCACATTAATTTTGTATCCTGAGACTTTGCTGAAGTTGCTTATCAGCTTAAGGAGATTTTGGGCTGAGACAATGGGGTTTTGCAATCATGTCATCTGCAAACAGGGACAATTTGACTTCTTCTTTTCCTAACTGAATACCCTTTCTTTCTTTCTCTTGCCTGATTGTCCTGGCCAGAACTTCCAACACTATGTTGAATAGGAGTGGTGAGAGAGGGCATCCCTGTCTTGTGCCAGGTTTTAAAGGGAATGCTTCCAGTTTTTGCCCATTCAGTATGATATTGGCTGTGGGTCTGTCATAAATAGCTCTTATTATTTTGAGATACGTTCCATCAGTACCGAATTTATTGAGCGTTTTTAGCATGAAGTGTTGTTGAATTTTGTCAAAGGCCTTTTCTGCATCTATTGAGATAATCATGTGGTTTTTGTCTTTGGTTCTATTTATATGCTAGATTACGTTTATTGATTTGCGTATGTTGAACCAGCCTTGCATCCCAGGGATGAAGCCCACTTGATCATGGTGGATAAGCTTTTTGATGTGCTGCTGGATTCGGTTTGCCAGTATTTTATTGAGGATTTTGCATCAATGTTCATCAGGGATATTGGTCTTTTTTTGTTGTATCTCTGTCAGGCTTTGGTATCAGGGTTTGGTATCATGATGTTGACCTCGTAAAATGAGTTAGGGAGGATTCCCTCTTTTTCTATTGATTGGAATAGTTTCAGAAGGAATGGTACCAAGTCCTCCTTGTACCTCTGGTAGAATTTGGCTGTGAATCTGTCTGGTCCTGGACTTTTTTTGGTTGGTAGGCTATTAATTATTGCCTCAATTTCAGAGCCTGCTGTTGGTCTATTCAGGGATTCAACTTCTTCCTGGTTTAGTCTTGGGAGAGTGTAAGTGTCCAGGAAGTTATCCATTTCTTCTAGGTTTTCTAGTTTATTTGCGTAGAGGTCTTTATGGTATTCTCTGATGGTAGTTTGTATTTCTGTGGAGTTGGTGGTGATATCCCCTTTATCATTTTTTATTGCATCTATTTAATTCTTCTCTCTTTTCTTCTGTATTAGTCTTGCTAGCATTCTATCAGTTTTGTTGTTCTTTTCAAAAAACCAGCTCCTGGATTCATTGATTTTTTTGGAGGGTTTTTCGTTTCTCTATCTCCTTCAGTTCTGCTCTGATCTTAGTTATTTCTTACCTTCTGCTAGCTTTTGAATGTGTTTGCTCTTGCTTCTCTAGTTCTTTTAATTGTGATGTTAGAGTGTCAATTTTAGATCTTTCCTGCTTTCTCTTGTGGGTGTATCCTGCAATCTTACTGAACTCATTTATTGATTCTATGAGTTTTTAAAAACACATCTTAAGATATCTACATAGACAATCATGTCATCTGCAAGTAGAGACAGTTTTATTTCTTTCTAGTCTGTGCATGTTTTCTTTTTTTTCCCCCCTTTGGCTCACCTTATTGCACCTGCTTAGTACTTCTAGAACTATGTTAAACAAGAATGCTGAGACATCCTTGCATTGCTCCCAATCTTAGAGGAAAAATATTCAATTTCCACTATTAAAAATAATGCTAGCCATAGTATTTTTGTAGATGCTCTTTAAGAGGTTGAGGAATTTCCTTTCTTTTCCTAATGTACTAAAAGTTTTAAAAATTATGAATTGATGTTGAGTTTTGTCATTCTGCATCAACTGATATGAGCATATAATTTTTTTCCTGTTAATATGGTTGATTACATTGATTGGTTTTTGAATAATGAACCAGTCTTGCATTCCTGGGATAAACCTCACTTAGTCATTGTGCACATATTTTATATTTATTATTGAATTTTATTTACTAATATCTGATTAAGAATGCTTCCATCTATATTCATGAGTGACATTGGTCAATGTTTTCTTTTTTGTACTGTGTCTGGTTTTAGTGTCAGCACAATAGTATTATTATAAGTGAGTTGGGAAGTACTCCCTCTTATTTTCTGGAGGGGATTAGGCATACTGGTGTTCTTCGAACATTTGATAGAACTCTTGAGGGAAACTCTTTAGAAATGCCTATTTCTGGACAGTTTTAAAAATTACAAATTCAAGTTCCTATATATAGAGGCAATAAAATTATCTGTTTCTTACTGGGTGAACTGCAGTTAGTTTGTACTGTTTAAGAAAATTGTACATTGCATCTCTGTTGTTAAATTTATATGTGTAGAGTTGTTCATAGCATGATTTCAGAAGTGTTTCCTTCTCTTCTCTTCTCTGGAAGAGTTTGCGTAAAATTGTTGTTAAATTTTCTTAATAATCTGGGCCCAGAGATGTCTGTTTGGGAAACTTTTAAATTACACATTCAATTTAATAATTTTAGGACTATTTAAGCTATCTGTTTCATCTTGGCTGAGTTTTGGTAGTTAGAGTTTCCCAGGAATTGGTGATTTCTTCTAAGTTGTTTAATTTATAAGTATAAAGTTGTTAGCAGTATTTCCTTGTTATACTGCAGAATCATTTGTAATTTCATTTGTTTTATTCCTGATATTGGTGATTTGTGTCTTCTCTTTTTATTTTTGTCAAATTGCTTAGAGGTTTGTCATTTTCACTAATTTTTCCCTGAAGAATCATTCTTCTCCATTAATTTCCTCTATTGTTTTTCTGCTTTCAATTTCATTGACTTCTGCTTTATCTTTATTTTTTATTTACTTTTGCTTGCTTTTGATGTATTTTGCCTTGCTTTTTCCTATTTCATGAGATTTCAATTTAAGTTCAACTTAGATTTTTGATTTGAGATCTTTCCATTTCATTAGAAGGACTTGGGGCTGTAAGTTTCCCTCTCAATACTACTTAAGCTCAATCTCCAACATTTTGATATGTTGTCTTTTTTTGTTTTTTTGAGACGGAGTCTTGCTCTGTCGCCCAGGCTGGAGTGCAGTGGCTGGATCTCAGCTCACTACAAGCTCTGCTTCCCGGGTTCACGCCATTCTCCTGCCTCAGCCTCCCAAGTAGCTGGGACTACAGGCGCCCACCACCCCGCCCGGCTAGTTTTTTTTGTATTTTTTAGTAGAGACAGGGTTTCACCGTGTTAGCCAGGATGGTCTCGATCTCCTGACCTCGTGATCCGCCCGTCTCGGCCTCCCAAAGTGCTGGGATTACAGGCTTGAGCCACCGCGCCCGGCCTGGTATGTTGTCTTTTAATTTTCATTCAGTTGTAATTGCTTTTAAAAATTTCTTATGGACCCCTTCTTTGATTCATGGATTATATAAAAGTGTGTTATTTAATTTCCAAATGTTTGGGAATTTTCCTTTTATCTTTCCATTATTTGTTTCTAGTCTTATTTTATCATGGTAACAGAATGCTCTCTGTATGACTCAATTATTTTACATTTGGTAAGATTTGTTTTATGACCCAACATTCTTAATAACATTATATGGGCACTTTAAAAGAATGTGCATTTTGGCTGGGCATGGTGGTTTACAACTGTAGTCCCAGCACTTTGAGAGGCCGAGGCAGATCTTTTGAGGTCAGGAGTTCAAGATCAGCCTGGCCAACATGGTGAAACCCATTTCTATTAAAAATACAAAAACTAGCCGGGTGTGGTGCACTGCACAAGATCGCACCACTGCACTCCAGCCTGGGTGATGGAGTGAGAGACTGTCTCAAAAACAAACAAACAAAACCAAAATAAACAAACAAAAAGAATGTGCATTTTGCTGTTCCTAGATGATGTCCTATAAATGTCAGTTAAATCCTTTCAGTTGATGGTGATGTTGAGTTCCTGAGAGGGAGGTGTTTAGGCTCTCAACTACAATTCGTTTATTTCTCCTTTCAGCTCTATTAGTTGAAGCTCTGGCATTTGATGCATGTAGATATAGAATTGCTATATATTCTTGGTAGATTGATGTAATGTCCATCTTTTTAACGTTCTTTTCTCTGACATCTACTTTAATGTATCCACTTTTGCTCTCAAAAAATGTATGTCTGTATGATATACCTTTTTCATCTTTTTTACTATGAACCGACCTATGGTGTTTGTATTAAGGGAGTTTATATGTAGACAGCATATATTTGGGTTGTGTCTTTTTAAAATCCACTGTGCCAACCTGTTTGCTTTTATTGGTGTATTCAGGGCATTTGAATTTAAAGTAATTATTGATATGGTAGGGCTTAGGTCTGACTTTTTATTATTTCTCTTTTGTTTGTTCTTTTTTTTTTTTTCATTTTCTCTTTTTTATTTCTTGCTTTTCTGTGTGGTACTTGAACGCTTTGTTAGAATTCCATTTTGATTTCTTCTTTGATAATGTTTTTGAGTATATTACTTTGTATAGCTTTTTTCTTGTTCTATATTACCATGTACATACATAACTTATCACAGCTTACTGGTGTTGGTGTTTGATCACTTTGAATAATGTGTAGATCTTACTTCCACACAGGTCCTTTACCCTCCCTAGTTGTAAAACATAAATTGTCGCTGGGCACGGTGGCTCACGCCTGTAATCCCAGCGCTTTGGGAGGCCGAGGTGGGCGGATCACGAGGTCAAGAGATTGAGACCATCCTGGCCAGCATGGTGAAACCCCGTCTCTACTAAAAATACAAAAATTAGCTGGGTGTGGTGACATGTGCCTGTAATCCCAGCTACTTGGGAGGCTGAGGCAGGAGAATTACTTAAACTTGGGAGGCGGAGGTTGCACTGAGCCGAGATGGTGCCAGTGCCCACCAGCCTGGCAACAGAGTGAGACTTTGTCTCAAAAATAATAATAAATAAATAAAAATTTAAAAAATAAATATAAATTATCTTAAGTATTCCCTGCACATATAATGAACACCACATCAGATGGTGTTATAAGTTTCACTTCAGCCACAAAATATTACTAAAGTAACTCATTAAATGATAGTCTACTATATTTCTATTTTTTACCCTTTCCTTTGTTCTTTTTCTTTCTAAAATTTTCAGCCCTCTTTTGTTATCATTTTCTTTCTGTTTGGGGAATTTCATTTAGTCAGTAACAAATTTTCTTAGTTTTTCTCTGTGTGAGAATTTCCTGTTCATTCATCAAGGATAGTTTGTCCACATATAGAATTGACAGTTGAGAGCTTTTTTCTTTCAGCATGTGAAGACTGTTGTATTACTTCTTTCCGGCCTCTGTAGTTTCAGATGAGAAATCTGATGTCATATGAATTGCTGTTCTTTTGTAAGTTATGTATTATCTCTCTTTGATTGTTTTTAACTCTTTGGTTTTTAGAAATTGATTATGATGTGTCTTTGTATAGTTTTGGTTTATCATATTTAGGTTTTTCTCAGCTTTTAAAATCTTTAGGCTTCTGTATTTTATTAAATTTGGGAAGTTTTTTGTCTTATACTCCTTAGTCCTATCCTTGGGGAGTTCAATAATATGAATGGTAGATCTTGGTTTTAAAGTCTGTTTTCTCTCTGCTGTTCATATTGAATAAATTCTATTGGTTTGTCTTCAAGTTCACTGAGTGTGTCATCCATCATCACTACTCTACTAATAAATTCGAGTACTTTAAAAACATTTTGGTTATTATATTTTTCAGTTTGTAATTTTATTTGGTTCTTTTTTATAACTTCTTTGCTGAAATTTCATATTTGTTTTGAGATAATTTATAACAGATTGTTAAAACATTTTTATGATGGCTGGTTTAAAATCCTTGTCCAATAATTCCAACTTCTAATTCATCTCTGTATTTGTGTCCATTAATTGTCTTTTCTCATTGAAGTTGTGTTCTATCGGTTTTTGGTATGATATGTGATTTTTGATTGCATCCTGGACATTTTGTTTATTATGTTAGGAGACCGTCATCTGATTGAAATCTTCTGTTTTAGCAGGCAGTCACCCTGTTTAAGTTTGGTATGTACATTGTGGCCTGCTATTGGCTCTAGTTTTATATCAGTTTAGTTTTCAAAATGCTTGCAATGCTTTTCTGGTCTGACTCATTCTTCTGGCACTTCTGGGGGCCCCTTTCAATCTCTGTTGGTGCTGCCCTGGAGAGATGGAAGGCGCCTCTCTGGGTTGCCTTGTGTTGCTGGCTTACCTTCTGTTACTGGGTTATAGAAGCTCAGGAGCTGCTGGTCCTTGGCCTCCTTATGCAACTGGGCAGAGGGCAGGGCAATGCAGGGTGCTACTGATGCTAGCCTTGCAGGTGAAGTGGCCTACTGGTTCCCTGGTTCTGAGCAGAAGTTGGGGGTTCCCATCAGGACTCTCTTAGGCTTCCCCTTTCCCAGGTGTTTTGTTTTGTTTTGTTTTTGCTAGTAAGAGCAGGCTATAAATGCTTTTTAATCTATGCCTGTTGGGGGTCAGAACTGCAGGCCTGTCATGGCTGACCCCTTAGGACACCTAGGGAACCTTAACTCTTAAAATCCCTAGTTAGTTCACTTTCTCCTTTTCAGGGTTTAGAGTTCTTCTTCTTCTTTTTAAAATCATTGTCTGTTTTATAATTTGTGGGGTTATTTAGTTGCATTTAGAGGAGATAGTAAAGTATATACTATCTTGTTCCAGATCCCAAAAGCTTAAATGGATTTTGAAATTAGATCAGTTTTTCACACTTGGTGATGAAGTACAAATATTGCTGAGACAATTACAGTTTGAGCTAAATATATATGTATATCCACTGTGTATTTGTGTGGAAATGGAGAGCTAATAACTTATGTTAAATTTTAACAATACAGGAAGTATGTAAAGTATATTGACATTACTTGTGATTCAACAACATTAGTTGTTGACAAAATGAGTTTATCACACTGTAAGTGTTAAGTGCTGTTTTGTCTTTTAAGTTGAATTAATTAAGAAACATGATCAAATCTGTAGCAAAAGCTAATTTCCAAAACCATTCAGTGTTTGATGATAGTGGTCAAGGGTGTTTCTACCAATGACTGAAAACACAAAAACCATTCCTAGCTCGGGCCATACTCCAACAGGCAGAGGCCTTTGTCTGCCTATTTCTGCTCTGCAACAACTTTTTCCAGTGCTATGCTGGTAAATGTTTAACAGTTAGGTCTCTGGGGAAGAGAAGCCCTGGTTGGTAGGGCTTACTGGTTTCTGTGGTGGAAATACTCCCACCAGGGCTGATCTCAAGCTGCCGACACAAAGTCACTGAATGAGGGGTTGTGAGAGGTTGTGCACCATTGGCTCTCTCAAGCAGCTGCAGGCAGGCTTCAGCACACCATGGCCTGTGAAGACCTTAGGAGGCTCTGTAAGGAAACTTCACCTTCTATGCCACACACATTGAATTGCTGCAGTGGGCATCATATTTGGATAATTGTTCACCTGGAGCTCCCCCACCTTTTAAAAACATGCATACATACGGAAACGTTGCTTTCTGCACGATTTCATTCTAATGGAACAGAACAGGGGAAAAAATAAAACAGATTTTTACTTTTCTGCACTGGCCCAAAAAACTGGTTCAATCAATCCCACTCTTTTCTTTATAAGCAAATGTTTACTTTTGGAATGACAAGCCCTGCACCCTGTGTAGTAGTTTATACCATTCATTAAATGATGTTTCTTTTACGTTATTTGCAGAGGCATTAGCCTGGCTTGGGTTTCTGATTCTTGTTTTAAATATCTTTGTGGTGGCATTTGTTAATATATCAGTGATAAAGCAATCCGCTCCTTTCCAAGTTAAAGCTGTGTAGTCAGCTGTTTGCTTCCTTGCCTGTGAATAGACACTATACCACCACATGGCCCGCTGGGGCATTCTCTCGTGGAATATGTTTCTGTAACTGTCTCTCTGCAAATACTTCCCCATTCCTGAACTTTCCTGCCTCTGCCCTGTGGCCCATCACCTGCACCCCTCTCTGGTACTGGCCACTGTATCCAATACCCCAGAGGATAGGCCAAGTGGGGTACTGGACACTTCCTGTGCCTTCCTGCCCAAATCAAACTTACCTCTCTGGTGTCTCAGACCACTGAGGCCTCCATGGCAGAGAAAGTATCCAGGACCAAGGGCCAAGGACAAAGGGCTCTCTGCCTCCAAGGTAACTGTATGATTTAAAAGAGAACCTCTGATCTTGGTGGTTTATCTTGGAGTGGCAGAATGTCTGGGACTTGACAGGTTAGTGACACAGCTCCTTCCATCAGAGTTCTCAAAGCAACTGGGACTTCAGTTGCCCACAAGGCTGATCTGAAACTTGGCACAAACAATTCAGTAAAGTGAAGGTGTCTTCCTTCGCCTCGCTGAAAACTGCCTGCCTCATGGGACCAAAACAGAGCTTGGTCCTAGAAACAAGGAGGTTGTCTTTTACCCCCAGGCTGCCGCTCACCCAGGATGCTGCCAGCTGTTCCATGTCATCTTTTTATTTTGGGGAATGGGGCAGAGCCCCATCTGTGGGACAGGGATTTACAAGCTGTCTACTCAACCCCTTTGTTATCCCCTCTTCAAAATGCTGAGAGGCTCTCTTTGGTGTACATGGGGAGACGGTGGTAGGCATGGCAGGGAGGCCTGGGAGTCCTCACGGGTGGCTGCCAGTGATGCACCATCCCACCCTTAGCTATGGCTACCTCCCTGGGGGGCTGGTGATTGACGGGTGTAATTGGAGGGTCCTTTATTGTTCTTGAGGATGTATTGCCCAGAGGGAATCTTCCCAGAAAGAAGTGCCACACTCCTTGGGAAGGATCAGTGATTTAGTTCCTAATGATTTAGTTCATCCTGTTCTTTTCAGAAGAATATGGGCCAGAGGGAAGGGGAAGAGGGGCACAGAGGGGATGGGATGCCTGAGTCAAGTGCTGCTCAGAGCTGGCAGAGGACAGACAGAAAAGCTCTGGTTGGCTCATCGCGTGGCTTCTGGCAAGCCTCTGGAGGAGCAAAAAGCTATTTCAGCAATAACTTCACTAGAGGACTACTGGATGGAGAGCACATTCACTAGGAGGATGGTAGCTGTACCTCCACTCAGCGGACCCTTGTTTCAAAAGATTCAGCTTTTGTTTAATTGAAACAGATCCTTGACTCAATAGAATCACAGCTTCTTTCTCTAGCATTTACTACACTAAAGTTTCAAATAGCGGAAAGGTAGAATGAGATTTAATGGAAAAAGAAAGAGAGATTTGCTTTCTGAGAGGCGTGCAATCACCAGTATTTTCAGCACCTTCTATGGTTTCTTTCATATAACTGTGTGTGGAGATTTCTTATTCAGAACAATGATTCTGAGGCATTGCAGGATCCTAATTTATCAAGGGAAAGCTGAATCATACTCGGAGTACTGTGTTTAGGAAAGAGAGCTGACTTTTATGGGAGCCTCCTTTGAGGTGGGAGCTTTGCCTGAAGTTCTCATTTAATCTTCACTATCTCAGTCAGCTCAGGCTGCCATAGCAAAATACCATGAACTGCGTGACTTACACAGCAGACATTTATTTCTCAGAGTTCTAGAGTCTCAGAAGTCCAACCAAGATCAAGATGCCGACAGATGTGGTATCTGGCAGGGGGCCCTTCCTGCCTTGTGGCCACCTTCTTGCTGGGTCCTCCTATGGCAGAAAGCAAGCGAGCTCTGGTCTCTCTTGGTATGAGGCCACCAGCCTCTCCCTATCAGGACTCCTCCCCGATGACCTCATTTAACTTTCATTACTTCCTAAAAGCCCTGTCTCCAAATATAGTTGCAGAGAGGGGGTCAAGGCTTCAATATTCGAATTTTGGGGATACGATTCAGTCCCTAGCACTCACCTTGGAGGTAAACTGTATTTTTAAAAAAAGTTGCAGAAGAGGAAACCAGGGCCCAGAGAGATGAAGCAGTGTGCTCAGCCTCCCATCACAAAGCGGCGGCTGGGTTGGCTCTGACCAGAGCGCATTCTCTCAGGGCACCCTGCTGTGCCCAGACATGGGGCTGCTTCCTGAGGATGGGCACAGTGAGGGCTGCCTTCAGGATGTCACTCACTTTGCTCTAACAAAAGCTGGAACTAGCCTGAAAGCATGAATGACCCTACACTTAATAGAGGGCAGGCACAATTTTCTTCCCCTCAATGGAGTTTGGTGAGTTGAAAGGCGAAATTCTGAAAACACTCGTAGTTCTCTTTGAAAAACAATGCCCAATTGTGGGTTCCATCCATTACTAAGGTGGGTCCTTAGAAGGAGAGGTGCTAAGATGCTCACCATATATCCCATGTCTTAGTCCCTTTGTGTGGCTATTATAAAGTACCCAAGACTGGGTAACATATAAAGAAGAGAAATTTATTTCACACCCTAGTTCTAGAGTCTGGGAAGTCCATGAGCGAAGTATGAGCTTTGGTGTTTGGTGAGAGCAGCTCTCTGCTTCTAGGATGGCCCCTTGCTGCTGTGTCCTCACAGCATGGAAAGGGTGGAAGAGCAGAATGCAACTTCTCTTTGAAGCCTCTTTTATAAGGATACTAGTCCCATTCATGACAATGCAGCCCTTATGACTGAATTACCTCCCCAAATCCCCTACCTCCTAATACTACCATCATGGGGGATAAGTTTCAACATGAATTTCTGAGGGGACACACATTCAAACCCTAGCACTGCGCAATAAGAAATTTCCACTTAAATGGATGTAAATGGTCTCAAAGGAAAGCATGCAGTTTCTTTAGCATCAGCATTTATGGAGTTATTTTATTTATATTTTTAATTTTTGAGATGGGGTTTTGCTCTGTAGCCCAGGTTTAATTGCAGTGGTATGATCACTGCTCATGGCAGCCACAAACTCCTGGGCTTAAGTGATCCTCCCAAGTATCTGGGACCACAAGTTGTACCACTACACTCGGCTAATTAAAAAAAATTTTTTTTGTAGAGGCATAGTCTTACCATGTTGCCCAGGCTTATCTAGAACTCCTGGCCTCAAGTGATCCTCCTGCCTCGGCCTCCCAAAGTGCTGGGATTAACAGGTGTGAGCCACCACACCCAGCCTGGAGTTATTTTCTAAAAACATATAATCCTCTCATGAATTCTGAGAGGTGATTAATATCTCCATTTTCCTGAGAGAAAGCAGAGGCTCCCCCAGGTGAATGACGTGAACAGTCGTAAGAACTAGGGATGGAACCAGGGTGTCAACTCAGGTTGCCAACTGGAAGGTGCTTACCTGTGTTGTGTTATTCTCCAGCCTCTCGGGGTGTCAGGGGTGTCAGAGTGCAGCTGTCAAAACATCACCCACGCTGATTCTGCCTTTACTTTTAGTCATTTGTTTACTTCCCTCATTAAGCATGTATGAAGCACCTACGGTGTGTAGTGCTGTTCTGGGCGCTGGAGATAAGGGAGTGAGTAGAATGGCACTGTTGCCTGATCTCAGGTGTGATTTCCTTCCATGAGGCAGGCGTGGCAGGGGCCTGGTCACGTGAGCCTTCAAAGCAGGCCCAGTGTGGCTATTTTCCCTATTTTATTTAATTTTATCTTATTTATTTCATACATTTTAGGATAAATGCCCAAAACCAGGCTGCTTGAGTAGATAGTGCCGCAGAAGAAGGAAATTATAAAGACTGAGTGGCCATACATTTGCAGGATTTGCTGCTGTAATCAAAAAAATGTAGCTAATCTGACACACATTTCAGGATGTACATAGTCATTATTGTGCAGCATGGTAATCAGGCCTGAGTGATCAGCAGTTAACCAGAATCACTATAATCAGTGGCTTTTACAATCATCTTCCAAATGTTTTTCCTTATCTCATTAGGTCTCTAGCACTCAGATCTGGTGTCACCCTAGCTTTGCTGGTACAATGTGTGGCTCACACATGGACATGCAGTATGAAAAGGCCCAGCCCTTCATCTCTGCTCTTTCAGCTGGGTCTTCCTGGGCCTGGTGAACCTGCTCTGGCCCCTGCTCCACCTCCCCCTGTACCCCATGATTCCCCACGTTCTTCCCCCCGACCATCAAGACCGCCTTCAAGGCCTCATCCCAAGGTCGATGCTGCAGGAAGGAGAGGCATCTGGGACTGTGGACCTAATGCCACCCTCTCCATCTTTGGGAGAGTACTGGGCAGGGACTGGGGTGAGAGGAGTGCCACTCCAGCTTCCTTGGCTCTCAGATCCAGGCACACAGAAATCTTGAAGTGATTTTAGGTGTAAGGAGGATTTTCCAAAAATCCTCCCCTCAAACCAGACATTCCTTTAACAAGACACAAAGCTTCCATTTAATGATTAGAGATAAAAATCTGAAGGCGCAAATGCCTGGAGAATTACCACACTGGCTGGAAAGGGGTCGAGTTCCAGGATAAATATATTGCTTTGATTTAGAGAGGAGGAGGAGTTAGGAAGCAGAAGGCCCCGGGAGACAGGAGAGGGCAGGGGACGTGCCTCTGAGGAGGGAAGGAGGAGGATGTAACTTGGAGGCCCTGAGATGAATGTCCCGGCTCTGCCTCAGGTGCCTGCCTTTCTGGATCTGTTCTAGGATGATGAGAGTTTTTGGGGAAATGTCTGTTCTTTGGGTCCTGTGATGGTGGTCACCTCCATCCTGAGACCACTGTGACAAGGGATTCTTCAGGGAAAAAGATGACGTGCATCATTAAAGTGAGGCTAGCTTGGTCAGGCATTGCATTTCAGGGCAATTCTTGGATGCTTGGGGTGGAGTCAGAGGCGTAAGGCTAAAGGTTGAATCACTTTAAGCCACCCACATAGAACAATCCTTGCCAGAGGTAGACCCCTCCAGCCCTCCAACCTGCTGGATGGGTGTGGTTTGGGGCAGCTTCTCTGGTGGTGGCTCTGCAAGCCCAGGACACCAGGGCACCAGCCTGGGCCATCCACATCCCTGTGGAGCCTGAGGGAAGCCGGCACCCGGACCACGGCCACTCTGGGCAACCTGCCCTTGGATTTGCTAGGAATGTGGGAGTGATGAGAGCCAAACTGTAAGTTTCTAAGGAACCTGGAGAAGCAAACCCAGAGGCCCCCGGTTCTCTTTCCTCTAATCAGGGCCCTATCTGTGTAACAGAGTTACAGACTTTAGGATTAGGCTGATTACTGCGGGTGGCTACACACCCAAAAAGAAACGAAAGACAGATGGCTCACTGGGAGTCAGAGTTCTTTCTCACACAATATTTAATGTCAAACAAAAGTAAAGACAAAAAAAAAAAGTAGGATCCACATTCATCTGGCGTTGCACATTCTCTTGTCATGATTGTTTTGGTTTCCTGGATTTCAGTGGGAGACTGTTCTTATTTGGGACAGGACGCTAAATGCTGTCATTGAAGACACATTTCACTACAAAGTGCTGTTCCTGAGCACAAAGAAAAACACTGGTGTCTCTAACAAGCTGAAGTTCTCAGAGCCGTTGAACACAGCTTCTCCTACCATGTCGAACAGCATGTGCTTCTTATAAAATTGTGCCCATTATCAAGTTTATAAATTAACAAATAAATATCACATTCATTTATGTATCATGTGAATACATACATCAAATATTTTATATCTGATAAGGAGCTTTTCTCCATTAGAAAAAGGGTGGAGGCTGGTCTACATGCCAGGGCTTTCAGTCTGTAGTTGAGAATTCCATTCGTGGCCCAGATCCTGACTGCAGGCTACTGGCCGGCCTCTTCCAGGCCTCTTTCTCCATCGGTGGAGGGAGCAGCAGTCACTTGTGCAGTGGTAGGGGCCTGCCAATCATCTCACACATGTTCCTTCATGCTGCTCTTGAGTTAGGCCATATGTAGATTTAGGATCTGTAGGGGGAGTGGGCCTGTGTGGTCTGAGAAAGCCCCATCTCACCTCAACTGTACACACTCAGTTACTTACCGGTTCCCAGAGTCAGGCCTGTTGGTAAGGATAACAACATTGCTTGACGTGAATTTGATTATCTGGGCCTGTGGACGATTCATAAATGAACATGTCTCTACACTTTCCATCAGCTTGCACATCTCCCCATCAGTCCCACCTGCAAACCATTGCCATGGTGTTTCTTCCCTGCCTTGTCACCACAAGTGGGACCCTCTCTCCCATTGCTGCAGGCTTCCTCAGCCCTCCACCAGTCTATACCATCAACTCACATCTCAAGGGAAATGGTAACACTTCTATTTAGCACTCACAACTTAAACCACTTACTGTTCCAAATGCTTCTCAAATATTCACTCATTCCATGTGCACAAAAACTCTGCAATGAGGATGCCATTATCGTCCTCTTTTTGCAGATAAGAGGAACGCTGAGAGCTCCACCGTTTTCCGTAGGTCCCACTACTCGTCAGAGTCACAGAGCAAAGCTGCATACCTGAGTGCCAGACGCCAGCCCCTCTCCACCGGCACTGCATTGAGGGTGAGCTTCTTAACAGGTGGTGCAAACATGAATGCTGTCCGCCTGCGGGTCCCAGCTATACCTCAGAGCAATCTGGGAGCCTTTATAAATAAGAATGTCTCAAGTCCACACTCGATTTGGTAGATCAGGGAGTCTCTTCAAAATTCCTTCAGTGCTTTGAAGGTGAAGCCAAGTTTGGGGACCCTATCTCATGCAGCATAATCCTGCCTGCACCCAAGGCATGTGGTGAATGTTCACTGAGAGAAATGCACAGTGTGTGTGTACATGTGCGTGTGTACGCATGTGGTTTGTGTGCATGTGTGCTGTCTGTGTATGCATGTGCTGTGCGTATACATGTGTGCTATGTATATGTGTGCCATGTGTGTATGTGTGTGGTGTGTGTATGCATGCCATTTGTGTATGCATGTGCTGAGTATACACACGGGTGCTGTATGAGTGCAGTGTGTGTATGGGTGCAGTGTGTGTATACATACGTGCATGTGGGCCTGTGACTTACTCAGCAGAGGAAGCCGGACCACCAGTGGCCTCAGATGGATACGAGTTTGTGGGTATGGAAGACAAGCCACAGAGGTGTGACAGCTGTCACTGGCTGGTCTTAACAGCTATGGAAAAGTTGACATGTAACTCCTGAATTTTAGAAAAACTTAATTTAAATCAAAAATAATCAAAACATCTAAGTGGAAGACAAATTTCTTCCAAAGCTCATGCTTCCAATCTTGTGGCTTTCTTAGTTATGGCACTCCACCTGCAGGTGAGAATGTGACAGGCTGAGGGGGACTCCTACCCCCACGACCACGGTGATATCCACAACCCAGAGGCACCTGGCCGGCGGAGCCCCAGAGGCGGGAGAGGGAGGCCTCAGAACCAGGAGGTCAGCTGCGTCACTGCTGTGTCAAATCAGGATTCAAACACTTTTAATCGGTGCACTGCTTTGCTGGTGGCCCCGGTACGTGCTCTGTCTGGCCTCTTAGCAGGACTGGCCCTCCCCAGGGAGTGAGGGACTCCACTGCTCGCCCCCACCCACACCCCCTGCCAGAACCGAGGAAGGGCATTTTAATATAAATTCCTGCTCCCTGAAAGCTTCCAAAGCTCACATCGTTTTCTCTCACATCAGAGCAAAAAAACTGCAAGTGAAAAATCCCAGGGTAGCAACTGTAAGGGATTAATTTCCCCTCTCTTTTGGCCTTCCCGCCTCCTCTAAGGGTTAAGAATGTGGAGGAAGAATCTCTAGACTTGGTGTCTGTGCTTGGTGGGAACTATTAAATTACGGCGGGATGTTTCTGATTAGAGCGAAAGCCGTGCCTGTGCGCGGCCCCGAGAGCCACATGTGCCCGGCTGGCTGCCCCAGCCCCACACTTGCTCGTGGGGCCCCTCCGTGGCACCGACGCCGTGTGGGTTTTTTATGTTGAGCACAAGGATGGGAGCTCGTGCTGGCAAGGGAGAAGGAAACAGGCAATAAAACGGAGAGCTGAGCGGCTTACTGGAGCCAGGACGCTGGGGTCGGCTTAATTGCTCTGAAATGAAAAAGATTCGGGGGTTTTCGTGAAATCCCATAGGCACACTTGCCAAGCCTCAAATATTAGGTTGAATTACAGTTTCTAATCCCTCCCCTCCCCTATTCCTGTGCCTTATTTCTCCTGGAGGTTTTGTCCCCAGCTTCGGGGCCTGAGAGGGGAAAGGTTGACAGGAGCGGGTCTGGGCTCCACCGTGAGCACAGAAACACTGGCGCCAAGGCACTCCTCGGGACCCCCCGGGGCTGCGGAGCCCTACGGGGACAGCCCCAGGCCCGGAGCTGCAGAAACACCCAGACCCCGTACCTCGTGGAACCACGCGTCCATGTGCACAGACATTCCTTGGGGGCAGGCTCCTGTCCTTTAACAGAATCTCAAAGGAGTCTTGAAAAACAAAAAGTTTACAAGCACTGATAGGGAAAACAGAAGGATGATAACACAGAGAGGGACTTTCCCGGGAGAGGACGGCTTCCAGGGACTGAGAAAGTATGGGCAGGTGGGCGTGGCGGGGCGCCGTCCCGGCAGGGCTGGCGCGGGGAGTCCCCAGACCCTCCAGCCGTGGGAAGCACCTCCCCCATTGACGCCGGGCAGGACACCGGCCAGGCTGGGGAGGCAGCACAAGGGCCGGCCGGGGAGTACGGGACTCGACTTGGGGGCCTGAGGCAGGAGCCAAGCATCGTCGCAGGGCAACCAGCAGAACTGAGAGGGAGGTGCGGGGGCGAAGGCTGGAGGGAGCCGCGTTGAGGGCAGGAGCCCAGAGCCCCCTAGGGCAGCGGCGATCTGCCCGCCGCGTCCCGCCGAGCTGGGGCTCCCTCCGTGGCCTGCGCAGTCAGGGTAGCCAAGCCGCCCGGAATGGCTCAGGCTTCCAAAAGGAGCAGGCGCCAAAAGGAGCTTTGCCCGCCGGGTGATGGAGATGATGAAACTTTCCAAAATGACGCTGAGAGCTGACTATGTTCCTTTCTACTTAGGATGGGAAAAATTCAATAAGTTACAGTTTTCAATAAATCTCTCAAAAGTGATAGAAAGATGGTGAGAATATGGACGACATGGTGTGAAGTCAAGGAAGTTTTGGAGGCCGTCCATTTTAATGTGTAACCAAAATGAAGCAGGTCCGTGTTTAAGCTGTCACGTTATCCTCAGCACCAATGAAGAGGTGCTGGGTGGGTCTTTTCTTTTTCTTTCTTTCTTTCTCTCTTTCTCTCTCTCTCTCTCTCTCCCTTTCTTCCTTCCTTCCTTCCCTCCCTCCCTCCTCCCTCCCTCCCTCCCTTCTTTCTTCTTTCTTTCTTTCTTCTTTCTTTCTTTCTTTCTTTCTTTCTTTCTTCTTTCTTTCTTCTTTCTTTCTTTCTTTCTTTCTTTCTTTCTTCTTTCTTTCTTTCTTTCTTTTCTTTCTTCTTCTCTTTCTTTCTTTCTTCTTTCTTTCTCTTTCTTTCTCGTCTTTCTTCCTTTCCTTCTTTCTTTCTCCCTCCTCTTCCTCCTCCTCCTCCTCCCCCTCCTCCTCCTCTTCCTCCTCCTTCTTCTTCTTCAGATAGGCTCTCACTCTGTGGTTCAGACTGGAGTGCAGTGGCGTCAACAGGGCTCTTACTGCACCCTTGAACTTCCAGGATCAAGTGATCCTCTGTCCTCCCCTTCCCCAGTAGCTGGGCCTACAGGCACATGCCACCAAGCCCTGCTAATTTGTAAATTTTTGTTGCCATATTGCCCAGGCTGGTCTCAAACACCTGAACTCAAGTGGTCCTCCCACGCTGGCCTCTGAAAGTGCTGGGATTACAGGTGTGAAGCACCTCTCCTTGGCCAGTGCTAGATTTTCTGGTTCTTGGTTTACAGAGCAGGTGACTGAGGGTGAGCTGAATTCGGAGACTTGCTCATCCCTCATACTCACACCTGTGACGGAGCTCGTGGTGTCTTCCCTGACAGGACATTTATTTGCATTTTTTTTAGGCGGGGGCTCTGTGACCCTGTCTCAGGCACACCTGCTTGAGCCAGGGTCGTGATTCCAGTCTCCTCACCTCCTGATTCTTCTTGCCTTCCTGAGGGTCTGCCTGGCTTCCTGTCTGTCTGTGTGCAATTTTATGTACAGGTCCTCTCTAATGACCCTCTGTTGTCTTTCTGTGACTTTGGTGGTGGGTGTAGGGTGCGCTGTTGTGAGAGTAGGCTGCTTTAGAAGGAACAGCGCCAGGCATTCAGGATGCCCTGGCCCCCGAGGAATAGCAAGGGCCCACCCACCCCATCAGGAAGCACCTCTGTGGCTGACAGATGGAAGCTGGAATCTTGAGGCACACGATCTTCATGGATGTGTAGGGGCCATCGTTTCCAAGTACCTGGTGGTCTACCGTGAGAACAGCAGTGGGTCCTCAGGGCAAGAAGAAGCTAATGGGAGATAGAGAAGCAGGGAAGGCAAGTGGGACGGTGGGGTGCAGAAGGAATTCGGTTTCCTGAGCCCTTGGAGGAGTGACCCATCTACCCCAATAGCCTCTGCCCAGACCATTGTGTGGCATGGGGAAGCAACTTTCCACACAGCTTCTTCTGGGAGAAGCAGATTTGTAGGCTGCTCTTCAGAAGAACAGCATCCACTGGGGGGCTCTGTGGGCCTCAACCTCATCCCTGTCCACCTGGTGACAAGGGCTTACTTCTGCAGCTGGGTGGAGGGAAGTTTCTTCCCTCTGCAGCTGGGTGGAGGGAAGAAACAGAGAAGTCAAGCCCACTCTTGCAGACACACCTGGGCCGATCCACAAGTGTCATTTGATTGCAGCCTCATAAAAACATTCCCAGATGCTAATTATTACTCTCATTTTTTTTTTTTTTGAGACAGAGTTTCACTCTTGTTGCCCAAGGTGGAGTGCAATGGCGCCATCTCAGCTCACTGCAACCTCTGCCTCCCAGGTTCAAGCAATTCTCTTTCCTCAGCCTCCTGAGTAGCTGGGATTACAGGCACACGCCACTATGCCCGGCTAACTTTTTGTATTTGTAGTAGAAACGGGGTTTCACCATGTTAGCCAGGCTGGTCTTGAACTCCTGACCTCAGATGATCCGCCTTCGTCAGCCTCCTAAAGTGCTGGGATTACACGCGTGAGCCACCGCGCCCGGCCTCTTATTCTTTTAAATGAGGAAATGGAAGTCCAGAAATACATTAGTTAACAGTAGCTGTTGTAAAAAATAAACCACCAAATGTATAAAGATTTAAAAATGACAGGCAGGGCACAGTGGCTCATTCCTGTAATCCCAGCACTTTGGGAGGCTGAGGCAGGTGGATCATGAGGTCAAGAGACTGGAGATCATCCTGGCCAACATGTTGAAACTCCGTCTCTACTAAAAATACAAAAAATAGCTGGGCATTGTGGTGCATGCCTGTAGTCCCAGCTACTCTGGAAGCTGAGAATTGCTTGAACCCGGGAGGTGGAGGTTGCAGCGAGCTGAGATTGCGCCACTGCACTCCAGCCTCGTGACAGAGAGAGACTATCTCAAAAAAAAAAATACATATATATATGTATATATGTGTATACAGACACACACACACACACACATATATAAAACAAATGTTTATTTCTCATTCATTTGAATTTCAGTGGGAATCTCAATGGGTGTTCATTCTCAACTCTCCTCCAGGGCACAGCTCAGGGATGTGGTTCTATGTTCAGGACTTGTCATTTTCCATAAATTTGCCGTGCTTTGTCCTCCTGGTGAAGTTGATTTAAATTTGGTGAGAATGGCATTTTAGAATTAGAGTGAACCATAGCAACAAATGGTCCAAGTCACGTATTTTATTGAATAAGAAACTGAGACTTAAAAAGATTGGGGAGTTAACCAAATCTCAAAATTAGGTAATATAAAAAGTAGGTCATGCATTTGGTTTTACAGACACATACAGATAAGGCTTTTTTCCTCCTCAATAAATTAAAAAAACAAAGTACAGATTAAACTCAGCTCCCAAGTGCAGACATAAAGTGTGGGGTTCAAAGTTCTTCTACAAACCTTGGTTGAATATTTTGGCAAGGAAAAAAGAAATGCGTGTAGCTCTGGTAGCAATGTCTTTTGAGGAGTAACATTAGGCTTGTTTTGCAGCCCCCCACTTAAATTTCCATCTTTCTTTCAAAATATTTGTTCCTCTCTATTGGCTTACAGTGTGTTCCCAATAGGTGGCAAGTGAGATTTCCTGATTAACCATCAAAGGGGTGAGCTTGATTATGTCTTATTTTTGGTATTTCCCATATTCCCAATAAACATGTAGTGTGAGGTTAGGACAAGAAGCAAGGAAACAGACGGTCTGCAGACCCTCATAGGGCTCTTGAGTGTGGCAGGTGGGACCCTGCTTGTAGGATTAGGATGCAAAGGGCTGGCTATAAGAGAAGAGGAAAGGAGAACAATGGAGAAAGGTGAGTCAAGATAGTTGTAGTGCAGATAGCCCATGTAGGGAGGGGAGGAAGGCGTGATGGCTATATTTCATCTTTTGATTCACTTCTCTCTGAAGCTGAAGAATGAAATCAGTTCTCTCCTTAGGAGATGAAAATCCAGCTTCACCATCTCCACTGCAGAATGTCTGCTTGTCTCACTAAGTGGACTTCCATATGTGGTGTGGATGACATGAAATGCACAGGGCTAGGGGCTGACCAGAACAGAGGTCAGATTCTAATCTTCAAGCATCATATTTATCTTTTCACCACACCCTTATCTTCCACTTCCTTCCACCAAGTAAAGGGTAAAAGAAAGAACAACACCAACAAGGAAAAACTGTCAGCAGCAATAGGGTGTGATCTGCAATAAAGCCCTGAAAACCTTCATTTGCTGATATCAATGCATTCAGGACAAAACCCCTCACTGCTCCTTCCTGATTGGCCTTGAGATCAGGCAGGCAGCCCTGACGAAACCCGAACTAGTGGGGTCAGGAGACACACACAACATGTTGAGAAGATTGTTATCAAAATGCAACGTATGGGTGGCCCCTTTCTCTTTTGGTTCTAGGCACTTCGGGAGCCGCGGCTTAAGGTGCAGACATGGCCAAGTCCAAGACCCACACTACACACAACCAGTTCTAAAAATGGCACAGAAATGGTATCTAGAAACCCTGATCACAAAGATACAAATCTCTCAAGGGGGTGGACCCCAAGTTCCTGAGGAACATACGCTTTGCCAAGCACAAGAAGGGCCTAAAGAAGAAGCAGGCCAACAGTGCCAAGGCCGCGAGTGTAGGTGCCGAGGCTATCAAGGCCCTTGTAAAGCCCAAGGAGGTTAAGCCCGAGATCCCAATGGGTGTCAGTCGCAAGCTCGATCAATTTGCCTACATTGCCCTCTCCAAGCTTGGGAAGCGTGGTTATGCCCGCGTGGCCAAGGGGTTCAGGCTGTGCTGGCCAAAGACCAAGACCAAGGATCAAACCAAGGCCCAGGCTGCAGCTCCAGCTTCAGTTCCAGCTCAGGCTCTCAAAGGTGCCCAGGCCCCTACAAAGGCTTCAGAGTAGATATCTCTGTCTGCCAACGTGAGGACAGGACTGGTGCTACCCCCGCCCCCGCCCGGGCTGCCATCTGCATGGGGCTGGGGTCCTCTTGTGCTATTTGTGCAAATAAACCTGAGCCAGGAAAAAAAAAAAAGACAATATGCGTTGTATGCTTATTTTATTTGTACATACAATAAGTCGAGGTTTGCATAATGATTGTTTAAAGTGAGATAAAAAAATTGTAAAAAAAAAAATAAGTCATTGGTTTTGGACAATATGTTTCATTCCTGTTTAGTTGTTTGTGGTTGCCAAATCTACAAAAGTGCAAAACTTTAAAAAACCCTGGTTGAAATCTCTTGGAAAACATACAATCTTCCAGAAATTCCTCTGAGTTTTCCTTTAAGTTTGACAACAAATGGAAAGAAGTTGATTTGTTGTCCTTCAACCCACGGTAACAAAGGTGGAGGTGTAAGTTTGTAGTTTGAAGAATTTCATTCTTATCAATTGTGTCGAGCAAAGTTGAAATAAATTACATTAATTTTCTGTAAATTAGTTTCCTGAGCTCTTTTAAAGTCTTGAGTGATTTTTTTTTTGTATTTTGTACTTTTTTTCCTTTTGTTTATCTCTATTTTCTCAGTTTTCTTTTCTTTTTTTTAAAAATATACTTTAAGTTCTGGGATACATGTACAGAACGTGCAGGTTTGTTACATAGGTATACACGTGCCATGGTGGTTTCCTACACCCATCAACCCATCATCTACATTAGGTATTTCCCCCAGTGCTATCCCTACTTTAGTCCTCCACCTGCTGACAGGCCCCAGTGTGTGATGTTCCCCTCCTTTTGTCCATGTGTTCTCCCACTTATGAATGAGAACATGCAGTGTTTGGTTTTCTGTTCCTGGGTTAGTTTGCTGAGAATGATGGTTTCCAGCTTCATCTATGTCCCTGAAAAGGTTATGATCTCATTCCTTTTTATGGCTGCTTAGTATTCCATCGTGTATATGTGCCACATTTTCTTTATCCAGTCTATCACTGATGGGCATTTGAGTTGGTTCTAAATCCTTGCTATTGTGAATAGTGCCACAATAAACATACGTGTGCATGTGTCTTTATAGTAGAATGATTTATACTCCTTTAGACATATACCCAGTAATGGTACTGCTGGGTCAAATGGTATTTTGGTTCTAGATCTTTAAGGAATTGTCACACTGTCTTCCACAATGGTTGAACTAATTTACACTCCCACCAACAATGTAAAAGCTTTCCTATTTCTCCACATCCTCTCCAGCATCTGTTGTTTCCTAATGTTGTTTCCTGTTGTTTTTAATGATCGCCATTCTAACTGGCATGAGATGGTATCTCACTGTGGTTTTGATTTACATTTCTCTAGTGACCAGTGATGATGAGCTTTTTTTCATATGTTTATTGGCTGCATAAATATCTTCTTTTGAGAAGTGTCTGTTCATATCCTTCACTCACTTTTTGATGGGATTGTTCATTTTTCTCCTGGAAATGTGTTTAAGTTCCTTGTACTTTCTGGATTTTAGTTCTTTGTCAGATGGACAGATTGCAGAAATTTTCTCCCATTCTGTAGGTTGTAGATGTGTGGTGTTATTTCTGAGGCCTCTGTTCTGTTCGATTGGTTTATATATCTGTTTTGGTACCAGTACCATACTGTTTTGGTTACTGTAGCCTTGTAGTACAGTTTGAAGTCAGGTAGCATGATGCCTCCAGCTTTGTTCTTTTTGCTTAGGATTGTCTTGGCTATATGGGCTCTTTTTTGGTTCCATATGAAATTTAAAATAGTTTTTTCTAATTCTGCAAAGAAAGTCAATGGTAGCTTGATAGGAATAGCATTGAATCTATAAATTACTTTGGGCAGTATGGCCATTTTCACGATATTGATTCTTCTTATCCATGAGCATGGAATGTTTTTTCCATTTGTTTGTGACCTCTCTTATTTCCTTCAGCAGCAGTTTGTAGTTCTCCTTGAAAAGGTCCTTCAGATCCCTTGTAAGTTGTATTCCTAGGTATTTTATCCCCTTCTAGCAATTGCAAATGAGAGTTCACTCATGACTTGGCCCTCTATTATTGGCATATAGAAATGTTTGTGATTTTTGCACATTGATTTTTGTATCCTGAGACTTTGCTGAAGTTGCTTATCAGCTTAAGGAGATTTTGGGCTGAGATGATGGGGTTTTCTAAATATACAATCATATCATCTGCAAACAGAGACAATTTGACTTCCTCTCTTCCTATTTTAATACTCTTTATTTTTTTCTCTTTCCTGATTGCCCTGGCCAGAACTTCCCATACTATGTTGAATAGGAGTAGTGAGAGAGGGCATCCTTGTCTTGTGCCGGTTTTCAAAGGAAATGCTTCCAGTTTAAGCCCATTCAGTATGATATTGGCTGTGGATTTGTCATAAATGGCCCTTATTATTTTGAGATTCATTCCATCAATACCTAGTTTATTGAGAGTTTTTAGTACGAAGGGTATTGAATTTTATCAAAGGCCTTTTCTGCATCTATTGAGATAATCGTGGTTTTTGTCATTGGTCTGTTTATGTGATGGATTATGTTTATTGATTTGCATACGTTGAACTAGCCTTGCATCCCAGGGATGAAGCCAACTTGATCATGGTGGATAAGCTTTTTAATGTGCTGCTGGATTCAGTTTGCCAGTATTTTATTGAGGATTTTCGCATCGATGTTCATCAGGGATATTGACCTGAAATTTTCTTTTTTTTGTTGTGTCTCTGCCAGGTTTTGGTATCAGGATCATGTTGGCCTCATAAAATGAGTTAGGGAGGAGTCCCTCTTTTTCTACTGTTTGGACTAGTTTCAGAAGGAATGGTACCAGCTCCTTTTTCTACCTCTGGTAAAATTTGGCTGTGAATCCTTCTGGTCCTTGACATTTTTTGGTTGGTAGGCTATTAATTACTGCTTCAATTTCAGAACTTGTTATTGGTTTATTCAGGGATTTGACTTCTTTCTGGTTTAGTCTTGGGAGGGTGTATGTGTCCTGGGATTTATCCATTTCTTCTAGATTTTCTAGTTTCTTTGTGTAGGGGTGTGTATTGTATTCTTTGATGGTAGTTTGTGTTTCTGTGGAATCAGTGGTGATATCCCCTTTATCATTTTTAATTGTGTCTATTTAATTCTTCTTTCTTTTCTTCTTCATTAGTCTGGCTAGTGTTCTATTTTATTAATCTTTTCAAAAATCCAGTTCCTGGATTCATTGATTTTTTGGAAGGGTTTTTATGTCTCTATCTCCTTTAGTTCTGCTCTGATCTTAGTTATTTCTTGTCTTCTGCTAGTTTTTCAGTTGTTTGTTCTTGCCTCTCTAGTTCTTTTTTTTTTTTTTTTTTTTTTTTGAGATGGAGTCTCACCCTGTCACCCAGGCTGGAGTGCTGTGGTGCGATCTGGGCTCACTGCAACCTCCACCTCCTGGGTTCAAGCGATTCTCCTGCCTCAGCCTCCTGAATAGCTGGGACTACAGGCGCGTGCCACCACGTCCAGCTAATTTTTTGTATTTTTAGTAGACATGGGGTTTCACTGTGTTAGCCAGAATGGTCTTGATCTCCTGACCTCAGGATCCGCCCACTTCAGCCTCCCAAAGTTCTAGGATTACAGGCCTGAACTACTGTGCCCAGCCTCTTCTCTAGTTCTTTAATTGTGATGTTAGGGTGTTGATTTTAGATCTTTCCCGCTTTCTGATGTAAGCATTTAGTGCTATAAATTTCCCTCTAAACACTGCTTTAGCTGTGTCCCAGAGATTCTGGTACGTTGTGTCTTTGTTCTCACTGGTTTCAAAGAACTTATTTATTTTTGCCTGAATTTCATTATTTACCCAGTAGTCATTCAGGAGCAGATTGTTCAGTTTCCATGTAGTTGTGTGGTTTTGAGTGATTTTCTGAATTCTGAGTTCTAATTTGATTGCACTGTAGTCTGAGAGACTGTTTGTTATGATTTCCATTCTGTTGCATTTGCTAAGGAGTGTTTTACTTCTAATTATGTGGTCAATTTTAGAATAAGTGCTATACAGTGCTGAGAAGAATGTGTATTCTGTTGATTTGGGGTGGAGAGTTCTGTAGATGTCTGTTAGGTCTGCTTGATCCAGAGCTGAGTTCAAGTGCTGAATATCCTTGTTAATTTTCTGTCTCATTGATCTGTCTAATATTGACAGTGGGGTGTTAAAGTCTTCCAGTATTATTGTGTGGGATTCTAAATCTCTTTGTACGTCTCTAAGAACTTGCTTTATGGATCTGGGTGCTCCTGTATTGGGTGCACATATATTTAGATAGTTAGCTCTTCTTGTTGCATTGATCCTTTTACCATCATGTAGTGCCCTTCCTTTTTTTTTTTTTTTTAATCTTTGTTGGTTTAAAAAGTTTGTTTTATCAGAGACTAGGATTGCAACCGCTGCTTTTTTTTTTTTTTTTTTTTTTTTGCTTTCCATTTGCTTGGTAAATATTCCTTCATCCCTTTATTTTGAACCTATGTATGTCTTTGCACGTGAGATGTGTCTCCTGACTACAGCACACCAATGGATCCTGACTCTTTATCCAATTTGCCAGTCTGTGTCTTTTAATTGGGGCATTTAGCCTGTTTACATTTAAGGTTAATATTGTTATGTGTGAATTTGATCCTGTCATTAGGATGCTAGCTGGTTATTTTGCCTATTAGTCGATGCAGTTTCTTCATAGTGTCGATGGTCTTTACAATTTGGTATGTTTTTGCAGTGACTGGTACCAGTTCTTCCTTTCCATATTTAGTGTTTCCTTCAGGAGTTCTTGTAAGGCAGGTCGGGTTGAGTGATTTTAGTAGTGTAATTCTGGCAAAACATGCACAAAGTATGGCTAATTTGGAGAAATCTCAAGTACAATGGAATTTTTAGACATCTCTTTTTAAAACAGTACTGGCCTGGAATATCTGAGGGGTTTCATTATAATGTTCAGAACAGCTTCCTGGTAAAGGCAATGGCTCTGCTGCCCATGAAGTTGGAGAGAAAAATATTAGAGCAGATAAGGTAAAAGGCATCTTTCTTCTCAATTGCAAAAGTTTGGTGACCAACTGCCTTATTTTACTTTTTAAAATTTCATTTTATTTTCCAGTTTTATTTGGTTTGTAATACCATTTTCCTTGGGCTTGTTATGGTAAATGTGCAATACTTCTGGCTTCTTTGGAAAATAAAATAGAAAACCCTCAGTTTCTAGACAGGAAAGAAGGACCAGCAGCATAAGGCTGCAGTGCTGTTGGCTCGTAGTGGTGACTACAGACTGTGGGAACCCTGGCCGCAGGTTGCAGCAGGGTACATCCTCTTGCTTCACACTCTTCCCTTCTCCATCGCCTTCTCCTCTCTCCCCACATTTCCCCAAACTGCACAAGCTTCAAAGGAATCCCCTTGTAGCTGAGTGATTAAGTCTTGGAAGCTTGACACTGGGATTAAATTTGAATATTCTGGAGAAGACTTTTGGATACACTCAGAAAAGAGCAGGCAGCAAACCCCAACTGCATCTAGAACAGCTGCGTTGGGTGAGGGTTCCTGGGATGTTCTCTAATTGGTCTGTTCTACATGTTGTCACAGACTTGGAATCAGTAAAACATCCTCTTTAAAACAGATAGTCTTCTAGCTGCTATGCTGGTTCTTACATTAAAACTTTTTTGTATTGAAAAAACCCCTCTTTTAAAAAAAGTAAAAGACTATTTTCTCAAGTGCTGCAAGCAAATAGCTAGGATGTTGGGAATATAAAGCACAAAGAAATCTTGTTTATTATAAGAACTTTAAAAATAGCATGAGATGCTCTGATGGCTGGTGTTTTACCTTCCACCTCCCACCACTTCTCTCTTTCTCTTATAAAAAGGCTGCTATGGCGACCGACCTCCTGAGTATGGTTAAAAAAAAACAAAGCAAAACATCCTTTTGCCTTACATTCCAGTAGTTTTTGAACCTTTGGAATCTCACAAGAAGTGTCAAATTTAGCTGACTCAAAGTCTTCGTCTGAATAGAAATAGAAGCCTTTGGGAGGCTGAGGCAGGAGGATCACTTGAGCCCAGGAGTTAGAATCCAGCCTGGCCAACATAGCAAGGCCCCGTCTATACAAAAGAGAAATAAAAAAAAAAACTAGCTAGACGTGATGGTGTACACCTGTAGTCCCAGCTAGTTAAAAGGCTGAGGTGGGATAATCGCTTGAGCCTGGAAGGTTGAGGCTGCAGGGAGCCATGATCACACCACTGCACTCCAGCCTGGGTGACAGAGAGATACCTTGTCTCAAAAAGCCCCCAAAAACAAAACCCTAGAAATAGAAGCCTAGAGGGGAACCAAGGTGCCGCATGCTGGGGGTCCTCTCCCACAGGAAAGACCACAGCAGGACAGCTTCAAGGATCTGCTGCAAAGCCCTGTGCTCCTCAGAGTCACGCTTTGCGCCTTAAGAGTGGAGTAGAAAGAGCTTTGTGTAGATGTGCTTGTCTCATTTCGCAATAATAATACAACCTGAAATGAACTTTTTATTTATTGACTGAATGCTTTAACCTGTATTATCTTTTCCTTTTCCTCATCCCCTCTGTTATCAGCTGTCATTCATCCATTCAGTTCTTTTTTTTTTTTTGAGGCGGAGTCTGGCTCTGTCGCCCGGACTGGAGTGCAGTGGCCGGATCTCAGCTCACTGCAAGCTCCGCCTCCCGGGTTTACGCCATTCTCCTGCCTCAGCCTCCCGAGTAGCTGGGACTACAGGCGCCCGCCACCTTGCCCGGCTAGTTTTTGTATTTTTAGTAGAGACGGGGTTTCACTGTGTTAGCCAGGATGGTCTCGATCTCCTGACCTCGTAATCCGCCCGTCTCGGCCTCCCAAAGTGCTGGGATTACAGGCTTGAGCCACCGCGCCCGGCCCCATTCAGTTCTTAATGTGTTCCTATCATGTGACTACTGGGATTAAGAAGGTCAATAAGACACAATTCCTATCTTCAAGGAATTTGTCCTTAATTTAGTCACTTGAAAGTTCAGGTATTATGTTTCTGAGTTCTAATTCCAATGAGGTGATGAGACATTATTTATATGCTATCTTTGGACCCATTCTGCACATGCAGATTGCTATTGTGTGGTAAATATAAGCTGCCTTTTGCAGGGGCTTTCGCTATGTACAGTTTTGTTCACTACACTCTTGCTCGTCTTAAGAGTTTGCTCAGGAAGGCCCTTTGCTATTTCCACTACTGGGCCTGGCATTTCTCGGTGTCACCAGAGCCACAGAAAGCATGCTGCTTTTCCTCAGAGTCTGCCTTGTGGGCTGGGAGCCTGCAAGTAAATGCAGGAAACCATTGTCCACGCCACAAAAGTTCTGACACACTGGAGGAGCTGGTGCACAAACTTACAGAGGTATGCATTCACAAGGAAGCCACCTGACCTCAGACGCAGTTAGTGAGGCTCTGGGTCCTAGGTGGGCTGGAGAAGCACAGTGCCAGAGACAGTGCAGAACACATGGCTGTTCCATGCCAGCAGGTCTTCGCAGAGGCCCAGAGGAGAGGAGTGGGAGTTCGTGCAGGACCCAGGAGGGAAGCGCTTTGTGATGGGCGGGTGCAGCCAGGAAAGCAGCGGCTTCCTGGGGCTCTGCGCTAGGGTTCCATCCTCTGTGCCAGAGCTGCCTCTGGAGCCGCCCTAAAGCCAGTCTTAAAGAATGGCTGTGGCTGTGAGGTGGTCTAAGTGAGTCTAATAGTGGGAAGAGAGCCATTCCCTTCTGAGACACTAGGAAAACTGCCCTTGGAATCTGACACATGCCCCTGTGCTCAGGAAGAAGAAACAACTCTTGCTTTTGTGTTTAAGAGCATCTCCCTGCTGACTTGAGCATACTTCAGTGCATCTGCACAAAGGCCAAGAAAGCCCCTGTAGCTGTGCTAGCCTGGGAAGTCAGGCACTGGGTTGGGCTCAGCCTTGCCTGCTGCAGGCAGCTTATCAGCTCGCAGCCAGAGCTTGGGACTCTTCATCCATTGCCCTACCCAGGTCTGATTTTAGTAGAAATTTGCTCTTTAAGACAGGGGCATTCTTTTGGTTATGCAGAATATAAAACTGCCTTTCGGGCAGCAGACAGGACCTTTTGCTTCTCTTGGCATCGGAAATCCCATCTCTACAGATTTCTTCCTCTTATGAATAGAGTGAACACAGAAAACTCTCTGCAAGTCTTGTCGGAGGAGAGAGAGTCAGAGGCTGATGTCAGAGAATGGCTGTGACTGGGAAGAGCTGTGAGGGTGGGAAGGAGAGGCACTGGGTGCCCAGGACTCACTGTTACCATCACATGCTCCTATGGGTGATACACATCAACCACTGCTCAGAACGATCCAAGAGTTGCTGGAACTCACATCATCAGCATGGCAGCTCATTGAGTGAGGGCTTCCTGATCTCCTCACTGTGGCCCAGGCCTCAGACTGTGAGTACTTCGGATGATTTCAGTGGGCTCCTCATCACCCAGCATGAGAACTGGCTGCAAACTGGAAGGCACCCTGAGTAAGACAGGCGCACCCTTCCTGCACAAGCGGGCCAGCTCTCGAATCCTATAATATGGCTCAGGGTGCCCTGAGAAGTGGGCACGGTGGGGGTACTGAGGAGCCTGGCCCTGTTTCTGCTGCCCCTGTGAGTCTCTGGGCAGCCATAGAGCGGTTGTGTTGGGCTTCCCGTGTGCCCAGAGCCAGCCTGCAGAATGACCAGGGCACAATTACAGATAATTCTGCCCCTTTCCAACCAATTTGGATGTTCCATTATGAGTCTTTAGAGTTGGACCGGGCTACATCAAGTATCATTTTGTTTTCCTGAGCTAGCTTAATTTTTTTTTTTTTTTTAATTAGGAACTGAATTTGTAGCTCTTTTCACTCTAAAATGATTGCACATTCAGTTGAGCTGGAAGAGAGACTTCTGGTTCTTTTTTTTTTTTTTTTTGAGGCAGGGTCTCACTCTGTTGCCCAGGTTGGAGTGCAGCAGTGCGATTATAGTGGCTCACTGCAGCCCTGATCACCCTGGATTCAAGTGATCCTCCTACCTCAGCCTCCTGAGTGGCTGGAATGATGGGTATGTACCATTACACCTGGCTAATTTTTCTTATTTTTTGTAGAGGTGGGGTTTTGCCATGTTACCAGGCTGGTCTTAAAATCCTGGACTCAAGCTGTCCTCCTGCCTCGGCCTCCCAACATGCTGGGATTATAGAGGGGAGCCACTGTGCCTGACCACTTCTAGTTCTTACTTGTTTCATTTTGCAGAGGAGCTCTGTGCTGCCATGGCCAAAGCACAGGCTTTGGAGGCCTGGAGTCCTGGGGTTCTAATTCTCAGCTCTTAACTGTGCAAAGGATGCAAGCTTTCAAAGTGTGAGTTTCTTCCTTTCTAGAAAGGGAAGCACCACCCTTACTCCAGGTTGCTGGAAGGATGCTGTGAAGTGGCAGTGTGGGGGCATGGTGCTGTTCTCTATCATCTGTTGCCTGCTTCAGCTAACACCTGTCTATGCGTGGAGTGATACGAGTGAACCCAGGTTGAAGGCGGGCCTGCCACACCCTGCACCGGGTGAGCAGCCAGCCCTCCAACTCTGGGCTGTGTGCCCTGGGCTGTGTGCTGCATTCACACATCACACCACTGTGGTCATGCTCCCAGCTACCAATGCCACAGTCACAAAAGTCAACCAAGGACGCAAGTCCTCTCCTCTTTTCAATATACAGAAGAAGAAAACAAGCTTTGAAAAACTACAAAACCTGACATGGTTTGAAGCTTGGCTGTGGCATTCCTGTGAGACCTGGGGAATGCCCTCAATCCCTCTCAGTTTTGTTTCCCTCACCTGTGGAATGGGGATGACAACAGAGGCTGGCCCATGAGATGCCCGGTGGGAGGAAACCAATGCCCAGCCAGCACTCCCAACCAGCAGGCCCTGAGGATTCTGGCCGGGTCCTTGTCACAACAGAGATGGTGCAGTGAGAATTCGAGGTCACTGTCTTTTTCTATCTGAGTGCCGGGACTCCACAAACAGGCATGGCCTATAATAGGTGGTCACTTTGGAGGTGCCTTGCTCCATGTCCCTCTCCCTGCTCCTCAGGGAGGGCTACCTGGCTCCGTGAGGCAGGAATCTCATCTGCTTACTCTTCTTTCTTGGTTCCTGGTTCTTGACGCAGGTACATGGTAGGAGCTAAATACTTGTTGAAAAAATGAATGCAGAGGCATAATGCATTCTTGCAACCTTTCTGGATCATCTCCTCCTGGGAGGGTTGAAAGAGCATTGGCTCCAGATGTGGCCTTGAGTTTAAATCACATGGGCTCCCTGGCCATCCTTGATGGCTCAGAACTGGCCACTGACCCCTTGGGCCTGGTGTCCTCAGGTGTGAGTGTAGGATTCATGACCACACCTGTCTCACAAGGTGGTTCTGACCATCCAGGGAAGAAGTGGAGGATGCATTTCAGCAAACTTCCTTTATTATAAAGACACCCATTGGGAATCTAACTAGCATTTTGCACTTTTCTTATTCATTTTATTATGATTTTAATACCTTTTCCAAAGAGAGGAATTCTTGTTTTTCATTGGCTGCATCTGTGTAAACATATGTGTTTGACATAAATGCACTAAAATTAAAGTTAAATCCAGTTTCTAAAAACTTACAAAAACTAAATTATGCCAGTTCCCCAATCTGCCTTTCTATTTCA
Source organism: Trachypithecus francoisi (assembly GCF_009764315.1). Lineage (NCBI taxonomy): Eukaryota > Metazoa > Chordata > Mammalia > Primates > Cercopithecidae > Trachypithecus > Trachypithecus francoisi. Next base: position 3,261,116 of record NW_022681472.1, read on the forward strand.
GTCTTCAGAAGCCGATACTTTGGCTCAGTAAAGCCAAGATTGTGTGTTCATTAAGGTGTCTTTAGGGCGGCTATCTCACAGAGCCCGAGGTTCCCCTGCACTGCTGCTGGCTGGCTTCTCTCTCTTGATTTTTTTCTTTGCAACTTATTTGCTAGACTAATTCTAATTGCACCTTGCTTTGAGTCTTAGAGACAAAGAATGGGGCCAGGCTCAGTGTCTCACACCTGCAATCACAGCACTTTGGGAAGCCGAGGGAGTCGGATCACCTGAGGCCAGAAGTTCCAGACCAGCCTGGCCAACATGGTGAAACTCCGTCTCTACTAAAAATACAAAAATTAGCCGGGTGTGGTGGTGGGCTCCTGTAGTCCCAGCTACTTTGGAGGTCTGAGGCAGGAGAATTTCTTGAACCTGGGAGGCGGAGGTTTCAATGAGCTGAGATTGCACCACTGCACTCCAGCCTGGGCAACAAAGTGAGACTCTTTCTCAAAAAACAAACAAACAGACAAACAAAACAAACTGGATGAGAATCCCTTACCCAATAATAGGTATCAGTCAATGCTTAAGAATTTTCTCAAAAGACAGTTGTCTCCAGGAATTCCAGGACCCCAAGAAGATTGCCCCAGAACACCTGCCATTACTGGGGCTTCCTCTTCCACCTTGCTTGTTAGAAACGGGTTTTTTCCATCCAACTTCATGGCAAAGTGGGTATCACCAGTGCTGAGAAGGAATGCTCCAAGCTGCATGGGGCAGTTTTGAAGGCAGTCATGTCCATCCTCTTATTTTCTCTATCTGCATAGTGAAACTGATGGCCTCTGGTACACAGCTCTGAGGCCAATGCTAACAAAAATGTTTGTGAAAAAATATTCCAATCTTGCTGCTTGTGGAAGCAAGGAGTGTATACCCAGGAAGCAGGTTCCCCATGGCGTTCCTCCACGGGACTCTCCCTGGGAGCCTCGACCAGGAGGTCAAGGCGCCCTAGTCAGTGGGAGGTCTGCCAAGCCACCTGGCCTGCCCGCAACAGGGCTCCGACGGCCCGGCCTCGGATTTGACCTGTTTTGCTCCCTCAGTTACACTGCCTGCCTCATCGCCAGTAAGGCCCCCTGCCACCATCACGGCCCAATGGCGGCGAGGGGCTTCAGAGAGCAACTGTGCGCCTTATGCACACCTGTGCAGAAGGAAGGACCTTAGCCCACTGCAGCGCCATGCCGGGGACGGCCACCCCTGCCTTCAATCCCATCAGGGCTCCTCCACCCGCCCTTCCCCTCCCTTAAGTCCGGGAGCACGTCCCCAGCCCTGCCTTTCCCGGCCGCGGGTCAGGTCTGCGGACAATACACGTCCTGTCCCCCTCCCCTTCACGCATTGCTCTGCCTTCCCCTGCCCGGGTGTAACCTCTCTCCACCTCCCAGTCCAATACTCAGAGTCCCAGGACAGGTCTGCCACTCCCACCTCTCCCTGCCTGAGTCCCGGGGCGCGTCCCCGGCACATCATCCCCTCTCTTGGGTCGGAGTCTCCGGGTGACTCTCCGCAGCACCCCCTGACATCACCCCCACCGGCCTCCCCTGCACCGGCCCCGGTCCCGCCGTGCGCCTTCCCCAAGTCCCTTCCTCCCACTGTCCCGGGTCCCAGAGCATATCCGCCGGCGGCCCCCACCTCCCACTGCCTGGAGTCCCGGTTCCCGAGCGTCCCCGTCCCTGCCCCGCCTTCACCTGCCGCCCGCCGCCCGCCAGCCCGGCTGACCGCCGCCCCCGCGCTTCGCTGGCGCCAGCCTCTCGATGGGTCTTGCACTTTGATTATTTGTGTTAACAGCTAATTTAGCACCGCGGCCACGTGTGCCAAAGTTGCCTCCACTTCCTGCCGGCTCCCAACAAATGGCGCTTTTATGAGATCCTTTCAAAGCGGCTCCCAGGCTGTCTCCCGCCTCCTGGCCCTTGCCTCTAGGTGCAGGCTCCGTTTCTCTGCCCTCCGCCCTCCACCCGGGCGCCCCCTCTGCACAGGCCCTATCGCAGCTGCGATCTTTCCTGCCTTTGCAGGAAAGGAGCTATTTCTGGCAACTCGGTCCCTCCACCCACAGCACTCAGCCTGATCTAATGGAGATTTACTGAGCAGGTCCCTGCACTCCCGGCAGCACTCTCCTGCGCGCAGGAGCCTTGTGCGCCCTGGATCAGAAAATCTCAGTCTGGGGTCCTAGCAGATGGCTGACTTCCATGGCACCTTTGGCAGGCTTTATTATGATTATTTTGCAGAATACTTCTGATCCCTTTCACCTCCTCTATTAACATCCCACTCACCTCCCAGGTCTGACTTTCCTCAGCCTCTTCCCTCGCAGAGTTCTGTGCTAACACTGCCTGGGTGTCTCCAAGCCTGTGTTTTGGTCTAAATCCCTTCATACCCAGTGCTTCTTCCTAGCTGAGATGAGGTATTCTGCATCTCGGATAACTAGATGGCTTCTCCAAAGAATTCCAAAGAGGAGGTCTTTGACATTCTTCTGAGTTTTCTAAACTCAGGCTCTTTTTCTCCTTCAGATAACTTGATTTCCCCTCTGCTTAGATTTCTAATATGAGTGATATTCCAGAATACTAATACTCTGTAGTCTTTTACTTATGAAGAGAACTCTAGTCATGTTTGCAATAAACACCCCTATGCCCTTGGGGCTAGCGTGGGGAGGGACTTTGCAAGCCCAGCGCTGCTTGCGAGGGCTCAGGAAGGGCTTCCTAAGTGCTCAAGCAGAGGGCTCTGGTGCTAGCTGGTAAGAACACAGTGGACAGCTGGTCTTTTCTGGCCTAAGGGATCACAGTGAGCCTGAGCCGATTTTAGCATAAGCTGGGGGCTCCAATCTGCTTCACTATCAGCCCAGAGCGTCTCAGCCCTGGATGAGGCCCAAATGCCTACACATTTGGAACCTCAACTTCTTCTCCCATGGCTGGAGGTTGGGCCCCTCCCATTATCAGGGAAGATCTGCCTGCATTGTGACAGCCCCTCAGTGGCGGACTGTGTTCTGTGTTGGGCCTGGCCGTGCACAGAACCCAGCTGACACGCTTTCTCTCTGCTCCACCTGTACACTCAAATGCAATGCCTCACCATAGGATTCATACAGTCATCTACCCTTTGGCAAACAGTCCTCATTCCCTCAAAATGAATGTGTTTTGGCTGACCCCAACCCTTGAAGAGAGACAGGGGACTGTGTTTGTGTATGGAAATGTACATGTGTGATATCTGACTAGGGATAATGAACGTGATCTTCAGTATCCACAATTCTAAAACTACTTCTGTGAAGGTCACAGTGACCTCCAATCTGCCAAATTCAGTGTCCAAGTCCTCATCGTCTCTGTAAGTTCTCTGGACCATCGGACACAGTTGCTCAGTTAGGCTCTCTCTGAAACTCTTTGACCTCAGCAGTTGTGAAGCCCCTCCTTTCCCCACCCATACCTCCCAGCTGTGGAGGGGTGCAGGCCTGCACTCCCACAACTGCCTTTTTGGCAGATGACTCTTAAAGCTAAACTTTCAGCGCTAAGCACCAGGCTCGTATTTCTAAATCAGACATTTATGAGGGCTTGAAATGTCATCTTAAGGCAACATGTTCACTTATGTGTTTGTTCAAAAAACGTTGAGTGCCTAGGAGTCTGTGTTCTTGGTGGTGGGGATACAGCAGTGAAAAAAGCAGAATGGTGAAGTCCCTGGTCTGATAGGGCCAGAGTCCTCTGGAGGCAGGGTTCTAGCTGACCCCCAGCAAACCAGGCTTCTTGATGCCTGGGAGCAAACGCTTGCAGTCACCTTAATTTCCCTTTCATTTTTATTTCTTATGTCTGATCGAGGCCTATTGGTACTTCCCGTACAGTTTCTTTCCAATCCATCTTCGCTTCTCATTCTCCTTCAATATGCGCCACTACAATCGGGCTTCTGAATTCCTAGCTCTAGTTCCTTTAGACCTTCCCTCTCCCCCACAACTTTCATCCATTTTCCCCCGGCTATGAGATTACTCTTCAAAAAGTAAAGCTCTGATCTGTTCATTTATTCACTGTGCACACATGGGTGGGAACATGCTATGTACAGGGCAGTGGGCTAAGCACTGAGGTGACAGAGAAGCAAAAAGACCCTGACAGACATCCCAGTCTGCTTGACAGGAACTGCACCAAAAGCAAAATAAAATAAAATACAGTAGGTAAAATAAAAGTAAAATACAGTAGGAGCTCTGCTAAGACAGAAATAGGATTCCCTGCCATGTATGAGATTAAACATTCTTTAAAACCTGATACCCAAGGCTCCCCACCACCTGGGCCCAACTTAGCTTGCTAGCAGGTCTTCCTTTACCCGGCTTCCTGTCCACCAGCCACGCCACCTCTTCCCGAGCATGCCCCACCTTTCCTGCCATTCTCTTATTGCCTCTGCCCTTCTCTTTGTCTATAATGCCCTCCCCTTACCCTTGCTACCAATTAAAATCCTATGTCTCCTCTGAAAGCAAGCTTATGTTCCATGTTTTCCAAGCAACTTTTACTCAGCTTTCCCCAACTGAAAATCTTATCTCTTTCCCAAACTCTTGTAGCATTTCATTTGGATCTCTTCCATGATACAGCTAGAGACCAATATTAAAGTTATGTGCATTCTGTGCTACACGATAAGGTCCCTAAGTGCAGAGCCTTTCTTCTTTATCTTCTTATTCTCTGCTGTGACTACATAGCACATCAGCCCACAGAGGCAAGCAGTGAATGCTTTCAAGCGAATGGCTAAATGAGGGGCTCATGGAGGAAGTCAGCTTTGTTGGGGCCTTATCAGGGAGAGTTATATCCAGGGTTGTTGATGTGATGGCAAAGGGCCTGTTTTCAAAAGAGAGAGAGATTATAAAGGTATAACCTAGGGGTCCCCAACTCCCAGGCCATAGATCAGTTCATGGCTTGTTAGGAATCTGGCCGCACAGCAGGAGGTGAGCAGCTGGCCAGCGAGCCTCACCACTTGAGCTCTGCCTCCTGTCAGATCAGCAGAGGCATTAGATTCTTATAAGAGCACGAACCCTATTGTGAACTGTGCATGTGAGGGATCTAGGTTGCACACTTCTTATGAGAATGATGATCTGAGGTGGAACAGTTTCATCGTGAAACCATCCCACCCACTGTCCGTGGAAAAATTGTCAAATTGTTTTCCATGAAAATGGTCCCTGGTGCCAAAAAGGTTGGGGACTGTCGGTATAATCCGCTGAGAAAGGAGACAGCAACATTATGGTCAGTATCGAGGGCCTCTGAGTTGGAGAGGCTAGGATCTTCAGCTGAGTGTAAGATTTCAAATATGATTGTATCTGGGACACCCAGAAAGAAAAACAGTTTATTTGAGGTGAGTTTATTTGAGAAATGGTTTCACCCGTGTGTCACAGCGAAACTGGAATGAGCTAGCCCACAAGAATGGTAACCCCAGGGACTAAAGGGAAGTAATTACTAGAAGCTTCTAGAAGTTAGCTTGATTCTTTTACCTAGTTCACTGAATAGTGCAACTTCTTCTTTTACAATCTCTGCTGTATGTGATTTGTACCCTGAATTTTCCTCATGTTAGTGGAGAGAGAATTAGGTGGTGAAAGGTGGGGAGCCAGGGGTGCAGTTTTTGGTGGAAGAGCTGTGGACTCTGACTTTTCAAAGGGTGCAGATCACGGCTCCTGCAGCAGCAGAGCTGGCCTCACACTGTGGATGAGGAAAGCAAGTCCTCAGCAGCTCGGCAGTGGCACAGCTAGTTCTCATTGCTCATTATACGAAACGAGGAGCATCAGTTGCCAGGTGGACCTTTCAGGATGCTCTGGTTGGAAGTAGCTGGAAGCCTACCTCCCACTGGCTTAAGTGGTAAAGGTAGGTGTTAATCTCTGAAACTCCAAAGGAAAGGCAGGCTCCAGGATGGTGGCAGCCTCTACAGGCAGCAGACCCAGGGACAGCAGCCAGCAGAGACTGGTCTACCTGCCTGGTCCAGGCCCATCCTTGGACTGGTCACAATCCTTAGGGGATGTTGAGGCCAATGGCTGCAGGCAGAGTTCCAGAACCATTACTGACAAGAGAGACAAAGATGCCACACTTGACTTAGACAAATAGGGCTCACTCCTGGATTTCCTTAAGGTATAAGGGCTGCCTGGAGAGCTCCTAGGAGGAAGGAGGAGGGATTCCTGGGGGGCCCCAGAGAATGGCCTGGAAAGTGGAATGTGGTTCCTCATGGGTCCTCAACCAGCTCACACTTGGGAGTCACAGGCATTCAACAATTTACCGAGTAAGTTGGTCAAGTTTTAGGAACTTTAAATACAGGTATTTTACTTTCTAAGCACCGCCTATGGATTTTTAGGCTGTCCTTATGGCCTGGGTAGGCCTGGCTGGTCATTTCTGCTGCCCATCCCCTCCATTCCCCGCCCCCGGCCTCAGTACCTGCTCAGTCGGGATGTTCTGTTTGCCTTTCTTTTTCCTTCAGCCTTTTCTCTTGCACAGACACACGTACCTGGCACACGAAAGTAGCATTTAGTTCTGAGTTGAAGCAGATAGAAAATTGGAGAGGTGCATGAAAACCTTTTCCATTCTGATTTTTTTTTAGTACCAGCTGCCCTTTCCTGAGTAACCACTGATGCTGGACACCGTACATAACATCATCCAGCAGCTGGCAATAGCCCCATCCAGGGCCCATTGAGTGACCTGCCTAAAATCCTGTGGCTCGTAAGCTGTCAGGGTTCTGGCTTCAAACCTCATGCTTTTATCTTTTATAACCTTCTGCCAAAGTCTGTCTCATCAAAGGAAATTTAATATCACATAGCTTTTCACCAGCAGCATAGGTGGCTGAATAAAGAAGGTCAGTGTTTATAATCCACCCAAGAGGCCGTGGTGTTTCCTCATTGAGCCACATCATACATTTACTGCAGTTTCTCCTGGAACAGTGCACTCTGTACAGTGGGAGGATTTGGCTACATTCCTCACTGGCACAGACTTGGATAGACCAGGGGTCAACTGTCCCTCTAACACATTTGTATACATGGTTAGACATATGTTAACCTGGTTACATGCCAGCTTCTCCAGGACGGGGCACCCTGTGTCCTGACACCACCATCATGGAGGGCTCATAGTGGGAAGGCCTTCATGTCTAAGGAGGAAAGCAGGAAAGAGACAGACAAGGACTGCCTGGGGCAGTGGCTATACCTTTTCAGGGCCTGTGATTTATAACCAAGACTGTATGCATGCTGACGTTGCATACGCTGTGCATGGACACTGCCCGGCAGAGAGCTTTGCCTTTGAAAAGATGGCATGTCCGGGTGTGTGAGGAAGGATCTAGTGTCTGTGACTGGTCATGAAGGTGTATCCCAGGGAAAGCTTTCACTCCACTTCCTGACTTTGGTAACAATGAGTAACTTAGTTTTATTCACCAAGAAGCATCGAGATTGAGCTCTGTTCTTCATGTTCTCCCAGATTCTATGAAGTACTCTATATCTTTTCAGTAACTTGCTATTTGCTTTATATTGACCACAGTAGATTTCGGTTATTTGCAATCAAAGAGAATGAACTAATACCGTGATGAAATGATAGGTAGATGATGGTTCAGAAAGCACAGAAATATGATGTTGCACCACTTAGTTGTCATGAACAACACTCACTTGACATCCTAGCCTGTGTCTCTATGAAGAAGTCACCTGGGAGATCTGGCCTAGCAAGCCATTTCAGGCATACATTGTTTAAATCATTCACCCTGAGAGAAAGGCCCAGTGGAAACAGCTTGCAATAACACATCCAGAATGACCTATTGGGCCATTTCTTACTTCCTTACCAGGATTTGTGCCTTCAGGAACCATCTGGCTCTATGAAACCTGCTTGCCTACCTGCTGTAAACTACCTCAGAGCCTGAACTACCTGAGTAAAGCTGTATTTATGAATACAGGCAAAGAAAGAAAAAGGTAATAGTTCTTGAATGAGGGTCAGGGATGGGATTAATAAAAAATGCATTTGTGTCTCAAGAGCGTATCTGCAGATATTGGAATTGCCTTTCTCCTCTATTCCTTTCTTTCTTTCTTTTTTTTTTCTAGATGAAGTCTAGCTCTGTCACCCAGGCTGAAGTGCAGTGGTGCGATTTTGGCTCACTGCAACCTCTGCCTCCCTGGTTCAAGTGATTCTCCTGCCTCAGCCTCCCGAGTAGCTGGGACTACAGGCACGCCTCACCACACCTGGATAATTTTTGTATTTTTAGTGGAGATGGGGTTTCACCATATTGGCCAGGCTGGTCTCAAACTCCTGACCTCAGGTGATTCACCCACCTCGACCTCCCAAAGTGCCAGGATTATAGGCATGAGCCACTGCGCCTGGCCTTTTCTTTACATTAGGACAACCAGAGGGTCTATGCTAAGACCTTAGGTCACCAAGCTGGCCAAGGGAAGACCTCCAGGCATGAGGGCTCTGCTTATAAAGTGGGACAGGGTTTTTTTCAGAGCTGTCAGGGTCTTTAGAGATTGTGCAGCACCCACTCTGTACCCAGTAGGTGGAGACCCTGAAGCCCAGAAAGATGAGGCAGTCCCCGTGGCTGGCTCCCTCTGCCGTCCAGGCCTGTAGCAGCACCTCCTGCTGTGTTGGCCTCATGGTGGTCATGGCCCAGAGGTGTATCCTTGTGATGGGGCACTCTGCTCAATGTCACTGAGCAGGTAGATAGACATACACGACACACCCTGAAATACATAGAGTTGAGAAAAGGCCATGTTGGTCAAAAAGAAAGGTGCACCTACTGATGGCTGTCTCTCCTATTCCCATGACATTAGCTAGACCCTACCAGGCACAGCTCCTGGAGGCACCTGTCATCAATCTGCCCGGAAATTAAAAAAAAAAAAGATCTGAGGCGTTGGTCAGTTCAGAGTATATCATTGCACTTATCTGAACACAAACAGACTGAAGGAAGTTATAGAGAAAGAAATATAACTTGAGTGTGCATTGAACTGGATTTATAGGTGTGAGGTTAGAAGTAGAATTGTAAGAAGTTTGGTGGTTAGAGTTAATGGAATGTTTCACTGAGCTGATCTCCCCCCCTGTAATTGCAGGCTTTGCATTGCTGGATATCATTTTACACCTTCTTGGTTTGAATGAAAGTTTCTTCTAATTTGTCTACGTTCAAATGCCAGAGTTGAGTTTCTGGTGAGGAACTGATGGTTGAGATTGGTGGTCATTGACGATGCTGTCGTTAGAAAGGAAAACCAAGCCCAGAGCCACTCCAGCAAGACCTGTCTTTTATGGATTTATTTATTATTTTTAAAATTTATTCTGAAAAAAAAAGGGATACGTGTGCAGAACATGCAAGTTTGTTACATAGGTATATGTGTGCCATGGTGGTTTGCTGCACCTATTACTCACCCTCTAAGTTCCCTTCCCTTACCCTCACCCCTCAATAGGCCCTGGTGTGTGTTGTTCCCCTCCCTGTATCCATGTATTCTCAATGTTCAACTCCCACTTATGTGTGATAACATGTGGTGATTTGTTTTCTGTTCCTGTGTTGGTTTGCTGAGGATGATGGCTTCCAGTTCCATCCATGTCCCTGCAAAGGACATGATCTCATCAGTTTTCATGGCTGCATAGTATTCCATGGTGTATATGTACCACATTTTCTTTATCAGTTTATCATTGATGAGCATTTGGGTTGGTTTCATGTCTTTGCTATTGTAACTAGTGCTGCAATAAACATACATATGCATGTGTCTTTATAGTAGAATGATTTCTATTCCTTTGGGTATATACCCAGTAATGGGGTTGCTGAGTCAAATGGTTCTAGATCCTTGAGGAATCACTGTACTGTCTTCCACAATGGTTGAACTAATTTACACTCCCACCAACAGTGTAAAAGTGTTCCTATTTCTCTACAACCTCGCCAACATCTATTGTTTCCTGACTTTTTAATAGTTGCCATTCTAACTGATGTGAGATGGTATCTCATTGTGGTTTTGATTTGCATTTCTCTGAGGATCAGTGATCAGTGCTTTTTTTCCACGTTTGTTGACCATGTAAATGTCTTCTTATGAGAAGTGTCTGTTCATATCCTTTGTCCACTTTTTGATGGGGTTGTTTGTTTTTTTTTCTTGTAAATATGTTTAAGTTCCTTGTAAATTCTGGATATTAGACTTTTGTCAGATGTATAGATTGCAAAAATTTTCTCCCATTCTGTAGGTTGCCTGTTCACTCTGATGTTAGTTTCTTTTGCTGTGCAGAAACGCTTTAGTTTAATTTGTCAATTTTGGCTTTTGTTGCAATTGCTTTTGGCATTTTTGTCATGAAGTCTTTGCCCATGCCTATGTCCTGAATGGTATTGCCTAGGTTTTCTTCAAGGATTTTTATGGTTTTGGGTTTTACATTTAAGTCTTTAACCCATCTTGAATTAATTTTTGTATAAGATGTAAGGAAGCGGTCCAGTTTCAGTTTTCTGAATATGGCTAGCCGGTTTTCCCAGCATCATTTATTAAACAGGAGATGCTTTCCCCGTTGCTTGCTTTTGTCAGATCAGATGGTTGTAGATGTGTGGTGTTATTTCCGAAGACCTATCTTATTGTATATTGATACTAAGGCAAAAATATAGCGTGTGCTACAGCTGTGGTTAAAAAAGAGGAAAACCAGTCACTCCTCTGGGTGTTCCCAAATCATCATGCTCACAGGCCTCAGTGAGATGTATCCTTCTTCCCCAGTGTCTCTGCTATGACTCCCGGCCCTGCCTTTGTGGGTGCCCGGCTGCTCCCAGGAAAAGCTGGGTGAGTCCTTCTGTCTGCATTCATACCTGGGACCACTTCCTATGCCCTGCCGTGGCTGTAGGTTGCAAGGAAATGTTCAGAGGATTTTTATGTGCTACTATTTCTGTTTTTACCTGGTTTGTGAAATGATATTGCTTAAATCATTTCTATATTAGCTTCAAACACTGTTAGAATCACAGTCCATGAGGAGTTGTGTCTGATCTGGTTGTAGTATATAAAGAATTAATAAAAAGTCCATTCCCAGACACAATGTTGGGTTCCACAGAGAAGGGCTTCCTCACATAGATCTGCATGAGGTGTTATGTTCCTATCAAGAGATTTCAGATGCTTTGACTTCTAAAAGAATAGCAGGCTTTTTTTTTTTTTAACCTCTCTGGGGGAATTTTCTCATCTTTTCTACTCCCTGCTTAAGTTAAAAACCACTATGAAGAGTTCTGAAGTTTATAAAGGTTTTGACTCTTAAAATCTGCTAGTCTTGATGTCAAAAGTGCTATATGGTATGGAATGAAACTGCTGGCTGTGCCTGGTGTTGCAGCCAGGCATTTTATTGTTCATTCAAGGAGACAGCCGTGCGGTTTGAGGTCAGCAAGGGAAGATGGGCTGGGTCCGTGAGGGTGCTGCGGGCTGCTGGCTTCTGAACATGCTTGGCCATGATCTAGGGTCCAGCATTCCCAGAGGGAATGGAGCCTACAGGGTCACATTTAAATACCACAATGGAATTGAAGCTTTTCCTTTAGGCTATTTGATTTGTATGTAATAAAAGCTATATTGCTTCTTGTTAAACCTGCATGAAAACAAGTTAAATTTCCCAGAAAACCTCATAAGGGATGGACATAGTGAAAGGACCTTGGAGATGGATGAGCAGATGTGAGCACATGGCATACTCACGCTCCTGCTGGGACCCCGAGGGCTCCTCTCATGGGCACCCCACTTCCAATGTGGATACTGGATCTTCCTCCTGCCACCTGAGAAGCCCGCATGGTCACATGTAAATCACTGGACAATTTCCCTTGGGTGCCTTGAGATTTCCCTACTGTGGATAAAGTCTTCTCCTGTTTCTTAGGTGGGAGGAGCCCCACTCAGTCTCTGGGGCAGCCAGGCTGCTGGTTGCTTCCTGCCCACTGCAGATGTTAGGTGAATCAAGATAATTAAAACCTGAATTACATGATGCTTATTCTCAGCTCAGACCAGGAGCTTTATTCAGATTTCATTTACTGAGACACCTCTTGTGCCCCAGACATTGCCCTAGTGCAGCTGCATTCCATCCTCAGTAAGCTCGGCAAGGTAGATGTGGTTGTCTCCACTATACAGGCAGCACAAAGGAGGCAGAGAGGCTAGGCAGGCTGACCACGTGTCTCGCCTAAGAAGTTGTGAAGACAAGGACTTAAATGCCAGTCTCCTCAGCTAAATTTTATACTCTTCCTCCCAAAGGGCACTGCCTCTCACAGATAGTGGAGGAGGGTGCAGAAGGGGCTCTTGTGGCCAAATGGCCATGGCCATAGGAGGTCTGTGTATTCTCAAACCTCCACACCAATCCTGTCCCCCATTATTTAAAGTGATGATCATGACACCAACATTCTTAGTGGGCAGTAGTGCAAAGTCAGAGAAATAAGAAATAAGATGACTAATGTGAGAAAAGCCGGGGTGGTGTCTGGACAGGGGATGAGTCATTTGTGCTCCACATCAGGTGGCTTGGAAACCATCACCCGCACACACTGCTGCTTCTTTATGTTGGTGTGTACAGCTGGCATCTGAAGCCTTCCTGCAGGTAATCCTCCTGCAGCGGCTGCCCACCTGGTCCTGCTGTGCACCCTGTGCATTTGTGAAGCTTGGAGTCTAGCCTTACGCAGCCTGAGACTCCCAGGATGCTTCATCCCTCATCGGCTGGAGAACCTGTTGCAGCCACAGAAATCTGAATCACTTGAGAAGCTTGTGTGACGGGTCTGGTTGCCTCACAGCTGCCTTTTTCCATGCTTCTCTCATCTGGGCTGGATCAGCCCTTGAGTCTTTTCATGGCAAAGGTGAATGAAGCCCGGTTTTTCTCAGTTATCATCCTCTGGCTTTATCATCCCCAAGGAAATGATCTAAGAAGGAGTGAGTACTTAACGATAAGAAAACTCACCGTATTGTGATAGAGAAAAGCCCAGACCACTTTTCAAACTTGAATTTGCTACAGAAAAGGCATAGAAGGAAGAATAAATAAGGTACACACAAACCTTGACTGCTCTGTCCCGGAACTACAGGCCCTGGTGGGGGCTGCTCCCTGTCTCCAGCAAAGTTGCTGAGAGAGCACACGCCAGCCACGGTGGTGAAGTCATACAAATGCTATGCCCCCACAGGCCACAGGAATTGTGGAAAGATTTGTGTGAATATCTCATGCATTCTTGTGATCTAAGCTTTATGGAAATAAAAACCACAATCAAAAGGCCAGTGCCACATTTATTCCTCCTTCTTCCTTTTCTCCTCTAGAATAAATTCATAGAACATTTTATGGAGCAGCCAAGAAAATACATTATTTCAGTTTTATTACCAGGAAGACATAAACCTAAGTGTTCAGCAAGACTAACCTAAATAGGGTCCATTTGGGAAGAAGATGAGCAGATGCTGCTGGGCATCCCCTTAGTTACGAAGACAAGAGTGGCTCCCACAGAGGCCACCCCACAGTCCCCGTGTCCAGATGGGATTGGTAGCTACTAGTACTCAGAGGACTTCCAGCTTCCTTTCCTCTCCTCTCCTTTCTTAATTTTGTGGTGGATATTGGAGTTGGGATGTCTCACATACTCAGAGCACAGCTTGGATGTTCAACTTGCTGAAGCTTCCCTGGCACCAAGTTTAAAGAAACCACTGAGGAGCACATGGTTTCCCACACAGGCTCCTGGTGGGGCATGCCTTCGCTGGGATTCCAGCAGCAGACCCCCAGGAGTCCTGGCCTGAGAGTGAGGAGGGGCCGTCTCTGGAGAGAAGCTGTGGACCCATGCTCACATCCATCCTTCTCACTTACCATAACACAGCAGGGAAGTCAGTGTCATGAGAACCCATTTCCATGCTAAGTTTTTAAATGCACCTGTATAACATGCTAAAATTTTCATTGAATTCTTGCCCCAATTTTTCTGATTTGTAATGTGAAGCAACAGATTACTTCCTGCTTCTCTCTGCCCTCCCTTTTTCCCACTCACATTCCAGTTGTGTGTGTCATCCATATATTGAATGAACTTAGGAAAGTGCAAAGCAGGAAACAATCCAATTTTAATTAATCGATGTTTTCTTCATTGCTCTTGAGGAGCTCTCAGGCAGAAATCATAGTTTTCCTATTTACTTTTAACTATTCAAAGTCAAGCCTGAATTAAATCCTAACTTTGATATCTCATCTAATTGAAAGTGTCTCCCCTCCCTGACCCCATCTCAGTCCTGATCTAGCCTGGGGACCTGGCACTGGAAAAGAGAACATTTCTTCACCCTTTCCTTCTACGCTGGAGTTAGAGGCTGGGAATGAGGAGAGTAGGGGCAGGAAGGTCTCATTTGTCTAGCGCAGTTATTATTTGATGTTGTTACCTCCTTAGGGGCTCAGAAGCTGCCTTTTCCTCACCCATTGCAGAAGGAGACACTTGCATGGTCTACCTGACCACTTCAACCAACTCTCAGCTTTTGCTCTAATAGCAGCACTGTGGAATGTTGCTCATGGAGATATGGGCTGTTACTTGCCCTGTTGGTAGAAGTGCAACTCCTGCTCTAGACTGTTCTTCTTGCTCTGCCATCACGGCAGCTTAGGTAACCTATCATGCTTACACTCTTTTCAACAAGAGGTAGTCACTACTGTCCAATTCCCCAAGACCTCTCTGACAGGCCTTTCATGGTGCCACAGGGCCTGTGAAGTGCCCTCATTTGGCTTGAGGTACGTGTGTCTTGAGAAGCACGAATATCATAGAACCCCTTCCTCCCCATTAAAACAAAAACTCTTCTGAAAAATCCCCTCTCAGCAGGGTAGGTTAGCAAAATGGCAGAGGAAGCATAGGCAGCTCCTGCCCCGCCACAGAAATGTCAAAAACAAGCAGAAACTGTGAGAACTCTGGAAAACAGTCAAAGGTTTACAGTAACCAAAAGAATGCTGAATCAAGGAAAAAACAACTTTAAAAAAATGGGAGGAAAACTTTGTGGCATTTTTGTTTGCTCTTACCCCCACCCCGTTTCCAGCTTGGCAGCAGTTTTGAGGAAGTCAGCTTGCATTTCCAGGGTGGAATTCTGGTCTCTGACTCTAGGATCTTATTTGCAAACTTTTGTATTTGCCTATTCTCACCTGTTTAGGGGCTACCTGAAGGACTGACACAAGATGTTTGTCTCTGTTTTTGTTCACTCAGAAATGAAAAGCAGTGGCCATTGCCCAAAAGCACGGAATGGCAAACAAATAATCCATAATATCCTGGGCAAAAGATTGTAGTTGAGACATGCAATTGAACATTTAAGTTTCCCTGAGAGTGAAAGATAGAGTTTCTTCACGAAATTAAGAGCATTCAGAAGTACCCATGTATACTGTGGAATTTAGAAAGCAACATGTACACCCAGGGCAGGACACATGCACTGAAAAGACTCAAGTTTTAAAGATTTAAAGGTTTCACTTCTGGCTGATCTGTAGGTTCAGTTCCAGCAGAAAATGAAGGCTAAGGCAGAGTTGTAAACATATCAGTTAAATGTTGAAAGAGTGACCCAGTACAGTCAGTTTGCAAAGATGAGGAGAGATCTTTTGTTTGTTTTAAATTTTTCAGTTATGGGCATTCAAGGAAATCTCTATCAAAATACTGGATGAAAATAAGCTAAAGAAACAGAGCCTTCATTGACCACACATGACAAGAAATACAGTCTTTGAAACGAGATAGTTTGATAAACTCAGTGCACAAATAGACTACAGATTATTGCAGCCGTCAATCAATAAAGAGCAAACCCTAAAGGAGAAGAATAATTTGATTTCTAGAGTTGCCACATAATTAAATAAAATTTCCAGTTTTTAACCAAAAGGTTGCACATAAACAGAAATAGTTAAATGTGGCCCATTCAAATGAATAAAATAAATGGACAGAAACCATCTCTGAAGAAGTCAAGCCACTGGAGTTATTAGAAAGACAGTTAAGTCATCTGTCTTAAATACAGTGAAAGAGCTAAAGGGGACCATAAACAAAGAACTAATGGAAACCAGAACAATGCTGTATGAACAAAATGAGAATATCAATAAAGGCATAGGAATTACAAAAGGGAACCAAATAGAAATTCTGGAGGTGAAAAGGATAATAATTGAAATGAAAAATTTACTGGGTCAGTCGTGGTGGCTCAAGCCTGTAATCCCAGCATTTTGGGAGACCAAGGTGGGCAGATCACCTGAGGTCAGGAGTTCGAGAACAGCCTGGCCAATATGGTGAAACCCTGTCTCACTAAAAATACAAAATTAGCCAGGCATGGTGGCATGCAACTACATAGGCAAATATAAAAACCAGTATAGTCCAAGCTACTTGGGAGACTGGGGCAGGAGAATTGCTTGAACCCGGGGGGCAGAAGTTGCAGTGGGCCAAGATCACACTATTGCACTCTAGCCTGGGCATCGCAGTGAGACTCCATCTTAAAAAAAGAAAATTTACTGGAGGATCTCTACAGTATATTTGACCAGACATAAGGAAGTCAGCGAACTTGAAGAAGGGACAATTTAGATTGTGTAGATTATAAATGGAATAGAAAGAAAAAGAATGAAGAAAAGTGAATAGAACCTAAGGGACTTGTAGAACACCGTTAAGCAAACAAACATATGCATTATGGGCATCGAAGAAGAAGAAAAGACCGAGAAAGAAGAGGGCAGCAAGAATATTTGAAGAAAGAAGGGCTGGACCTGTCCCAAATTGGATAAAAGATACGAATCTATAAATCCAAGAAGCACAACACATTCCAAATAAGATATATTTAAAGAGATCCACATTAGACATGGTATATAATTGTTGAAAGCCAAAAAAAAAAAAAATCTTGAAAATAGAAGGAGGGAATGATTTGTCAAATAGAAGAGATCCCCAGTAAGATTACTAGTAGACTTCTAGTTGCTAACCAGAACTATGAAGGGCAAAAAGCAGGGGGATTACATTTAAAGTCAAATGAAAGAAAAAGACTGTCAACCAAGAATTCTGTATTTGGCAAAATTATCTTTCAAAAATGAGGGAGAGATTAAGACATTCCCAGATAAACAAAAGCTGAGGGAGTTTGCCACCAATAGACCTGTCTTATAGGAAGTGCTAAAGGGAGTGAAATGATAAAACAGTAGTCAGTGACTTGAAACCATATGAAGAAATAAATATCTCCAGGAAAGGTAACTACACAGGCAAATATAAAAACCAGTATAATTATATTTTAGGTTTTCAATTCCACTTTTAATTCCTTACATGATTCAACAGACAAGTGCATAAAATAATTATAAATATGTACTAGTGGGCATACAATGTATACAAATGTAATTTGTGACAGCAACAACATAAATGGGCAGCAGTTGAGCTGTACATGAGCAGAATTTTTACATGCTATTGAAGTTAATTTGCTATAAATTAAGTTAAAACTAAATTATATTTCATTTAGATGTTAATTATATTTTCTATTGTAACAAAAAATCTAAAGAATATACGTAAAAGAAAATGAGAAGGGGATCAAAATGGTTTACTACAGAAAATTACATATAAAAGAAGATAATAATGGGGGAAATGAGAGACAAAAAAGGCATAGAGAAAACAATAGCAAATGTCAGGAGTAAGTAGTTCCTTATTAGTAAGTCCTTCCTTCTATACATTCAATTACATAAAAAGTAGATGGATTAAACTTTTCATTTCAAAAGGCAGGTATTGACAAAATTGATTAAAAAAACTTGCTGTCTATGAGACACTCACTTCAGATCCAAAGATCCAAAGACACAATGAATTGAAAGTGAAAAGATGGAAAAGCTACTCTATGCAAACAGTAACCAAAAGAAAGTAAGGGTAGTATCAGACAAAATAAACTTTCATCCAAAAACAAAGAAGGACATTATATATTGGTAAAATAGTCAATTCATCATGAAGTAACAATTATAAACATATATGTATCAGATTAGAGCCCCAAATTACATTGATAGAAATGAAGGGAGAAAGAGACAGTTCACAACAATAATTGAAGACATCAATATCCCTCTTTAAGTAATGAATAGAATATCTAGACAGAAGATCAACAAGGAAGTAGAGGGCTTGAATAACTATAAATCAAGTAGACCTAAGAGACATATACAGAATACTCTGTCAAACCATAGCAGAATACTCATTCTTCTCAAGTGCACACGCAGCATGCTCTTGAATAGGCCATAAAACCATTCTCAGTAAATTTAAAAATATTGAAGTCAGCCAGGCATGGTAGCTCACACTTGTAATCCCAGCACTTTGGGAGGCAGAGGCAGGTGGTGGATCATGAGGTCAGGAGATTGAGACCATCCTGGCCAACATGGTGAAACTCCATCTCTACTAAAAATATAAAATTAGCTGGGCAAGGTGGCAAGTACCTATAGTCCCAGCTACTCAGGGGGCTGAGGCAGGAGAATCGCTTGAACCCAGGAGGTGGAGGTTGCAGTGAACTGAGATCGTGCCACTGCACTCCAGCCTGGTGACAGAGTGAGACTTCATCGCAAAAAAACAAAACAAAACAAAACAAGAAAATGAAGTCATACAAAGTATCCTTTCCAAACACAATAGGATAAAACTAGAAATCACTATCAGAGGCCAAATCTGAAAAATTCACAAATATGTGGAAATTAAGCACAGTCTTAAACAACCAGGGGGTGAAAGAACAAATCATAAGGGAAATTAAAAGATACTTTGAGATGAATAAAAATGAGAATGTAACATACCAAAACTTGTAGTATTCAGTAAAGATCAGAGGGAAATTTGTAATCCTGAATGCATACATTAAAAAAGAAGAAAGATATCAAATTAATAACCTAACTTTATACTTAAAGGTACTAGAAAAAGAAGAGCAGACTAAACCCAAGGCTAGCCAGAAAAATGATATAGTAGAGATTAGATCAAAACCAAATACAATAGACAATAGAAACCAACAGAAAGACTTAACGACACCAAGAGTTGGTTCTTTGAAAAGATCAACAAAATTGGCAAACTAATAGCTAGATGTACAAAAAGGGAGAAGATACAAATAACTAAAATTAGAAATGGAAATGGGGACTTTACTACTGATCTTGAGAAATAAAAAGGATTATAAGAGCATACTATGAATGATTGTATGCCAACCAATTAGATGACCTAAGTGAATTGGACAAATTCCTAAAAACATACAAATAATCAAAACTGATTCAAGAAGAAGTAGAAAATCTTAAGATACCTATAAACAAGTATAACAATTGAATCAGTAGTAAGAAAATTTTCCACCAAAGGAAAGTCCAGGGTCAGATGGTTTTATTGGTGAATTTTAGCAAGCATTTAAAGAAGAACACCAATCTTTCTCAAACTCCTCTAAAATATGAGAGATGAAACATTTATTAACTGATTCTATAATGCTAGCATATTTCTTATACCAAACCCAGACAAAAACATCACAAGAAAAGTACAGACCAACGTCCCTTTTGAATAGAAATGCAGATATCCTAAACAAAATACAACAAAATACAAGTAAAATGAATCTAACAGCATACTAAAAGGATTATACACGATGATCACGTGGGATCTATTCCAAAAATGCAAAAGTAGTTCAACGTAGTAAAATCGATCAATGTACTATACCACATAATTAGAACAAAGAGGAAAATGCACAATATTGTCACAACTGAAGCAGAAAGTGCATGTGACACAACCTAACACCCTTCATAATAAAAATTCTCATTAAAGTAGGAATATAAAGAAACTTCCTAAATAATATAAAGAGCATTTATGAAACACCCACAGGTGACATCACATCAATGGTGAAAGACGGAAAACTTTCCCACTCAAGAACAATACAAGGATGCCCACTTTCACCACTGTTATTCAATATTGTATTGACAATTCTAGGCACAGCAATCAAGCAAGAAAAAAAGATGTCCACATTGGAAAAGGAAAACTATGTCTATTGTCACAGAGAGGTATTTTCTACATATACATATACATGTATTTTCTACATATAGAATGTATATATAGAATATAGTCTATATTCTACATATAGAATGCATATGTAGAAAATACCAAAGAGTTCTTAAGAAAGCTACTAGATCTAATAAGTGAATTCAACAAATTTGCAGGGTATAAAATTACCACACAAAAAGCAGTTGTGTTTCTGTACTCCCCCAATGAAAAATATGAAAAGGAAATTTTAAAAATCCATTTACAATAGCATCCAAAAGGTAAAATACCTAGGAGTAAATTTAACTAAGTAAGTGAAATACTTGTACACTGAAAACTACAAAACATTGCTGAAAGAAATTAAAGAGAAGATCTAAATAAATGGAAAAGAAATCCATATTCATGGATTGGAAGACAATATTGTTAAGACGTCAATTCTACCTAAAGAAAACTACAGATTCAATGCAATCACTATTAAGATTTTAACAACATTTGTGAAGAAATGGAGAAGTTGACTCTCAAATTCATATGGATTTTCAGTGAGCCCCAAACAGCCAAAGCAATCCTGAAAAAGAAGAGCAAAGTTGGAGAACTCACACATCTCCATTCGAAAAGTGCTACAAGCTGCAGTAACCAAAACAATGTGGTACTCGCATAAGGATAGATTTGTTGATCAAGGAAATAGAATTGAGAGCCCGGAAACAAACCATTTGTGGTCAATTGAGTGTTAACAAGGGTGCCAAGACTTTCAATGGGGAAAGAATAGTCTCTTTAACAAGTGGTGCTAGGTCAACTGACTATCCACATGCAGAAGAATGAAGTTGGACCCCTTAGTCAACTGGCTATCCACATGCAAAAGAATGAAGTTGGACCCCTTCTTCACATCATATACAAAATTAACTCAAAATGGATCAATGGCCTCAATATAAGAACTAAACTCATAGAATTCCTAGAAGGATACATAGGGATACAGCTTCATGATCTTAGATTTGACAATGGATTTTTAGATATGACACAAAAAGCATGTACAAAAAAGAAAAACTAGATAAACTGGGCCTTGTATGTATTAAAAAATGTGCATCAAAGGACATTATCCTTTGATGTGAAAAGACAACCTATGAAATAGGAGAAATATTTGGAAATCATACATCTGATAAGCATCTGGTATCCAGGATCCATAAAGAACTCTTACAACTCAACAACAAAAGACAATTCTGGTGGGGATGTAAAATGATTCAACCTCTGTGGAAAACAGTGTGGTGGTTCTTCAAAAAGTTAAACATAGAATTACTGTCTGACCCCACAATTTCACTTCTTAGTATATACCCCAAATAATTGAAAACAGGTACAGAAACAAGTATGTGTAACATGCATTTTCATAGTAGCATTATTCACATAAGCCAAAAGGTGAAAACCACCCAAGTCCGCCTACCAACAGAAGAATGGATAAACAAATTGTGGCATATTTATCCAATGAAATTTTATTCAACCACAAAAAGGAATAAAATACAGATACACAATACAATGTGGATGCACCTTGAAAACATGCTAAGGGAAAGAAGCCAGACATGATAAGTAATACACAATCCCATTTATATGAAACAGACAAATCCATAGAGACAGAGCTCACATTGGTGGCTTTCAGAGGCTGAGAGGAAGGGGAAATAAGGAGAAACTGCTTAATGGGTAAGGGGTTTTACCTTGAAGTAATGGAAATGTTTTGGATCTAGAGAGAGGTGGTGGTTGTACCATGTGTACTAAATGCCACCTAATTGTTCACTTTAAAATAATTTAACAAAATCAGCTCCCAATCTACTGCTTCCACTTGGAGCTTTCCCTTCGGCTGGGAGTGGATGGTGACCAAGTGTTCCAGAACAGGTGCTGTCCTATCTCTAAAAGAGTCTATTTTTTTTCTTTAGAGAGTGTGACCAGTGCTCTTCACCTGGAGCCTTGGTAAGCGATCCTCTTTCTGTGCTCTGTGATCTCTGTTGAGGCTCCCTCGCAGGGACTCCACTCTCCAGAGGGAGGTCTGTGGCAGAGTGGAGCCTGTGACTATCAGTGAAATGGGATGTGATGTGTTCCTCGATTTCTCAAGCAAATCTTACACTCTTTCAACTAAACGAATAACATAATCCAAGCCAGGGCCAGCACCACAGCCTGATTTTGCGAGATCACATGAAAAACTGGTTATTACATGATAATAGGTCTTAGGGGTGTTAAAGGAATAGAGGCTTCAGAGGGCTTCTTTAGCATCCACACATTCCAGTTCCCTGTCTTTTACATATGGGGAAACTGAGGCTCAGGCATATTGAAATATGCCTGGAATCTACAGAGACAGAAAGAAGATTAGTGGTTGCCTAGGGTTGGGGTGGTTGGTTGTAAATAGGAAGTGACTGCTTATGGGTACAGGTTTTTCTTTCTTAAAACATTTTTTTTTTTTTTTTTAGACAGGGTCACTCTCTGTTGCCCAGGCTGGAATGCAGTGGTGTGATCGCAGCTCACTGCAACCTCTGCCTCCGGGTCTCAATAGATCCTCTCACCTCAGCCTCCAGAGTAGCTGGGACTACAGGCACCTATCACCATGTCTGGCTAACTTTTTGTAAAGACATGGTTTTGCTGTGTTGCTCAGGCTGGTTTCAAACTCCTAGACTCAAGTGATCTGTGCATCTTGACCTCCTAAAATGCTGGGGTTATAGGTGTGAACCACCAAACCAGGTCAAGTTTTCTTTAGGGATGGTGAAACTATTTGAAAATTGATTGTGGTGCTGATCGGACACCTCTACGAATATACTAAAATCATTGAATTCTACATTTTAGATGAGTGAATAGTATGGTACATGACTTATGTCTCAATAAAGCTACTATATATTATTTTTAAAAATCTGTTGGGCTCACACATGGCTAATAAGTGGCAGGTCAGCTTTCCAGCTCTCTTACCACGACAATGACCTTTCTCTGTGAGCCTCAAATGACCCTTTGTTGTAATACCTGCGTCTTTTGCCAAGACTGGCTTGAATAATTGCTTTGATCCTCTCAATCACTTCCTCATGTGACAGCCTCATGAGTCCACCCCATATGACAAGTCAGACTGTGCATGCTCCACTGGGCTTCATGTTCAAAGTGGCCAAGATCATGCCTAGACCACCTCTATCAGAGTGAAGACAGCTTTGCATTTTGGATACAATATCTGCCCAGGAAGCAAATAATAGAGCATTCAATTTTCAAGGCTCTCCCAATGGTAATGGACCCTGTTGGGAAAGCCCTCCGGACATATGCAGGAGAGGGTCATGTGTGATGAAATGAGAAAGGACACAGCCAATGAGGAGGCCACTTCTGAAACTACCTAGACACAAACCGGATGCGGGGGCCACACGTCTCTTCTTGAAGTCACGTTTCCAAGCTCTCTGGGTAATTGGGAAGTACTTTGAAGAAGCATCAGTGAATTACTGCTAGCAAAAATGCTTTTGTATAAACAGTAACTTCAAAGCACATGGAAATCCCACAGGCGCAAAGCTTGTTTTTTTCCAAACACAAGGGCCTTGCAGCCATTACGCTGACCTGTGTTATAAATGGCTCAGGTCCCGGGTGAGGCTGCTCTTCTACCAGAGGTCCCTCTGATCGCTGTTTTCACCTCCAGAGCTGGGTCCACACAGCACAAAGCCAGGTGGAAACTTGGCAACTGCACTGACTCGGTGAGGGAATCCACTCAGGAAGAGACCAGAGGGCATCATTCAGGCCCCTGCTTGCTTTCCAGGAGGAATCTGCGCAAAGAAACTGGAGAGCTCTCACATGCGCCAGCATTGCCTGGGATGTTTCTCATGTTGAGGGATCTGGTCAGTCTACTTGCAAGGATGCCGTCTTCCAGTAGAGAGGAGCCATACTGGGTGTAAGATGATTTTCCTCAAAATAGCTTCTTCTTTGTACCTACCTCCAACACACTTCCTTCTGTGTCTGCCGTCAGTTCTGGGGCAGGCGGCTGTGCACTTCTGACCTGAGTTCAGTGGTCTGTTGCTTATTTTATCTCCACAAACAAAACAAATTTCTCTCTATTTTATCCTATTTCCTACCAGATAGGATCTTTTGTTTTCACTCACTGCCTTGTCAGCTTCCAATAATTATTTTCTTCTTGAGACCTGTCGAGACACTCAGGGTTCAGTGGTCTGCGGCCAGGCTCTGGCTCAAGGTCGAGGATTCCCTCCTTTTCCTTCCCAGTATTGTCCAGTATCCTGCAGGGCTCCTGTCCCTGGCCATGAGGGCGGGGCAGTGCCGCCCGGCACAGGCACCCTCCTGCTGCTGTGGGTGCCATGGTGACCTCACCAGTGTCATCACCATGACCTCGCCAGTGTCACCACCATTGGGCACATGCCCTGACTCCTTGTGGAGAATGAACATGAAGCCTGGGCAAGAGCAGGTCCCTTTTGACTCCCAGCTCTCTGCCTCATTCTGTTGGGAAAGGTTGCAGTCTCAGAGGCGATGGTACCGTCACCATGTTCAGCAGCACCTTACCCCCGACTTCTGGCTTTGCCTAGACAGCATGTGTCTCATAGGAGATCCAAGAATACTTGCTTAGGAACACTGCAGCCTCATTCCAGTGCCTTTTCAAATAAAAAGAGGTTTTCTCCCTTGCAATCCTTCCTCCAGATTGGGTTTTGTCCTAAACATAGACTTAGTCATGTTGCTTTGATTAAAAATCTTCCATGGCTTCCATTACCCATAGGACAAAGTCCGGATATCCAAGAGTGGTCTATCTGCCCTTCCACGAGCTATTCCCGCTGCCCCTCCTGCCTTCAGCCCTACTCACCCTGCCCTCAGTGTGTCCAGCAGAGCTCCTCTGGCCCTGTAAGGGGCTCCAGTCTCCTCTGTGAGACCTCTCCCAATTTCTCAGAAAATTGTTATTTTCATTAGTGATGATGAGATGACGTTCCTCATAGCGCCCTCTGGACCATCGTGTCTCCCCTATTTCCCCCTATAGGTTGTGAGTCCCTGGACTCTGGCCTAGCGTGGGTTTGAGCACATAGGAGATTTTTGAGAAATATTTGTTGGCCAGTGATCTGTGAGATAAGAATCGAAAGGCTTTCAGTTTCATTCAGTGAGCACTCTTTGAACACTGGCAGGAGGCAGGGGTGATATAAAGATGGATGAGAGATGAATGAGTGAGGAACAAAGTATATCATGTGTGAGTCATGACCTGAGTTTCACTGCGGTGCAACAGAGTCTGGGGGAGGCTGTCAGCAGCATCTCAGGAAGATGTTGCAAAACTGATTCCTGTTTATGGACGTGGAGGGTGAAGGAGGTGTTCATGGGGCATCACCCAGGTGAATGAGGTGTAGTCTGATATTAACTTGCATGTAAGTAGGCAACTTCTTCTTTTAAACGTCAAAAATCATTTAAAAGGATTATCTCTGTCATTTCTATTATAGGGGAATTACTTTGCTCAGACAATGAAATTGCTTTTTTCTTAAGAGTTTAACTCAATTGTGCTGAGAGAATGGTGCAATGGGGTGATTTGGGAGATGAAGGCATTTTATAGAAAGGAAGGCTGAGACACCTCTCCCCCCAAATCTTCTCCTCAGGGCCACAGCAATAGGTATGGACTTGGATTCTTAAAGGTAGGTGATTCTCCAAGTGCGTTCTATAGAACACCAGTCTCTGCAGAGGGGTTCTGGGTATTTGGTGGGAAAAAGTACTGAGGCCAAACACACTGGAAATGTTAGGCAGACTTCTTTCTTGTAGAACCTCCATGAGGGCTATGGCGTATGCCCCCCATTCCAATCATATTTGAGCACAGGTCCCTGTTTTGCCTCATAAACACACATTTTGGAAACGTTGTGCTAAAAAGGAAAGAGCTTTCACAGCCAGATGAGAGTCGACTCCTTCCAATTGTAGCACCCTCTGAGCCTAGTTCTCTCTACTGTAAAATGAGGCAAAATGCCCAGATGCCCTCACAGGCTGTGCCACCGTGTGTGTGACCATGTGCGTGGTCATTCTGCAAAGGTGATATTTACTTCATATGTGATTGCTGTACTCACACTTGGACAACCAGCTCCTGTGCTCAGACAATTTATTTACTGCCTCCTTCATCTTTAGAAGAGCACTGGGTTGTCAACAAGCCTCAACTATCACAGCCAGCAGAGTGAACGGGCATTACCAGAGAGGCTAGGGAGAAAAAGAGTGTGAAGTGAATGTTTTGGGTCTTTGCTTAGGAGACAGCTGAGGGTGGGATGCGAGACCTGGTGATGTGGCGGATCTGATTCTGCATCCAGCCAGCCAGTGCTGAGTTCAGGCCCTGCCGCTGGCGGTGAAGCTCTTGCAGTGAAGGACATGCACGGTCTCCAGCCTCCTTGGGTTACTGTCTGGTGTGGCAGACAGACTTACCAAATAAGCAAAACCAGGGACTGGTGCATGTTTTCTGTGCAGGGCCAGACAGCAGAGACTTGAGACTTGGTGGGCCTCTGGGTCTCTGTTGTAACCGCCCAGCTCTGCCATTGCATGGGGGCGCAGAAGCATCTGTACTACATGTAAGTGCAGGACAGGCTGAACTCCAACAAAACTTTATTTTCAGAAAGGGATGGAGGGTGGCTTTAGACTGCAGGCTGTAGTTGTTTGACCCCTGATCAAAACAATAAATATACAATGGAAGAAGAGATGTGTGGTATATTCAGAGCATATGAAGGGGAATTTAATAAATCTGACTTGAGATTTGAAAGATGAGAATAAATTCAGTAAAGCAGGGAGAACAGGGCACTGTAGATGGGGGTGCTGGAGCGTGATCTGAGATGGAGCCAGGAGGAGGAGGTGGGACCTGCCCTGCTGGTCGGAGTCTGCTCTGAGACCCAGGGACCATGCGTTCTGCAGGGAAGCTGGTACATGCCCTTAGGTTCTGCAGCCGCGTGGGCTGAGCTACCTTCCGGGGCACGCGACACCACCTGGGAAGTGCTGTGAGGTTGGAGTGGAGAGCAAACCTCCTGCAAATCATAGCTAGTAAATGGGCGCATCCACACTGGAGTCGAACACAGGGGCGCGGGCCGTGGGTTCAGGCTGGCCTGGGCATCTGGCTTCCCTGCCAGGATGGCTGCCTCGTTGCTGAGATGGAACACACAAGACAGTCGTGTGGGCAGTGGGAGGCCGCAAGGTCAGCCTGGCGAAGCTGTGTCCAAGGAGGCAAGGATGGGTCTGCAGCTCAGAGGAGAAGCCTGAGTGGAAACTATAAATCTGAGTCATTTTGAAGCCTTGAGAATGGATCTGTACTCAAAGAAGGTATGGAGCCATGCTCGGCAAATGCTACCTGCTTTTGTCAATAAAGTTTTATTGGAACTCTCCTTTGCTTGCACATTGGCTATCTAATGTTGCCATTGTGGGCAGCTGCAAGAAGACCCTTTAAGATTGGCCATCTGACCCCCATAGACAAGGCGTGCTGACCCTTGGCACTCAAGAGTGGGGGAAGAAAGGGGACTCCAAGCCAATCCTAGAAATGCCCCAAGTTTAATGTGCAAGGGGAGGATCTTGAGCTTCCAGGGGCCCTGCCTGGGAGTGACTGGGTGCTTTGGACATAAAAGGCAAGAGAGTTGAGCATTTTAAGGAAGGTGTGGTCACAGTCAGAGCTATGGGGAGGTCCAAGAGAGGTGAGGACAGAACAGCCATCTGTTAAGTCCAGTGCAGGGGCCACTTGGGGCCCTAAGGTCATGAGACTCTGTGCCCCTGGCTTCTACTCAAACACTGGGATGTTTCATTAGAGGGATGGGCAGAAATAAGCCAAGGGCACTGATCCTCATGACCTCCCAAAGGCCCCACGTCCTAGAACCATCACACTGCAGGGTAGGATTTCTACAGATAAATTTTGGGGGTCACATTCAGTCCATGAAACTTCATTCCTGGTCCCCCAATCTTCATGTTCTCATGTGCAAAATACATTAATTCCATCCCATGACCTCAAACATCTTAACTCATTCCAACATTGACTTTGAAATTTAAATCCAAAGTCTCATCTAAATATCAGACGTGAATGAGATTACAGGTACGATGGCTCCTGAGGCACATTTCCCTCCAGCTGGGAGCCTATGAAACCAAACAAGTTATGAGCTTCCAATGTGCGTGGTGGGGCAGGCCTAGGACAGACAATCCCATTCCAAAAGGAAGAAATAGGGAAGAAAAAGGGGTGAAGGGTTCCAAGCAAGTCCAAAACCAGGCAAGGCTTGAGAATAATCTGTTTTGGCTCGATGCTCTGCCCTCCACACCCTCTGCAGTGGGGGAGGGGGGGTTACACCTTCTGGACCCATTGGGGTAGCAATGTCACCTCCATGAGGGTTGAAGGAAAGTAGAAAGGAGAGAACTAGAGGACACAAAATGGAAAGGACTGAGCAACATAGCCAGTGGCAGAAGAAATATTGCAAGCATGACCCAAAGGAAAAGTTTTGCCTTGACTCTCTATAAGCCCCACCATAGCTCCAAGGTTCTCAGTGAAATCTGTCACTGCCATGTGTGTA
Organism: Trachypithecus francoisi; assembly: GCF_009764315.1. Taxonomy (NCBI): domain Eukaryota; kingdom Metazoa; phylum Chordata; class Mammalia; order Primates; family Cercopithecidae; genus Trachypithecus; species Trachypithecus francoisi. Next base: position 3,289,405 of record NW_022681472.1, read on the forward strand.
TGTGTGCATGTGTGTGTGAATCAAGGAAATATTTGACCAGTATATTAAGTAGAGAAGAAGAATTCAGGGCAGGCAGGAAGGAGGCAGAACAACCTTGAGAAGTTCTAAGGGATATATTTTCAGAAAGTCTTGGGAGACAACTGGCTTCCTTCCACAGGACATAGGATAGAGGTAGTATACAATATTACCTAGATTGTAAGGCGTGGAGAGTCCCAGTGAACATCTGAACTTCCATAGCTGAGATGTGGGGGCCTAACGATTGTTATTGCTGTCTCCCCTGTCTTGGGTACAGGCTTCCTTATGATGGAAACCTGGTCTGGGTTGCTCATTACTGAACCTCCTCATACCTGGAGCAGTGCCTGGCACAAGGAGCTTACGAATCCTCAGAACAGAAGAAACAGAGACGATTGCTGTCTTCATTTTAGAGACAAAGAGGTGTAGAGAGCCAGGTGAGTAAGCAAAGGATCCCGACTGCTACTTGATAATTTGTTTGCTCCTAATCCTCATGCTGTGTGGCCCAGGTGGGTCCCACTGTCTTGGGCATCTCCGTTGTGTGGCTGTATCCTCTGCCCTGCAAGGCCCCCTTTTATGTTCTGTGCAGAAGGGGCCCCAGGGAGGGTGGCCCTCTGACCTCCTGTTTTATGGTGGTTCTGACTCTAGTGTCTAGCTCAGGAGACTTTACCTCTTCCGGAACACACCCCTCATCCTCTTCACTGATCCCGTCTTCATTCTCGGTTCAGTTCTCACTCATCCTATGGTTTTAGGTGTACACTCAGTTATGTGGGCATGGTTGACATGACATGAACTGAAATGTCACCCAAGTATGGCTAGCTCTAATCCCTATTTCTACTCTTGATTCTTATTAGAAAATTGCTTTTGACATACATGTTTAAAAGGTTGCATAAGTGGCCAAGTGTGAGTGGGTGGGGTGGGAGTGTGGGGCAGAGCCTCTCATCTCAGAGTGTTGGCCTTTTGTGGGAATCACAGTCATCAGCAGTAGCTTGGGTAGGAGAGTGACAAGAAGAAAGGCCTTGCCTAAGGATTACTTGGAATATAAAAGGTGCTATTATTTACCTTGTTTATGGAGTTGGTTAAAAATCCTTCAATGGCTCTACTCTTTAGAAGCCAAAGTCTAAATTCTAGTCTGGTTTGCAAGCTCAGCTTTCCATCAGGCTTACCCCCACCCCAGCTTCCTCCTCGTTGGATCACTGATGGGAGGCCTTGTGTGCTGCTGGTGGCTGCGCAGAGGGACCTGGCCCATTAACCAAATCAAATGCAAGACCACCAGCAGTGGGCTCTGTGGACATCCTCAGGCAGGTCCTGGAGGTGATGTGTGTGAGGATGTTCATCACGGTGTTCTGTGGGGGATATGAACTTGGTGCATCCTGGATGCTGGCCTTTGAGGCCTGGATGAATGGAAAATGGTGTGTTCGGACCATGGAAAACGTGTCCTGCGAAGGACTCGGCGTGCACATAGAGACTGGGACAGTCTTAAAAACATAGCACTTGGCTAAAAAAAAATAGGCAACAAACAAGATGAAATACACAATCGTTTACATCAATCAAAAATATATGCACACAAGACCATAAAACACCCTTTGTAAGAACACGTTCAAATAAGAAGAAATGCATCATAAAGACACTGCCTTTGAAGGAGAAGGGAATGAGAGTGATATATGGGACACAACGGAATTTAAAAATCACAGCAAAAGGGTCCTTGCACCAGCCGTGAACTAAGGAGTATGAGAAACTCCCTCATCCACAGCGGATGTTTAAAAATCCAGCAGGGCTTTTCTCTTCAAAAGTCTAATCCTTATAACAAGTATTGGAGAGGATGTGGAGAAATTGGAACCCTGCACGTGGTGTGAATGTAAAATGGCACAGCTGCTATCGAAAAGAGTAGGGAGCTTCCGTAGAAATTAAAAATAGAGTTACCCTGTGATCCAGCAAGTCCATTTCTGATATGGACCCAAAAGAAGTGAAAGCAGGATCTCAAAAAGGTATATGCACACCCATGTGCAGAGCATCACTACTCATGATAGCCAGAAGGTGGAAACAGCCTATGTGTCCATCGACAGATGAATGGATGAAGAAAATGCGGCCTGTACATACAGTGGAATATGATTCAGCCTCGAAAAGGAAGGAAGTGCTGACACGTGCTACAACTTGGATGAACCATGAGGATATATGCTGAGTGAAATAAGCCAGTCATAAAAGACAAATACTGCATGATTCTGCTTCCATGATGTACCAAGAATAGCCAAACTCATAGAGGCAGAAAATAGAATGGTGGGTGCCCGGGGCAGAGAAGAAAGGGAAAGGGGAGTTATTGTTTAATGGATACAGAGTTTCAGTTTTGCAAAATGAAATGAGTTCTGGAGATGGCTGGTGGTGACAGCGGCCCAACGCTTTGCATGTGCTTGGCGCTACTGGACTGTACACTTAATAATGGTTAAGAGGGTAAGTTGTATGTCATGTATATTTTACCACAACAGAAAAATGAAAAAAGATGGCATCCTTGATAGGTGTAGTGGTCTGGAGAATGGTCTGTGGTCCAGTGCCCACTTGCTCTGCAGACCTGATCCTCTCCATAGCACCCTCCTCTCTCCAGCTCCCACCTGCTCCCCATCCCAGGCTGGGGACAGTGACCCTGTTCCTCTCTAGGTGTCTGCACATGCTGTTCCCTTGCCAAAAGATACTCGTCCTGCTCTCATTGCTTGAGTAGCTCAGCTGTCTCAATTCTACTTCCACAGCTGGCTTGCCTTGATTCCCAAACATGATTAACTTTCTCTCCTCAGCTCTCATAGTAGCCTCTGTCCCCACAGAGTGTGCAGATGGCCCCCTTCCCCTCCCTCACCTCGGGGCAATGGGGCCCTCCACAGGCCTCAGCCATGTGTGCTGGCGCCCATGGACGTCGGCAGGCATCCTCTATCGAGGGATGTTTTATTTTCTAAGGAAGCCCAAACAGTTAGCTGCTCAGGATAGTAATAATCTTGCTTTCCGATAAATTTTGGAAGTAAGAACATAATTTTGACCATTTTGTTTTAACTGGGAATTCTTTTTGAAACCTGCCTCCCTGCTGGCTGGCTCTTCCGTGTTTGCACACGTGCCGACATGTGGGTGGCACCTGCCCTATTTGTGCTCTTCATTGTTTGCTACCAGGATCAGTGGCTAACAACAAACAGCCCATGGCCCCGGGGCCTCCTCCACTGCTGTCTCCTGGGAGAAGGGCCGCTCTCACAGCCAGCCATGTGCACATCACCCCATTGGTGCCCACAGATGGCACTGGCCCCTTCCGTCAAACCCAGGCCAAGCTCCAAACACAGACTGTCTTTGGAATGAGGGTAAAGCATTGAAAGAAAGAACAGATTTAAATGGAGCATTGTCCCACCTGGGAGCTGTGACTCCAGCTTGGCCCTCTCGTGCCCCTTGTTTTGGGGCCCATGCCCTGCCCTGTCCTCTGAGACGCTCCTGGTTTGGGTGGCTCTGAGGGTACATTCCTGCTTCCAGGCTGGGCACTGATCGTGTGTCGTCGGTGCCTTTGCTCCTGAGTCCACACAGCTGGTGGGTCCCCAGGGACACAGGTGCCTGTGCTCAGCAGGGCTGGAAGGCCATTCGGAAGGCTGTGGGGTCAGGATCCTTGCCTCCGGGGGGCACCTTAGGCAGCACCCAGCCTTTTCTAGTATCCAGCTCCATGCCCCACCCACCTCGTGCCTTGCCTGAGAAGTGAGACAGATGGCCTCCCACACTGCCCATGTCCTCCCGTCACCCATGGTAGCCTGGTGGCTGGGGACCCCGGACCGCAGCTCTGGCCAGCACTTGGGTCTGCCCTGTCGGGTGGGCAGTGGCAGGGCCTGGACGGAGCCTCCATGCAGAGGACACAGCGGGCTCGCCCACACTTTCATAACCACACAGAGCTGTGAAAGGTTCTGTCCCAGGGCTCCTGCACAAGGCCGGCTGCCCAGCCTGGCTAATTTGTGTCCTTTCCTGAACACACAGCTCACCGAGGATCGCCAGGCTTGGCAGTCTTTGAAAGAAGACTTTCTTTCCATTTTGGCAACTCTCTCTTTAAAGACACTGCATTCTTTTTATTGGATGGGAAATAATTTCACAAGTAACGCATTTACTTTAGTAATAGGCCCCCGCCCATCCTCCCACCCTGCACCTCCCACCAATCGAGTTTCTCTCTTATCGAGTTTTTTTTTCTTTTCTTGGCCTCTGGTGTTAATTGTCACGAGGTCAAAGTATAAACTCTCTAGAGGATCCCAGCGTTGTAAGGACTTGACTGGAGATCAGAAACAAATTGCAGTGAAGCAAAAACATCAGGGCCGCAGTGCCGAAAGCTGTGAGCCTCCCAGACGGCCGCCGTGGGTGCCGTGCTCGGCCGTCTGGCGCCTGCGTGGCTTGGCTTGGCAGCCTCTTACTCAAGCTCTGTTTTCCTTGGGGGGCGGGAGCGGGGGAGGGGGTGGAGGGTGAACCAGGGAAGGAGGGAGGGCAGGACTGAAGGAGTTCAGTTGCCCTTTGCCTTGTGATTTATATCTGGTGGAGGAGCCCTGTTCCGCTTCTTCTAGCTGGAATGCTGGGACATGCTGTTTCAATATGAGATGATCAGCTGGGCCCTCTGTGGAATGTCCCCGGAGACTGCAAACGGCCTCTCAACAGGGTCATTTGTTCAGTAGGATTCTAAGTCGCGTTCTCCAACATCTGCATTCTATTAATACCTTCAGAATATTTCCATCAGCTCTGGGAAATCAGGAGATGCCTTGAGAGATGTTCGGCATCAAATCTTGGAGGCTTTTTAACAAATATTATTCTTGTGAAGCTTCTGTGTTTTGTGGGAAGAACGACCCCCTCCCCCCGCAACTCCACCTTGTCCTTTTTCCTTTACTGTCGTGCAGGTGGATGTTCACGTCCACCCAGTGAGATCCAGGGCGAAATGTGTTGGGCGGACCTGCGGTTGACAGGGATCCACAGCAGAAGGCGAATTGATAAACACATGGGGCAGAGATGGCTGCAGATAGACACTGTAGGGCACTTGCCTAAGACCACTGGGGGAAAGGCTATGCTGGAGGGGCCCTGGACCAGGGCCAGCTTCCCAGTCCACGTGGGGCCCTGTCGTGTCCTTTGAGGGCACCATGGCCTGGCCTCTGGGGACAGGAAGGAAGAAAGATGGGGAGGGAGGAGGGGAGAGAAGGAAAGCTCTGAAGAGAGGGGTGCAGTGAGGTGATGGAAGTGAGGAGGATTTCATTAAAGAAAAATAAAATAGGTGTAATACCTAGAGCAAATAGAAATGAGGCTTCCATCAGTAGAACGGCCGTGGTGAGAATGTGAACCTGAGATGCAGCTACAGCCTCAGAGGCGGGTGGCCCAGCACACTTGACCCTGTGAGGAACTGGCCACATGGAGGTATTAGCGGGGTGTCGTGAAGGTGGAGGGTTTCTTGGGAAAGACAAGGAAGAGGAGAGGGAACCTGCAATCCCAAGGACATGCATTTAATGCAAGGGGCACTCAGCCACGTTTCACTATGTGCAGACACCAGGCTAGATGCCCTGTAAGGTGGATCCCGATGCGAGGGAAAGGACCATCAGAAGGAAGACGCCAGGGACATGGGTCTGCCCTGAGAGCTCCACTGTCCCCTCACAGGGGAGGTCCCAGCATGCCCAGCCCCGCCTAGGGGAATCAGAATGCACATTCACTGACAGTACCAGGCCCACTTCTTCCTGGCTGTGGCAGCCCCTTAAACCTGTGTCAGGGCAGATGCTGAAAGAGTGAGGCCAGAAATGTTCATTTGGTCATTAGCTTAAAAGACTACAAAATAAGTCTCCACATGTACTTCGTCACTTAAAATTCTAGTGTGTAGGGTGAGATGGGCAAATTATAAGTCTTGATAAAAGTTATGGAGCAATTTTCTTGGAAATTCAAAGGAAAGCCAGAGTCTGCTAAGACCTTGGATGGTGATGAATTGCTTCCTGGTCATGATCTCCTCTGCCTGCTGGAGGCCCAGGGCTGGATGATGTTGGGGGAGAGGTTCGCTGGACAGAGGGAGCCAGCACGCGCCACCTAATTCGTCTGGGGCCAAGTAATCTGCTGTCCCTCTGCCTCAGGGAGGGGTCTATGGGGCACACTCTGCTTGCTCCTGGGCCCCTGCAGGGTCACCCTCCCCAGCCTGGAGGCCCCACATTCTGAATCACAGCCTCCCATCTCTATGCTCTGTGAGCAGAGGCTTCAGAAGGGCAGTCATGCATGTCTTGGCTTTATATCTCCTTTCCCTTTGTCAAAATTATGCAAAATCTCCAGGAAAACAAATAATCAGTTACAACAAATAACTGGAGTCAGATCTCTGGCTCAGGAAATTCCTGGGCTCACGTGTTTGCTCGGAAGAGGTTCCCACAGCCCGGCCGTTATTTTTTATCTATCCCCGCAGGATGTCCTCCTCCTCTCGCCTCCAGGGTCCCCTGCTTCCTGTCCGCATTCCCACAGCTGCCGAGGCCGCAGCTCCAGTGCGCGAGGAGGGTCCTCAGTGTCTGCCCGGGCTGGTAGCTCTGCGCAGAAACGTGGCAGATGTGCAGCATCAGGAATCAAAACAGTGTTCCCACCACGCAGCACATTCTTCCTCCCCAGTCCTGTTCATTTCCTCTCCATGGGATGTGGAGCAATTTCCCTCATCTGTTGCTCACTCAGTGGGTTTGGGATTTTGTGAATTTTACATTGATACTTAGATTCTTCCTGAATCTGTTCCAAGAGGAAAAAAAAAAAAAAATAGAAACCATGATTCGGTCACAGACTGTTTCTGCTTAAGGGGTTTCTGGTTTTGTGTGAGACACAGGTGAAGCTGGGGAGCAGAGGAAGGAGATGGGCGACCACATGGGGTCCTGAGTCTTGGCATCCCAAGAATGCCCTTGATGAACTGGGATCCTCTGTTTCTGGAGAAAATATGAAAAGTCTGCAAGATAAAAGAAGAAAGCAAAAGGCAGTTTCTGTTCATTGTGTGCTGGACGAATTCCATGCAGCACTACTGCAATACTGCTTTGGCACAGAGGGTGCTCTGGTGGGAGGTGGAAAGAGGGCATGCACTCAATATGTGACCGCCGTCCAGAGACTGTGGAAAATAGCCCACTACAGCAGCTTCCTCCTGCACTCCCAGGCTCTGCAAGGCCCCCTTGACTCCAACTCTTTGTTTTCCTCTTCCGTTAGCAACCGGGAAGGCAAGCTCACATTCGCGGCTCCTCACGGGAGCCGCCCCTTTTCGATGTCATCTCATTTGATGCTCACAACACCAGTGCAAGCAGCAGTATGCCCATTTTATGGATGAGGAAACTGGGCTCAGAAAGAAATCTTTTTTTTTTTTTTTTTTTTTTTCATTTGGCTTCTTGCCGCTTGAGAGAAATGGGCTGTTTTTCAGGGACTCTCATTCTTGCTGCCTGATTTCCCCCTTGGTCCCAACAGTATAGTGGGTTTCACAGATGCTGTCCCGGGGGAGCAGGGCTCCCCCAGTGTCTGCACACACGAGGTGCCAGTCATGTGTTGAAGGGAGTCAAAGCCCCCATCTGTGTTCTTCATGCAAAGGTGGAATGGGCAGGAAGCGCCTAGCAGCTTTGCTCTGTGACCTTTCAGTTTTGTGTGTGTTCAAATATTCCCACCAGCTCATGGGTCTGTTCGCCTTACACTGGGGGTGGAAAAGGTTATTGACTCTTTTTGCACTCCTAAGGCAAGTCTATGAAATACTTTTCTTTCCCTGCCCTGCTTAGAAGGCCTGGAGTTCTGCATCTCACCCCCATGGGCGCCGCTGGGCAAGGCTGGCCTCCTGGGAGCCGGTTTCAGTGTTGCAACGGTCCTGCAGGAACCTATTAATAGCCTTTATTTCCAGTATGTGCCCTGTAAAGCCAAGCCTCATTTTTAGCAGCTCTGTTACTCACAATTCTAGGAAAAATTTCCTTTGAATGTCTTCCTGCCAGAAGACTGGCGGTTCAACTCCCTCCACCTCTTAGGGAAGAGGGGAGAAGAGGAGCCCAAAGACAGACAGTGGAGACCCATCCTTTACAGGAGCTGCTCACACCCTAGCTCTTCCTGAAGAGGCACCACCTTTGTTCAGAGAGCTGCCTGGATGGGCTTCCTGGAGGAGGAGGGTGGGATGATGCTTGGCCGCCTGACACTGAAGTCATGCTTGACTCATCTCTTCCTTCCACGCTGCTCGCCCAGTGCGTCACACATTCGATCAGCTTCCCCTTCAAAGTACGTGCAGAAGCCAGCCCTTCTCACCACATCCAGCTCTGCCTGGCTCCCCAGGCTGCCATCATCTCTCACTGGCCTCCCTGCAAGCCCCCTGCCTGGTCTCCCCTTCCCTGAACTCACACCTTATATCCCTGAAAACCGACAGAGGTCTCTTACAGCATGTCACGCTCAGCTCAACTGCTGCTAGCCACTGTCTGTCTCATGCTGAGCAAGAGGCAGTCTCCACTAGCCTGTATGCCTGACGGTCCAGGTCCTTCCTGCCTCTTTGCCCTGTTCCTTGCTCCTTCCCTTCCTATACCAGCCACCCTAGCCCTGTCCTGTGCTGCTGCTGTCCCTGCCTCCATGTTTTGCACATGCTCTCTCCCCCGTCTGGAATGCTCTTCCTCCAGGAAACATCTTGGCTCTGCACTGATGTCCCCTTATCCAGGAAGTCTTCCAGGACTGCAGCTCTCAGCCTTGGCAACACCTATGCCCCTGCTGGTTCACTTCTGTCCTTTGCCTCATCGCAACCTGGTAGACAAGCCACCTGTCTGCTGCCTGGCTCCCACCACTGTGAGGAAGCCCCAGCAGTACCCTCCCGGGATACGTGCTTACTATGTTTGCTCAAGGAACAAGGGCTGAGCTAAGTCGACATGACATAGCCAAGCTGCTTTGCACTGGGGATGAACAACACTTTGCCAATGGTGGGGAGAGGCGAGAAGGCAGAGGAGAGGGGCTGGCGTATTCAGAGGAGCTATGGCCTGGGTGCAGCTGTGTCTGCTGGCTTGGAAACAGGTCTGTCTTGGGCAGAGCTTTATGGTATGATACGACTTCCTCCTCTCCTCACCTGGATATGTCTTTGGATTTTTTTTTTTTTTCTTGATGGTCAATAATTAAGAGGACTGAGTCACACTGTGCACTGATCACTAAATAGTTCACACTCATGGGAGCCAGAGGCAGGAGAGTATGAGCTGCTCACCTCGGGTGAGTCTCTGAAATCTTACTGAGAGTGTTGGCCATGCACAAAACATGGAGACGGGATGCTAATCAGTCTTGCATGGCTTAAGGTAGGTGACCTCTGCTTACTCCTAGATATACTCATGAACGCCTTAGGTACGTTTTACTAGAAAAGCCACAGCTGATGCTCAGAACAGAAGGAAGAGAACAGAGGGAAGCATGGAGTGAGGAACTCAGTGTTCCTGTTGGAGAAACCTCAGGGAGGGAGGCAGCCGCATTATATGTCAGCATCAACTGCCAAATTGTGGAACAGAACATTGAAGGAAACTTCAGAGCATCTTGCCAGCTCATCCTCTGGCCTGGGCTGGTGGAGGAGGCTGAAACCATAGCTGCCTGTATATCTTTGTCCCTGCTCTGGTGCTAGCAGGGTGGGAGAGCCTCCATACTCTTCCCCAAATGGAATGCCTGGGAGGCTGAGGCATGAAGGATTACTCTTCACGACAAAGCAAGGCAGTGCTTCTGGAGAAGGGTTCTCTCTGCCAAGACATCACATTCTCTTTTCAAGCAACTAAAAATGATAAACATTACAACTTCTAAAAAATACGTAGAACTTCGTACTTCTACTCAGTGTGCCTGGTTTTCTTTCTAGAGTATTAAAGAACAAGCTTGTTCCCTCTTTTACTAATACTTTTGTTGAAAATCTGTTGGGGCAGCTCAAACTCTCTGGCCAGCAAAACAGATTACTATTAGATTGTAAGAATAAATAATACAAAATCTATGGTGAGAACCGACGACTCCCTGTGTGCCCAGACAATACTCTGCTGTTTCCTCCTAGGCTGGTGGGTTTCTGAGGTTGGCTCCACTGCAGCTGGAGAGGCTCTGAGGTTAAATCACTGTGGGTTCCCCAACGTTAGAAAGGCACCAGTGTGGGAAGAGAGGGCTGAGGACCTTCCAAGTACTAGCATAGCCCCAGACATAGAAATACTACTCACATACTGAAGGAGGAAAACTTCCCAGCCACAGCAGCGTGTGGGGTGTGGGGACGGCATGGCACCAGAAGTCTTGGAGGCTGGCACTCTTGTCTCTACTTCTGTCTTGCCTGAATGGTGATGTGAATCCAGATGATGATGTGAAGTCATCCAGCTTCTCTGCAAATAACTTAATGCTAATGGCCCTGTCTTCCCCGACGGTGCTGGCCACTGTTGCGCTCTGCATTGCCGCAGGGTTGTGAGAGCACAAAAGACCTTGTACCCAGTTCGGACTCCCCCCTGCCTTCACCTCCCTTTAACTCCTGTGGTGTTCCTTGGGCCCCTCTGTCTAAGTAAGATTGATAAATGTCAGCAGCTCAGCTTGCTTCTACTCAGATCAGTATAGAGAAATCAAGGTGAGAAGCAGGTGCCCCTGGGGCAGACAGAGGAGCCTGGGTGGTTGCTGAGAGCCCCAAGGCCAGATCTGGGGCACCCTTGGATGCCCTCCAGGGACTCCTGGCAGGATCATTAGTCTAGGAGGCAATAATGAATTTTGAAAGATGAGAAACAATAGAAAGGAGGCCTTTCAGTGTCCCCCTTTCAACTCCTCCCTTTCTTTTTCATCCTCCTTTCCAGAAACAAATAAAAACTAGAAATAGCTGAAAGCCCACACTTAAATTCCTCCAGGGCCAGCTTCTCAGGCTGAGCATTGCCTGCTCTTGGAGGAGTTGGGATGGTTGTGCGTGGCATTTGTGAGGGTTCCTGTGATTTCTGTGTTTTCTCCCCATGATGGGTCCAGGGCCCAGGGTGGCAGTGAACAGCTGCAGGGGATGGTGCTGGGGCATGCAGGAGCCGACAGTGTTGGCTGAGCCCTTTTTCAGGGGGTCTCTGACAGATGCCTGCCGAAACACTGAGGCTACTCCTACCTCCGACAGCTCTCAGCTAACAAGTGGTTGGAATGAAAATTGTACAACCTCTATGGAAAACAGTAGACAGATTTCTCAAAGAACTAAAAATAGAACTACCATTTGATCCAGCAGCCCCACTACTGAGTATCTACCAAAGGAAAATAAATCATTATGTCAGAAAGACACCTGTACTTGTGTGCTTATCATAACACTCTTCACACCACAAACGTACGGAGTCAACTTAAGTGTGTCCGTCAACAGGTGATTGGACAAAGAGAGCGTGGTATATACACACAATGCAATACTATTCAGCCATAAAAAGAAGGAAATCATGTGTTTTGCAGCAACATAGATAGAACTGGAGGCCATTAGCTTAAGTGAAACAAGTCAGTCAAATACCAAGCGTTCTCACTCATAAGTGGGTGCTCACTAATGTGTACACACGCACATACACATTAGACACTGCAGATGGGGAAGGATGGGAGGTTGGAGTGAGGGATGAGAAATTACTTAGTAAGTACAACCTTCACCGTTAGGGTGATAGGTCCCCTAAAAGCCTGGACTTCACCACTGTGCAGTATATCCATGTAACAAATCTGCGCTTGTATCCCTTAAATTTATGTCAAAAAAAGATGATTTAACAGGAGACCTATGATGAAGTAAGACATGGATCATGGTTAAGCGTGAGTGCCTTTTGCCTCCCCTTGCTCTCTGTTTTCCCATTTCAGAACCCAGTGAGATGAGTCCCCTCTTCTGCACAGTGCTGTCTTTGCTGAAGGGACCCAAAGCTGTTGCTGGAATCAGATGGGGCACCAAGGACTGCTGTTAACAGGGACCTAATGAATGTCTGAGTGCTGGCTGAGAGAGGAGTGGCCTGGGATTTGGTCATATAGCCAACCTGACTTTCTTGTGAGAGCCAATTTGTTGTTAAGTTACTGGGCCCTCTGTGCTGGTCTCTCCTTCTCACCTTCACAGCAGTTGGATACTTGGGTTCGGGAGCCAGAGGGGACACAGCTTTGGAGTCTGACATGGTTCTTGCTCTGCTTTGCATTACTTAATCCACCTCCTCAGGCTTCAGTTTCCTCGTCCATCTCCTGGGCCTCATATCAGCACCCACCCCGCTGAGGAGCTCTGAGTACTGAGTGAAACAGTTGCTGTAACATATTTTGCACAGTCTAGGCTCACAGTAAAGATTCAATAAACATTGGTTCCAGCCTATCTTGGGGACTGGAACCTAAATCAACTTCCAAAAATCTGAAGACTGACAAGCAGATTTTGAGGTACAAAGAAAAATCATAGTTAGAATTTTTCAGTTTTTCCTCATTGTAGAAAAAAGGGAGGAATTGCCAAATAAAATGCCAATTATCCAGAATCATGAGTGGACTCTTCTAGGAAAGTGATTTTTTTGGATGGTGGAGATTTTAACCCTTTCTAATAGAGGCATTTACATTTGAACACTTTTTTGGTGACAATCTTTTTGAAATATACCTTCCAATTTCCTGCCGTCTTATGCAAAGTTTCCAGGACATAATTCATCCATTTTCTCCTGTCCCAGGTTGTCATTGTCTACATCAATTTTACTGTGCTGTGTTTTAGCTGGAGATGGTGCAGGAAAGAAGGCTCTCTGCTAGCATGATGGGTCTCTGTGCTTTTCTGTGTGGTGAATGTCTGCCTCACTGCTCTGAGCTCCTGGGGATGTGGGGTGCATGTGCCCGGGCCTGAGAGTTCCTTGTTCTCCTGGCTGACTCTAACACCTCAGCACCACACACAACAGAGGGTGCCTTGTGTGTGTGTCTACAAGAGATAGGGTGCCTGTTTAGACCATCGAGGGCCTTCTCCTGGGCTTGGGAACGTTGCAGACACTTGAGAGATGTTAGAACACAGGCCTTAGGCCACTGAGGTTTTACTTTCTCCTCTTGCTTCACTATTGACTTTGTATTTCCCAGTTTTTTTTTTTTTTTTGAGACAAGGTCTTGCACTGTTACCTGGGCTGGAGTGCAATGGCATGATCTTGGCTCACTGCAACCTACACCTCCTGGGTTCAAGTGATTCTCCTGCCTCAGCCTCCCGAGCAGCTGGGACTACAGGTGCCTGCCACACACCCGGCTAATGTTTTGTATTTTTAGTAGAGACGGGGTTTCACCCCGCTGGTCTCGAACTCCTGACCTCGTGATCCACCTGCCTTGGTCTCCCAAAGTGCTGGGACTACAGGCGTGAGCACCTGGCCATTTCCCAGTTTTATTTTACTTTTTATCCTACTTCACAAACACTTGTGGGGGGGGTGCCTAAATCTTCACTCCTGATGGGTCTCAAGGTCTTTGTTGGATGGGTGGACTGTCTGCAGGTCTGCCTTTGGCTGAGGAGGAACTGGAAGTGGAGAAATAAAATTGGGACTGAAAGTGTTTCTACATCCAAAGTTTCCATGGCCAATGACAGTAGTTCTGCAGGTAGGAAATGCAGTGACGTTTGCCTGCCCTCCCTGTTGACAGATGGAACCAGCCCTCAGGAGCTCAGATGCTTATTCAAAATGCATGCTTTGAAGGAGAGTCAGGATAGACCTGGGTCAGGTGATTCCTCAGCCAGCAGCTTCTGTTCCCCCGAAGTTCCCGGGATAGAGCCCATGTTCAACTGCAAGGAATGTGCAGAAAAATTTATAAGAATAGCACCAACACTTTATACTTAAAATGAGATCACATATGTAATTATTGCCGTTTTTGCATGTTTTTGATTTTCTATCTTTAGGATTGCCCAAATAGCAACTTTTAATTAAATGTCAAATTCCAAATAGTCCAAGCATGAGTAAAACCCTCATGTGAAAACAAGAGGCTTTGCCAGGACAACACACACACAGACACACAGACGGCCCTCCTTCCAAGGTTCCTCTTCTCTTCCGGTTAGAGCCCTGTGTATGCCACACCTGGGTTCTTGGACCCCACCAGTCCTCCGTAACTGAGAGTGTTTTGCAGGCCACGTGCATGCATGATCACAAAAGCCTATCCTGTCTCCATTTTGCTTTTCAAAACACAGCACGGCACACAAGCTTGTTTTGCAAAGGTTGATTGGGGAAATTCCAATTTACCACTAGTGGCATCTAAATGAGGGTCTGGCCTGGCTTGGAGGAAACAGGTCAGATGTGAAGGGCCTGGCACCTCCCCCTGAAGAGCTCAGGCTTTCTTCGTGAAGCTTCTACCCAGCCTGAAAGTGACACGTGACATGACACATTGCTGTGGCCTGGAGAAGGATGCAGTGGTCTTGTTTCATTCTCTGTGAATGGGTTGTGAGTAGCCCCGGCCTTGGCTGGCACACAGTGACACTTGGTAAATGGCGCTGCTTTCTGTTTGCTGCGATCTCTGTGAGGCCCGCGTTCCTTCACCACTCAGGCTGCCCTCCAGGGCTGATGAAGTGAGGCCCTGAGATGGGCAGGCAGCTGTGGACATGGAAAGAGCTGGGACATTTCAGACACCCTTTGAAGGAGCTGGTGACTTGGGTTGGGTAGAAAGGATAAATTGCAGATAAGTTGCGAAGGCGGGACATGATGCTATGATGCTACCAAGATATCTAGGAGGGCTCCCTGCTGGCGCTGGACGGGAGACGCAGTGCCTAGAGCACGAGGGTACTGACCCACTGCGTGCTCCCTGTGGGAACAGGATATGGCTGGCAGGAGCCCCAGCAGGCGGGACAGATGCGGGACACACCTGCCCCAAGCCAGCGTGGGATTGCAGCCACTCTGGCCTGAGTTTCTGGGGCTGGCCCAGTTGACCACAGGCCTGGTGCTTAATTTCCTGTGCTCCCAAACTCGGCTGCATTCCTGGGATCTGTGAAAGCCCTGGGGATGGTTTCTCCACCTCCTGCCTTCCTTCACCTTCTCCTTCCTGGGCCCAGGTCAGCCTCCTCACTGTTCCCCTGCCCTCAAGGTCTACTCAGCATGTTCTAGGAGACGAATGGAGTCGCATTTGAACCACAACAAGGTCCTGCTCCCTCAGCCTCCTTGGACCAGGATTCCCATCAGTCTCTGGTCCTCTCTGGTCAAGCATGGACGGCCCCGACCTCCGCAGAGGCCAGCCTGCTCTGTGGCTAAATGGCTCTGTCATATTTGCAGAATGATTTTCTGTGTGTTTTACTTAGTGGCTTCCCCCCTGCATGTTAGAGTATTTATAGAGAAACAGAAGCCTTATGGGTCCTTTCTATCTCAATATGCAAGTAGCTGAGAAAGAAGGATTGCAGCCGAAAGGCAGCAGATTAAAACTTCTAGACACAGAGTGGAATGAATGGCCAGATTCTTTTTATAATTTCCCAAGCTCAGTAATGAATGAAAGATAAACAAATAGTGGTACAAATAGTGAAAACCAAATTAGATTTGAGGTTTCTCCCCCCTCCAAGTTCATAATAAGTAATCCAAACAGTTATTATTCGGGGGAGTGAGGAAGTGATACTATAAAAATAAATGTGTTTCTCCGACCAGCATCCTTTATCCTTGTGTGTTCTTGCAGTGTGAGAAGGGCTTGCTACCCCTGGCTCCTACTGCAGAGTTTGGCAGGCACTGAGAAATGGCTCCCCAAGAAGCAAGGAAAGCATTAGTTAAATGTGAAAAGAGATCATTTCAGGCCTGGGGTCCCCTGTGAGGAAGGGAAACTTGGGAAAGTGTAAGACACTCTGTGTTCTTAGAAGCTGGAAACCTGTATCCAAAACCACCCCCAGGGTTTTGATTTTATAAGCTCTTTTGAAAGTGAAGAATAAATTTGTTTTTATGTTTTACTCATTTATTTTCGAGGAGAATGACTTTTTAAAATGAAGAGTCGGGATGACAGTGGTTCCGAATCAAGTTCCAAATCCTGGCAGGTCCTTAGTATGACCTGCAAGAAAGAATCAACACGAGGTGGGCAGTTTTGAAAAGTGACACAGCCTTGGGGCTGGGTTTTGCTTTCACCTCCCTCTACCTCCTGCTACTTGGCTCAGTGTCCAGGCCAGGAAATGGCCCGGATGGCTCCTCAGGCTCTGTGTTCCAGACAGCAGCCCCGGGAATTCCAGCTCAGCTCCTCCACCCAGACCTGCGCGGAGGCACAGTGGTGTTAATCCAAGACAGGCTGCCTGTCTAGGGACTAGGGAAAACAGAATGGAATTCCTTCCCATTGGTTTCTCCAAAGTAGTCCCTGGGAAAATGAAACACTTACCATTCTCACCTTGAGAAATAATTATCTCTCTTTCTTCACAATAAAATACAACCCTCCACATTGTATTGCTAGTATTGTGGCTAAGTAGTCTGTATCAAAAACCATTAAAACACGTCCCTCTTTCATGTGGTGCTTTTCCCCAGCTGCAGGGTAACGTGCTATGCTTTAATTTTTTCCAGTTGATTAATTAATCTAGTATGAGCAAGGATAGAAAACCAAATTTTCCAATGGCGTTAAAAAAACACTATTTATATTAGCTGAGCCTTTTCTTTACATACACAACATCTGTCCTTATGCGCCGTCCACATTCTGCACGTACAGAAACGGAGAGTTAGCTGCGCCGTGGAGTTACTGAGGGGCAGAGGTGGGATCTGAACCCAGCTCTGCCCTGATAGTAGCCTGTTGTTCTCTGGTGCAGCCCGTTGCCCTCCTAAGGGCAGCAGTAGCTTTAGGCACAGTCATAGGGAAATGCTTTCATGCTTATCATGTGTTCTTGAGCTGTGGTATTCATAGCTTTCAATGGATCATTTAGTCACACCAAGCAAAATTCCTGTTGGATGCTTTTATTTTTCATATTTGTTTTGAGGGTTGCTCTTAAAGCTCTTAAGAATAACACATGGAACCTTGACTAAATGGAATGTCCTCTGATCATGCAAATCACTGAGAGGTTCTATTTGCAACATAATTGACTGAAATTAGCACAGAATCATGAAGTTTGGCCTTTTGAAATAGGTGGAGGACTATAGATTCATTTGAAGATCAGATCAGATGCGCAATTATGGACTCATCCGAATCCTAACTTGGACCACTGAGTTGATGCCAGATGCTGTGCTGAATGTATGTACGTGTGTGTGCATGTGTGTATGTGTGCGTGTCTGTGTGTATGTATCTGTGTTGTCTGTATGTGTGTGTATCTCTGTGTGTATGTGTATTTGTATCTGTGTGTATGTGTAGATTCTTACATGTACATATGTGTATGTCGTGTGTGTATATATGTGTGTTAGTGTGTATGTGTGTGGTGTGTTTATATATGTGTATTCATGTGTATGTGTGTGTTGTATGTGTATATATGTGTGCATGTGTATGTATGTGTGTGTCATGTGTGTGTGTGTGTCCATACATATGTACTTTCGTGTTGACTTGAGAAGCAAGAACTGTGTTCATCTAACATCCTCCTCTTAACAGAACTTCAATCTCATTGTGAGTGACAATGAGCTCAGTGGGAAAGGCTCCATTTCTCAGCTGGCCTTGCTGACAGGTGGCCATGTGGCCATGTTATGTGGCGGTGGTCAGTTGGAGGGGGATGGGGAAGCTCCTTCAAAAGGGAGTGGAGGCTGCTGGCATGTGCTTTTTCCCTTCCTCCCTGCCTTGCCTCCCAGAATGGGGGAGTGGAGGGGTTCAGCACTGACGGCAGGGTGGGGCTGGCTTGTTCATGAGGATGAGAATGGCTATCAGGGTGACGGCACAGGAGACAGAGGAGCCTGGGACGCTCTGACTTTGAGGGCGGGAGCTGCTGCCTGCAGACTGGCTGTCATGTGCGAAGACTCCCTATTTGGTTTAAGTGGTCTTAGCATAGCCCAAAGCAATCCCCAACGGAATTGCTTGCATCTCTTCCACACTATACAACTTTTACATGACCCCTTGAGAATTCCTCCCTTGATCCCATCACATTCCTGATTAACTCTAAGGGGGCAGTGTGGGGAGACTTCCCGGAGCAGGCCATGCTGTGGAAGTGGCTGTGACCCAATCCAGTCTCAAGAGCCTGTCAAGGATGCCCCAGCTTTTCATCAGGAATTTGCTTAGGGCAGCCAAAAGATCAGAGAACATGGACTCAATCATTTACAAGTTTGTAAAATGTGCCTACTGGCTCTCGGGAGGAAGAGGTGAAAGGCTGAAGTGGAGGAGAATGATGATCGTGTTTGTGGAGTGAATGCCCAGCATTTGGGCACTTTCGGTCCACTGAACATTTCTGAAATATGACTTTGTGAGGCACGGCTGAGCTGTCAGATGCACCTTGACTTACAATGACAAACCCATGGTCAATTGGAAGTATCATTGAGATTGCATTTAACGTGCCCACCACACTGAACATCACAGGTTAGCCCAGGCTGTCTTAAGCACACTCAGAACACTTGCATTAGCCCACGGCTTTGCAACATCAGCTAACACAAAGCCTGTTTTAGAAAAAAGTATTGCCTATCTCATGTAATTTATTGAAATTGTACTGAAGGTGAAACACAGAATTTTTCATAGGTACTCAAAGCATGATTTGAGTGCTTTGAGTGCTACATGCGTGCTGCATTCACACCATCATAAAGTCAAAAATTCGTGTTAGGCCACGAGTTGGGATGGGCTGTACCTACTATCAGCCAGCATTATGCAAAGTCATAGAAGCCCACGAGTGTCTCAGGGCCATGAAATTCAACTGGTTTCTCTTTCCTTTTGGACTTTCTGAATGGTGAAAGGACATATTTAATGGCATTTTATAGATTCTTTGTAACTCCCACACTGTACCTACACTCTAGAGGAGCAGGGGGAATGCACAGAAATGAAAATGCCTCCTCCAAGCTCCCGGGGGTAGGTAGTCCATGCTTCCCCGCCATACACATGGGCCAACCCTGGGCAACACCACCGCAACACAAGCCTTCCCCAGGGAAAAAACCAAAAGTCAGCTAGAACAAATCATGACAATGAAAATAACACGCCATACACCCATTCCTTTTGCTTTCTAATCTGTGGAATATTTTTAGTATCTTTTTTTTCCCACATTGACTCAAACCTAAGATGATATTAACCTAAAATGATGACTTAAAATCCAGCAGGTCTTGAGTTCTTTCTACACCATCTTTCTGCCATTCATGCATGTGTTTATTTAACAAACACTTACTGAGCACAGAATATATGTGCTGTACCTCACAAATTTTTTGTGGATTAGGGATACAGAGTTGGGCAAAATTGTGTAGTAGAAGGCTGCTGGTGGGAGAGACAGTAATCAAATCAACTGAACATTAAACATCTAACTGTAAACTTGGTAGATGCTTTGGAGGAATAGTGTGCTAGAAGCACCTGAGAGTGGTATTGGTGAAGGTACTAAATGGAGTCAGATTTGGGGTTGGGGGAGGCAGGGCCAAGAGGAGCTTCTATCCCAGGAGGTGTCCTTTGAGCTGAAGTCTGAAGGCCAAGTTAGGTGTGAACTCATTGGTGTCCAGAAGTCCAGGAACAAGAGTCCTTTCAGACTGGGAGGGTGGATGCATGGCTATCTCGGCTGGGTATAAAGGCCAGTTGAGGGTCTCAGGCTGGTGAGGGAGGGCAGCAGGCTGAGTCATAAGAAACAGAGGACCCAGGAGGGAGTGAGTCTGACCAGGACTGCACTTGATGACCCTGGAGGCTGCAGGGTAGACAAGGAAAAGGCAGGTCAGAGTGAGGATGGCCGGGGATGACCAGGAGGCCCTTTGGGGTGTGGGGCAGGAAACCTGGGCCTGGTGGGCTTTCCTCAGATGCCCACCCATTCACAAGGCTTGGTGATAGACTGGACATAGAGGTGAGGGTAGAGGTCATGGGAGGCCTCAGCTCGGGCTCCTAATGTTGGGATCCTGCAGAAAGGTGTCAGGGGATCCTTTGGGCAGGGAGGGGCTATGGTGAGTCTGAGGCCCCGTGGGACAGACAGCAAAGCATCCAGTGCATGCAGGTGTCTCCAGGTCTGGAGCCTGGTGTTCAGACATGACCAGTGGTCACACATTTGGGAGTTCTCAATATGTGGATAGCAAATAAGGCCATAAGTGGGTAAGATTGCTTAGAGGGAGAATAAATGTATTTTTGATACTACATTTGCAATACTGATGGTATGTCTCTTTATGCCGGGGGCCTGGATGGCCAGTCTCTGCTACTAGGCTCCTCCTGCCACCAGTCCATAAGTTACTTTGTCACTGATATGCTTCTTTTTTTAAAAAAAAATTATTTTTTTTTTAAGAGACAAGGTCTTGCTCTGTCGCCCAGGCTGGAGTGCAGTGGTGTGAAAATAGCTCACTGCAGTCTCAACCTCCTGAGCTCAAGCAGTCCTCCTGCCTCAGCCTCCTGAGTAGTTGGGACTATAGGCTGATGCCACCATGCCCAGCTAATTCTTTGTTTGTTTATGTAAAGATGGCTCATGTTATATTGCCCAGGCTGACTGCTAAGCTTCTGATGGAGAAAAAGTGAGAAGCTACCTTTTCTGGCCATTCTCACCATCTAATGAAGTATGAGCAGGGGCCAGGCTGGCACACAGCCTCCTGCTGTACCTCCTGCTCCCAAGAGGGTATCTGTGCACCCACGGCAAAGAAACCCACCCTCCAGAGGCTGATCTGTGACCTTTAAATTTACCCTAAAACAGGGGCACGTTAACAGAAAAAGGCTGGCAGCAAATGTCCAACTGGACAAAAAACAAGCAAAGAAGGAGAGAGAGGAGAGGGAGTTGGCTGGTTGGCAAGGGTGGCAGACACCCTGCTGAGTGCGTTCCTTCTCGTATTCAGGGCGGGCCCTAGTGGGAGCAGGGTCTTCAAGAGCGATCCCGGGATGCAGCTGAATCCCCACCCCAACCCAGGCTGCTGGGATACTCAGGGAGGGGCCTTCTTTCCTTACACCATTTGCTGGGAGATGGACGTCTTTTGTTAAGATGCAGGGGTGTGGGTTTTGTGTAAAGGCCTCTGTGTGAGACTGAGTTTTGGTTTTCACACAAATGTTGGGTACCCGCTCTGCCTCTTTGCTTCGTCACAGGGTGTGATAAGTTACACAGAGGAGGGCCCTGAGTACGGATCACAGACACAGCCACTAACATGAGCCAACCTCAGGTCAAGATGTGAAAATAAATATCCAGGCCCATGGACTAGATCCAAGGCTGCAGTGATTGAATTGCATATAAAGACTTCATTCAAACCTCTTAATATGAGATTGCAAAATCTTCAGGTTTGCCGAGTAGCTAAGGGGATCTGGTAAACAAACCCGGGCATAAGCACAGTGGACCTTGCTTCTTCTCACTCCTTAATCACTGGCCCTGGTTCGTTCACAGTGGACACCAATATTCAGGATTTAGAACAAGGTATTTTAAGAAAGAACAAAAAACATTGATGATAAATATTATTGGGATCATAAATCCCTTTTTTGGGGGTGGGGGCTAAGGTGCTACACTGGTCCTTGTAAGCAGGCATCTGTGTACACACTAGTCCCGGGCAGGGAATGGCCAGGTGTCCAGCCACCCACTCTGTCTCAGGTGGGCCACGGTCCTTGCTGTATCGAGATGTCACTAGCATGTCCTCCTATGTGGGAGCTTTGCAGGGGATCCCCCCTTTACCAGTCAGCCCGATGCTCATTCTGTTTCTCACCAGACATCAGGTGGCTAGGATCATAGCTCACTGCAGCTTCGACCCGCTGGGCTCAAGCAATCCTCCCACCTCAGCCTCCTGAGTAGCTGGGACCACAGGCTTGAGCCACCACACCCAGCTAATTGTTTGTTTGTTTGTTTTTGTAAAGATGGCTCATGTTATGTTGCCTAGGCTGACTGCTAAGCTTCTGATGGAGAAAAAGTGAGAAGCTGTCTTTGCTGGCTGTTCTCATCGTCTGATGAGGTGTGAGCAGGGGTTTGGGAGCAGAGAGAGTGTACAAAGGAAGATTTTAAAACATATCTTTGGTAAAGCAGTTATGGCCGGTATTTTGGGTCATGTTCTTTAGTCCTTGTGTTCCTTCAGTTTAGTCATGAAAATAGTTACATTGATTTGTTTGTTTGCCAACATGCTCTGAGAAGTCAGTCAGGTCTTCAGTGTTTCAGAAGTGATTTTTGTGAAGGTTTATCGGGTAGGAAGATGGGTTAGGGAAGACCCTCTATGAGAGGGTCTGTAACAAAGGAGAATGGGCTGGTGACTCTCCCAGGAGCCTGCAGGGAGAGTTGCCCAGTTCTGACCAGCTCCTGTGTAAGCCCCACTCACCCATAGACCATGTCCCTTTTTGCTGGAGCTGGGGAGGGCATGGGACACCCTGTGCTGTGGGACCCTGACTCAGGCCTCATGCAAACAACCTGAAGCATCTCAGAGGCCTACCTATCCCTCTAGGGCAGCAGCGTTAGAGTCAAAGAGCACAGTAAGCTGGAGACATTAGCAAACAAGGAGTGCAGTCCTTAAAACAAAGGCAGGGGAGAGCTAAGGATGTTCTAATACAGTTTCCTTTTTCGAGTTAGAGACTGTCCTTGCATAAGCCCCCAGAGTTCCCTACCTCAGCTTAACAGGAGCCACACTTTTTGAAAAGTTGTGACTCAGGGCTTCTTGAAATACAATTTTTGCAACTCCAATTTACTGCTCAACAGGAGTTTTGGAATGTTGCAATGGAGACTGAAGTTTAAATTAATCTAAAGTCTGGAAGAGCTTATATTTCTGTTCCAAAGATTTTTGAGGTTCTTAGGTAAAGGATATACCTGAGAGTGAAGTCATATATGTGATGTATGTGTAATGTTATATACATATATTAATATATTTAACTGAAAATTAAGTCTTATTTATCTATGTATCTGTCATTTATCTATCATCCAGGTATACCACATATACACACACATTATGAGGTCTAATTTTCACCTATTTACATGCAAGAAAATACTTTTTTCTTTTTCCTTTTTTAAAATTTAATTTAATTTAATTTTAACTTCTGGTATACACATATAGGACATGCATGTTTGTTACATAGGTAAATGTGTGCCATGGTAGTCTGCTGCACCTATTAACCCATCACACAGGTATTAAGCCCCACATGCATTAGCTCCTTATCCTGATGCTCTCCCTCCCCTTCTCCCCTAAAAAGGTCCCAGTGTACACTGTTCCCCTTCCTGTGTCCATGTGTTCTCATTGTTCAGCTCCCACTTACAAGTGAGAACATACAGTGTTTGGTTTTCTGTTCCTGTGTTAGTTTGCTGAGGATAAGGGCTTCCAGCTCCATCCATGTCCCTGCAAAGGACATGATCTCATTTTTTATGGCTGCATAGTATTCCATGGTGTATATGTACCACATTTTCTTTACTTAGTCTATCATTGATGGACATTTGGGTTGATTTCATGTCTTTGCTATTGTGAATAGTGCTGCAATGAACGTATATGTGCATGTATCTTTAAATAGAATTATTTATATTCCTTTGGGTATATACCCTGTAATGAGGTTGCTGAGTCAAATTGTATTTCTGGTTCTAGGTCTTTGAGGAATAGCCATACTGTCTTCCACAATGGTTGAACTAATTTATATTCCCACCAACAGTGTAAAAGCATTCCTATCCTCCACAGCCTCACCAGCATCTGTTGTTTTTTGACTTTCTAATAATAGTTATTCTGACTGCTGTGAGATGGTATCTCACTGTAGTTTTGATTTGCATTTCTCTAATGCAGTGATGTTGAGCTTTTTTTCATGTTTGTTGGTTGCATAAATGTCTTCTTTTGAGAAGTGTCTGTTTATGTCCTTTACCTACTTTTTGATGTTTTTTTTTCTTGTAAATTCACTTAAGTTTCTTGTGGATTCTGGATATTAGATCTTTGTCAGATGCTAGATTGCAAAAATTAAGAAAATGATTTTTATTGGTCACAGGCAACAGTAGAAGGGACAAGACACTTTTTTTTTTTAAAAAAAAAAACCTTTTAATTTAGGAATAATTTTTAACTCACAGAAAAGCTGTAAGAATAGTACAAAGATCACATCCAAATTTCTCAAATTTTCATGGTCATAAACCTTACAGGAAAAGGCTCTAACTCAGGATCACATGTTGCACCCACTTGTTGTATCTCTTTAATCTTCTTCAATCTGGAACAGTTTCTCAATCTTTCGTTGAATATTATTACCTTGATGTTGTTGAAAATTGCTGCCTCGAAATTTTGTAGAATATCCCTCCATTTGGTACAGTCTAGTGTCTCCTCTGGATTAGAGCTGGTTTGCATGTATTTTCACTGAATTATCACATATGTGGTAATGTGTTCTGTTACCTCTTATCAGTTGGCAGATTGATGCTGATTTCTCTCATGGCTTGTGACACTGACTTTGATCACATGATTAAGATGCTATCTTAATAGCCAGGCTCTTCTGCTATAAAGTTACTTTTGTTTCCATTTGCAATCAGTCAGTAAATACTTGATGTAGAGATAACGTTGAAACTATTTAAGGTCTCATTCTTCATCCACTTGCCTACTTAAGTTTTAACATCTATTGATGTTTCCTGCCGGAATAGAGGACTGCTGAGAGGTGTTTTTCAAATGTCATGTTTTTTTTTGCATTTATCAGTTGGCATTCTACTGTGAGGTAGTTGTTTCTCTTTCATATATGCATATGTGTACATACGTGTGCATGGTTTTAAAACATTATTTATGTGCGTTCTCATGAATTTCTGTTTTATTCAATGAGTTATAATGCATTGCTATCATTATTGTCTTGATGTCCAAATTACCCTGGATTTGGCCACTGACAGCCTCATTAGCCTGGCTTCTGTGTTTCCTGCGCATGTGCCCATTATTGTTTGAGCACATTCTTATTTTCCGCCACATCAGGATACTCCAGGGCCATCTTGTGCTTTCCCTGCTAACCCCTGAACCAGGCATTTTTCCTTGCGGTAATGAAAAATGCTATTTGGAAGCCAATATCTCAATGTAGGTGTGGCCTTTGTTACCAAGGGGTCCTTGTCCCCAGGTACCTTTTGGGGATAGCATTAGGAAATATATTTCATCATCTATCTCTATATCTCCACCCACATACACACATCGATACATACATCTGTAGTTCTTTCCACATTTCTCAAGTTAAATTGAAAACCATGAGTTCACACCAATGCCTCCCATTTCAGGCCCACAGCACTCATTTATTCCAGCCTTTCCCTTTTCTGCATTTGTGAGGCTTTCTCCCCACAGTGAAAGACTGGCGCCACCATGCCCGGCTACCAATGAAGAACCTAACTCCTTGTTTACTATTTACTCAATCCCCTCCCAGAGGCTAAGCTTCCACCTTCCACCCTGCTGGGTGGCCATCTATTCAGACCCCTGGGACAGCCCAGGCCTCTGCCGGGCTGCCTCACAACTCCATCCCCAACTTTCTGGTGTTTTCTTTTGTTTGTTTATAATGTGGGAGCTATGTACTATAAGATGTGTGAAAGACTTCAACAGGAAAATGAGTATTTGCAGCATTTTAAAACCTCAGAACTCTAGAGAAGGCAAGAATGTTAGGAATAGACTATTAAGAAGGAAGCTGCGTCTGGAAATTAAGGCAGGCTTGGGTGTTGGGGGTCTCTATCCCAGCACCCCAGAGCTCAGCAGTCAGCTGTGCCTCGCGGAGATCTGCAGGCCCCCTTCTATGCTCCATATTGTAATTTGAAGATTGGTATTTATGCTCTGTACAAACAATTTCATTAGCAAACTCAGATTAATGACAGTTGTGCCTTAAGTCCTACAGATTGTTTAATGGATGGTTGCTGAACCTATTAAAATCTGTAGCAATTAAAATAGAATCTGTCTGTTGAATGAGATAAAGTTACTATTCTGTATTTGTCTTAATTCTTTTGTTCTCATTCATTATCTTGCAGAGCACACTCACCCTGTTTCCTAGAGACATTCTCAGATGTTTAGGTCAGGGTTGCCCTGCAATTGGGAATCTGAAGTACTCCTCTAGGGTGTCTTCTCTGGTCTGGCCCTGGTAGGAACAGATGCTTGAATGATCTATCTGGAGAAGACACCTGGGAAGAAGCCAACCCCTAAGAGAACACTAGAATTCCCTTTTTAAATACAAAAGGGGAACCTGCACTCTTGTGTAACAGGTGCTGTAGCTCCTGCAAGGAGACAGCAGCAGGTGAAGGGCAGCGTGCTCCCAGGGTGCCTGGCAGGTGCGCGGTCACCCTACACAACTGCTGCTGAATGCCCTGCTGGCCCCAGGGACCCCAAATGCTCCCCAGCAAGGCCTTCCTGCCCTCCTCTTCTAGGGAAGGCAGGCCAGAGCTGGCTGCAGTCATTTATGTAGAATGCAGGCACAATTCAACACGGGCAGGAGGAGCCCCCCAGGGTGCCTCAGATGAACTGCTAGTGGCTCACAATTAGGAAGACTTTCCAAGGGAAGGGAGGAAAGAGGACTGTGTCTGGATGAGGGGGAAGGTGTGAAACCAAGACCTGGCAGCTTGGGGGTGCTGGGCTGCCTGAACTATGGGCCCCTCCCAGCTCCCCCAAGGTCCTGGAGCCAGCCTGCTGTGGGTCTGGGGAGCTGTGGGAGTGCAGAAATCTCCGTCCTGGTCACACTTCTGACACTTGGTTGTCCTGGTCACACTTCTGACACTTGGTTGATGTCTCTGTCAGCAGGTGGGGGCTGGAGGATTACCTGGGGTGGGGAATTCCTACCCAGTCCGCTTTTGAAATTGGTACTCAGGGGCCCTGCTGCTTGAAAGGCTGACCTTGGGGGACTCCATGTGACAAGAGGTGAGAGAATAGACGCCTTAGGGTGTGTGACCCTTGTGAAGCAGGCCCCAGGAAGGTCACTCTGCATTTATGGGTACTCACAGAAATCGAGTTTAGACTCAGTGCTGTCTGACAGAAATAGAATGTGAGCTTCAGATGTAACGTTAAATTTTTTGGTAGTTACATTTTTAAAAGGTAAGAAAGGAACAAGCGAAATTAATTTTAATGTGATATTATTGTTATCCCAATATATCCAGAATATTAACCTATCAATATTAATCATGTGAAATTATTAAGGAGATACTTTGCATTTTTCTTTTCATACTAAGTCTTTGAAATCTGGTGTGCATTTCACACCCAGAGCACGTCCCGGTTCACACCAGCCGCATTTCAAGGGCATACCCAGGGAATGAGGATGGGCTGGACTCTTTACATTTTGGATCTGACTAAAAATGAGGAGATGGGCTTCCAGAGACTGTGTGTCCAAACCACAAGTGACTAAACCCTGGTTACGCTGGGAGAACCTGGGAGATAGCTCATCAAGAAATGTTATCTGTCCATCATTACAGCAGTCAAACCATGATAGTGGATTGCCTTATGTGTGTAAAGTCCTCTAGGGCTTTTGTGTGTCGGGGGGTGGGGGCCGGGTGGGCGGCTGTGCAATAATAAAATATGGCTCTGATAAAAGGTCTTAGATTGAACTAAAATGAGCTGAATGCCCACTACTAGGTTTATGAACTGTGTCTACACAGTTATACCTTCCTAGGCCAAGACAGGAGTTCTTTACTGGTTGACAAATATTTCACCATCTTGTGTAGTATTTTTATCAGAAGATTACAGATGTTTTGATTGAAACACTACACAAGGTTTAAAAAAATACTACACAGAAGGTTTAAGATGGAACACTTTGTGACATTATTTCTAATATTGTGTATATTATATAAATTTAAGACTCAGTCTTCTTGTGAAAGACAGAATATGCTGGATGATTAAGGAGATGATTTATTTAGGCTGTTGGAATAGGGGAGAAGTTTCATCAGTGAGGGCTCAGTGAGATTCATCACTACCAGGGATCAACACTCACTCTTCCCTTTAATGTAACCTTTACACTCACACTTCTCTTCAACACTTTAGGCATTCCTCTTTCAACAAGATTGGCCTTCAATGTATTAACACTCTGGACTGTGCCACCACCTCTCAATAGGTGATTGAACTGATTCACAGGAATACCACCAGCAAAAGTCCTGGTAGAGTATTTCTCAGACCCACTTCACCTCACTCAGGAAGATGATGACTAACCTTGGTGAATATTGTTCACTAATGATGATCTTCGTTCTTTTTGAATAAGAGGGAAGAATGACAAGGTTGAACTTTATCTTGTCCTGCAATACAACAATTGATGGTCAAGAAATCCTCCTCTACCCTCAAAGTAAGTCATCATATAAGACACCTGCTTTTATGTTTATTGCAGCACTATTTACAATAGCAAAGATCTGGAATCAACCTAAATGTCCACCAACACCATCAACAGGAGACGGGATCCAAAAGTTCTGACTTCTGGAGGGCCCAGACAAGGAGAATAAAATATCACTTATAAATGTTTTATTTCCACTTACAAAAATAGAGTCTACTAAATTGTTAGTTCCAGATAGCTTAACTATCTGTAAAAACACTTACTTTATGTATTCAGAGAATAGAATATTAAAACATCAATAACATTCTAAGCAAAAACCACAGTCGTTCCTCATCTGTTCATTCAGCCGTATGCAATTAATTCTTGGATCTTGGGTCAGCAGTCTCACAAATCCATCTACTTCTCAACTAGAGTCTTGGAAATCCTGACTCAATCCACAGACATGGTTTAGGCAATGCCATCAGAGATCTGCACCTAAACAGATACCTTTTCCACAGAGTTCTGAGAAGACTCTTTTTTGAAACCATCACACCTTGGCCTATAGCTGATTGTAAAGCTTTCAAAGAAGCATCAGAGTAAAAGAAAAAAAAAAAAAAAAAAAACTGTGTAGACGAAGAAAGACTTACAATGGCTGTGGTTACCTTATTACTGACCATTATCAAAAGTGAAAGTCTGATGAGAGTTCATGACAA
Source organism: Trachypithecus francoisi (assembly GCF_009764315.1). Taxonomy (NCBI): domain Eukaryota; kingdom Metazoa; phylum Chordata; class Mammalia; order Primates; family Cercopithecidae; genus Trachypithecus; species Trachypithecus francoisi. The sequence goes on from NW_022681472.1 coordinate 3,318,150, forward strand.
GAATGATCCAACCAACAGGGAAATTGTGCTGTTGCTGTGGTATATGCAAAGCACGGTAGTAAAATCAGTCCAAGTAAATTTAGATAAAATACCCACAGGCCGGGCGCGGTGGCTCAAGCCTGTAATCCCAGCACTTTGGGAGGCTGAGACGGGCGGATCACGAGGTCAGGAGATCGAGACCATCCTGGCTAATACGGTGAAACCCCGTCTCTACTAAAAATACAAAAACTAGCCGGGCGAGGTGGCGGGCGCCTGTAGTCCCAGCTACTTGGGAGGCTGAGGCAGGAGAATGGCGGAAACCCAGGAGGCGGAGCTTGCAGTGAGCTGAGATCTGGCCACTGCACTCCAGTCCGGGCGACAGAGCGAGACTCCGCCTCAAAAAAAAAAAAAAAAAAAAAAAAAAAAATACCCACAAACATGGACAACCCCATTTTCAAAGAAGAATGGCTGTCACATCTAATTTATTAAAATGAATTAACATGATCTTTGTGGAGACAATATCTTCAGATACAACACATAATAATACTGACATGGTATATTAGAGCATATAGTTAAAATATATCAAGAATATATGAAGTGCAAAGAGACTCAGGAAGGAGCATATCCTGAATGTCTGTACATTATAAAACTTCATGGGTAAGTGATATGAAAGCCCCAGTTGAAAACCACTGACTGAGTTAGAATGGGAATGATTAAAAAGTCAGGAAACAACAGATGCTGATGAGGCTGTGGAGAAAGAGAAACGCTTTTACGCTGTTGGTGGGAATGTAAATTAGTTCAACCATTGTGGAAGACAGTGTGGTGATTCCTTAAGGATCTAGAACCAGAAATACCATTTGACCCAGCAACCCCATTACTGGGTATATACCTAAAGGATTATAGGTCATTCTACTATAAAGACGCATGCACATGTATGTTTATTGCAGCACTGTTTACAATAGCGAAGACTTGGAACCAACCCAAATGCCCATCAATGATAGGCTGGATAAAAAAATGTGGCACATATATACCATGGAGTACTATGCAGCCACAAAAAAGAATGAGTTCAGGCCGGGCGCGGTGGCTCAGCCTGTAATCCCAGCACTTTGGAGGCCGAGACGGGCGGATCACGAGGTCAGGAGATCGAGACCATCCTGGCTAACACGGTGAAACCCCGTCTCTACTAAAAATACAAAAACTAGCCGGTGAGGTGGCGGGCGCCTGTAGTCCCAGCTACCGGGAGGCTGAGGCAGGAGAATGGCGTAAACCCGGGAGGCGGAGCTTGCAGTGAGCTGAGATCCGGCCACTGCAGTCCAGTCCGGGCGACAGAGCGAGACTCCGCCTCAAAAAAAAAAAAAAAAAAAAAAAAAAAAAAAAAAAAAAAAAAAAATGAGTTCATGTCTTTGCAGGGACATGGATGAAGCTGGAAGCCATTATTCTCAGCAAACTAACCCAGGAACAGAAAACCAAACACCGCATGTTCTTACTCATAAGTGGGAGTTGAACAATGAGAACATGTGGACACAGGGAGGGGAACATCACACACTGGGGCTTGTTGGTGGGTGGGGGGCAAACCATATCAGGTGTTAAGGAAATGAAAGAAAATTGTTTTCTTGAGGTGGTGGGGTCAGGACTGAGTTGAATCCCCAGTGTGCAAGGTAAAGGCACCAGTCTTCCAAATGACCTTCATGAGAATAGAATCCTTACCAGCTCCTGCTGCCTGCTGCTCAGTTGTAAGCGAAGCCCTAAATGGGATTTTCCATGCAAATTTAATTTAATTACCCGAGGCTTACCTTACCCAAGGTTGCATGTGTCTGTGGCAGAGCCGGAAGTTCAGTCTGTAAGGTCCATGCCCTTCTCAATACACGACATGATTTCAAATGGTAAACTTTCTTCCCTGAATCTCCTACTCCAACACCTCCCAACTTCCTCTACCTCTGCTCCTAGTCCCAGTCATTGAGGGCTGTGCTGATTTTGACTTGGAAAAGTAAGGAATCAAAAACCATCACTTCGAAGGCTGACCATGAGGGCTGCTGTGAGGTGATCAGGGGGACAGCATGAGAGCTTCTCCCCCTGGAAATGTTTCCCAGACTTTTCCAGAGAAGGAGCCCAGTAGACAGACGGACTGTCCCCCTTGGGGGATGTGCAGCAAAGTTAACTGGGTAGCCAGGTGCAAACTGAAATACATCTTGGAGGCCTTTGTGTCAATCTTACAAAGGCCTCTTTGCAGTGATATTATTGTTTTCTATCATGTCGGCTAATTACTCAGTAAATAAGATCCTCTAGGAAGTAGTGCTATATTTATCCAATGGCCTTGTGTCTTTCCATGATCCCTGAAGAACACCTAGATGAAAACTTTTCTAGCGCTCTCCTGTGGGGCCCAGCCCCAAGTATGTTCTCAGGAAGAAATCGATTACCTTCATTTATTCATGCTGCAATCATTTGCTCATTCGCTTGCGACTTCCTGTTGTCTGCCGGGCACTGTGCTTCCTAGTGAGTAAGAAATGCTGTCTGTCCCCAGTCCCTGGGGCTGGTAGGAGTGTGGCACAGCCCAAGGTCAGGTGCACGGAGCGGACGCACCTAGCAGGGCCGGCCTGCCTAGCAAGTCAGGAAGGCCTTTTCAGGGTCTGGTTTATCTCAGCTGAAGTGTACAGGAAGAGTAGACGTCAGTCAGGTGGAAAAGGGCAGAGAGCGCATCGTCCAGGCAGAAGGGAGAGTGTGAGCAAGGGGCCCGTGGGACTGAGTGCTGCGCGTCACCGCAGAGGGACATGAGGACTGTGCTGGGCACGGTGACTGGGGGCGGTGCGGGCTGACAGAGTCCCCAGACCAGGTCTGGGGTCCGGGCCTTCCATGGAGAACAAGGAGTCATTACAGATGCTCGGTGTCGCGTGGCGAAAATGAGGGTCTTCTGGGAAATTTTAGGCTGCAGAATGTGAGTGGTGTCCATCAGGGAAGGCCTGGCAGGCAGCGAGAGCTTCCGGACTGGACCCCAAGAAGGAGGTCAGGCTGGGAACACAGACTGGGAGGTTCCCAGTCCGCAGATGGTACTGAGGCTATTGCGTCGGGTCAGATCTTCCAGCGTACGGGAGGAGGGACGCGGCTGAGAGAAGCAAGCCCAGAGCTGCCAGCCCGGGACCAGCGGGAAGCCAGGGAGCAAGGCCAAGGAGGAGCCAGTCAGGACCCCACATATCAGAGGCTCAACTAAAGTTGGCTTTAGCTGTTTTATCTGTTAATCAATATATTTTTCTTTATATTTCTTTCCATTTAGATTCTCCACTTCAGAAGATTTTTTTTTTTTGGATTGACAAATAAAAATTGTATATATTTATAGTGTACAACATGTTGTTTGGAAATATGTGTATATTGTGGAATGGCTAAATTGAGCTAATTAACACATGCATTTCCTCACATACTTTTTTTGTGATGAGAACACTTAAAATCTTCTCTTAGCAATTTTCAAAGATAGAATATATTGTTATTGACTACAGTCACCCGTGTCCTACAATAGATTTATTGATCTTCTTGAGATTTTGTATCCTGTCTTCCCAATCCCTTACCCCACACCCCTTCCCTAGCAACCACCACATTTTTTTCTTTTAGTTTTCTCTCATCTTTCTATCTATTAAAAATGCATCTGTTCTTTGATTTTGCTGAAGTTCTTTACAGAAGAGGGCCAAGAAGACAACAAACATCTATCACCAAATCTTGGAATCTGGAGAATTTTGTTTTCTTTCTTTCCTAAAAATTCCTTGAAAGAACAATAGCAAGCTGATGATTCATTTGAAAACAGTCATGCCCCAATTTTGGTAAAGGCTCCTGAGTTTCCTGCTTGATGGAGCAGTGTGGGGTGAAGGGCTGCACAGGAGAATGTTTTGTTAGTAACTGAGAGTCAGAATTAAAGAGCTGAGTGGATCCCAAGGAAATCCAACTTTATTTTTTCTGCTTTCCCCCACCCCCCACGAAGAGTTTATTCATTATAGAACTTCTTTGTAAAGTGATCTTTGTGTTCTTTTTGAGCTTGAAATTATACTCAAATGTTCTTCTGGAATGTTTTCATTTTTCCTTTAAAATAATACATGTATTGACTCCCTGGAACTAAATTAAATGAGGCAACAAGGCCAGGAGAGAGCGGGCAGCTGGACATCTCTCTGATTCAAGGACTGCTGCGAGGTGCATGTCCCTTGCTTTGGTCAGTCCGGCCTTGGGTAATCCGTGGTTCACTTTTTAAACACACTTTAGGGCCATCCCTCGCCAGTTGTGTGGTCTTGGGCAAGTCCCTACTTCTCAAAGCATTAGTTTGTCCCTCTGTGGAAGGGAGAGAATAATATCTAATCCATAGGGTGCCCCAAAGATTAAATGAGAAAGTGTATTAGAGGCATAGCATATAATGAGTGCTCAGAAAGCATAGCAGTTATTTTCTAAATGGACAGGTGCCAGGCACCAATGGCTTGAGCCTGTAATTCCAGCTACTTGGGAGGCTGAGGCGGGAGGCTTGCTTGAGTCCAGGAGCTTGAACCTTGCTCCCTGGCTTCTCACTGGTCCCAGGCTGGCGGCTCTGGACTTGCTTCCCTCAGCTGCGTCCCTCCTCCTGTACCCTGGAAGATCTGACCTGATGCAATAGCCTCGGTACCATCTGCGGACTGGGAACCTCTGAGTCTGTGTTCCCAGCCTGACTTGGGCAACATAGCAAGACCCCATCTCTAAAAAAATCAAAATAGAATTAAAAATAAAATAAAATAAAATGTACAGGCCATACACACAGTTCATATGGAAGGAAAAATCTGTCACAATGGGAAAAGACTACCACTGACATATCACATTATATAATTATGGTGTTTCCCAAAATGCCAAGATGTAGGCAAGATGTGGCTGTTTCCTTAGGTGAGGGTACAAACCGCAGGAAACAGGGGACTCTCCAGCAGATTGGAAGCCCCATTTTGGATTGAAGAGTGAGATGCCAGGATGGTCCGAGGGCCCCCACAGGCAGCTGGCCTGCCCTAGAGGATACATTACACCCCCCATCCCCCGCAGGAGTCCCTGCCTTGCTCACCACTCTGGCTTGTGGCTAGGGCTTCTCGGCAGGGCCAGGTGTGTCCATGCCTGAGTCACTGTGGTCAGGGTTGACTCAATGTTCTTTTGTCTGTGGATATCGCATGGAGTGTCCCTCTCGATGAATCTTGGGGTGAACTGGAAACTCCAGTTTGTGGGACCTCTTCTGAGACATCCATAGTGAGAGGAGGATGGGGGCTAAAAGTCAGATGAGCTAGGGTAAGTTCAGCCTTTAGTGCACATAAAGGTTATATAGTGCAAGAGCACACACAATGTTCAACAAAAATTAATTTTGGTATTCAAAATATTTCTCACAAAAATTAGCATATGGGAATATCAAGGAGGTAGATGTTAAAACTCCTTGCAATCATCTCCTGCGTCTTTACACACATGGTACTGGCACAGGCTGATGCACTGAAGGTGCTCTCATGCTTCCTCTCTGTGCTGCTCACCCCCCAAGAGAGCCTACCTTGCCCTGGGTAGCCTCTCTCACGCATGTCATTTACCTTTGAAGCAGACTTGTTTTGGATGGTCCACGTGTTCACTATCAGGCCACTGTGATGTCATTTTAGGGCCACTGCCCTCAGGAGCTTGCCAGCCTGATTGGGAAGACAGAGGAGTTTAACAGGTACTGAGGCAGGAGAATAGGATCTGGGGGCAGAGAACATAAAGCTGTTTCACCCCAATTTCCTAGAACTAAATTGAAAGGAAAACCATAACTTTCCACGCCTAAGTAACAAAAGGACCAGAGGCGGCTACTCCAATCCCCCACATTTTCTGTGCGGCAGATTGAAAATTGTCTTTGTTTGCAACTTTGTAACTTCATCTTAGCCTCTAATTGGTTGTAAAAAGCAACAAATTAGATACTTGCATAGGAGTGTGCCCTTTGTAACTCCACTTCAGCCTCTGATTGGTTGCTTTTGGCAATCAATTGCAGGCTACCACTTCATTTACATGAAGTGAGCATGAAGTGGCCAATGGTCTAGACAATATTCTGTCCCAGCCCTTGAGCATTGGTCGGCAGGCTCCCACACTGTGGCGCATACTTTCGTTTTCAATAAATCCCTGCTTTCATTCTTCCTTTGCTTCATTCTTTTGTTGCTTTGCTGTGCATTTTGTCCAATTCTTTGTTCAAAATGCCAAGAACCTGAACAACTTGTGGTCAAGACCCTCTACCAGTAACAGTGCTATAACAAAGGCAAACTCAGGTGAGGAAATTGTGAACAGAGTGAGGAGGGCACAGGTGAGACTGGGGGAAGTTGTTTTGGGGGGAGAAGTCAGCAGGTGTGGGGCAGGAGGTGTGAGTGTCTCACTTTCCATTTCATCTCTGAGCCCTCTGTGTCTCACTGTACCACGCATTGTTCAGGACATCTGAGTGACCCACGACAGTGCGGTTCTATTTGTACCCACATTGTAATTTGCCACTGTTCAGCAAAGCTCTCTGCCAACCCACTGTCCTGCAAAGGGCACAAGACCAGGTCCCACCCCCACCTCCACCCTGCCATGAACCATACTAACTTCTCTGCATCTGTTCTCTTCCAGGAAATGGAGGCAATGACTTCAGCCCTAGGGGACTAAATGGCATCTTCTATGTTGAAACTACTTTCAAAGTTTTCAAAACTATACACCCATCATGTATCACTAATACAGCTTGATATAGTAGGGATCACAGTCCTGACTTCAACTGTGATTGTAATGTCTCATCAACATAGAGAACACATTATGTGGTGTTTTACTGTCATGAATGAAACTTTCTGTTTCCCCAGGAAAACTGGCAGATATTAGCATTAATCTGATTTTTCAAAGAAGTTAATTATTTCCCAGAATAAGTCACTGTGACTTATCCAAGGGCCTTGGTTGGTGGGAAGTAAAGCCCAGACTGCATTCTTGAAGCGCTAGCCTTTGCCAGCTCATTGCAAATTGAGCAACACTGATGAACCCACAGTTAATCTGTGGAGTCAAATGTAGCTGGACACAAATGCCTGGGGATTTTCCCTGTGAGATTCTCTTGCCTTTCTGGTGATGGTGAAGGACAGCTCCACCCATGGCAGGGGTGGTCACTAGTCTCTGGCATTTACTTGACCTCATGGCTGCCATGAACACCAGGCACAGTCTTTGCAGGAGGCACTGCTGCCTTCAGCCTGCTTGGCTTGGGGGCACAGAGAGGAAAGGGATATGGGCTTTTGCAAAAGGCCCCTGAGAGCAAAATCTCAGCTCTAGGGAAAGACTGATGGCAAAGGCTTGAGTGCTGGATGGTCGAGGGGGATGCTTTCGCATCAAGTTTCACCGAGTAATGAGGTGTACTGAGCAAAATGCACTTGTCCTTGGAATGTAAGGCACACACTCGGCAGGCATAAAGTTATAAAAAGGAGGAGCTCCTTAGTCTGCTGACTTCCTGCTGTTAATTCTTTATGGAGACTTCCTCTTCTCCATTTCCCAGCGTTCTCCATGGGGATGTGCTTGAGGGAGAATGGGCAGTTTAAGATAAAAGAATTCTTCCAGAGTGGGTTGTGGAGAGAGAACTGGAGAAGGTCTGGGCTGGAGCTAGAGACTTACCTTGGTTAAAGATAATGTGGTGTATATACGCAATGGAATATACAGCCTTGAAAAAGAAGGAAATATGTCATTTGTGACAACACAGATGAACCTAGAAGACATTATGCTAAGTGAAATAAGCCAGGCACAGAAATACAAATACTGCATGACCTCACTTATATGCGGAATCCTAAAAAGTCAAACTCACAGAAGCAGAGGACAGAATAGTGTTTACCAGGGGCTGGGGGTGGGAGTGGGGACATAGAGACTGAAGAAAAAAAAAAACCCTTTGAAAATGATCCATCAGACACACTCATTTGTGATTTCCCCACAATTGTGGTGCTCCAGGGAATCTTAATGATCAGTTACTGAGCCCTTAGCTTTGTGCTAAGCCTCACTCACGTTCCCAACAGTCCTATAAGATATTTTAAGATTATAATCGCCATTTATAAGGGGCAAATGGAGCTTGGAAGCCACGGAGTATGTAGGGGAAGGTGTGCTGCTGGTAAGTAACACAGCTTCAGCCTCCTCTGATCCTGGGGCCCCTCTGTCTGTGAGCTCCTGCTCCCGTGCCTCCTGGCCATCTTCCCAGGCAGGGGCTAGGGCTTGTCAGGCTGTACTCCGCCAGGCGGGGATATACAGGCACCTCAGGAGCTTGTCGCCAGCTGTCTGGATGCCAGATCCCTACTGCCCCATTCATATCTTGAGTTCAACAGGTCAGCGTAGGGTGTCATTCTCTATTGCTACATTTCCCAGGGAGCAGAGATAGCAAAATGTCTCAGCACAAAGATTATGTATTTCACTAAGAAATTATAATTTCAACTAAAATCGTCTGGGCGCAGTGGCTCATGCCTATAATTCCAGCACTTTGGGAGGCTGAGGCGGGTGGATCACAAGGTCAGGAGATTGAGACCATCCTGGCTAACATGGTGAAACCTCTTCTCTACTAAAAATACAAAAATTAGGTGGGAGTGGTGGCGCGCACCTGTAGTCCCAGCTACTTGGGAGGGTGAGGCAGGAGAATGGCGTGTACCTGGGAGGCGGAGCTTGCAGTGAGCCGAGATCGCGTCACTGCACTCCAGCCAGGGCGAAAGAGCGAGACTCAGTCTCAAAAAAAAAAAAGTAAAAAAAAAAAAACAACCAAAATCTTTCTCCGCCTAAATCCGATTTAAGCAAATGTAAAAAGTACTATTTTAAAAAGTCAGGCTTAATGGGCTGGAAAATTTTTCATTTTGTTATAGTTTTATTTGGACTTTCCACAATATTGATAGAGTACTTAAAATTGCAACATTTGCTCAAGAGGGGATTCCCAAGATTAGATTTTTTACTAACCAGTTATAATTTCAACTTAGGTCTGTCCTAGCCAACTCTCAGACACATGGCTGGGGGCTTCGCCTTCCTCCTGGTGGGCAGAGTCCATCTGTGGACACATCTGCCCGGCTGTCCTGCTGGTATCACAGGAAGGCTACGGGAGGGAATGACTGGTCGCCCATCAAGATGCACAATTTACAGTGAAAAATTGTAGGGGAAATATTCTTGATTGAAAAGGGGATTTCTTGTGTTTATCTACTTTGGCTAAACCTTCTCTTGGCTCAGCTTTGGATTTGTTGGATGTTGTGTGGTGTTTCTAAGGCAAACTGGCTGATGAATTCTCTCTCTGAGCTGATCATGATGGGAAAGTATGTCCCTTGCATTCATCCAGCACACTGAGCTTTATTTGCATTGGACAAGATCTAAAATGGGTTATTCCCCAAAGTATTCCAATAACAGATACAACTCAGAGGAAGCTCCTTACCCGAGAGGCCACAGCTGGGTGAGGGAAGCAGGGCTTTGGAGCCAGGTCAGACCCCAGTTTTGTCACCTGTGAGCTGTTGCCTCAGCTGTAACCCAACATCCCAGCACCGAAGTTTCCCCATTGGCAAACAAGCAAAACAATAGTGCTCATCAATTAGTGCTGCTCAAGGTTTAAATTAGAGAAAGTGTGCAAAGCACTTGGAAGAGCACTTGGCTTCCCTGTAGGATTGTGCATGGAGGTCTCCAAGCTCTTCGTGTGCTGTCCCTGCAAGGAATCTGCTTGTTTGCAATGGTTGGAATACTAGAAGGACTCTCATACCACTCTCACGACAGACAGCCAAGCAGGTGGAGCAGAAGAAAGGACTCTGGAGGACAAGGATGTCAAAGGTTCTGGATCAGTTTCCTGTAGCTTAATAAATTACCATGAACTAGGTGACGTGACCCAACAGAAATTCATTTTCTCACCCATGCAGAGGCTGGCAGGGTTGGGTCCCTCTGGGCTTTCCAGGTGAAAGAGAGTCTATTCCTTGCCTCTTCAGCTTCTGGTGGCTGCTGGCCTTCCTGGGCTTGTGGCCACATCACTACAACCTCTGCCTCCCTGGCCGTGCATAGGGACAGAGATTATTGCATTTAGGGCCACCCATATAGTCCAGGGTAAATTCCTCCCCTGAAGATCCTTAATCACTTTCTTTTTCCATATAAGATCCTGTTTACATCTCTGCATGTATCTCTATGTGTCCCCTCCTCTTCTTCTAAGGACAACAGTCATTGGATTTAGGGCCCAGCTTAAATGCAGTATGACTTCATCTTAATTAATCACATCTTCAAAGACCCTATCTCCAAATCAGGTTGCATTCTGAAGTTCCAAGTGGACAGGAATTTAGGGGACACTATCACCCCCCTACAGTTTCCATTTGTGGGTGGTAGTGCTCAGTGAATTTGTAACTAAATGCTTGCTTTCTCAATCGCTCTCTCCTTGGATGAGCAGGGAGTGTGCCTTATTTCCAGGACTTAGCAGTTATGCACTAGGCCTCTAGTGATGTCTGACAAATGGATGCATTTAATTACTGAATTGTCCATATTTTCCTGTATTAACTTGGAAACTCTGTTGCATATTTACTCTTAGAAACGAAAGGCAACCAATTTATTTTATTTTTATTATTTATTTATATTTGTAATTTTATTTTATTATTAGTTTTTTACGCTTTCCTCTTAAAAAAGGAATTAGTTTTGAATTGCAGGTTAGTTCTATTGGTAATGCTCTTCATGGATACAAATACTTTGCCCTCCATTTGGAACTGAAAAGCCCAGCATCCCACAAGGATGAACACGCACTACAGCCCGGTGCCTGCGGAGTATTCGGAACGCGGCAACCAAGGAAACCACGAAGCCTCCTCTGCGGGCTCCCTTGCCCCTCTGCTGTTCAGACGGGAGACGCTCAAGCTCTGGCAACAGCCTCCAGGTGCCCTTCCCTGCGTATGGTCCCATCGTTTCGGGGAGTGTCCGGTGGGCTTGCGCTCACACCTGCGCTGGGGGCTCCGCACGAGACGGCCCTGGACTACTGAGATAGTGGACAGGAGGGTCTCCCGAGAATGTCCAGTGTGGGCAGGCAGTGCAGGGGAGTCCGCTGGAAGGGAAGGGAACCTGAGGCGGAGAAACGCCCACGCGGCAGCTGCTAGTGCAGACGCAAGGGCAAGGCCTGGGCTGCACGGGAGCGCTGGGCAGTGGCCCGCAGTGCGCAGCAGGCCCTGGAGACCAGGCGAAGGGAAGCCATGGAGTGAACCTGGTCGCAGGTGCCCAGGTCAGGGCTGCGTTAGAAACCTTCCCCAGCAGCCCTGCTCATCTTGCTGCAGCCTCAGCCTCTGCTCCCGGCTCACCTGCCCCACTCAGTGCTGAGTTGCTCTGTTAGTCTCTTCTCCCACTGCTGATAAGGACATACCTGAGACTGGGTAATTTATAAAGGAAAGAGGTTTAATGGACTCACAGCTCCACATGGCTGGGGAGGCCTCATAATCATGGCAGAAGGCAAGAAGGGGCAAGGGCAGGTCTTACATGGTAGTAGGCAAGAGAGCATGTGCAGGGGAACCGCCCTTTATAAAACCATTAGGTCTCATGTGACAGTTACTATCAGGAGAACAGCAAGGGAAAGACCTGTCCCATGATTCAATTACCTCCCATCAGGTCCGTGCCACAACAAGTGGGGATTACAGGAGCTACATCTTGAATTCAAGATTACATTTGGGTGGGGACACAGCCAAACCATGTCAGTTGCTCTGTCATACCTGGCTTGGGGACAGCTTTCATCTGACTGGTGGTCATCCCTGCAGATCTCAGAATTGATGTCACTCTTGTCACCTGCTCTGTGACCTCACCCAGAAGAGGGGACTCCCAAGGCCTGTGCTCTCCTGGTCCATGGCTGCTGAATTGTCTGGGTCAACCAAGCAGGAAGCCCAGAGGCACTGAAAGCCTCTTCCTTGTTCAAAACATGTTTCCTGAACAAAGGAACGAATGTGGATGGAAGACCCAGGGCTCTGCCAAGGCTCAGCCTGGGTACAGTGTCCTAAGAGCCTCATGAGGTAAAGGTTTATGTTGGCTATCAGCCTTATACATCTAAGGATTTGGGGGACCCAATGGGAAGTGGGGGTCAGAGGAGGCATCAGAACACTTCCAGGCTGAGGGGCTGGCCCCACCAAGTCCAGAGCCAAAGTGGGACTGCAGCCAGGAGCTCCAGGGACATCCACATTGTCCCCATGCAGGCTGCCTCCTGGTTCCACAAGTAGGCTCTGTGGTGGGCTCAAGCCCTATTCAGTGGGATCACAGGTCAAGATTGGCAGCCGGACTGTAGAGGGGGCAAGGGAGAAGAACTGCCTAGAACTCACCCAACACTTGTATCTGATCTTCACCACATCATCTGATCTGGAGAAAACTGTCTGTGAGTCAGGCTTCTCTAGAGAAACAGAACCAAGAGAGAATGAAGAGAGAGAAGGTTTATTATGAGAATTGACTCAAGATTATGGAGGCTGAGAAGCCCTGCCATGTACTATCTGTAAACTGGACACCTAGGAAAGTCGATGGTATAATTCAGTGCAAGACTGAAGCTGTGAGAACCAGGAACTCTGATGGGCAGGAGAGGATGGATATCCCAATCAAAGAAGAGGGCAAATTCTCCCTTTACCTGTCTTGTTTTTGTGTTCAGGAATTCAGATTGGAGATGCTCACTCACATGGGTATGCCTTCTTCACTTAGTCTGCTAACTGAAATGCTTCATCTCTTCCAGAAACCCCTCCCAGACTGTCCAGAAACAATGTTTACGTGCTGTCTGGGCATCCCTTAACCTAGTCAAATTGACATAAAATCAACTATCACAGACAATGATGGCTACTCAACCTCTGCTTCCCAAATCTCTCAGAAGTTCTTCTTTTGGCTAACTCTAAACTGGAACACACAGGAAAGGGAATTCTGGAAAATGTAGTTCCCAGCTTGACATAACCAGTCTACCACACTACGCACCAGTAAAAAAACTCAGCATCAAAGTCATTGCAAAAGGTATCCTTATGATGATATTAAAATAATGGTAACATAACAGTTGCAATAGCTGAAACATACACAGAAATTCTGAAGTGGGTCATGCTCTTTCTCAGAGATTAACATACTAATTAACATGAAGCCCAACTTTTTAGTCACATTTAAATACAGAATATCTTGTAGATTTTTATGGTATTTTTCTTGTAACTTTTTTTCTTTTGGCATATCAAAATCTAGAACAGCTTTAAGAAAATAATAGCCTTATTGAGATTTAATTCATTTATCATAAAATTCATCCATTCAAAACATACAATTCAGTGGTTTTTAGTATATTCATAGAGTTGTGCAAACATCACAGCTATCTAATTTTAAAGAATTTTCATCAACTGCCAAATAAACCTTATCTCCTCTATTCCCTATTTCCCTTTGAAAACCGCTAACCCATATTCTGTAGGTTATCTAAAAAAATTAGATTTGCCTATTTTGGATGTGTCTTACACATATAATTATACAATATGTAGTCTTTTGTGACTTGCTTTAAAAAGTTTAACATGATTGCAAGGTCATCTATACTGTAGCATGTATCAGTACTTCATTCCTTTTTATGGGGGAATATTATTCCATCCTTCCCTTGCCCTACCCCTTCCCCCACCTTATTATTATGTTCAGGAACTCAGCCCTTTGGAGATACTCATCCACATTGGTGAGGGTGGGCCTTCTTCATTTCGTCTACCAACTGAAATGCTTCGTCTCTTCCAGAAAGATTATTATTCCACAATAAAAAGGAATGAAAACCCCCAAACATTTGGGTTACTTCCCCATTTTAGCCATTATAAATAATGCTATTAGGAACTTTTGTGTTCAAGTTTTTGGTACATATATGTTTAATTTCTCATGGATATATACAAAACAGGGGAATTGTGAGGTTTTGTTTCTCCACATCCTCACCAACAGTTGTCCTTGTCCACCTTATTGATGTAGCCATCTTAGCGAATGTGAAATGGTATCTCATTATTATATCGATTTACATTTTCCTTATGAATGACTAATGATGTTGAGTATCATTTAATGTGTTTATTGGCCAACTGCATATTTTCTTTAGAGAAATAGCTACTCAAATTTGTTATTATAGTTGCAAGAGTTCTTTATATATCCTTGATACAAATCCCTTATCATATATTATTTGAAAATATTTTTTTCTTCTCTATAGGTTGTTTTTTCACTTTTTTGATGGGGTCCTTTAAAGAACAATGGTTTTAAACTCTGATGAAGTTCATGTATCTCTTTTTTCTTTTGTTGCTCATGCTTTTGCATCACATCTAGGAAGACACTGCTTAACCCAAAGTCATGATGACTTTTATGTTTTATTCTAAGAGTTTTATAGTTTCAACTCTCACTTTTAGGCCTATGATACATTTTGAAATGATTTTTGAATATGTAGTATGAGCTAGAGATCCAACTTCATTCTTCTGCATGTGTGTATCCAGTTGTCTCAGTACTATTTGTTGAAAAGACTATTCTTTCCCTATTGAATAGTCTTGGTACCCTTGTCAAAAATCGATTGAGTCCGTATGTATAGGTAAATCTCTGGACTCTCATTCTACTTTATTCATCTGTATGTCTACCCTTATGCCAATACCACACCTTCATGATTATTGTAGTTTTGTAGTAAGTTTTATTTATTTATTTTTGTGTCACTCTGTGACACAAAAAAGTGCTGGGACTACAGGCATGAGCACTGTGCCTGTAATAAGTTTTAAAATAAGAAACTGTGAGTCATTTAACTTTGTTCTTCTTTTTAAAATGTTGTTTTGGTTATTTTGAATCCCTTGCATTTACGTGTAAATTTTATGATGAATGTGTCAATTTCTTCAAAACAGTAAGTTGGGATTTAAAAAAATATTGTGTTGAATCTATAGGTCAATTTAGAGAATATCCCCATCTTAACAATATTAAGTCTTCTGATCCATGAGCATGAGATACCTTTCTTTCCATTTATTTGGGTCAATTTCTTTCAACTATGTTTTGTGGTTTTCAGCATACAAATATTGTACTTTCTCATTAAAATTTATTCCTAATTTATGTTATTCTTTTTGATACTCTTGTAAGTGAAATTGTTTTTTATTTTTATGTTTGGATTGTTCATGGCTAGTATACATAAATGCAACTGATTTTTGTACTTTGATTTATGCATCCTGAAATTTTGCTGAACTTATTTATTCATTCTCATAGCTTTTCATCAGGATTTTCAATATACAAGATCATGTCATCTGTGAATACAAATAGTTTTACTTCTTTTCCAATTTGGATGACTTTTTTTTTTTAATTTTTTTTTTTTTTTTTTAGATGGAGTTTCGCTCTTGTTGCCCAGACTAGAGTGCAATGGTGCAATCTTGGCTCACTGCAACATCTGCCTACCGGGTTCAAGTGATTCTCCTGCCTCAGCCTGCCAAGTAGCTGGGATTAGAGGCATGTGTCACCACACCCGGGTAATTTTTTGTGTTTAGTAGAGAGAGGGTTTCTGTTGGTCAGGCTCGTCTCGAACTCCTGACCTCAGGTGATCTACCTGCTTCAGTCTCACAAAGTGCTGAGATTACAGGTGTGAGCCACTGCACCCAGCCTGACTGTCATTTCTTTTTATTGCTTAATTGCTCTGACTAGAATCTCAAGTATAATGTTAAATGGAAGTGGTGACAGTGAACATCCTTATTTTTTTCCTACTTTTAGTGGAAAGACATTGTCTTTCACTGTGATCTCAGCTGAGAGTTTTTCATAGATACTATTTATCAGGTTGAAGAAATTTTCTTGCATTGCTAGTTTGTTAAAAATTTTTGTCATAAAAATGTGTTAGATTTGACAAATGCTTCTACATCTGTTAAGCCAATGGTGTGGTTTTTGTCCTTTATTTTAATATGATGTATTTTTGGATGTAAAATAAACTTTGCATTCGTGGGATAACTTACACTTGGTAATGGTGTATAACGTTTTCATATGCTTTTAAATTTGATTTTCTAGTATTTTGTTGAGGAGTACATCTACATTCATATGGAATATTTGTCTATAGGTTTTTCTTTTCTCTTTCTTTCTTTCTTTCTTTTTTTTTTTTTTTTTTTTTTAGACAGAGTCTCACTCTGTCGCCCAGGCTGGAATGCAGTGGCATGATATCAGTTCACTGCAACCTCCGTCTCCCAGGTTCAAGCAATTATCCCGCCTCAGCCTCCTCAGTAGCTGGGACCACAGGCACCCACCACCATGCCCGGCTAAGTTTTTTGTATTTTTAGTGGAGACGGAGTTTCACCATGTTAGCCAGGCTGATCTTGAACTCCTGGCCTCAATGATCCACCTGCCTTGGACTCCCAAAGTGCTGGAATTACAGGCATGAGCCAACATGCCCGGCCTATAGTTTTTGTTCTTTGTGATGTTGTTATCCAGTTTTGGTATGAGGGTGATACTTAGAATTAGCTGGGAAGTTTTTCTTCATTTTCTATTTCTTAAAAGACTTTGTGAAGTATTGGTACCAATTCTTCCTTAAATGATTGGTAGAATTCATGTGAAGCCATTTGATTCTAGGCTTTTCTTTGTGAGAAAATTTAAAATTTCTAATTCAGTCTCTTGTTGCACGTCTATTCAGATTATCTATTTCTTCTTGAGTCATTTTTGGTAATTTATGTCTTTCTAGTAATTTATCCATTTCATCTAGGTTAATTTGTTGTCATACAGTTGTTCATAGTATTCTTTTATAATTCTTTTTATTTCTCTAATGTTGGTAGGGATGTCCATTCTTATCATTCCTGACTTTAGTCATTTGAGTCTTCTCTATTTTATTCTTGGTCAAACACCTAAAGATTTCTAAATTTTATTACTCTTTGCAAAGAAGCAAATTTTAGTTTTGTTGATTGTCTCCAATTTATTGTTCCTTCCTTCATCTTCCTTCTGATTGCTTTGGATTTAGTTTTCTGTCTTTCCCCTTAGTTTCTTAAGATTGCAAATTATGATATTGATTTCTTTTTAAAGGTAGGCATTTACATATTTACATATCAGCTATAAAAATTCCATATGTTTTGACATGTTATGGTTCTGGTTTCATCCATCTCAAAATATTTTTTAATTTTTCATGTAATTTCTTGTTTTACACATTTGTTATTTAGCAATATGCATTTAATTTCCACGTATTTGTGCATTTCCCAAGTTTCTTTCTGTTATTGATTTCTAATTTTATTTTATTTTATGAGATAACATATTTTGTACGATTTTAATCACTTTATATTTATTGAAGGTCATTTTATGGCCTAATTTGTAGTCTAAACTGGAAAAAGTTTCATGAGAATTTTAGAGAAAAGTATATCCTGCTGTTACTGAGTGATTTCTGTTATGTCTAGTTGGTTTGTAATATTAAGTATTTTATTTTTCTGTTGACACTCTGCTTAGTTGTTATATCCATCATTGAAAGTGGAGTATTGAACTATCCAAATATTTTCAGTTGTCACCTTCTTTTAATTATGCCAATTTTAAAATGAATATTTGATTTTTCAACTTTATTTTTATAAATGTAGAAATCATTGCAAAGAAAATTATTGCTACCTAATACACTTAAATATATTCATTAAAAAAATACTTTGGCTGGGCATGATTACTCACGCCTGTAATCTCAGCACTTTGGGAGGCCGAGGTGGGCAGACCACTTCAGATCAGGAGTTTGAGACCAGGCTGGCCACATAGTGAAACCCCGTCTCTACTAAAAATACAAAAATTATCTGGGCATGGTGGCAGGCACCAGTAATCCCAGCCACTACTTGGGAGGCTGAGGCAGTAGAATCACTTGAACCTGGGAGACAGAGGTTGCAGTGAGCTGAGACAGCGCCACTGCACTCCAGCCTGGGTGACAGAATGAGACTCTGTCTCAAGAAAACAAACAAACAAACAAACAAAAAGCTCAACCATTTCACTGCTATTGTTTTACAATTTAATCACAACAGGAACCAATCTTTTCTTTTTTTTTTAACAATTGATATATATTACTCCTACACTGCTTCATTTCTTCTACTTTTCTTTGTGCTATGACTAAGTAATATGTGAATTATTGCTTTAAACAATTATCTTTTAAATCAGATAGGAAAAGAGTTGCAAACAAAAAATACCATTACACTGACTTTTACGTTTACCTTTGTAGTTGCTTTTTCTAGTACACTTTCTTTCTTAATATGCATTTAGATTACTGTCTCATGTTACTTCATTTTAACCTGAAGGACTCCTTTTAGTGTTTCTTGTAGGGCAGGCCTGCTAGTGACAAGTTCTCTCTGTTTCTGTTTATCTAAGAATGTCTTAATTTCTCCTTCATTCATAAAGTATAGTTTTGCTGGGTATAGAATATTTAATTGACATTTACTTTCTTTCAGCACTTTGAATTCTCATTGGCCTCTAGTTTGTATGTGCTCTGATGAGATGTCAGCTTATCATCTTGTTGACAATCCATTATATTTGATGAATTGTTTTTCTTATTACTTTCAAGATTTTCTCTTTATCTTGGGTTTTCAATAGTTTGATTGTAACTTGTCCAGGTTTGGAAGTCTTTAAATTTATCCTTTTCAGAGTTTGCTGAGCTCCTTGGATGTGAAGATTAATATTTTTAATGAAATTTGGGAAATTTTCAGTTATTATTTCTTTCAGTACTTTTTATGCCCTTTTCCTTTCCTTCTGGGACTCACATTATGCATATGTTGATACACATGATGCCATCCCACAAGTCTCTGAGGTCCTGTTCTTTTTCTTCTTTCTTTTTTATTTTTGTTATTCAGACTAGATACTCTCAATTGACCTGTTTTCAAGTAAATGATTCTTTCTTTGATCACCTTATATCTTCTCTTGAGTCCCTCTAGGGAATTTTTCACTTCAGTGGTTATACATTACCCCTTCAGACTTTCTGTTTTTGTTTTTTTTTTCAGAATTTCTGTCTGTTTCTTGATATTTCCTATTTGGTGACACAGCATTCTCATATGTAATTTTAGTTATGTATACATGATTTTCTATAGTTCTTTGAGCATATTTATAATGACTATTTAAATTTTTTTTGTGTGTGTGTGAGTTTTCCCTTCCAAGATGGCCGAATAGGAACAGCTCTGGTCTGCAGCTCCCAGCATGATCGATGCAGAAGACGGGTGATTTCTGCATTTCCAACAACTGAGATATCTATTTCATCTCACTGGGACTGGTTGAACAGTGGGTGCAGCCCATGGAGGGCAAGCTGAAGCAGGGTGGGGTGTCACCTCTCCCAAGAATCACAAGGGGTTGGGAGATTTCCCTTTCCAAGCTATGACAGACTGTAATTGGAAAAACGGGACACTCACGCCCAAATACTGTGCTTTTCCCATGGTCTTAGCAACCAGCAGACCAGGAGATTCTCTCCCATGCTTGGCTCAGCATGTCCCACACCCACAGAGCCTTGCTCACTGCTAGCGCAGCAGTCTGAGATTGACCTGAGAGGCTGCAGCCTGGCAGGGGAAGAGGTGTTCACCATTGCTGAGGCTTCAGTAGGCAAACAAAGCAACCAAGAAGCTAGAACTGGGCAGAGTCCACCACAGCTCAGCAAGGCCTACTGCCTTGATAGACTCCAACTCTGTGGGCAGGCCATAGCTGAACAAAACCAGCAGAAACTTCTGCAGAATTAAACATCCCTGACAGCTCTGAATAGAGCAGTGTTTCTCCCAGAATGGCATTTGAGCTCTGAGAACAGACAGACTGCCTCCTCAATTGGGTCCCTGACCCCCATGTAGCCTAACTGGAAGACACCTTCCAGTAGAGGCCGACAGACACCTCATACAGGTGGGTACCCCTCTGGGATGAAGCTTCCAGAGGAAGGATCAGGCAGCAATATTTGCTTTTCTGCAGCCTCTGCTGGTGGTATCCAGGCAAACAGAGTCTGGAGTGGACCTCCAGCAAACTCCAACAGATCTGAAGCTGAGGGACCTAACTGTTAGAAGGAAAACTAACAAACACAAAGGAATAGCATCAACATAAACAAAAAGGACATCCACACCAAAACCTCATCTGTAGGTCACCAATATCAAAGACCAAAGGTAGATAAAACCACAAAGATGGGACAAACCAGAGCAGAAAAGCTGAAAATTCTAAGAACCAGAGCACCTCTTCTCCTCCAAAGGATTGTAGCTCCTTGCCAGCAATGGAGCAAAGCTGGATGGAGAATGACTTTGACAAGTTGACAGAAGTAGGCTTCAGAAGGTTGAATAACAAACTTCTCTGAGTTAAAGGGGCATGTTCTAACCCATCTCAAGGAAGCTAAAATACTTGAAAAAGGTTAGACAAATGGCTAACTAGAATAAATTGTGTAGAGAAGACCTTAAATGACTTGATGGAGCTGAAAACATGGCACGAGAACTTCATGATGCATGCACAAGCTTCAATAGCCAATTCAACCAAGTGGAAGGATATCAGTGATTGAAGATCAAATTAATGAAATAAAGTGAGAAGAGAAGTTTAGAGAAAAAAGAGTAAAAAGAAGCTACCAAGCCTCCAATAAATATGGGATTATGTGAAAAGACCAAATCTACGTTTGATTGGTATTCCAGAAAGTGATGGGGAGAATGGAACCAAGTTGGAAAACACTCTTCAGGATATTATCCAGGAGAACTTCCCCAACCTACCAAGGCAGGCCAACATTCAAATTTAGGAAATACAGAGAATGCAACAAAGATACTTCTTGAGAAGAGCAACCCCAAGACACAAAATTATCAGATTCACCAAGGTTGAAATGAAGGAAAAAACATTAAGGGCAGCCAGAGGGAAACATTGGGTTACCCACAAAGTGAAGCCTATCAGACTAACAGCAGATCTCTTGGGAGAAACCTTGCAAGGCAGAAGAGAGTGGGGGGCAATATTCAACACTCTTAAAGAATTTTCAACCCAGAATTTCATATCCAGCCAAACTAAGCTTCGTAAGTGAAGGAGAAATAAAATCCTTTACAGACAAGTGAAAGCTAAGAGATTTTGTAACCACAAGGTCTGCCTTACAAGAGCTCCTGAGGGAAACACTAAATGTGGAAAGGAACAACTGGTACCAGCCACTCCAAAAACATGCCAAATTGTGAAGACCATCAATGCTATGAAGGAACTGCATCAATTAATGGGCAAAATAACCAGCTAACATCATAATGACAGGATCAAATTCACACATAACAGAATTAATCTTAAATGTAAATAGGCCAAGGGCCTCAATTAAAAGACACAGAGTGGTAAATTGGATTAAGAGTCAAGATGCATCAGTGTGCTGTATTCAGGAGACCCATCTCATGTGCAGAGACACACATAGGCTCAAAATAAAGGGATGGAGGAAGATATACCAAGCAAATGGAAAGCAAAAAACAAACAAACAACAAACAAACAAACAAACCAGAAGTTGCAATCCTAGTCTCTGATAAAATAGATTTTAAACCAACAAAGATCAAAAGAGACAAAGAAGGCCATTACATAATGGTAAAGGGATCAATTCAACAAGAAGAGCTAACTATCCTAAATACATATGCACCCAATACAGGAGCACCCAGATTCATAAAGCAAGTCCTTAGAGACCTACAAAAAGACTTAGACTCCCATACAGTAATAATGGGAGACTTTAATACCCTACTGTCAATATTAGAAAGGTCAATGAGCCAGAAGGTTAACAAAGATATCCAGGACTTGAACTCAGCTCTGGACCAAGCAGACCTAATAGACGTCTACAGAACTCTCCACCCTAAATCAACAGATTATACATTCTTCTCAGCACCACATTGGCCTTATTCTAAAACTGACCACATAATTGGAAGTGAAGCACTCTTCAGCAAATGTAAAAGAACAGAAATCACAACAAATTTTCTCTCAGACCACAGGGCAATCAAATTAGAACTCAGGATTAATAAACTCACTCAAAACCACATAACTACATGGAAACTGAACAAACTGCCCTTGAATGACTACTGAGTAAATACTGAAATGAAGACAGAAATAAAGATTTTCTTTGAAATCAATGAGAACAAAGACCAATGTACCAGAATCTCTGGGACGCATTTAAGGCATTGTGTAGAGGAAAATTTATAGCACGAAATGCTCACAAGAGAAAGCAGGAAAGATCTAAAATTGATGCCCTAACATCACAATTAGAAGAACTAGAGAAGTAAGAGCAAACAAATTCAAAAGGTAGCAGAAGGCAAGAAATGACTAAGATTACAGCAGGACTGAAGGAGATAGAGACACACACAAAAAACCCTTCAAAACATCAATGAATCCAGGAGCTGGTTTTTTTTGAAAAGATCAACAAAATTGATAAACCACTACCAAGATTAATAAAGAAGAAAAGAGAGAAGAATCAAATAAGTGCAATAAAAAATGACAAAGGGGATATCACTACTGATACCGCAGAAATACTAAATACCTCAGAGAATACTATAAACACCTCTATGCAAATAAGCTAGAAAATCTAGGAGAAATAGGTAAATTCCTGGACACATACACCCTCCCAAGACTAAACCAGGAGGAAGCTGAATCTCTGAATAGACCAAAAACAGGCTCTGAAGTTGAGGCAATAATTAATAGACTACCAACCAAAAAAATTCCAGGACCAGATGGATTCACAACCGAATTCTACGAGAGGTACAAAAAGGAACTGGTACCATTCCTTCCAAAACTATTCAAATCAATAGAAAAAAAAAACTATTCTTCCCTAACTTATTTTATGAGGCTAGCATCATCCTTATACCAAAGCCTTGCAGAGACACAACAAAAAAAGAGAATTTTAGACCAATATCCCTGATGAACACTAATGCAAAAATCCTCAAAATACTGGCAAACCAAATTCAGCAGCACATCAAAAAGCTTATCCACCACAATCAAGTTGGCTTCATCCCTGGGATGTGAGGCTGGTTTAACATATGTAAATCAATAAACATAATTGATCACATATAGAACCAACAACAAAAACCACACGATTATCTCAATAGATGCAGAAAAGGCCTTTGACAAAATTCAACAGCGCTTCATGCTAAAAACTCTCGATAAACTAGGTATTGATGGAATGTATCTCAAAATAATAAGAGCTATTTATGAGAAATCCACAGCCAAAATCATACTGAATGGGCAAAAACTGGAAGCATTTCCTTTGAAAACCAGCACAAGACAAGGATGCCCTCTGTCACCACTCCTATTCTACGTGGTGGAAGTTTTGGCCAGGGCAGTCAGGCAAGACAAATAAATAAAAGGTATTCAATCAGGAAAAGAGGAAGTCAAATTGTCTCTGCTTGAAGATGACATGATTGCATATTTAGAAAACCCCATCATCTCAACCCAAAATCTCCTTAAGCTGATAAGCAACTTCAGCAAAGTCTCAGGATACAAAATCAAAGTGCAGAAATCACAAGCTTTCCTGTACACCAATAACAGACAAACAGAGAGCCAAATCATGAGTGAACTCCCATTCACAATTGCTATGAAGAGAATAAAATACCTAGGAATACAACTTACAAGGGATGTGAAGGACTTCTTCAAGAACTACAAACCACTGCCCAAAGAGGACACAAACAAATGGAAGAACATTTCATGCTCATTGATAGGAATAATCAATATTGTGAAAATGGCCATGCTGCCCAAGGTAATTTATAGATTCAATGCCATCCCTATCAAGCTACCAATGACTTTCTTCACAGAATTGGAAAAAACTATTTAAAGTTCATATGGAACCAAAAAAGAGCCCGCATTGCCAAGACAATAATAAGCAAAAGTACAAAGCTGGAGGCATCATGCTACTTGACTTCAAACTATATTACAAGGCTACAGTAAACAAAACAGCATGGTTATGGTACCAAAACAGAGATATAGACCAATGGAACAGAACAGAGGCCTCAGAAATAACACCACACATCTACAACCATCTGATCTTTGACAAAACTGACAAAAACAAGAAATGGGGAAATGATTACCTATTTAATAAATGGTGCTGGGAAAACTGGCTATCCATATGTAGAAAGCTGAAACTGGATCCCTTCCTTACACCTTATACAAAAAATAATTCAAGATAAATTAAAGACTTCAGTAGTAGACTTAAAACAATAAAAACTCTAGAGGAAAATCTAGGCAATACCATTCAGGACATAGGTATGTGCAAGGACTTCATGACTAAAACACCAAAAGCAATGGCAACAAAAGCCAAAATAGAAAAATGGAATCTAATTAAACTAAAGAGTTTCTGCACAGCAAAACAAACTACCACCTGAGTGAACAGGTAACCTACAGAATGGGAGAAAATTTTTGCAATCTATGCATCTGACAAAGGGCTAATATCCGGAACCTACAAAGAACTGAAACAAATTTACAAGAAAAAAAACAACCCCATCAAAAAGTGGGCAAGTATATGAACAGACACTTCTCAAAAGAAGACATTTACGTAGCCAACAGACACACGAAAAAATTATCATCATCACTCACCATCAGAGAAATGCAAATCAAAACCACAGTGAGATACCATCTCATGCCAGTTAGAATGGCGATCATTAAAAAGTCAGGAAACAACATATGCTGGAGAGGATGTGGAGAAATAGGAACACTTTTACACTGTTGGTGGGAGTGTAAATTAGTTCAACCATTGTGGAAGACAGTGTGGCAATTCCTCAAGGATGTAGAACTCGAAATACCATTTGATGCAGTGATCCCATTACTGGGTATATACCCAAAGGATTATAAATCATGCTACTATAAAGACACATGCACATGTATGTTTATTGTGGCACTATTCACAATAGCAATGACTTGGAGCCAATCCAAATGTCCATCAATGATAGACTGGATTAAGAAAATGTGGCACATATACACCATGGAATACTTTGCAGCCATAAAAAAAAGGATGAGTTCATGTCTTTGCAGGGACATGGATGAAGCTGGAAACAATCTTTCTAAGCACACTATCACAAGGACAGAAAACCAAACACTGCATGTTCTCACTCATAGGTGGGAATTGAACAATGAGAATACTTGGATCTAGGGTGGGGAACATCACACACTGGGGCCTGTCAGGGGGTGGGGGACAGGGAGAGGGATAGCACTAGGAGAAATACCTGATGTAAATGACGAATTGATGGGTGCAGCAAACCAGCATGGCACATATATGTAACAAACCTGCATTTTGTGCACATGTACCCTAGAACTTATTATACTTAAAGTATAACAAAAAAAATTCTTTTTGTAAGTCCAACATTTGGGTTTAGTTATGGGGTAGTTTCTATTGGTTCATTTTTCCTGTGTAGTTAGTATGGGCCATACTTTATTGTTTCTTTGTACATCTTGTCTTTTTTGTTGACAACTGGAAACCAGATTTTATTTCCCTCTCTCCTCCCCCAGGGTTTGTTGTTGTTGAAGGGTTTAGTGACTTTGCTAAAATAATTCTGTAAATTTTGCATTCTTTGTCAAATATGACCACTGAAGTCTGCTCAGTTGGCTTAGTAGCCAGCTAATAGTTGGACAGAAATTTTCTTAAATGCCTCAAACCAGTAAGTCTGTCATTATTTGCCAAGGGGCACTGTGTGTATGTTGCGGCATACTTTAAACATACTGAGTTTACAACTCTGCCTTTGTCTTCACTTCTTGCTTGCTCAGTATCTGTAGATTATCCAGAGTTTAGAGATGAGGGCTTTATCAGGTTTTTCCTGAGTATGCATGCAGCTCTGCACATGTACATGGCCTTCTCAAGTCCCAGCAATATGTAAAAATGTTTCAAAGCTGTTTTAGACACTAATTCCTCTGATCTTCCTTTTAAGGTTTATGGCCAGCCTGTTGTTTGCCCCAACTGGTACCAATGCCTTAGGAAACTGTGATGTTACAGAATTGTCACTGATAATTTCACAAAGTTCTGGGACTAAGAAAGTTCACACCAAGTGAGTACTAAATCAGGTCAAATAAAGACAAGCCCTGACAACAGAGTTTTCCAGGGATCTGCCAGACAGGTCAAATAGTGACTTTTGGAGAGTTAAAATCTACTCTTTCCCTTGTCGTGGCTACTAGGTTGCTGGTTTTCACAGCTAGCGTAACTGCAAGACTGGTGGTTTTCAATCCTACTGTGGAGCTGGGGACAGAGGTATGATAGGCAGAACAATGCACCCCCTCCCCCTAAATGTTTATGTCCTAATACTCAGTACCCATGAATATGTTATATTACATGACAAAGGGGAATTATGTTTGCAGATGACATTGAGTTTGCCAATCAGTTGAATTTAAGATAAAGAGATTATTCTGGATTAGCTCAGTGAGCTCAGCGTAATCACAAAGGTAAAAGTAGCTGAGGCTGGGCGTGGTAGGTCATGCCTGTAATCCCAGCACTTTGGGAGGCCAAAGCAGGTGGATCACAAGGTCAAGTGATTGAGACCATCCTGGCCAACATGGTGAAACCTCATCTGTACTAAAAATACAAAAATTATCCGGGTGTGGTGGTGCATGCCTGTAATCTCAGCTACTTGGGAGGCTGAGGCAGGAGAATCACTTGAACCCGGGAAGTGGAGGTTGCAGTGAGCTGGGATTGTGCCACTGCACTCCAGCCTGGCAACAGAACAAGACTCTGTCTCAAAAAAAAAAAAAAAAAAAAAAAAAAGTAGATGAAAAAGGCAGGAGAGAAGGTTGGAATAACATGATGTGAGAAAGACTCAACATTCCATTGTTGGCTTTGAAGATGGGAGGAGGCCATGAGCCAAGGAGTGAGGGCAGCCCACGGAAGCTTCAAAAGGCAAGGGAATGCATTCTCCCCTAGATCCTTCAGAATGAAATGCAGTTCTGTCATCATCTTGACTTCAGCCCAGTGAGATCCATGTTTCACTGAGTCCTACAGAAATGTAAGGTAATAAATTTGTGTTGTTTTAAGCCACAAAGTATGTGGTAATTTCTTATTGAAGCACTGAGAAATGAATGCAAGGGAGTTTAAAATAGGGCAAGTTAAAATGCCACAAAACTGTTCTGCTGAGATTCATTTTTTCTTGAATACATACCTTTTGGATTGTTGTAATTTTTTGGTTGATTTTCAGAGTTCTGAAAAAGTTGATTTTGAAAATTTTTCCCCAGGGTTCCTGTTGCATTTTTGGAGTGGAGCCTTGGAGGTCCTTATTCCCCTTTCCACAATTGCTTCTATCAGACAACAGCTTCTAAATGGTATTTGTTGAAGTCCTAGGAAGCCTGCAGATGTTTTCAAAAGGCATTTATTATAGGAGGCCAAATGATGGCAGGTGAAACTCCAGATTCTCAACCAAAAAGTTGAACCTGAAGCAAAATTCATTTTTATGTGTTTAATGCATTGAGCTTTTATTTCAATTTTATTTGAAAGTTTCTTTGTTTTTCCAAAACTAAACAAATTTGAAAACTCTTTTCTCTCCTTTTGCCCTGTCTTTTCACTTGATTCTTGTAATCACAAATGAGCCATGTTAAAAATTATAGGATGATCACTTCCTTTGTCTTAGACCAAGCTTGCTCAGCATGAGTCATTGCATTGTTTGAGGCAGAGGTCGCTGGCAGATAGCTGAAGATATAGGAACACAAACACAATCAGGTCATCGTATGAAACTGCCAATCCGCCATGAACTGACTGACTGAATTAGGATAGCTCAGGTAAGACATATCAATCTGAATTGAAGAGAATAGAGAGCAACATAAAGTAGAAAAGGAAAAAAACAAACAAAGACATCAACAACAACGATTCAGTCCTCTAACATTATAAAATTGAATAGAATCACATACACAGAGTCAGAGCTGAATGGGTCTACAGAAGTCATTAGGTTTAGGTCCCAATTTATAGAGGACCCATGTTGTTCTTCAGCTCCGTGATGACTGGAAGTTAAAAATAGCTCTAACACCTTCTGGAATAATTCCAACGACATAGAGCAGAGTTAGTGGTGAGGTTGAGGACCCCCTCTGAGGGGTCTTGTGCTCCAGGGCTATAGGCACCATCCTGGGGCAATTGCTTTTGGCTCTGAGAAAGATAGGGCTGACTTTGAGTTCCATCCACAGACACACTTGTGGGTTTTTTGTTTTGTTTTGCTTTTTGAGACAGGGTCTTGCTCTGTCACCCAGGCTGGTGTGCAGTGGCACAATCTTGGCTCACTGCAGCCTCTACCTCCTGGGCTTAAATTAAGAAATGCTCCCACGCTCAAGCAATACTCCCACCGCAGCTTCCTGAGTAGCTAGAACTACAGGCATGCACCACTTTTAAGTAGAGACAAGATCTCTCTATGTTGTCCAGGCTGGTCTT
Source organism: Trachypithecus francoisi (assembly GCF_009764315.1). NCBI lineage: Eukaryota > Metazoa > Chordata > Mammalia > Primates > Cercopithecidae > Trachypithecus > Trachypithecus francoisi. The sequence continues at coordinate 3,346,297 of NW_022681472.1, forward strand.
GAACTCCTGAACTCAAGTGATCCTCCTGTCTTGGCCTCTCAAAGTGCTAGGATTACAAGTATGAGCCACCATGCCTGGTCCACAGACATATTTGAATCCCATTTCTAATTACTAACTGTGTGACCTTGGGGTTACATAACTTACTGTCTGTAAGTCTTGTCTCACTATCCTGAAAAGAAAGCAATACTTAATGTATTCCTTAGGTGTAGGGAGATGATAACATACGTAACTTTGGTTAGCACGTGGCCTGCACATGATAGAGCTTCCCTTCCTTGACCTAATAGATGAGGCGTGGGTCAAAAATCCAATTACAGAGATTAGTTTCTGCTGGAAGAAATGGTATATGAATCCACAGAAATACAGTTAGTGTGACATCATTTATGGTATCAATATATCCGGCCATTCTGTTAAGTAACAATTTCCAGATAGTTTTCAGAGTAAACTTTCATTTTCAAAAGAATGAATTTGACTGCATGAAAATATCCTTTAAATAAGAGGTTTAAAAAATAGGCTGGGCACAATGGCTCATATCTGTAATCCCAGCACTTTGGGAGGATGAGGTAGGTGGATCACTTGAGCTCAGCAGTTCAAGAGCAGCCTGAGTAACATGGCAAAACCCCTTCTCTACCAAAAAATACAAAAGGTCGCTGGGCATGGCATGCGCCTGTGGTTCCAGCTACTTGAGAGACTGAGGTGGGAGGGCCACTGGAACCTGGGAAGTTGAGGCCACAGTGAGCCATGATCATGCCACTGCATTCCAGCCTGGATGACAGAGTGAGACCTTATCTCAAAAAAATAAATAAAAATTAAAAATAAATAAAGCCAAGGATTCTTTTTCAACATAAACCTGGTGGATGTTGGCTGGTTGACCACTTCTGCAATCACAGTGCTTCTCATCCATGCCCCCATTCCCTACCTCAGGGATGCTTGGTAGTGACTACAGACACTTTTAATTGTCACAGTTTTGGGGACAGTTTCACTGGCATCTAGTGAGTAGAGACCAGGGATGCTGCTTTACATCCTACAATGCACAGAACAGCCCACTTCCCAAAGAACAATCTGGTCCAAAATGTCAACCATGCTGCTGTGAAGAAGACGTGTCCTAATGTGATGTAAGTTTTTAGTGGAGCTGAGCTCCTAAGTGGCACAGTCCTCTTTGACTGAGTGCCCCCATCTTGCTATCTATAGCAACATCTTTGTGTTATTGAACACTTGCTGGAGCTTGCAGGGTTTCATTCTCCTCCTGACTCCCTGTAGCAGGCTGTTGAACTGGTGCTGAGGCCCATAATTAACTCCTACCGTCCAGGCAGAGACAATATCCAAATAGGCCAGACATGTCACACCAGGGTTACAAAGAGCAGGCAGGCCACCTCTTCTACCACTGCTTCCTCTGAACCTTTCCCTCCTCAAATGATGTGAAATGATTGGGGTGGGTAGGTGGGGTAGAGAGGGTGGAGAAAGTGGTTGCTATTGGGGTTACACGTCACAGGGAAAGGCAGGCGTTTGTGGTGAAAAGTTACTTTCTTCTTTTCCTGTAACACCTTCTCCTCCTCCAAAACAAGCAGACAAATGAGAATTTGGGAATCCTGCAAGAAGTCCAAGACTGCCATTCCGTTTCCCAGATTGATGTCTGTGTAGGTGAAGTTTGGCTGATGTTTTCTTTCCTTTGCTATCTGAGTTTGGGAGACGGGTTGGGGGAGGGTAGTGGAGGAGGAATTAATATTTTCTCTGTTTGTGTCTCTGGTGGACACTGCAGTCCAAGAGGGATGCCTTCTGGGCATGGTGAGGCAGCCGCATGCGAGAAGCCGATGGTGGGAGCTGAAGAGAAGAGAAGGTCAAACCTCAGCAGGAATGTCCATCTCAGGGAATTATACAGGGGACACCCACAGAGTTTCCCAGAGGACCCCCATCCCAAACTGCACCCCCAAAAGGTGTAGCCAGATGGAGAGAGGCCAGAGAAGCCAGTCAGCATTATAGAAGGAGACAGTCACAGCCAGAGAAATAAAAGGAAACCTGTCCTGTTTCTGCAACCTCCTAATCCCTCCAATCAATTGAAGAAAGTATATCTTGAAGAGACAGGAAGGAAACCTCTCAGAGCAACAGAAGGACCTCCCTCCCTCCACTCCAAGGAGTCAGGGTCCTGCTCAAACCTCCTGTAGACTGGGGAAGGGAAGAGGTTTAAATTGCGGTTAAGACTGAAATTTAGGTGGGACTGAGATTTACTAGCTGGAAGAGATCAGAAACTTAGGAAGTCTGTCATACATTTTGGGAAGAGACAGGAAAGGGAGATTCAGTGGAGCAGGGATCAGCAAACATTTTCCATAAGGGGCCAGGTATGAATAATTTAGGCTTTGTGATCCATCAGTGTCTGTCAGAATGACTCAACCCTGCTGTTGTAGCACAATGGCAGCCATAAACAATATGTAAATGAGTGGGCACAACTGTTTTCCAATAACACCTTATTTCCGAACACAGGCATCTGAGGCAGGCTAAGGTTTGCCAACACCTGTGACAGAGTATGACTGGAGGCAGTGACTGGAAAAAATAAAAATCTTTATTTTGATAATGCATCAGCCAGTTCCCTTTAAAAAATCAGTTTCCACAATAGGTCCCGAATCTCGTCAGGCCCATGTATGCTTCCTCTGCGCTGCCTTCCCCAGCTGTCCTGGCTGGGGGCGTGCGCGCCCTCTTCAAAGGTTCTTCCTCACAGGACCTGCTCCAGGCTTCTTCATCTGCAGACTTGCAGGTCTCACACACTTTTGTGTTTTGCCACTGGTAGATTTGAAAGAACTCCATGAAATTATGCACTTTTGTATTATGAGCCAAATGTGCTTTCATGTTTCACAGCCATCTTAATTTATTGAATAAAAAATAAAAAATCAATAGATAAACTTTAAAGGCAGATGGCATCTACTTTTTGTCTGCTGCATATTAGATTACCACACACTTACTGCCCACTGAGTGGCTTGAAACCACACACATTCGCTACCTCACAGTTTCCATGGGTCAAAAGGCCAAGAGTGGTGTGACTGGGTCCTCTGTTCAGGGTCTCAGGGGGCTGCAGCTGAGGTGTTGGTGAAGGATGGAGTCTCGAACCTGGGGGCTAGACTGGGGAAGAATCCACTTTGCCACTTGCATGGCTATTGGCAGCTTTCCGTCCCCTGCAGTCCAGTCATTTTCCTTTTCTTCTATTTTGCTTTCTACAGTTTCTGTTACCTGCAGTGAACTGTAGTGCAGAAACATTAAATGAAAAATTCCAGAAATAAACAATTTATAAGTTTTAAACTGGGTGCCATTCTGAGTCACATGATGAAATCTTGAACCATTTCTTTGTCCCGTGTCTCCATGCTGGTAGGCTTGTGTGCTGTCAGTCACTCAGTAGCTGTCTAGGTTGTCAGATCAAAACAGTGCCATACAGATAGGTTAGGGAATATCCACAGTGTTGGGCATCCACTGGGGGCTTGGAATGTATCCTGCGAGGACAAGGGGGAGCTGTGTTTGTAGGAAGGATAGCTTCAGTTTCCTTTTCTTTTCTTTTTCTTTTTGTTTGTTTGTTTGTTTGAGAAGGAGTCTCACTCTGTCACCTAGGCTGGAGTGCAGTGGTGTGATCTGAGCTGACTGCAACTTCTGCCTCCTGGGCTCAAGTGATTCTCCTGCCTCAGCCTCCAGAGCAGCTAGAATTATAGGCACCCACCACCACGCCCTGCTAGTTTTTTTTTGTTTTGTTTTGTTTTTTGTATTTTTAGTAGAAACAGGGTTTCCCTATGTTGGCAGGCTGGTCTCGAACTCCTGACCTCAGGTGATCTGCCCACCTCCACATTCCAAAGTGCTAGGATTACAGGCATGTGCCACCGCGCCCAGCCAAACTTCAGTTTTCCATTGACTGCAAGCAGGAGGCTGCCCTCAGCTCCTTGCTGCATGGGCTTCACCAACAGAGTTGTTTATCTCATCAAACCTGCAGGGAGAGTCTCTGGCACAAGTCTACTGAGAGATAGAACCCTACAGAGCTTTGACAACCACTGAAGGGACATCTCCCCATCTTGCCATGTTCTATTGGTTGTCCTGTCCACCCTCAAGGAGAGAGGTAGCACCAAGGCACACTGTCAGGTGGTGGGGGCTGTTGTTGGTCCTAGAGTCTGTCTGCCACAGATGGCAAAGGTGTTCATATGTTCTGCAAAACCTCGAATTAAACCAATTAGTAGCAAACTGAGGAGCTGACTGAGGTCCTTACCCTCACCCTGCTGAGTATAAGAAGAGGAAGGAGGTGAATTCATTTCTCCATAGCATCTCCTGCAGACGGGGTGGTCTCCAGGCCTCCCTGTCCACGGTTGACTGAAACCAGCCCCAGCGAGGAGCTTCCTCACAGGACTTGCTTGGTCTTCAAGGGAAATGTTCCTATTTTTAAGGGAATTTTAGCAAGAGTTCCTATAATTCCATCTAGTTAGAAACATGTTTACTCATAGAAGCTGTCACATCAGAAACAGCTTTTTTTATCTGGACAACAATAGCAAAAAAATCCAAGCCAGTCAAGTTTTCCTCTACAGGGAAACTCAGACTCAGAACCAGAGACCCCAGAGGGTAGCTTGGCATGAGTTCTGCGTCTCTCAAGGCACAGGCTGGGATTTGACTCCCCAGATGCTGCCATCTCTCTTTCAATGGCAGGGGATGTTAGAGCAGTCCTGAACTTCATCACCAACCACTAGCCACAGAGTAGCTCTCACAGGAGAGTGGGAAAATCAGAGGAGAACATCGTGCCCCTTCATAGCAAATGAGTTCCGAAGAGACTGTCTTAAAGCTCAAAGTATTTTTTTCTGACGTGAAAATGTTAGACTACTGTTGATATGTTCCATGAAAGGAATTTTGTTTTTTATGTTTCTGGTTTCAACAGTAAGAAGGCTGTGTTTTAATCTGTTAATACCTTGTAGAATTATTTACAGTCAAGACAGACCATTAATTCCTCTCTGTCCTAGTTCGGGTTGCTATAGTGGAATACCATAGACTGGGCAGTTTATGGGCAAAATTAATTTCTCCCAGGAGGTTGGAAGTCTGAGGTCAGAGTGCCAGCATGGTCAGGCCCTGGTGGGGGCTTTCTTCAGGATTGCAGACTGTGGGCTTCCCATTGTATCCTCACGTGGCACAGATAGAACTCCCTGGGGTCCCTTTTATAAGGGCACTAATCCTGTTCACAAGGGCTCCATCCTCATGACCTAATCACTCCCCAAAGGCCCCACCTTCTAAAACCATGACATGGGAGGATGTGTTGGGATTTCACGAGGTGAATTTTGTGGAGACATATTCAGTCCATTGCATTCTTTTAACCAAAAGGCTATATTCTTGATTTAGGACTTGCACATTATAATAGTAGTTTGGGGTTATAAGGAAGGGTTGAAACCTGGAGCTGTTCTGAAGAACAGAATACACACCATTGCATAGGGGAAGTATTTCAAATGAATCTTCAATTCTTGTTTGTGGAGCAGTGGTTCTCAAACATTAGCATGCATAAAAACCACCAGGGAAGTGTGTTATGAAAGTAGATCCCAGGATTCCATCCCAAGATCCTGATCCATGAAGTCTGCTAAAATGCTCTTCAGTTGTTTGTCTTTTGATAAGCACCCGGGTTAGGTGAGGCAGGTGTACAGAGCTGTCCTGAGAAGCCTGGCAGTCTCCGTGTCTCATCCAAAGCCTGGCTTTATAGATGGAGAGCTCAGGTCCAGAGGGGTGGATGATACGCCCACATCTGGGCAGGTCATAAGAACTCCAGCTCCACTCTCAGGTCAGTCAGTATTCCCCTCAGGTTGTCATTTCTCACAGGAAGATTTTTCCTGATTTATATTTTAAAGAGGCACTGCAGAAAGATGGTATAAAGTAGAATTTGAAGAAAGTTCCCAAACTGATAACTTTGCAAAAGTAAATAAAATTTAAAAAAAATAACTACTGTTCATCAATTTGGTGTCTTGAATTGATTCCTTGCAGGATGATTGGAGAGATGGGGGAGTCATAAAAAAAAGCAGGCTGTCTCCTGACACTGCATTTTTTCCTCTGCTGCTCCCACTTCCCTCCTGTGTTACCTGGGTGCCCCCTGGAGATTTGCTCCTTGCTAACCATGCACTCATGGGTCCTCAGGGCATGCTCAGGGCTGGCCTTGAAAATCAGCCCAGGAACACTCCTAGTGCTGCATAAATGCGGTTATGAGACCAGCATGCTCGCTGAATAAAGCACTGGGACTGTGCAGTGTCAGCCTGCATGGCCAGATGATGAGGGCCAAGGCCCCTGCCTGGGCTTGAGCCGTGCTTTGCTGTTTATCTTTATCATCTGAAATGACTTTTCTTTCTCATTTGGTCTGAATTCTGAAAATCAATATTTTAAACGCAGAGGACAAAATAGAATGAATAGAATTAATTGTCATATTGGGAAGAGACATCATTCCGGTGAGATTTTAAATCACAAATTGGTTATTTTTAGAAAGTTGAAGGAAAATGGCTTTGATGGAGGAAGTTAATTGCTCAGTTTAGTTTCTTCCCTGCTGAAACCTAATTCAAAACCTGAAGTAAACTGATAGTCCAGGGACAGCGCCCTGGGAGCTCTCTGTGAACAATGGTACTCTTGGGATCTGTGCTGACATGTCCAGACTGAGAGCCAAGAGCAGAGCCTGCCGTGGCCTCGATGCCAGCGTGCCTGAGAGATGGCACCCAGCAGGCGTCTCGCATAGCCTCCTCTGGATGCCATCACAGGTGGCCTGCAGTAAAGGAACATTTTGCCATTAGGTGATAGAATCTTTTCTAAAAGTTGGCAGAACTCCACTGTTCCACCTGTCAAGTTCAGCCTCCTTAGGAATCCCTCAATTATAACTGGGCTCAGGACTAGAGGCGTGCCTGTGTTGCTGGGTTTGACTTGGACCTGATCGGCCAGAGATGGTCACGCCTGCCTTCATTCTTTGTTGCAGTAACACGTTGCTCACAGCAAGCTGTCTTGGGGGCGTGGTAGAGCTGAGATGCAAGAATGACTCATAAAACAAATCTCAGGCTGGGGACTTGTTCCTATGGGATTCCCACGTTACATGGGAAAGTGTGGAGCATGCTGTACACATCCACCCTGGAGCCAACTGTTTGGATGCTGTATTGTGAGTGATTGGTCCCTGAGTGCAGGCAAAGTGTCAGGGTGTTTCAGCAGCAACACCCACGTGGGGTAGAGTTGGAAGAAGTGCTAGCAGCTATGTCATGCATCCATTTTTAATAGTTATCTAATTCCATTTTTCTAGCCTGTGTGGATCACCAAAAAGGTTGAGAAATTTCAAAACTGAATATATCAGATGTGTATCAGATGTTCAATTTGTTATAAAACAAACAGTTTTAAGAGTGTTCTGGTAATACATACTTTCGAGACAGCTATATGTTTTAAAAATAAGTTCTTAAAGTTGTTATCAGCTTGTGTCATAAAATTGATGATGGTAGAAATATACCTTTAGTTTATATTAAATTTTTAATATTAAAAAATTTTTTTAATTCAAATTTGAACGGTTTAGTTTCTTTTTTCTTTTTTCCTTTATGTATTTGGCAAATGGAGTATGTTTAGTTTTTAATGTGAGACTTAGAAACCTAGACTGCAGCTCTTTGAAAAAGACAATTTCTAAAGTACTTAATTTAAGATTTGGTATGACTTTGTTGTAATGCAATGTTGGCAGACATAATAGACATATATTAATTTTTTAAAAAGAAAGTAAACTATTTTGCTTTACTCTAAAAGGCTTAGGATGATATTAAATGTGACTTAAAATCACTTGTACATTAGTAATAGCTTTAATTTTAATATTTCTGTGTTTATTAGTGGAGACCACTTTGATCTGCAGTGCTCTGCTAGCTTTTGATTTAAACCAATTTTGATTATGAACTAAGTGGAAACGATCACACATTTTTCTGTTTCGACTGTTCTGAAACCACTTTACTTACACTCTACAAATAAAACTGACTGGTTGGCCGGTGCCAGTGAAATTTACATATAAAGGTGGCCATGAAATCTTGCATGTCTTCTCATTTTAGTCTGGTTCCAAGGATAAATACCTCGGTCTCAAATCCAAATTTATTCACTTTCTTAAAAAATACGCTGTTTGTATGTATTTTTAAAGCACATGGGACTTTTTTTTAAGCCAACATTTTGAGGAATCAGGGTGGTACTCAGAGGCATTGTGTGCGGACTTGGACGTAGCTACTTTCTTTTCTACCTGGGATCTGCTGATGGGATTTAGTCCCATAAAGGAGGGCAGAGATGAGCTGTGGCTTCCTTCCCAGTGATCCCAAGGCCTGGCATGGCTCTAGCAACACAGCAGGTTTTCAATAAATATTTGTAGAACCAGTAAGTGAAATGTTTGATAATTTCATTTTTAATTAGTCAATTAATAAAGAACAACTCTGGGAAAAACTGCTTAGTGTGACTCGACAAATGGTTCACTGCTTCTGCACTTACAGGTCCTTTTCCCACCTATAGGCAGCTGTCATAGAGAAACACTGCAGAGGTACTTCTCAAACCAACCTAAATTTCTTTCCTTTTGTATATGTTTGTATAATATATGATTTATATAAATATGTCATATGCAATTATAAATGATATAAATATATACTTTATGTAAGTATGTTGATATGACATATACATTTATGTTGTATTTATCCATTTTCCTTTTGGAAAGGCAAGTGATATGGGACTAGAAAGGAAATTGCCATGGTGCCAGTGTCTGCATGGTCTTGCTTGCTGCCTGCTTTTTCTCCGCCCCCAGCTTCTTTGGTTGAGGTTCATTTTTTAAAAAATTTGTCATGGGAAGGCTGAGGCAGGAGAATCACTTGAACCGGGGAGTCAGAGGTTGCAGTGAGCCAAGATCGCACCACTGCACTCCAGTCTGGGTGAGAAGAGCGAAACTTCATCTCAAAAAAAAAAAAAAAAAATGACTTGATGATTCAGTTACTTAAAAAACCCTTAAGAAGGTACAAGTTTCCAGCCACTTTGCACCAACTTCTCAGTAAAAATTAAAATGTCCTCAAGAAAATGAAATGGTCTGAACATCCATTTTTGGGTGCTTCTATGTATATGTTCTTTCCATTTTTTTTACTTTAATTTTTAGTTTTGGGGTACATGTGCAGGATGTGCAATATCCAGAATCTACAAGGAATTCAAATTTACAAGAAACAAACAAACAACCCCATTAAAAAGTGGGCAAAGGATGTGAACAGATACTTCTCAAAAGAAGACATTTGGTTTTTTACAAACAGTATTAAATGTGTGGTTGTTTTGCGTAAGAGTCAACCAGGAAAGAACCCTAATAAATGTCGTTTTGCAGAATGGATTAGGCATTGAGGGCAGTGCCAGGTTCTCATCCTATCAACAGCGTGAGACAATTTCCCAGGGTGTTCCACAGCTGGGAACCTGCTGCGCCGCTTTGTCCCTGGCCACTCGTGGCCCATCCCTAGAAGCCAACAGCCTCGCTCACTCTGGCGCACCTGCAAGCCTGGCTGGAGGCAGCTTTCCCACACCGCTACTGCTGCTTGGCTTCCTGGAGATTGTGAAACCTGTTTATTGAGTGTGTTTCACGGCAAGCTATGGATTATGCATTTCCCACGAAGCCCTGCCCTTTCTGTTAGGGTGGATAATTAGTTCATTGCGTTAAATTTTACTGTGTGGCCTGCCAAAGCTTTGAATGCTGTCAATTTCTAGGAGTTGTTTCTGGTCACTCAGAAGCATTTGATACAACAACGTTCTTTGATCCTCTCGGGAATCAGATTCAGTTTAGTGGCACTCATTCAGTGTGTCTCTACTTAACAAACTCACTGATCAAAACAAGTAGGTCTTACACCTCCCAAACACATCCTGCCCAGGAGAAGATAGGAATAAAGCCATTGCCTCTGGCTGTCACCACAGAACACTTTCTCTGTGTCAGGTCACACTGCACTGCTGTGGAAAGGGGGTCCCTGCTGCTGGAGATTCAGGCTCTGACACTGCTCGGAGCCATCCCTCCACCTGACTTTATCATGTGGCTCCTTTGTCATGTCGAAAAGCATGAAAATTTGTGGAAATCACCCCCTTTGGAAAACTTGTTTTTTCTCTCTTCCAAACTCCAATTTGCTGAGATGACCCGCCAGCACTGGGTAAGTAGGGACTAACAAAATTGAGAGTGAAGAGCCAGAACGCGTCTGAAATCACAATGTTTGAGAAGCATCATTCGCTTCTTTTTATCTTGCTGTATGTTTGCCCTCACCTCAAGCAGAACTTTCTATGATGGTTTCCATGAATAGTTACAAAGATTAAACAAAATGTAGCCTCGAATGCACTTTCTGTGCGTGGATTCCTCTCTCAGATGCACTTTTGCTCCGCTATGGGGGCCGCTGACTTCGACTGGGTCGAGGGGTGCGCTCGTGAGGGAGGAGCTGGCCCAGGGGACTTTAGGAGGTCAGGGGGTGGCTGTCCTAGGGGTGGGCATAGTGCCCTCTCAATCCAGCACACAGAAAGTAAAATAGCTCCCTTAGTCCTTTATTATCATGTGTTCCAATGCAATCTATTATTTTTAGTGAAGAACAAAAAATAAAACACATGAAGGTAAATTTGGTTTTCTTTTTGTGCCACACCTCGGGAAAATGGAATCAAGTGCTCTGTCTTCGCACATCATCCTACTGCTTCCCAGCGGCCACACTGATGACCCATAGGTTCATTCATTTTCTGAATAATGCAAGTTGTAACCTATATGAATGGTTCAAGATTTGACTGCTGTTTGAGTCTGTTTCATGAGAAGTTAGAAGTTCTGCGTTAACTGCTTTTGCATTCAGTGCTATTGTAAACCTTTGGTGGTGTGCAGGGTTCATTCATTAATTATTCAAACTTGTGGAAGACATGATAAGTACCACTGTATGAGGTCCCGGGACACGGTGATGAACAAAATCCCTCTCTCCTGACTGGTGGAGTAAATCTACAGCCTGGTGAGAAAGAAAAAACTGAGTTGTGGGCAGAAAGTGCTCGATAGTCTATTTGCGTGTATTTTCTATTATCTTAAATATTTAAAATTATATTTGGTATTGTATTATTTAGCATATACAATATAAAAGTACATGTACATACTTTGAAATGAATAAATATATATGTTACATAGATGAATTAAATGGGTTTTTTCCTAATAAATGTGATAAAACAGATGTGGGGATCCTGTCTGAAGGATGGTCAATGAGTCGAAAGTCAGCCAGAAGGCAGAGAGGTTTGGCTCACATAGCTCACAGTGGACAGAGCTTCCACTGAGCTGGCAGTGATTGGATGTGCACTGAACACCGTGCTGGTCCTGGCCTCTGTGTCCCGATACACACTGCTGCTGTCTGCTTGGAATCTCCTTTTGCAGCTTGTCCACCCGATTCCCACGTATTATCTCTGGGCTTGGCTGAGCCGCCTCCTCCATCCAGGCAGCCTTCAGGGCCGCTGAGGCAGCCGTAGAACTGCGCCTACCAGCTCCTCAGTTCCTGAGATAAGCGGCGAGGGTGCCGCACTGCGATGCCACTGTGCCCTCTGCTCTGTGTCTGTTGGCTGTGCCATTGTGCCTCTGTGACAACACTGCTTCTCATTCTCAGCCTCTGTTTCCCTGTGGGTCGCCCCACACTGTGATAGTCTCTGCACCTCTGAGACGCCAGATGCCAGCTCCCTAGAGGTGGAAAAGCCTTGAGGAAGAGGGCCCGTGGAGGGTATGGTCATTTCAAGTATGACGCCAGGAGGAAGACTGTGGAGTTGCTGTGAGGGGTTGCCCTGAGCTGAGGGCCCCAGGTCCCACATGAGTGGCAGTGGACAAGGGGCGAAGTGTGGCTCTGCGGAGAAACTGGCAGAGGTGCTGAAAGCTGAGGAGGGCAAGCTCATTGGAAGACAGCAAAGGGGGTATGTTTTCATGTGTATCTCTCTTTCATTAAAGCTCATTGTATACGGAGGTGGTATTATTATTACAAAAACTTTTGCACGTAGTAAAAATATCATTGATCTCTCTTGCCTCAAAAAGAATTGAAGAGGTTCAGCCATTCCAGTCTTCAGGTTGAAAACTGATGTCACTTTTTAGACCTACTGTCCACGGCAGAGTCCTTATGTAAACTTTAGGACTTCAGTGACTTGACCTCATTGCCAGGCTTAACTCCAGGCTCTTCGTATTTGACTGGCTTCCTGGTCAACTGTCCAGCCCTCAGCTGCGCTCGTTATTGTGTTACTGCTTTTTACCTGAATCCTAATTTACCACAGAACATTCTGGCTATACGACACTGTGAGAAGTTAGTCAGGCCAAGGTAGGGAAAATTGAAAGGCGAAGCCAGCTGAACTTCTGGCTGGGGTGGGCACTTGGAGAACTTTTGTGTCTAGCTAAAGGATTGTAAATGCACCAATCAGTGCTCTGTGTCTAGCTAAGGGATTGTAAACGCACCAATCGGCACTCTAAAATTGCGCCAATCAGCACTTTGTGTCAGCTAAAGGATTGTAAATGCACCAATCAGCACTCTGTGTTTAGATAAAGGATTGTAAACGTACCAATCAGCACTCTGTAAAGTGGACGAATCAGAACTCTGTAAAATGGATGAATCAGCAGGATGTGAGTAGAGCCAAATAAGAGAATAAAAGCTGGCCACCCGAGCCACCAGTGGCAACCCACTCAGGTCCCATTCCACGCTGTGGAAACATTGTTCTTTCACTCTTCAGAATAAATCTTGCTGTTGCTCACTCTTTGGGTCTGCACTACCTTTATGAGCTGTAACACTCACTGCGAGCGTCTGCGGCTTCTTTCCTGAAGTCAGCGAGACCACGAACCCACCAGGAGGAACAAACAACTCTGAATGTGCCACCTTTAAGAGCTGTAACACTCACTTCGAAGGTCTGCAGCTTCACTCCTGAAGTTAAGACCATGAACCCACCGGAAGGAAGAAACTCCAGACACATCTGAACATCTGAAGGAACAACTCTGGACACACCATCTTTAAGAGCTGTAATACACACCTCGAGGGTCCACAGCTTCATTCTTGAAGTCAGCAAAACCAAAAACCCACCAGAAGGAATAAATTCTGGACACAAAATCACCAAGAAGGCTTGGTGTCAACAGTTAGAAAAATGAAACCATAAGCACAGGAGGCTTCCAAGTGAGTCAGAAGGAACTGCAAGCCAATCTCTGCACTCCTCTTGAAAATGTGTCCTCAGATTTTCATGTTTGTTGTTTGTTATATGCCTCTAGACTAAGTGGCATCACTGAAGTACATGTCAGCCATTCATAAAATGGTGTCAGTAGATGGCAAGCTGTGTGCAGCACGTAGGAAAAGCTGAGTCTTCCTCACTAGTTTATGCCAGATGCCCTGATGGACCTGTTTGTTTTTAATTGCAAGAGAGTTGCCCAGCAAGGAGGCCTGGAAGATTCCTTCCTTAATGGACAGCACCAGGACTTCAGTTACTATTATGCTATAGCATCAAAAGCAAGTAAAACAAAACAAAACAAAACAAAACATTCTCCTCATATTTTCCTGTGATCTATTACAAGGCACGCCTCTAAGTTTTGCTTTATATGGCTTGTGTTTCCTAGTCTATTAGAGTAAGGCACTTGTCTTAACAAATAACTCTAAAATCTCAGGGTTTTAATTCAGTGGTTTATTTCTCACAATTTGCATCTAGACTTGGAGATGATAAAGGAGGGTGGTGACAATGGAGTGGACATGCGGGATGGGTGGTGCTTGCTCCTCAGAGTCACTCAGGGATCCAGCCTCTCTCCACCTATAGTGTTAGCCATTGTCTACAGCCAGGTTTCTCAAGCTCAACACTATCAATATATTGGGCTGGATAAATAATTGTTGTGGGCACTTTCCTCTGCACTGTAAGATGGTTAGCAGCATCCCTGGTCTCTACCCACCAGTTGCCAATAACACCCTGCCCAGTTGTGACAACCGAAATATCTCCAGACATTGCCAGTGTTCCCTGGGAGCAAAATTGCCCCTAACTGAGAGCCAGTGGTCTAGGGCCTCCACATCCTCCCTGGGCTCCTGTGAAATGACAGGCGAAGCACAGGTGACAGGTGACAGGAGCAGCAGGCAGAGGAAGAGAGAAAGAGTGGAGGATCACACAGGGAAGTTTGCCAGCCAGTGCTAAAAACCGTGTGTCTCACTTAGCCCACATTCCATTGGCCAGACACAGTCACACGACAGCACAAAGAAGATTGGGAGTTGCAGTGAAGCTGTGAAAAAATAAGAGAGAAAACCCCTAAAAGACACAAGTAATATTTTTACTTAAAATGATAATAATAGACTGTATAATAAATGAATGTCCTGATTCTCTGCAAATAATATCTATCTTCACATATTTCTGAATTTTTCTTCCTGGTCAATTGCAGCTGATGTTTGGTGGAGATATATCTATATACAATTTTTTTTAATTTAAAAATTTTTAAAAAATGAGACCAGGTTTTGCCATGTTGCCTTGGCTGGTCTCGAACTCCTGGACTCAAGCAATCTGCCCACCTTGGCCTCCCAAAGTGCTGGAATTACAGGTGTAAGCCACTGAGCCTGGCCAGGCAGATAACTGTGTGTGTCTGCATGCATGTGCACACATGTACATATACAGACGTAAACGCTTTTCCCTACATAATATCTCCGTACAATGCAGTTATCAACTCAAGTAGCAGAGACTGATATAAGATGTAGCAAAACAAAGCAAAGCAGTGGGTCCTCCATGGCTGGAACGTAAATGGAAGGGATTTTAATCACTGTCTACTCACACATAATTGTTGTGGGAAAGCCTTTTGAGACTTGTTGAAGGGGACATTCTAGAGTGGGGAGCCCTAGGCTTACTCTAGGTGACAGGTCCTGCAGTGATGGAGACCTTAATGTCTGCCTGTATTTGGCAGAGGTGGAGCAATCTATCTACACTGTAAAAATCTGTTAAAAAGTGTGCTTGTAGCACATTTATTTTACCAAATAAATGTGGTATATCTGATCTTATGTATTAAAATAATATATATGGTTTTGGTTTTTTTGAGGTAGACGTGGCTCGTAAAAACAGGTTTAAACATTGCACAACTGACAATGTTTACTGACTATTACTTTCATGCAGGCTATTGTACTATGTGCAGGGGAGGGGTACAGAGGAAATGGAAGTCATGGCCCATGTACTCGAGGAATTTACAGGCTAATAGATTACATACACATGCCAGGGAATAGGGAACATGCTGGCTGACAGCCAGCTGGGGATCTGTTTGCTCGTTCACTCTATCTTCCTATATTTTCTGAGCAGTATCTCACACCAGAATAAGCAGGCCAGTTTCAAAAGAGCTCTTCTTCGAGAAGATGAGTATTCTTGTGTCTTTTATCATAAATACGAGACCACTTAGAGATTAGGCATGGGTTTACATGGGCAGAAAGAGATGAGTGAAATACTTTTTGAGTAAATTAAATCAGTGTGGATTATCACTCTGGGTGCTTTTGATTTTTCACCACTCTCTTTTACTATTCCCAGATCTGTAAAGATCCCCCATAAGTCAGGTTTCTGCCAGAAACAGGTAACTTTAATTTCACAGTTTATTTTGCCCACGCAACTATCACTCAAGTCCCTGATGGGGCTTATGGGCTGGCAGCCACTATCCCAGGCTGTTTCACTGAAGACAGGCCTGGGCTTCTGCTCTCCTGGGGAGCACAGACTTTTCTTAAGGGGAGGGATCTTTCCTGGGAGGAGAGGAAAATCTCCACACATGAAGTGGAGTCTTGAAGCCCTACGTAACTCAGGGTCCTGCTGTTCTTCACCTTTGTTAAACAGGGGGAAAGCCCACCCAACTTAGCTATTGAAGAATTCCTTCAGATGTCCCCTATCCGTTTCCCCCCCACTCTTACTGATGCTGACCCTAGGCAATAACTGATTAGTCAGGGGAGGTATAGGAAGGGTCCTGCAGGGCAAATGCCTATGCCTCCCATCCTGCAGCACCAGAACCATGGGGTCTTCACAGAGCAGGGTCACTGGGCAGCTAGAGCTTTTAAACATATTTGGTTATTTTTGTTTGAACTCATGTTGGAGGAAAAGACCCAAGTGAAATAATATAATACCTATTCAGGTTAACATTGGCTGAAACTCTTTTTATTTTTAGCATGTGAATTCCTTCATTTCCCAGGTTTCCTGTAATGGCTGAACTTTTTGTGTAAGCTGATCAGTTCCCAAAAAGCTAACTGAAAAATAATCTGAAATAGAGCTCCTTTTCAAATAAACTAACAAGGACTTTTGGGCAAAGGTACTTATTTCATTTCATTTTAGTTAAATAGTGTTCTGTTTTTAAATAATTGTGGGCTTGTGAAAAAAAGCTGATATTTACTGATTTCCTGGCCCTCCACAAAGTACCATTACATGCATTATCTCATTGAAATCTCATAGGAAAACACTTGGAATAAGTACTTCTTAAAAATCTCTGTGTATGAAGAAATGAGATCTGAAAGACTATCTTAGTCTATTTTGTGCTGCTGTAACAGGATACTACAGGCTTGGTTATTTACAAAGAACATAAATTTATTTCCTCAGTTCTAGAGGCTGGGAAGTCCAATATCAAGGTACCAGCATCTGGTGAGGGCCTTCTTGCTGCATCAAACCATGGTGGGAAGGCAAAGAGAGAATGAGGGAGAGCAAGAGATTGAACTCACAACCTCAGGGTCTTTAATAAATTGGCATTAACCCATTCATGAGGGTGGATCCCTCATGACCTGAATACCTCCTGTTAGGCCTCACCTCCCAACACCGTTGCATTGGAGATTAAGTTGCCAACACATGCTTTTTGGGAGGCACATTCAAACCATAGCAAAGATCTTAGAGCAAACTGCCAAGGTTACAAAGCTAGTACATCTAGGGGCCAGAATCTGAATCTAAGGCCACATACTCTGAGGTTGGTTCTTAATGCTCACAGCACTAATGCTTTAATGGGGCCATTTAATGAGATGGTAGCATAAGGATAGCTCAGGAATTAGTTGGTCATTTAGTTCTCCCCATCCTCCTTCTCTACTCAGGTTTCAAACAAAAATACATTTTTGTTTGGGGTGTATCTGATGTATATTTTTGTTCCCAAAAAGTTCTAGCTGTCTAGCAGATGTGTGTGTGTGTGTGTGTGTATATATATATATACACACACACACATATATATATTTTTTTCCTTCTTTTTCATCAGGTCATGATATGTTGTTCTTAGTACATGAAGGAATCCTGTGCATTGTGCAGTTTCTCTTGAGATCCTAGGTTTGTATTCTTATCCAGTCAGTCAGGGCCTACAGCCAGGTGATGCAGTAAAACCAAGGATGTGCATGGAAACAAAACCCTCATTTGGAGGTGAGCGCTATGAACTGAATGATGTCCCCTTCAGATTCCTATGTTGAAGCCCTAAGTCCCACTGGGATGGTGTTTGAAGGTGAGGCCTTTAGAGAGGTAAGTGGACTTAGACAATGTTCTGAGGATGGAGCCCTCAGGTGGTATTAGAGCCCTCAGAAGACAGACATTACAAAGCTTGCTTCCTGTCTGTGCGTGCCACTATGTGAGGATGCAACAAAAAGATGGCTCCCTGCAAACCAGGAAGAGACCCTTTGCTGGACATCGAATCTGTTGGCATCTTCATCTTCCCAGCCCCCAGAACTGTGAGAAATAAATGTTTGTTGTTTAAACCACCCAGTCCATAACAATTTGTTATAGCAGCAGAAACTGAACAGGACAGCCCATAGATGGATTTGGTTCAGCTATTCATTAGCTCAAAGCATTTAATTTACCTGACCTCTGTTTCTTCACCTGCTAAGTGGGGGATAACAATACTTATTAAAAGAGTCATTATGATAAAATAATATAGGGAGGTGTCTTGGAAATGACCGATGTCACTGCAGGCCGTAGTTGTTACTGCAATGTTACTATGAATCAAATCTGACCTCATCCCCAAAGAACCATCATCATGATCTCTAGCTTTGATCTGGACAAATTTCAAACTCAAATCTTGGTAGAATCAAATCAGAGTTGGGTGGTGTTTCGGGAAAGGAACAGAAGTGCAGAAAGAAAACATTTCTACTTGCTTTACCTTCCCACTTTCACAATACAGACTGTAATTACAACTGGGAGGGTTATTAGCAAATATCATTTGGCGATACTTAGTATATTTTGTTATTCCTCCTTAGAGGCCCAGCTGTAATACTCTGCAATACTTTCTTGTTGGTTCGTTGGGATTTCATTTTTTTCCTACTACTTGTACATGGATAAGAACCTAAATCAATGTATGGAAAAGTTAGATGGGCTGTTTTGAAATCCATGTAGTTAGAAATTCCTTTGTTCTCAAAATGAAGACTTTTCTAGATCATTGGATAATAGAGATAGGGCCTTTGAATATTTTGAACAGTTTGAAGAAAATCAGCCGTATAAATTTAGTTTCCCTCAACAAAACAGATTTGCTCGGTTTTCCATATAAATCCATTCCCACAAGAGCTAATTTCTTGTTTCTCCATGGTACCAGAAATTCTGCTATAGATAAAATCAAAATGAGATTTTTATTCTTTCAGTTGTTGTTCAGTATACATGTGTTCAAGGGTTTTCTAAAAATAAAGCTCCTTGAATCAGTACACATACTTTTATGCCTGGAAAGTGGAAACGGTGGGTTTAGGAGTATTTGGTCTGTAGGAGAGGAGGCAGGTATCACCTTCATGTCACCTTCAAGTGGCTATAATATGCTTGTGAAAACTCACCTGCGATCAAATGGCAAGTGCGAGGCAGAACACCAGCATCATTGTAGGCCTCTTTGGGGTTCTAAGAAACAATATAGGGTACATTTAAGACAGACGCCTAAAATACTGGTATGCTCTTCTCAAGAAGTTATAAGAATCTGTAAAGCCTCAGTACACTGATTAAAAAAATAAAACAACCCACTGTTCTGCTCTATACTTGCAGGCCTCCATGTCTCAGCTCTAAGACTAGGCCTTGTGCTGCCTGCCTTCGCTCAGGTCGCCCAGGCTTCTGTGAGCCCCAGGTCCTTCTTCTCCTGTCAGTGAAGACCCCATCATAGCCCCAGAGCCCTGTGAGGGTAGTCCTGTGTGAATCCAGTGGCCTTCAGTATCTTTGCCTCCTTTGGCCAGGATCTTGACCCTGGCTGACATTTCCAAGCCTCCATCTCCTGCAGTACATTCAGCACATAAGATGAGCCAGATGTGGACTATACAACACTGTTGCATAACCTGGCCTTTCCTCTGCCTGTGACTGCCGGGTCCCCACCATGAGGTCCTGGAGTTGGTTTAATTAATTGTAGACAGCATACTGTAAATTGTATGAGATGCTCATTGGCAGACACTATGGAGGTTTCCTTTGGGGTTGATATTTATTTGCGTGAACATGCCGGAGGTATAAAACTGCCTGTGTGTGCACACTGTGTGAGCGAGGCCAGGGCCGCCACACTCTCTGGTGCTCGTTCTCATTCTGGCTAGGTCCTTTTTGGGGCTCTCAGCAAGCTCATCCGGCCCAGCCCACACAGTTCCAGTAACATGACCAGCAGCCTCCTGGCCAAATTCCTCTTGTGCCACAAGGAAAAGTTAGCTCCCCTCAGAACCCCACCCCCTCTTGTAAAAGTAGGTCCAGAGGCACTTGTATGAGGAGTGCTATAAAAAGCCTGGGTTGTATCCTGCAGGCAGCAACAACGCGGTTCAGGAAGGTATTCTATGCGGAGGATGGCTCCCTCCAGGGCCAGAAGAACTGGTGGAGAGAGACCCGCAGGCAGCTGGCTCCCTGGTGAAGCCCCAAGCCTCCCCCGCCCCCCGCAGACGCCCGGCGCCCTTCAGTCTCAGGCGGAGCGGGACTCGGGTGTCTGACTCCGGCGCGGGCGGGGCGCTGACGTCAGCCCCCGCGCCCGAGCTCTGGCCAGCGGCGGGGCGGAGCCAGGTGGGCGGGGCGGCTCCTGCTCAGGAGTGCTGGCCGCTAGGCGGCTAGTGATGGAGAGCTGGGCTTGCGCCGCGCCAGGCCGCCAGTCCACCCTGGCGTCCACGGGCCGGCAGGCCCGCCCTCCGCAAACACCGGCCTCCAGCCCAGGCCGGCCACCCGCCACCGGCCTGGTCTGCTCACTGTCCTCTGGACCCGCGGGCCAGCCAAGGAGCCGCTGCCCTTGGCACCTGTTCTCCATGCCTAGAAACAGACAAGGCCCTGCACTTTTCTCCTCACGTGGTTCAGGGGCTGGCCTTTCTTAATTTTCTCTGTACTGCATCCTCATTCTCCCAGCTCTGGTTCTCCCAATTAATTGCAAACAGTGTATTGAAAAAGGCATGCTGGGACTGCCGAGCAGTGTTTTCCGCGGAGAAAGGAGCGGTTCCCTGCTGGCGCTGCCCACCGAGGCCAGCCCCTCCCGGAGGTTCTGGAGGAGGGTTTTGGGGAGGAGCGCGATGCAGAGGCCGCCAGGACCGAGAACGACTTCCGGGCCCTCATTCCCACCAGCCTCGCCTCCTCTCCACGCATCTGTTTTCATTTTCTTAGTGTTTAAAGTTGATTCGGCCCCCACCTTCGTGTCCTCCCACCACTCCCATGAAAGACAGAAGATGGATTTCATCTGTGTCCTGAAAGAGGGCAGGGAACACTCAGTGACCCTAGGGAATGCGAAGTGCAAACTGTCGCCCGGGCTGTCTCTGGAGAAAAGTAAAGGAATGTAACAAGTTTTCATTAAGAAATCCAACTATCCAAAGTATCACCATTTTTCCCCCCAAACACGCTTTACCAGTGATATGTGAGACCTATGAACTAGAAGCTTCTCAGATCTCAGATCTAGTGCCTTTTCTCCCCTTCATTTAAACTTTAACACCGATAAGCTGTGGGATCATGAGACACTCATTCCATCTCTTTGTACCTCCGTATTTGGATGTTTAGAAATGGCACAACCCTATTTACTTCATATGTTTAGTGTACATAATCCGATACACCACCCACATTGTCCTAGTATAGGTTCTAAAAGTAGGCAGAAAATAAATTTGCACAGCATTCCTCAAAAAGTTCTCTTTAAATTGGGCAAATGAGTGTTAGAAGACAAAGCGTCAGCCACGTCCCAGTGGCTACCCCCAACCCCCAATATACCTGATGTCTCCAAATACACAGTCATGTCCCCTCCCGGTCACAGTCTCACAGTTTGGGGCAGTTGCATTTTATTTAAATACTTTTAACATACACTTAAAACGAATGGGATTCAGCACTACAGTCAAATTGGAGTCTTTTGGAGAGGGTGACAATGATTCGAACTTTGATCATTTTATATCATGGAGATTTCCTAATCTCCCCACTCCAAGAGACGCCTACATGGAAAAAGAGTCCTTTCCCCACTATTCCTATACAACTCACTTCTCCCCAAATTCCTATCAGATGGCCTTGTTGACTTAGGACCACTTAGCGGGAAACTTGTCCTGTGCTTACACCTTGAGAAGAGCTTCTTTCCACTGCACTGTGGGGCGGAAGGAAAAACCTTGTAGCTAGACGCTTCTTCCAGCAAGAAATGGGTATCATGGTCGGGTGGTAGGCTTCTTTCCAGAGTTGTCTGAGAAGATATTTTACTTTTTCTTCAGAGCTACTGTAATGCCTTTGACATGGCACTTCAGTGGAACTTCAGATATTATTGGGGTTAATGTTATTATTGGAGTTAAGTCTGCTAAAAACACAAAGACCTTTGCTATTTTCACTTGAATATACTCTTCAAAGTTTCAGTTGATGAGACAAATTCTAAATTGCCTAATGCAATTACCTAATATAAACTGACAAAAAATAAAAAGGAGTGAAAAATTCCAGTTCGTGTACTTATATGATTGTATATAAATTCTAATTATTTTACCATTTAATTAGTTTTCGTGGTGTATTAGATGTTATATAGACATACACAATATAAACAACACTTGAAAAGGAAAACATATGAAATGACCTATTTCACCATAGGGATTTAAAATGAAAATTAGTTTTCTTTGAATCCATTTTTGATTCATTTGAAAAGCTGTGTACCGAAGAGCACAAAAAGATAACATAATCTGAAGTCAGTCCCTCATGAAATATCTAGGTTAGCTCAGTTTCACAAATCTAACCTCATGTTCAGTGTGGCTGCTCAGTAAACCCCATGAAAATGGAAACCAACAATGAGAATTGCCCCCCAACCACTCTCTTCTTCCTCTTCCTCCTTCTTTGTATTATTATTTGAAACTATCACCCGTTTCTTTGGCCATGGGTAACTGGCAGGAAAGCAGAAGGAACCATTTCAGAGGTAGAGAAGAAAAAACTCCGAGACCTCTCTTTCATTTTCATCTAAAGAAGTGAGCCATTGAAAGTATCCATGTGGTGTCAAGAGCTGCCTGCCTTCAGGGCTCCTCACTGACTGCTGGTGGCCCCAGAGGCCCACCCCATTCCCACCATCTTCAGAATTTCCCCGGGGCTATAGTTAATCTCTTTCCCTGCCTTCCATTGTGAACACCGGAGAGGCAAAAGTTGTTATCAATGCAGCACCTTCACTGGAACTTTGAATGGACAAGGAGAGAAGATTCAGAACTACAGGGAAAGTAAGCAATGTGAACATTCTCAATGGGAAGGCTGTTTTCAACGGGCACTGGGTGACCCTTGCCTTGATAGAAGTGGGGCACAGTATGCTGTTTGTGGAGAAGAAACACTGTACCTTTATTCAGAGCTTGGAAGGTTAAGAGGCCTGAGATTTATGGAAACAAGGAGGGATTTTAAAAAGAAGAAACCTCCCCTTGCCTGGCTGCAGGTGCAGGGACAGTGGGGCCTCTCCTCCCTGGTGGGGCGAAGAGACCTGCCTCCTGGAAGTTACTGTGAGGTAGTGTTCCGGTCTGCAGAACCTCATCTGACCCTCTGTATTGGGATCAAGGCCCAGGGAGGAGGTGAAGGCTCCATTTGGGGAGGGCAGGCTTGCTGTCCAGAAATAGAGCTGGGATATGGAGTGGAGCATTTGAAAGGTTCTAGGAGCCCAGGGGATAAGCCTTAAAGTGCTATGTTCTGGATTATAGCAGTCTCTTGAATGCTCTTCTTGGTCTCTGTGTCTCTCCTGTGTCTCAGTTGAACTTCACAACAATAAAAAGCTGCCTGTGATAGTGGAATCAGATAATGACTGTACCCAGAGTTGCTTAGGTAAGTTAGTAAATCTCCCTGAGCTGGATTTGGTGTCAGATTGCTCAGGTTTCAACACTGGCACTAGCTCTGCAATCTTGAGTAAGGCATTGTATTAGTCCATTTTCCCACATATAAAGACATGCCCAAGACTGAGAAGAAAAAGAGGTTTAATTTGACTTATAGTTCCACATAGCTGGGAAGGCCTCAGAATCACGGCGGGAGGCGAAAGGCACTTCTTATATGGCAGTGGCAAGAGAAAATGAGGAAGATGCAAAAGCGGAAACCCCTTATAAAACTATCAGATTTCATAAGACTTGTTCACTACCATGAGAACAATATGATTCAAATAATCTCCCACCGGGTCCCTTCCACAACACGTGGGAATTATGGGAGTACAATTCAAGATGAGATTTAGGTGAGGACACAGAGGCAAATCATATCAGGCATTCAACCCCTCAGCACCTTAATTTTTTGCCTATAACATGGACATAGTAAAGTATCTGCCTCATTTGGTGGCTGTGAGGGTTAAATGAGAAAATGCTTGTGATTTAGTTCAAATTCTTGCTTGCCAACCTTGTAGATGACCACTGGCTTTCCAAAGCAGGGCTGAGCTAGCTTATAAGAAGGCAACCATCGCATGACTGAAACTGGCCAACTGTTTCTGAAATGAAACCATTTCTTCAGGAGGGAATGGCCAATCTGAACAGTAGGATGCAAGCCACCAGAGGGTGCGCTGAGGGGAAGTGGGACTCATTCCTTACCTCCCCCCCTTAATAGGATGGGGATTTAGATGCTGCACTAGTAGTTAATGGAAAATATCCCCTAAGACACATAAAGTGTGTAGGATAATGCTTGGTGTGGGGCCAGCACTCTCTACAAGCCAGTTGTGACAATGATTCATTTTTACATTTCGTGAGTAGTTACGACAATATCTGCCTGGAAAGGCATAACTACAGCAAAGACCTAGTCCAGTACCTGGCAAATAATACACGCCCAACATGTGCTAGCTGATACTGTTACAATATAGTATAGATAATCAAAGTTTATAGATGCATTAAAATATTTTAGTCTGATCAGTAGCTTCAATGCCCTTTTCCACTAATCATTTTTAAATATTAGTATAAAAGAGCAAATTAGCTGCAGTTCCTCTCCCTGGTTTACTTTTCTACTTTGCCATCAACACCTCCTAGTACCATCCCAGCTTTATAGGAGGGAAAACATTTGCTTAAAACTGAGTTTTCTCTGAAAAACAAATTCTAATAAAAAAGTCCATATGATATAGAAAGCAGCATTTACTTTTTCCACTTTATTTTCTAAATCTCAGGAACATGCTTATTTTTAATTTAGAGCAATGTATACTGTCTTGGAAAAAATGCAAATGATATCACTTCATAGATTTTTTCAAAAGGTAGAGTGTTCATGATCTTCTTGGGTTTTATTTTATTTTTTAGTCACATCAGCATTGTGTGTAGATCCTCTTAGGTTTTAGATGAGAACTAATTAATGATTAAGGATTTCAGGTATTTAATACATTTCTTCAGCTCCCTAGGAAAAATGTAACCTGTTCCAGGCAGGGATTAGGATCTAGAGGAGAGAAAATGCATTTGGTGTGTGCTTTCATTTCTCCTTCTGAGAAGGCCTGTGTGTTTCCATATAAGGAAACTGCACATTTGCAAGGTACGTCTGCTGCACAATTTCCATAGCGATCTGTACTTTCTGTTCCTCCTGTGCTTATTTAATATGTTATTTGCATTTGTTTAGTTTCTGAATTCTCCCTTGTGGGATCCACGAGGGCAGGAGATGTTGGTATTTTGTGTGCCACGGTACCCCAGGCCCACCAGTGGATTTGTGCTTAGGCTTCTCAGCCAGGTGACCTGGGTGAGGTGTCACATTTGCTGCTTCCTTGCTATGCTGTGTGTGCCAGTGGCTTCACAACTCTGAGTCTCAGTTTCCTCATATGTAAAACTGGGGTAAAAATGTCATCTACCTCATAAGGACATGAAAAATGGGAGGGAATGCCTGCAAACTACCCAGGACACTGAAAGGCCTGCAATAAATGCCAGCCAGGAGCTAGCTAGGTCCATGAGGTCAGGAAGTGTTTGGCGACTGGCTGAGTTGCAGATAGTCTGTCCAGCAGTGAATGGATCCACCTACCCCAAAGAATGCAGAACTTTAGAATCATTCAAGACAAAATAGCAAGGCCATTTGCAAGAGGCCATTAGAGATGCAAACCTGAAAGGCTCGGGCTTTAGGATGTATGTTAGAAGCAAAACAATGGAAAACATGAGAAGATCCTTGTGAAATGTCCAGGTTTGGAGACTGGCGTTGACTTAGAAAAGCTGGCTTGGAAAGCATTTTCCACTTGGGCAGGGGTTTGTTTATAGTGCTCACCTGAAAGCAAGCCAGCAATTGTAATGGTTTTCAATGATCCTAAACACTTTGGGGAACTTGGGAAGGAGATTTCTGCACATTGGCAGTAACATGGCACCACAGACGGTGAGGATCTTTTTTTTTTTTTTTTTTTTTTTTTGAGACGGAGTCTCGCTCTGTCGCCCAGGCTGGAGTGCAGTGGCAGGATCTCCACTCACTGCAAGCTCCGCCGCCTCCCAGGTTCACGCCATTCTCCTGCCTCAGCCTCCCGAGAAGCTGGGACTACAGGCGTCCGCCAACACGCCCTGCTAATTTTTTTGTATTTTTAGTAGAGATGGGGTTTCACCATGTTCGCCAGGATGGTCTCGATCTCCGGACCTCGTGATCCGCCCGCCTCAGCCTCCCAAAGTGCTGGGATTACAGGCCTGAGCCACCGCGCCCGGCCAGGGTGAGGATCTTAAACAGAGAAAGCTGGCGCTCTTTGTGCTCCGCCCAGCACCTGCTCACTCCAGTGAGATGGCTATCGGGTGGTGGGTGCCGCTTTTTCAAAAGGGAGTTAGATGAAGATAAACACACAGTGAGGGAACAGACATGTTGGATTTCTGTGGACATCCCACCCCTCACCCTTTTAAAAGTGCTGTAACCATTTTAAGACCCTAATTAAGGTTTTACAAGTCAATGTGCTTGACTCTGAAGCTCCAGGAAAGAATGTGGCTGTCCATGGGTAAACCCAGGTCCCCGTGCTCACGATTGTATTTCTCAGCTGGGAGGCCCTGCCCAGGCTTCTTTGAAAACACATGCCATTTTCCATTGAAATCAAAGCTGCTGAGAGAGTTGAACTGATAGACAATGGCCTCAGTTACACAGCTTTTCCTGTGGCCAATAGCACAGTAAAGTTGCAAAGTAGAGCAGGTGGAAATTGGCTATCTAGGCTGGACATTTTCCATGTACATGGATCCCCTGGGCCACCTAGCTGTGCTTGTGTGCCCTGGCAACCTTGCCCATCCCTCTCACAGGTGCTTCGTGGGCTCAGTCTGCCTGAGGGTCTGGGTGTCCCATCTTCCTGTGACCTGCTTCTGTAACTGAGTATTGTTTGCCAGGTTAAATGAGAGGCTTCTGCAGCTGGCTTAGTGCCAGTATTTTTCACTGTTGCCTTTGCATTGAGACTGCAAGAAGTAGGCCTTGGGCTTCCATGCTAGAAGGGCAAAAGTTCATTGACCTATGTTTATAAGTGGTGTGATGGTTAGGAATGTGCTACGGACAAGGCTTTTGGGGGAGGGAGAAGGGATGATAATACATTGGCAACATTAAAGATGGCACCTTCATGGAACAAAATTCAGGGGGAGACCACAATATTTACCACAATGGGCCTGACCACAGACCACACTCCAATAATAGACCAGTCACCACTTCCTGAATACAGTGGCTCTGTTTGCTGTGACCATGGAAAGGGGGAAGCTGGAGCAAAAGTAGCAATCTCCCAGCTTTTGCCTGTGTGGAACACTGGGGATTTGGGGGCTCTGCCCAAATTGGGCTTCAGATATTTCACGGCAGCAGATGTTCCTGCATGGCAGAGACGACAGGAAAGCACTCTCTGGCCCACACTCTGCAGCTATAACCCAGGAAAAGAAGGGCACAGCCAGAGGACTTACAAAGAAACATCAAATTATTTTTCCTTTGTTGTAAAAACATGTCTTCTCTGTGTTTCATTCTAATCTGAAATTAGTCTATGGAACACACTGATGCAACTCCCCATTTACATGTGGGTTGTCAGGGCACTAGGCTGCTCTTGAAGAGTCTACTCATCCATTGTAGCATAATGAAAGCACTCCTTATCTATTATCACCTAGGCACGAATTCAGTGTCTCTGTGCAATTAGATTCGGCTTCAAATGGGATTCATTTCTCAGCAGGATTACTCAATGAATTACTTTACTGTCTCTTTGTTCCTGTAGTGGGGTCCTTTCATACAGACACAGGGGGAAATGTTGCTTCTGGGCAAATCCCAGCACAGAGGGCCAGGAAGTGACTGAGGTGTCCTCTGGGCCTTGGTTACCAAGGCTAGTTCCTTTCCTACTGTTTAGCAGTGAAGAGTTAGGAGGAAGAATCCAAAGCTGCTTGCTTTTAATTAAAGAAAATCCCAAAATATGTTGGATGTGGAAATTCATGCTCCATAACGAGCACTTTCTTTCACTCTGAAAATCTAACCACCCCATCAGGCTCTTGAGCTCCACAGAACATTCCTCTTCTCATTGTAAGAAAGTGTGAGCAGCAAACATTCTTTTTCAGTTGGAGACAGAAAGCATTGTTAAGAACATAACTGTGGTTCGCAAACACCTGCTCACCCTCCCACATCATGCGTGCACGTACAAGTAAATTTTTCAGCAGGTACAGGTCTATTTCCCAATTGCTTCAACAGGTAAAAACTGGCAGAATTTCCTGGCAGAACACGTACTTTAATTGTCCTTCTAGCTGATACCTGTTCTGAGTTGCTCCAAGTAGATTCATTATAAAGCCCTCCTATGACCATTCAGCTATGAAGCATTCCAGTGGGCTTGCTTTGAAAGCTCAGTGGTTGCACAGACCATATAGAACGAACTGGAGAATTACAGCGTTGAAAGACGTTTCCCAACCACCCTGGGCAGAACAGGTGTATGCAAAGGTGACCCTGACTCCCAGGAGACAGTGCCTCCGGGAGCTGCAAGTCAGAGCATGCGGCAGAGTTTTCAGGAGTGAGGTGTAAAATTCCAAAGATTTGGGTTCACTTCAGATAAGCACCCACATGTTTGGGTCTTCAGCAGAAACCTGTCTGAAATGTCTCCAACAGCCTGTTAAAACAGACTGGAAATCTTGCAGCAGCTCCATCCCTCCTGAGGTTTTTGGTACTTCCTGTAAGACTCAGCCCAGAATAGCCTTTCCATGTCTGAGCCAAAGATGGAAAAGTAATGAAACAGCCTTCTCACTTTCCATTGTTTTGTGTTAAAAGATTGTGCTTCTTGGATGGTTGTGAGCACTTTATGCGTAGATGAAGTAATAGAAACGTTCAGACATTGAGGCTCCTGTTTGGTTTCGGAAGTCTGCAGAGGCAGTGTTGGGAGTGGGTTCTCCTTTCACTCAGACGGTTTACCCATAGACAACCACTTCCCTTGAAGAGGTTATTTTTATTCTGAGGAAGGGGGAAAGTAGCAGAACTAGAGAGTGGTATTTGCGCCAGAGCTCCCAGTTTTTAGGAGGTGATGAGACGACACTGCTGACCAGCGAATCCGAGTTGGTTTCTGTCGACTGCACCAGCAGGCAGCGGAGGAATGGGACTTCCCCGTGGTGGCCCTGCAGGGCTGAGGTGGGGGCTACAGGCTGGGAGCCAGTGGGATACTAGCTCTTCACAAACTCCTGCTAATCACAAAACAGCCACCTACTTCAGCAAAAAAACTGGCTGGTCTTTCCTCATGGGGAGGAGAGACACCACCATGGCTAGTGGGTCCATTCCCTAAGGCTCCGGCACAGAGTAGCCTCTTTTCTGAGGGGCAGGAAGGCCCTGGAAATGAGACCTTCTGAATGGCGATGCCGTGTCTCAGCGTGCGGAGGCGCGCTTTCTCCGGATGGGAAATGTGATAGTCTGTGCCTTGGTGATGGATACAAAACACTGTTGCAAATTAGCTTTAGCTTCCCTTTAAGTCCCCTCTGGTGATGGCCCATCTGATTTTCGAAATTGAAAAGGACTGGCAAACAGCTTGTTCAGCCATTTCCTGCATTTTCCTATCGCCCGTATCTATAAGTTACATTAAAGCAACTGCTTGATTCCCAGTTGCGAGGCTTCTCACCCACCTCCGCTGGGGGATGCTGGCCTGGCTGCAGCTTGGGTCCCTCAGCAGCAGAGAGACCAAGGTCAACCAGGAGGCATCTCGTAACTGTGGATAAGTATGATGGTATCTAAAGCCAAATGATAGAGAACATTTGGAAATATTTGAAGAACAGATCAAAGCCTGTGAATTTAATTACTCCACCCTACCTAATTAGCTGCCGCCTAGCTGCGCGGTCTTCCCTGCTGACGATTATTGATGGGCTGCTGCCCTCTGTGCTCCCTTTCCTGGGCCAGCTGCACCCCCAGGGTGGCAGGTTTTCAGAGATTTGCAGATGAGAATTAATGACAGTTTGCGGTAGGGGAGTTGGAGGCAGAATGGCCAGGAAGAGGAAGGGTTGGGGTAGTGGAGGGAGACGTGTTAGGGGTGGAGGCCTCCTCTGACAGGCTGCGGGCTTGGCTATACCTGTGAGCAAAAGTCATGACGGTTCAGAACCCGGAGACACCAGATGGACCCACCGTCTCCTCTCTGATGTGCGAACCTCGGAGGTATAAAACAATGAGTCATCTCCAGGGAAGAGCATTCTTTTATTAGAGTTGGCTGGGGCATGGTGTCGGTTGGGTGTGGGGTGTTACAGCCTCCTAAGGGGGGGTGGTCTGAATGGCTGTGACCAGGGACTGTGGCTGGCTGGAATTCAGGTTGGTCCACTGTGGGGAGTGGATGCTGGGGGTCGAGGTGCCACTGCCCTGCTGACTGGACCTGGGAATTTTCCTGTTTCTCCTGGGTCAGCCTGTGCTGCACAGGGCTGATCCCATCTTTGAGCAGAGGAAATGTCCCTGAGAGGTTGGCTGGCAGTGGGTTCCTCCTGTCCCTGTGAAGCTGACACCACGTGCCTTACACATTAGCAGAACAAAGCATATCTTTCATCCAACCTCCATAAGAGAAATATTTTAAGAAGGCATTGCATTATTCTGTTTGATCGAGTCCTCAAACTTGGCAGATCAGTTCGATGAGCACATAGACTCCCACAAAATGATTCTTTCAGATTTCTTGGTCTGATGATTAAAAAGATGGAAAAAAAAGTTGTTTGTATTTGTTACTGTGGGCACAAGTCTTCGATAGATGGTGTGTTTTAAAACACTCACACATCCTGAACCTCTTCGCTCACCTGTCTGGTGTGTCCTCAGACCCTGTCTTCTTTGAGGGCGCTGCCCTTTCTGGAAGTTTGGGTGTAGCAGATATTGACAAAGTGAGTCTGGTTGCCCCAACCCCGTGCCACAAAGCTGACCTTCCGTACAGGATTTTTTTGCTTGTTTGTTTTCTCTCTCAAATACTTTCCTCAGGAAATCTATTCTCGGTCACCCCCACTCAGGCACCCCACACCTTTGTTGGGGATGCATGTTATGGGCTTTATTTCAAGGTCGGGCTTTGGGTTTCTCTTCCTGCACCTGAATTACTTTCCTTATACAGTATCTGAGGGCTCCCTTTTTTCCTTTGTATTTTATGCGTACACTAAACCTTAGGTCTCTATATTTAAAACAGCTCCTCTATTTCCTATTCCTAAACTTCCTTTATCGACCACAAACTTCACAGATTATGGGACTTCAACAGGAGATGGGATTGCCCAGACTGAGTCTCAGGGAGCTCTTGTGGAGGCTGGGTTGGGGGCAGAAACAGGCCCCCGGGCAGATGCAGCTGGGAGCACCAGGTCCCTGAGGTGGACCATGCACAGCCTTGCACAGCCCACCTAGGATGGATCCTACCCACAGCAGAGCTGCATCCACACCAGCAGATCTTCCAGAAACCCTGATCTGTCCCCTGGGGTCCTTACTGTAATTGGCTGATTGTTTTTGAGTTGTACTACTCTTCTAAATAGCACTTTGGAAGTTCTGCATTTTGTTTTCTAGAGAATTTCACTAGCCTGTCTTCTCTGCAAGAAACTCAGTCTGGGAAACCCACCAGAGTGGAACCAACTGGTGCATTAGTGCCAGAGGTGAGGTGAGTGCAGAGCTGCCCCTTAGGTTGTCACAGCGTGTGCAGGAGGGTCCTGGAAAGTTCCAAGAGAAGGCCAGCACCGTCCTCTGCCATCCCCTCCTCAACAGCACAGCTGAGTTCACACCTACCTGTTTGGGGGAGCCAGGAGTAGGTGATGTACTTGGCTTTCTGGGCCTTTTCTGACCTGGCCAGTCTCAGATTTTCAGTCCCCGGATCAAAAATTGACCTGGCCCTTGGCGCTTGCCCTTTAATCCCTACACTGCCCGGGGCTGCAGCCGGGGCAGCCCGGGTCTGTGGAATGCATGCCTCCATCTCGGGCTTCCTAAGCTTTGTTTGTTTACCCTGCGCACATGGGTCTGCCCCTGAAGCAGTCAGAGTGGGGGTTCTCACTCTTTCCTTTGGGTGTGTTAAAAGCACAGACATTTCATGTTTATTATTGTTGAACTTTTCTCAGCTAAGCTGAAGAAATATATCGAGATGGTTTATTCTCAGGGGACTGAGTTCAGACATTTCACAACGTATAAATAATTATCTTTAACATAAGCCACTTATTCTATGTCTTCTTTGTTTACAAAAAATTTCCCTTATTCGATGTTAATAAAACGACTAATGCACACTTTGTGAGCTCAGTGACTAATCCTGTATTCTTGACCTAATCTCAAATCATTGGTGCTAAGAACATTCTCCTTCCCAGTAATATTGGTGCACTTCACAAATCTTTGCCCAGCCCCACTGTGTACCGTATACTACACCGGAGCTGGGGGTGCAGTGTGGAATGAGACAAAGACGGACTGTCTCCCTGGGGTTCAGTCTCAGTGCCTTCTCAGTTTGGTCCAAAATGAGCTTGTCTAACTACTCTTTGAATGGCAATGTGAGTCAGAAGGCCAAAGGGACCTTAATAAATCATAAAGCCATAAATTAATTTCTTCTACAGAAGTTTAATCCCAGGTCTTTTTAAAAGTTACTGGCCATTCAGTCTGTGACTAGGAGCTTCTGTTAGTGTTTCAAACATAATACATCATGCTTTCTGGAAAGGGCTGTGTGCAGTGGCTAACCTGACCTCCCAGATTCTGGCATCTCAAAATGCCCAGAGGAGTTTCTGAACCAGAATGTGTGGAGCACAATTTCTCCCTAACTAGAGGCAGGCTGGTTCCCCTAAAATCCACATGTTCTCTCTGAAAATGTGCAGTATCTATGTGAATCAGTACTTCTGCAAAAGTCATGATTTAATTTAAAAATGTTGATTTTGGTTGCCTTTACCGTACACGACGAACATATTCTGAACTCTAAAATAAAATTGGAGGCCAATTCTTCTTCATCTTGTTCCCATAACATTCCAGACTCAGATTCACGAAGGAGATTGTGCCAAAATGCAAAACTTTTGGGAAACGAGAAAACCCAGGAGGCATTATTAAGCAATCGGCATCTGAAGGTTCTAGGTTTTGGCCCAACAGCTTATTTAAACATGCTTTGGGGCCAGGCCGACCTGGATTTGAATCCACCATTGCTACCTTCTCTGTCACTGGACAAGTTCCTTTCTGATCCAAGTGTCCTCTTCTGGAACATGAGGTGGGTAGTCACCTACTTCACAGGACTGGATCTACACACCAGCATCTGGCACAGGGGGTGCTCAATGTGAGCACATTTGCTTTCTAAATTTTTTTAAGGCCAGGTGCGGTGGCTCATGCCCGTAATCCTGGCACTTTGGGAGACTGAGGCGGGTGGATCACCTGAGGTCAGGAGTTCAAGACCAGCCTGGCCAACATGGAGAAACCCCGTCTCTACTAAAAAAAGTACAAAAATTAGCCAGATGTAGTGGTGAGTGTCTACAGTCCCTGCTACTCGGGAGGCTGAGTCAGGAGAATCACTTGAACCCAGGAGGTGGAGGTTGCAGTGAGCCAAGATTGCGTCACTTCACTCTAGCCGGGGACAGAGTGAAACTCTGTCTTTAAATAAATAAATAAAATAATTAAAAAATATTTATAGATGTAGGGGGTACAAAAGCATTTGATACTCGGATATATTGCCTGGTGAAGTCTGGGCTTTTAGTTTAACCATCCCCTGAACAGGGAACATGGTGCCCATTCCTCACAACCCTTCACCTTTCCTAGCCTCCAATGTCTATGATTCTGTTCTCAGTGTGAACACATTTGACTAGCGGTATCATTCCCCATTCTGTTCCTTCCTTCCCCGACTGTAGTCTACCAAATTTAAGAAATGGGATCCCTTAAAAGTTGATCCCATTGTGATCACAGTCAGTAAACTTTTTCTCGCAAGAAGGGAAGAATGTGGTATTGTGTGGATATTAAGGATATGAAGGGTGTGAGAGATAATGGTGGAAAGAACACTGAGTTGAATCAGGCCAAATGCATTGATACGGGCCCTCTAAACAGAGATTCTGAACTAAGTTTTGCAGCAGCTTGGGGAGTTGACAGGGCTCTAACTGTTGGGCTGTTTGGCAGAAACATAGACCAAAAGCCCACAGTGAATGAGTTAGGGATGCTGACCCTGTCACACCTTAATGCAGAGGAAGGGATTTGAAGCCTTGGGGAGGTTGGAATGCAAGAGAGGACTCGTCCTTCCAGACGTCCTCACTCACCCTTGGGAGGGCCCAGAACTCACGCCTTTTACCACAATTATGAGAAATGCATGTGAGAGGGGAGCCCCAGAACCCTTGACGAGCTGTGACTGCTCTTCTCTGTGGGCCATACCCTACAGTGGGGGAACATGCAACAGGAGTATTGAATCCTTAAGTGGCAGCGGCCAAGTAGCATCACTGCGTGGATGTGAACCCTGTAAATGATGGCAGAATCCAAGCTGCAATCAGAAGAGCCTGACTTGTGCCAGCCCGGGGCATCAGCTGGCAGATCATGGTATTCTCAGCAGTGAAACACACAGGAGGCCTACTAAATTCTTACTCGAACTGTATAAGCAGTTAAATTCTGGGTCAAGCAAACTAAAGTCTAATTTGAACCATAAAAAGAGAGTCATAACCCCTCAATCAATTCCCAGACTTGAGCCAGTTTACAGACTCAGACCCGTTGAATGAAGGGGAGGTTGGGTCTCCTTGAACAAGCACCCTGGTATGCAGCCAAAAACTTACACTCCATTTTTCTTCCAGCCTTCCCTAAAGGAACCTACAGCCTTCAGAATGAGACTGCAACGTAGGCCTTTTCTTAGTTCTCCAGTCTAATGGACATTAGGTTTCAGCTGCAACATCAGCCTTCCTGGGGTCTCCAGCTTGCTAACCCATCCTGTAGATTTTGGACTTGCCAGCTTCCATAATTGCATAAGTCAATTCTTTTTTTTTTTTATTATACTCTAAGTTCTAGGGTACATGTGCATAACGTGCAGGTTTGTTACATATGTATACTTGTGCCATGTTGGTGTGCTGCACCCATCAACTCGTCAGCACCCATCAATTCGTCATTTATATCAGGTATAACTCCCAGTGCAATCCCTCCCCCCTCCCCCCTCCCCATGATAGGCCCCGATGTGTGATGTTCCCCTTCCTGAGTCCAAGTGATCTCATTGTTCAATTCCCACCTATGAGTGAGAACATGTGGTGGTTGGTTTTCTCTTCTTGTGATAGTTTGCTAAGAATGATGGTTTCCAGCTGCATCCATGTCCCTACAAAGGACGCAAACTCATCCTTTTTTATGGCTGCATAATATTCCATGGTGTATATGTACCACATTTTCTTTTTTTTTTTATTATACTCTAAGTTCTAGGGTACATGTGCATAACGTGCAGGTTTGTTACATATGTATACTTGTGCCATGTTGGTGTGCTGCACCCATCAACTCGTCAGCACCCATCAATTCGTCATTTATATCAGGTATAACTCCCAGTGCAATCCCTCCCCCCTCCCCCCTCCCCATGATAGGCCCCGATGTGTGATGTTCCCCTTCCTGAGTCCAAGTGATCTCATTGTTCAGTTCCCACCTATGAGTGAGAACATGTGGTGGTTGGTTTTCTCTTCTTGTGATAGTTTGCTAAGAATGATGGTTTCCAGCTGCATCCATGTCCCTACAAAGGACGCAAACTCATCCTTTTTTATGGCTGCATAATATTCCATGGTGTATATGTACCACATTTTCTTTTTTTTTTTATTTATTTATTTTTATTTTTTTATTTTTGAGGCGGAGTCTCGCTCTGTCGCCCGGACTGGAGTGCAGTGGCCAGATCTCAGCTCACTGCAAGCTCCGCCTCCCGGGTTTTACGCCATTCTCCTGCCTCAGCCTCCCCAGTAGCTGGGACTACAGGCGCCCGCCACCTCGTCCGGCTAGTTTTTGTATTTTTAGTAGAGACGGGGTTTCACTGTGTTAGCCAGGATGGTCTCGATCTCCTGACCATGTGATCCGCCCGTCTCGGCCTCCCAAAGTGCTGGGATTACAGGCTTGAGCCACCGCGCCCGGCCCACATTTTCTTAATCCAGTCTGTCACAGATGGACATTTGGGTTGATTCCAAGTCTTTGCTATTGTGAATAGTGCTGCAATAAACATATGTGTGCATGTGTCTTTATAGCAGCATGATTCATAATCCTTTGGATATATACCCAGTAGTGGGATGGCTGGGTCATATGGTACATCTAGCTCTAGATCCTTGAGGAATCGCCATACTGTTTTCCATAATGGTTGAACTAGTTTACAATCCCACCAACAGTGTAAAAGTGTTCCTATTTCTCCACATCCTCTCCAGCGCCTGTTGTTTCCTGACTTTTTAATGATTGCCATTCTAACTGATGTGAGATGGTATCTCATTGTGGTTTTGATTTGCATCTCTCTGATGGCCAGTGATGATGAGCATTTTTTCATGTGTCTGTTGGCTGTATGAATGTCTTCTTTTGAGAAATGTCTGTTCATATCCTTTGCCCACTTTTTGATGGGGTTGTTTGTTTTTTTCTTGTAAATTTGTTTGAGTTCTTTGTAGATTCTGGATATTAGCCCTTTGTCAGATGAGTAGATTGCAAAAATGTTCTCCCATTCTGTAGGTTGCCTGTTCACTCTGATGGTAGTTTCTTTTGCTGTGCAGAAGCTCTTTAGTTTAATCAGATCCCATTGTCAATTTTGGCTTTTGCTGCCGTTGCTTTTGGTGTTTTAGACATGAAGTCCTTGCCCATGCCTATGTCCTGAATGGTACTACCTAGGTTTTCTTCTAGGGTTTTTATGGTATTAGGTCTAACATTTAAGTCTCTAATCCATCTTGAATTAATTTTCGTATAAGGAGTAAGGAAAGGATCCAGTTTCAGCTTTCTACTTATGGCTAGCCAATTTTCCCAGCACCATTTATTAAATAGGGAGTCCCTTCCCCATTTCTTGTTTCTCTCAGGTTTGTCAAAGATCAGATGGCTGTAGATGTGTGGCATTATTTCTGAGGACTCTGTTCTGTTCCATTGGTCTATATCTCTGTTGTGGTACCAGTACCATGCTGTTTTGGTTACTGTAGCCTTGTAGTATAGTTTGAAGTCAGGTAGCGTGATGCCTCCAGCTTTGTTCTTTTGATTTAGGATTGTCTTGGCAATGCGGGCTCTTTTTTGGTTCCATATGAACTTTAAAGCCGTTTTTTCCAATTCTGTGAAGAAACTCATTGGTAGCTTGATGGGGATGGCATTGAATCTATAAGTAACCTTGGGCAGTATGGCCATGTTCATGATATTGATTCTTCCTATCCATGAGCATGGTATGTTCTTCCATTTGTTAGTGTCCTCTTTTATTTCACTGAGCAGTGGTTTGTAGTTCTCCTTGAAGAGGTCCTTTGCATCCCTTGTAAGTTGGATTTCTAGGTATTTTATTCTCTTTGAATCAATTGTGAATGGAAGTTCATTCCTGATTTGGCTCTCTGTTTGTCTGTTACTGGTGTATAAGAATGCTTGTGATTTTTGCACATTGATTTTGTATCCTGAGACTTTGCTGAAGTTGCTTATCAGCTTAAGGAGATTTTGGGCTGAGACAATGGGACTTTCTAAATATACAATCATGTCATCTGCAAACAGGAACAATTTGACTTCTTCTTTTCCTAACTGGATACGCTTTCTTTCTTTCTCTTGCCTGATTGCCCTAGCCAGAACTTCCAACACTAGGTTGAATAGGAGTGGTGAGAGAGGGCATCCCTGTCTTGTGCCAGTTTTCAAAGGGAATTTTTCCAGTTTTTGCCCATTCAGTATGATATTAGCTGTGGGTTTGTCATAAATAGCTCTTATTATTTTGAGGTACGTTCCATCAATACCGAATTTATTGAGCGTTTTTAGCATGAAGGGCTGTTGAATTTTGTCAAAAGCCTTTTCTGCATCTATTGAGATAATCATGTGGTTCTTGTCTTTGGTTCTGTTTATATGCTGGATTACGTTTATTGATTTGTGAATGTTGAACCAGCCTTGCATCCCAGGGATGAAGCCCACTTGATCATGGTGGATAAGCTTTTTGTTGTGCTGCTGAATCCGGTTTGCCAGTACTTTATTGAGGATTTTTGCATCGATGTTCATCAGGGATATTGGTCTAAAATTTTCTTTTTTTGTTGTGTCTCTGCCAGGCTTTGGTATCAGGATGATGTTGGCCTCATAAAATGAGTTAGGGAGGATTCCCTCTTTTTCAATTGGTTGGAATAGTTTCAGAAGGAATGGTACCAGATCCTCTTTGTACCTCTGGTAGAATTCAGCTGTGAATCCGTCTGGTCCTGGACTTTTTTTGGTTGGTAGGCTATTAATTATTGCCTCAATTTCAGAGCCTGCTATTGGTCTATTCAGGGATTCAACTTCTTCCTGGTTTAGTCTTGGGAGAGTGTAAGTGTCCAGGAAATTATCCATTTCTTCTGGATTTTCTAGTTGGTTTGCGTAGAGGTGTTTATAGTATTCTCTGATGGTAGTTTGTATTTCTGTGGGGTCTGTGGTGATATCCCCTTTATCATTTTTTATTGCGTCTATTTGATTCCTCTCTCTTTTCTTCTTTATTACTCTTGCTAGTGGTCTGTCAATTTTGTTGATCTTTTCAAAAAACCAGCTCCTGGATGCACTGATTTTTTGGAGGGTTTTTTGTGTCTCAATCTCCTTCAGTTCTGCTCTGATCTTAGTTATTTCTTGCCTTCTGCTAGCTTTTGAATGTCTTTGCTCTTGCTTCTCCAGTTCTTTTAACTGTGATGTTAGAGTGTCCATTTTAGATCTTTCCAGCTTTCTCTTGTGGGCATTTAGTGCTATAAATTTCCCTCTACACACTGCTTTAAATGTGTCCCAGAGATTCTGGTATGTTGTATCTTTGTTCTCATTGGTTTCAAAGAACATCTTTATTTCTGCTTTCATTTCATTATGTACCCAGTAGTCATTCAGGAGCAGGTTGTTCAGTTTCCATGTAGTTGAGCGGTTTTGATTTAGTTTCTTAGTCCTGAGTTCTAGTTTGATTGCACTGTGGTCTGAGAGACAGTATGTTATAATTTCTGTTCTTGTACATTTGCTAAGGAGTGCTTTACTTCCAATTATGTGGTCAATTTTGGAATAAGTGCGATGTGGTGCTGAGAAGAATGTATATTCTGTTGATTTGGGGTGGAGAGTTCTATAGATGTCTATTAGGTCCGCTTGGTGCAGAGATGAGTTCAATTCCTGGATATCCTTGTTAACTTTCTGTCTCGTTGATCTGTCTAATGTTGACAGTGGAGTGTTGAAGTCTCCCATTATTATTGTATGGGAGTCTAAGTCTCTTTGTAAGTCTCTAAG
Source organism: Trachypithecus francoisi (assembly GCF_009764315.1). Classification (NCBI taxonomy): domain Eukaryota; kingdom Metazoa; phylum Chordata; class Mammalia; order Primates; family Cercopithecidae; genus Trachypithecus; species Trachypithecus francoisi. The sequence continues at coordinate 3,385,261 of NW_022681472.1, forward strand.
GAGTTGCTTTATGAATCTGGGTGCTCCTGTATTGGGTGCATATGTATTTAGGATACTTAGTTCTTCTTGTTGAAGTGATCCCTTTACCATTATGTAATGGCCTTCTTTGTCTCTTTTGATCTTTGATGGTTTAAAGTCTGTTTTATCAGAGACTAGGATTGCAACCCCTGCTTTTTTTTGTTCTCCATTTGCTTGGTAGATCTTCCTCCATCCCTTTATTTTGAGCCTATGTATGTCTCTGCATGTGAGATGGGTCTCCTGAATACAGCAGACTGATGGGTCTTGACTCTTTATCCAGTTTGCCAGTCTGTGTCTTTTAATTGGAGCATTTAGTCCATTAACATTTAAGGTTAATATTGTTATGTGTGAATTTGATCCTGCCATTATGATATTAACTGGTTTTTTTGCTCGTTAGTTGATGCAGTTTCTTCCTAGCCTCGATGGTCTTTACATTTTGGCATGTTTTTGCAATGGCTGGTACCGGTTGTTCCTTTCCATGTTTAGGGCTTCCTTCAGGGTCTCTTGTAAGGCAGGCCTGGTGGTGACAAAATCTCTAAGCATTTGCTTATCTGTAAAGGATTTTATTTCTCCTTCACTTATGAAACTTAGTTTGGCTGGATATGAAATTCTGGGTTTAAAATTCTTTTCTTTAAGAATGTTGAATATTGGCCCCCACTCTCTTCTGGCTTGTAGAGTTTCTGCCGAGAGGTCTGCTGTTAGTCTGATGGGCTTCCCTTTGTGGGTAACCTGACCTTTCTCTCTGGCTGCCCTTAAGATTTTTTCCTTCATTTCAACTTTGGTGAATCTGGCAATTATGTGTCTTGGAGTTGCTCTTCTCGAGGAGTATCTTTGTGGTGTTCTCTGTATTTCCTGAATTTGAATGTTGGCCTGCCCTACTAGGTTGAGGAAGTTCTCCTGGATGATATCCTGAAGAGTGTTTTCCAAGTTGGTTCCATTTTCCCCCTCACTTTCAGGCACCCCAATCAGAGGTAGATTTGGTCTTTTTACATAATCCCATGCTTCTTGCAGGCTTTGTTCATTTCTTTTTCTTCTTTTTTCTTTTGGTTTCTCTTCTCGCTTCATTTCATTCATTTGATCCTCAATCGCTGATACTCTTTCTTCCAGTTGATCAAGTCAGTCACTGAAGCTTGTGGATTTGTCATGTATTTCTCGTGTCACGGTTTTCATCTCTGTCATTTCATTTATGACCTTCTCTGCATTAATTATTCTAGCTATCAATTCTTCCACTCTTTTTTCAAGATGTTTAGTTTCTTTGCGCTGGGTACGTAATTCCTCTTTTAGCTCTGAGAAGTTTGATGGACTGAAGCCTTCTTCTCTCATTTCATCAAAGTCATTCTCTGACCAGCTTTGATCCATTGCTGGCTGCGCTCCTTTGCAGGGGGAGATGCGCTCTTATTTCTTGAATTTCCAGCTTTTCTGCCCTGCTTCTTCCCCATCTTTGTGGTTTTATCTGCCTCTGGTCTTTGATGATGGTGACGTACTGATGGGGTTTTGGTATAGGTCTTCTTCCTGTTTGATAGTTTTCCTTCTAATGGTCGGGACCCTCAGCTGTAGGTCTGTTGGAGATTGCTTGAGGTCCACTCCATACCCTGTTTGCCTGGGTATCAGCAGCAGAGGTTGCAGAAGATAGAATATTGCTGAACAGCGAGTGTACCTGTCTGATTCTTCCTTTGGAAGCTTCCTCTCAGGGGTGTACTCCACTCTGTGAGGTGTGGGGTGTCAGACTGTCCCTAGTGGGGGATGTCTCCCAGTTAGGCTACTCAGGGGTCAGGGACCCACTTGAGCAGGCAGTCTGTCCGTTCTCAGATCTCAATCTCCGTGTTGGGAGATCCACTGCTCTCTTCAAAGCTGTCAGACAGAGTCATTCGCGTCTGCACAGGCCTCTGCTGCTTTCCCTGTTGTTGTTTAGCTGTGCCCTGTCCCCAGAGGTGGAGTCTACAGAGACAGGCAGGTTTCCTTGAACTGCTGTGAGCTCCACCCAGTTCGAGCTTCCCAGCAGCTTTGTTTACCTACTTAAGCCTCAGCAATGGTGGGTGCCCCTCCCCCAGCCTCGCTGCTGCCATTTCTGTTAGATCGCAGACTGCTGTTCTAGCAATGAGGGAGGCTCCGTGGCCATGGGACCCTCCCGGCCAGGTGTGGGTATAATCTCCTGGTGTGCCCGTTTGCTTAAAGTGCAGTATTGGGGTGGGAATTACCCGATTTTTCAGGTGTTGTGTGTCTCAGTTTGCCTGGCTAGGAAAAGGGATTCCCTTCCCCCTTGCACTTCCCAGGCGAGGCAATGCCTCGCCCTGCGTCAGCTCTCGCTGGTCAGGCTACAGCAGCTGACCAGCACAAATTGTCTGGCACTCCCTAGTGAGATGACCCGAGTACCTCAGTTGGAAATGCAGAAATCACTGGTCTTCTGTGTCGCTCGCACCGGGAGTTGGAGACTGGAGCTGTTCCTATTCGGCCATCTTGCTCCCATAAGTCAATTCTTTAGAATAAATTGCTGTCTCGCCCTCCATACATATTTACGTCCTATTGGTTATCTTTCTCTGGAGAACTACAGTTAGTACAGATATAGTACAGTCTTATTATACACAGAGCGAGTGGACGTCACTGTCCACTCGTCCTGGGATTGCAAGTTCAGAGGGTGGTGATCTCTGTCCATTGCCAAGGTGAGCTGTGTGAGCTGGGGACACTGCTCCCCATGTGCTTGGTGTGGCCACCTGTGCTCTTGTTCTCTCCTTGCCCGTCCCACACTGACCTAGACTCACTGCCTGTGCCCTTCCTATGGCGTGCTAATTCCCTACCTCTGCACCTTCAGAGCTGTGTTCTGTGACTTTTTGGAAAGTCCAGTTCCCCTACTCACCTCCTGGCCCCTTCTGACAGTGACTAACTAGTCTCTGTTCTCGTTCATTTTCAAACACTTTGCAGGACTCTGTTTCTCCAGATGCTGTTCTGTTTAACCTCTTTAGGCTCTAGCTGAACTTAGCTCTGTGAGCCACCCACTGCTGTCCACCAGGCTGTGTTTAAGATGTTCCCATGGCCTGCTCTTGGTGTGGTCCTCCCTTGCAGGCATTCAGTTTATCTTCTACTTGACTGTGGAATTGTAAAGGGTAATGTTTTGTCTTTGTTCTTCCTCTACGTCTCTGAGGAGTACAGGCACCTAAAGTGCAATGCCTGCTGTTGACAGAACTCAAGTAGATGCTGAGTGGTGACACTTAAAAGTCCCCTTTTCCAGAATTCATAAGAAACAAGTGACTTCACCTGTCTGAGTTGTCATTCCTTGGTGCTTTGTTGAACTTTTAGCATCGTCACTGCCATACATGAAAACTTTTCAGTGAGGTGCTTCCTAGCAGCAGGGCAAAAAATACTAAAGTCTGACTTTTTCCCCCTATGTCTTACTCCTTCAAGGAAGCTCGCCTTTGACATCATGGTTCTTTCTTTGCAGAAGCTCTTCAAGGTTCTTAATGGTGTCTGTCAGCCTGTCTCCCTTCCTGCTGCATTCTGTGGCTTTTAACAAATGCAGGCATTGGAATGCATGAATATTGAAGAGGTACACACCGACAGTATTACAAATACATCTTGAATTTTGAATTTTAAGTTAACATCCCGTAGAGCCAAGTTCTTCTGCATGTGTGCACCACCCATGAACCTTAACACATGTGTAGATTTGTCTCATCACAGGCAAGACACAGGTTAGCTGCAGCACCTGGAGTCCCTGAGCTGTCCTGGGGTGATCACACCCTCCCCCATGCCACTGCAAAGCCATCAGACTGCTCTGTCATGTAAATAGGATCATACAGGTAGAAACCTCTTGATATTAGCGGCTTCTTCTTCTTCTTCTTCAAGCTATTACTATTTTTACTTTAAGAGAGAGAGATTCAAATAAATCAATTGTATGAGGTAACACAATTCAGGGATGCCAGAGTTGATTTTGAGCCTAGGTCATTTTGGGTTCCAGTCTTTTAATTAGAGACTATACAAATCTGTCCCCACACTGGATTAAGAGCATCTTTAAAATAATGAGATATTGTACTTGATAGATTGAAACTTACAATAAATATTATTTGCCTAGTAGCATACAGGCATGATTTGAAATCTCATAAAATGGAGGAATTAGCTTTGGATATTGGCGTCTTCTGATTCACCCACGTGATTGAGGATATCAGTGGTTTTGTTCCTTGTTGCTGCTGACTAGTATTTCATTGTATAGATGTGTTATAGTCTATTGATTCATTGGTTAAAGGACATTTATATTGTTTTCTGTTTTTCATGATTATTACTAGAGCTGCTATGAATAATCATTTACAAAATTTTTGGTGAACATAAATTTCCATTTCTCTAGAGCGGGGATGGAAATCTTTTTTTTTTTCTTTTAATAGTCAGATAATACGTATTTTAGGCTTTTCAGGTCACAAAGCAACTCAAAATCGAGGCTACTATGCAGGAACTTTTATAACCACTTAAAAATGTTAAAACGATTTGAAGTTTGTACAAACCATAAAAAACAACAAAATGAAACAAAGCAAAAACAAGTTCCACTTGTTTTGTGAAGTTTTATTGAAATATACCCATGCCCACTTGTTCACGTATCTTTGTGTGGCTGCATTCTACAACAGGGGAGTTGACTTTCTTCGACAAAGACCTTAAGTCAAACCATTTACCATCTGACACTTTAAGTTTTCCAACCCCTGCTGTAAACACTGAGGAGTGTATGTTTACATTTGTAACAACTGCCCAACTTTTTCAGGGTGGCTGTACCCTTTTACACTCTACCAGCGATGCATGAAAGAACCAGTTTTCCCCCATCCTCCCCTGCACTCAGTATTATCAGTAGTTTTTGTTTTAGTCATTTTAATTTGTGCGTGGTGTTACCTCACAGTGGTTTTAATTTGTATTTCCCGAATGAATGATGTTGAACATCTTTTCAGTGTGCTTATTTACCATCTGTATATCCTCTGGGGAAATGATAAAGTCTTTTGCACATTTTTATTTTTATTTATTTTATTTATTTTTTTGAGATGGAGTCTCTCTCTGTCACCCAGGTTGGAATGCAATGGCACAGTCTCAGCTCACTGCAACCTTCACCTCCCTGGTTCAAGTGATTCTCCTGCCTCAGCCTCCCAAGTATCTGGGACTACAGGTGCCCACCACCACACAAGGCTAATTTTTGTACTTTTAGTAGAGACAGTTTCACTATGTTGGCCAGGGTGGTCTTGAACTCCTGACCTTGTTATCTGCCAGCCTCAGCCTCCCAAAGTGCTGGGATTACGGGTGTGAGCCACTGCGCCTGGCCTTTTGCACATTTTTAAGACATTGGGTTATTTGTTTTCTTATGCAGCACTTTGAGAGTTCTTTACATATTCTGGATACAAGTACTTTTTTGGATATGTAATTTGCAAATATTGTTCCTCAGTCTTTAGGTTTATTTTACTCTCTTAACAGTATATTTCACAGAGCAAGAGCTCTTAATTTTAATGAAGTCCAATTTTTTATTTATTTCTTTTATAGATTATGTTTCTGGTGATACATTTAAAAACTCTTTGCCTAATTCCATTCATGAAGATTTTCCTTCCTGCTTTTTTTCTAGAAGTTTTATAGTTTATGTTTTACATGCAAATCTATGATTCATTTTGAGGCAAATTTTGTATGAATTGTGAGGTTAATTTGAGGTTCCCCTGGATATCTGGTTGTTTCAACCTCATTTGTGAAGGTGACTACCTTTTCTCCATTGAACTACCTTTGCACCTTTGTCAAAAATCATTTGGTCACGATTGTGTGGCTCTATTTGTGGACTCTGCATTCTGTTCCATTGGCCTACATGTCTATGCCTCACCAAGACCGCACTCTCTTTTTTAAAGCAGCTTTCCATGTGAGTCTTATAAATGGGAAGTCCTTCACTTTTCTCCTGAGCATTTACCTTGCGTGTTTCACAGGCGTCCTGGTCCTCATATCACTAATGCTTAGTTTAGTCCATCAAACCTCCATTTGGTAAAAGGTAACCCAGAAAACAGGAGCACAGGCTTGCTTCCGTTTCTGCAGAATTTGCGCCGCAAGGTGCAGAACCTTGTAACTCTCTTAGTTACAGAACTTGGCTCTTTACAAAGTATTTCCCAAGGCATTATTTTGTGTGATCTTCCCCCAGGCAGCATGAGATATTTTCTGAGGTATATTTAAATATAAGGAAATCAGGGCTCCTCATCTGCCTGAGGGCCACGGCTTCTAAATATGGAGAGGGACTCCTGGGCATCCCCTATTCTAGCCCCAGTTCACACGCTCCCGAGAGTAGGGTCCAGAGAGGGCACACGGTCCGCCGGCCCTCCCACACCCACCTCCCTCCACCGGCCCACTCAGCTCCAGCCGGGCTTCTTGCCTTGCAGGCCCCAGCGAGCTCCTCCCACTCTCCTTGCGGCTCAGCGCCTCCTTCAGGCCTAGCCCGACGTTGCTTCCTCATGGAGTGTGCCACGACCACCCCATGGAAAAGCGTGTCTTACCCTTTCCGGCTGTGTGGTCTCAGTAGCATGCATCACCACTCTGCACCTTATGCCTCTTACTCGGCTGTTTTGTTTATTTTTTATTATTCTTTCTGGACTCTATACTCAACCATGGCAGGAGGTTTTGTTTTGTTCACCTGCGTACCCCAAGCCTTTAGACAGTGCCTGATATATAATAGATGCTCACTATTAAATAAAAAAAAAAATACCATGAGAGATTGGCTTCTTATGTAGGATAAGTGGTTTATCTTTTTTCCTTCTTTGGCCTCCAACATATAGACAGACAATTGCAAAGAAAGTGAGTCTTGCAGTGATTTATAACCCCGCTTCTTGTTAGGGATATTTCCTGCTGATGCCTAACCTCTTGACACATTTTAAAAATCATCTCCAACACACAAAAATCACTTGTGATTTTATCCGCTAATGATAATCTGAAAAAGAAATTAAGAAAACTACTCTACTTATAATAATAGAATCAAAATGAATAAAATGCTTAGGAATAAGCTTAACCAAATAGACAAAAGAATTGTACATCAAAAACTAAAAAAAAGTTGAAAGAAATTAGTCAGAAATAAATGGAAAGACATCCTGTATTCATAAACTGAATGACTTAATATTGTCAGCTAAATTAATTTACTGTTAATAAATTGAATTAAATATATAAATTCTACAGCCCCCATCAAGTTCTTAAGGGCATTTTTTTTTTTTTGCAGAAATAGAAAAATTCATCCTATAATTCATATAGAGTCTCAAGGAATCTTGACTAGCAAAAGCAATCTTGAAATAAAAGAATAAAGTTGGAGAACTCATACTTCCTGATTTCAAAACTTATTACAAAGCTGCAGTAATCAAAACAGTATAGTGCTGGCATAAAGGCAGACATACAGACAAATGAAACAGAAGAAAAGGCCCAGAAGTGAATCCTCTCATATACATAGTCAACGTATATGAGGTCACAATGGTGTCAAGAGCATTCAGTGAGGAAAGGACAGCCTTTTCAATTTTCCTGGGAAAATGAGATAGTTACATTCAAAAGAATGAAATTCAACCTTTATACCATATACAAAAATTAAGTCAAGTGGATCAAGGCTCTAAACATAAGAGCCAAACTATAAAACACAGTTTTGTAGAAAATCGGGGAAAAACTTCATGACATTGAATTTGGCAATGATTTCTCAGACATTGAAACCAAAAGCACAGGCAACAAAAGAGAAAAGTAGATAAATTAGATTTCATCAAAATTAAAAACCTCTGTGCATTAAAGGAAACTATCAACAAAGTGAAAAAAAACCTCACAGAATGAAAGAAAATATTTACAAATCATATATCTAATAAGAGATGGATATCCAGAATGAACTCCCACAACTCAACAACAACAAAAACAAACAACTCAATAAAAAAATGGGCAAATAACTTAAGTAGACATTCTCCAAGGAAGGTATGCACATGAAGAGATGCTCAACATTACTAACCATTAGGGAAATGCAAATAAAAACTTTGCTACTATCAGAAAAACGGAAAATAACATGTTGACAAGGATGTAGAGAAACTGGAACTGCAATTACCAGCATTGGTGCTAGGAATGTAAAATGGTGTAGATGCCATGGAAAACTATATGAAGTACCTCAAAAAGTTGAACAAAGAATGACCATATAATCCATCAATCCCATTTCTCTGTATATTTCCAAAAAAAAGCAGGGACTGAGATATTTGTACACCAATGTTCATAGCAGCAGTGTTCACAATAGCCAAAAGGTGAAAATAACTCAAGTGTTCATTGATGGATGAATGAAGAAACAAAATATAGTATCATATATACAGGAATATTATTCAGCCTGAAAAAAGAATGAAATTCTGGTACATGCTACAACATAGATGAACCTCAGAGATATCATACTAAGTGAAATAAGCCAGATGCAGAAGGACAAATGTTATCTGAGTCTACTTGTATGAAATATTCAGAATCAGCAAATTCATAGGATCAGAAGGTATCATAGCAGTTGCTAGGGTATAAATGCAAGGAATCATGGGAATTATTGTTTAATCAGTACAGAATTTTGATCTGGATGATGAAAAAGTTCTGGAGATGGCGGGTGGTCATGGCTGCACAGCAATGTGAATGTACTTATGCTACTGAACTGTGCACTTACAAATAGTTAAACTGGTAAATTTTATGTTATGTATATTTTACCACAGTTAAAAAAATCACCCTGTTACTGTGCAGGAACCACAAGGTACCTGTGTAATGCTAAGTCTCCTAAAACAGTGCTCTGCTCATGCCTGCTAGAGAAGTCAGTCAAATGTAACTGGTGACACATGTGCATGGTGGGAGGCCACAGTGACTTCTGGGAGCCATCGGCTCATTCTAAATAAAGCAGATTCGCTAAAGGAAAAAAATGAGCTGCAATTGCAGAAAATTTTCCTGAACACACGATTATTGTATTACGTTCCCCTGAACCACAAGCTCTTATTACATGAGTTCTTTGCCCATGTCTGGAACTCTATCTTGTGGTCAAAAAAGGGAAAATTTTGTTAAAACTTTGAGGATATATATCGCATGCAGAAAGAAAGAGGCCAATTTTTTTTAAAACCTCTCAAAGCACTTAAAAAATAGCCATCCTCAACACCCTCTGAGAAAATGGACAGTAATTGCTGTATGGCTTTGACTAACAGCCCCCTCTTTTGTGTGGGCTCCAGTTTAAACCGCATGGCTTTAAGGTTGCAAAGTGGGTGTGGCTTATAAATGCCCAAATTACAGCAGCAAGTCTGTATGAATGATTTTTTCCCCTTTGTAATAATAATGTCAGGACTGTTATTACACTTGGCTCCACGGGGGATTGGAAGTGTTTCTCAGAAGGAAGTGCTTCCAGCTCTAGGGCTCTTTCAAGAGCTCCATTCCCATGTACTTGCTGGAAACTTTCAGGAAACCGCATTCCTTTTCTCGTCCCCATTTAGCAATGTGATCTCTCCCAGCTAGAATGCTTCCCAGACCACCTCATCAGCCAGGCCTGGGAATGGAATGTGGCCGCGAGGGGCTAACGCGTTGGGGTTTAGGTCTAGTTTCCATGTTGTGTTTGTGAGTAAGAGAGGAAAGGAATGATTTTTTTTTTCTCCTGAGAATATTTTGTCAACCCCCAGCATATTTCAAAGCATTCAAGGTCTCTAATGAATCGAAAGATTCAAAGTCTCTAATCTGGGGATGAGGGGGAAATGGAACTTTAGATGGCAATGATATCAAGTTCTGTCTCAAAGTGGCTAGAGTTGGCCTGCATTTTAGGTCAAGAGGCATTTGACAAGTGTCAGGAAAATTCATAGGAATCTTACTAGTGATTTTCTGTCACTTCCTTTGGAAATGATCAGACCAGAGGAAATTAACTGTAAGAAGAGCAAGATGGTGATCCTCTGTGTTAAGACTGTTAAAAAGGGTGGCGGGGGAGGGCGTAGGAGGAAAAAAAGAAAAATCAATTTGAATATTATATGATTTTGGATGAATGATTTCTTTATTTTAGAAAATCCAGTAAAGCAAATTGCAACATAAAGCAATAGAATCCAACAAATTGTACCACAGGGATTATTATATACAATCCCAAGTCACAGTCAATGTTGCCATGGAAACACTTGGCAGTAGTGAAGTTCCCTGCCACATGGAGAACAGCCTCAGTGGGCCATTGCTTTCATAGCGTGTTGTTTGCATTTAAATGGGTAAGCATATGTGGGGGAGTTTCGACAGAATGGAAGATTAGATTGTGGAAGTGATAGTATTCATGGGGCAGTGATATTTAGTGGTTAGATGTGGCACCGGTTTTGTTTTTTCAGGTATGGATTTGATTCAACTACTTAGCATTCTGTGTAAAACAGTTAAAATTATTTTTCTCCCTGACTAAAGTCTGTAAACTGAAATCGTGATAGTTGTAAAAGATTTCTGGGTAGCACCAGAAAATATGGGGGCAGTCCTTTTAGTCCCTAAACAACTTCCTGTGGCAGAAATATTGACCCTATAGTCCGCTTCTATGGGAAAGAACTGGAGACAGACATGGAAGTCTGTTTGTAGAATAACAGAGCCAAAGATTTGCTAGAAAAATGATAGCAGGGAGGCAATTTCTGTGCTTGTTACCCAAACGGTCTCTTTAATCATAAGCTTTCACTATGTGCTGCATAGGTTTTATGTACATTTTAAAGTCAATTGTTTAGATTCACATGTGCATCCCTCTGTGTCTCTGCTCACTAATGCTTCCTGCATTTACATTTTTCTCTGGCTTCCTCTCCCATCTTCCTAACATATATCCTTAGCAGTTATTTCAGTGAAGGCCTCTGACTGATAAGCTCCTCTTTATCTGAAAAAGCCTTTATTTTGCTCTCACTGTTGAGTAATAGTTTGGCTAAGTAGGGAATTCAGGTCAACAGTAATTTCCTCTTTGGGCTTGGAGGGTCTCATTGCATTGTCTCTTTGGAAGAATCTGCACTGAATCTGTGATGTCTTTTCTCTGTGGTTACTTTAAGATTTCCTTTCTCCCCTTGATGTTTAGAATGTGTCAAAGTACAGACTTATTTTTAACTTTTCTGGTTGGGACTTAGTGAGACTCTTCCTTCTAAGTGTTTATGTTTGATTTGAAAATTTCTCAGGGATTTCTACTTAAAGCATCACCTCACTTCTGTTCTCTTTATTCTCTCCTTCAAGACGCCTCTTAAACATTTTATCAGTCAGAGACATTACATCCAGCTGCATCAGATAGAAAACACAGCTTCACAGTGGCTTGAATAGATGAGAGTGATTTTTTTTCCTCACATGCCTAGCTGCCTGGAGGGAGGCAGGCTCAGGACATTTTAGCTTTCTGCTTCATCGTCCCTTGTATATCTGCCAGGTAACTGCTCCACTTCAGCACTGTCTGTGGTACACACAGAAAGAACACAAGGTAGGATTTTAAACTACACCTTCAGGAACGCCACTTGGAAATTTCTGCTTCTATTTCACTGGGTAGAATTATGTCACTTGCTGACTTTTTTGCTCTGAGGAGCTGGGAGATAAGTATATATTTAGGAATATTTGTCACCCAAAGAAATCAGCAATCTGGGAGGAGAGGGGGCAGAATGGAAGCTGTGCAAGCAGTAAGCAGGGTCTGCCCAGGCATGTGCGGGATTCCGTTCTCCATCTCAGATCTCAGTGCTGCTTGCATGTTATTGTCTCTCTCTCTCTATCTTGAGATTCTGGATGACTTCCTCAGACACGTATTCTAGTTCACTAATTCTTTATTTACCTATGTCTAAGGTTGTATTCAAGCCAATCCTGAATGTTTAATTTTAATCACTATATTTTATTCTAAAAGTTTTTATCTTTCTCAAAGATATCTACACTTATTTTAAAGTGCCTTATTATTTCTGCCAGGATTCTTTTTTTTAAAATTATTATTATACTTTAGGTTCTAGGGTACATGGGCACAACGTGCAGGTTTGTTACATATGTATACATGTGCCATGTTGGTGTGCTGCACCCATTAACTCATCATTTACATTAGGTATATCTCCTAATGCTATCCCTCCCCCATCCCCCACCCCATGACAGGTCCTGGTGTGTGATGTTCCCCTTCCTGTGTCCAAGTGTTCTCATTTTCCAGTTCCCACCTATGAGTGAGAACATGCCGTGTTCAGTTTTCTGTCATTGTGATAATTTGCTGAGAATGATGATTTCCAGTTTCATCCATGTCCCTACAAAGGACATGAACTCATCCTTTTTTATGGGTACATAGTACTCCATGGTGTATATGTGCCACATTTTCTTTATCCAGTCTATCACTGATGGGCATTTGGGTTGGTTCCAAGTCTTAGCTATTGTGAATAGTGCTGCAATAAACATACATGTGCATGTGTCTTTATAGCAGCATGATTTATAATCCTTTGGTTATATACCCAGTAATAGGATGGCTGGGTCAAATGGTATTTCTAGTTCTAGATCCGTAAGGAATCACCACACTGTCTTCCACAATGGTTGAACTAGTTTACAGTCCCACCAACAGTGTAAAAGTGTTCCTATTTATCCACATCCTCTCCAGCACCCATTGTTTCCTGATTTTTAATGATCGCCATTCTAACTGGTATGAGATGGTATCTCATTGTGATTTTGATTTGCATTTCTCTAATGGCCAGTGATGATGAGCATTTTTTCATGTGTCTGTTGGTTGCATAAATGTCTTCTTTTGAGAAGTGTCTGTTCGTATCCATTGCCTACTTTTCGATGGGGTTGTTTGATTTTTTCTTGTAAATTTGTTTAAGTTCCTTGTAGATTCTGGATATTAGCCCTTTGTCAGCTGGGTAGATTGCAAAAATTATGGATTAAAGACTTAAATGTTAGACCTGAAACCATAAAAGCCCTAGAAGAAAACCTAGGCAATACCATTCAGGACATAGGCATGGGCAAGGACTTCATGTCTAAAACACCAAAAGCAATGGCAACAAAAGCCAAAATTGACAAATGGGATCTAATTAAACTAAAGAGCTTCTGCACATCAAAAGAAACTACCCTCGGAGTGAACAGGAAACCTACAGAATGGGATTCTTATCTTTTTAATGTTTAAAAGTACTTCTTTTAGGCTGAGTGTAGTGGCTCACGCCTGTAATCCCAGCACTTTGGGAGGCTGAGGGGGGTGGATCATGAGGTCAGGAGATTGAGACCATCCTGGCTAACATGGTGAAACCCTGTCTCTACTAAAAATACAAAAAATTAGCTGGGCGTGGTGGCATGCACCTGTAGTCCCAGCTACTGAGGAGGCCGACGCAGGAGAATCACTTGAACCTGGGAGGTGGAGGTTGCAGTGAGCCGAGATGGCACCACTGCACTCCAGCTTGGGCAACAAAGCAAGACTCCGTCTCAAAAAAAGTTCTTATTTTTTAACTTTTTTTATAACTTCCTTGAGCACATTGTTCTATTATCCCCAGGGTTTACTGTGTCTGCTAACTCATACTTAGTAAATACTCTTTGTGTATTTTGAAATTTTTGGTTATGAGATTCTCTTGAGTGAGAATCTTCTCCTGCAATCCTGTGTGGTCTCCATTGAAAGAGTGTCCCTCAGTGCTGCCTTGTGCTTACTTTTCCAAGTGCCTCTAGGGTTCCTGAACAAAGGATCTGAGACCATGCAAGGCACCATCATAATGTTTCTATTTCTCAGAAGAGACTTTTGGAACAACCAAAGTCTAGGCATCTGGCCTGGTTTGCGGCCCTTTTTGGTCCCAGCTGCTTTGGGGTTTTTGGTTCTCATGTGTCTCTTTGCCCCATGTGGTTCCTGGTTGGGCACACCACCTCAAGGCCTTGGAGGGAGGCAACACAGCAGAGCTCTCAGCTCTTCATGGCACAACTCCTAGCTTGGCGCAGAAATGGAGGCTGTGGGAGAAAGAAGTGTCAAGGCATTGGTGATCCAATGAGGTGTTCTGGGCCTAAAGTTGAAATGAGGAACGAAAATCTACAAACCAAAAGGACATTCAAGGCGCCACCTTGCATGGGCCTTAAATCTTGGACTACATGTGCATCTTTGACAGCAGCCTGAGCTAGCTGTGGGGGATGTCACTCAGGTAGAAGTAGGAAATAATGTTGGGAAAGTAGAAAATGATCCAAAGTTTCATTTCTTTAACTGCCCGTGGCCATCCCACAATGTGTATGCATTCACATGGCCATCCTCTTACTGGAGCAATTTTCTTCTGACTGACCACCAGGTGCAAGGCACTTGCCATACTGTGGCCAAGGTGAGTGAGGCAGGGCTCCTGTTCTCAAGTGTGGAGGCAAAGCTACAAACACTTCAGTCTAATGTAATAAAATCCATAGTGAGACGACTGGAGGGCACAGAGGAGGGGGCTCAGCTTTGTAAGTAAGGACTTTTTGAGGATGTGGCACTTGGGCTAGGTTTTAAGAGACAAGCAGGATTCTGACAAGTGAATGAACAGGTCATGGAGCCCTTAGCTCACCCTGATCTCAGGTGGGATGTCCCCACCTTGGGGAGGCCTTCCCCAACAAGCCCGTTTAAAGGAGCTCCCCCATCTTTCTCTCTCTGTTTAATCCACTTTGTGATACTTCTATCTGATATTCCTTGCTTGTCTACTTCTGTCTTCCCCCTAAGATGGCAAGGTCCATGAGAGCAGAAACTTTTTTTTGTCCTAGTCACAGTAGCACACCCAGAACAGAGAAAAATATTAGCACATCAGAATGTAGCTCTGTTGCGTGAGTGGAATGGCACACCTGGATTCCCAGGGCAGGAGGACAGAGGACACTCCCTCTCTGGATTCTGGTTCTGTGGGTGACCAGGCACACAGGAGCTGTACCATGGCCACTTGTGCAGCCACTGGCCCTGGGCACACCACGTGCCATCCATGCACCCTGGCCTCTGGCCCTTCCCTGGTGGCTATGCCAGCCAAGACTCTTTTTATTTTCTTTTTTATAGAAGGGAGCAAAATCATCTTTTTCTCTTAAACATTTTACATAATATCTACAGAATTTACTTATAATTGCCATGAATTACTTAAATGACGAAGCAGTTTATGTCACTCAGTCTGGTTTGCTTCATGAGAAAAATCTTTATGTTAATCAGATCACGTCCTTTTGCTTTGTGTTATTGTGCAGATGTGGAACCCATCTTAAAGTTTAAAAATTATAAAAGAAAGAAAGAATAGAGAAAAAACATTTCAAATCCAAAACAGCAGCCTATACCTTCAGCTTCTTCTTCTTCTGGTTGGTGTGAGTTCATCAGATAACTCTAAGGAATAATGTGATGCTAGGATCATAATGTCTTTGAAAATCAATGTGTGCTGAACACTTTTAAGGCTTCCTTACCCCAGTAGGAGCACTTAACTGGGTACAGGGTCAGCGGATTCAGTCCGAGGTCCATACAGACATTTCCACACATGCTTTCACTGAAGAGGCCACAAAGTTCTTGCCCACATAAAGTATGTGCATTCACTAATAAATGCAAGCACTAATTAGCCAGGTGCAGTGGAGTATGTGCCTGTAGTCCCAGCTACTGGAGGCCAAGGCGGGAGGATCACTTGAGCCCAGGAGTTGGAGACTACAGTGAGTTGTGATCATGCCACTGTACTCCAGCAACAGAGCAGAGGCCCTGTGTTTAAATAATAATAATAATAATAATAATAATAAATACAAGCACGTAGCCTTTACTTTCTTATTAAGAAAGCAGGGATATAGCCTTACTCTTTTGTTCTCTGTGAGTATTCTTCTAGAACTGCTAAATTTATAGAGAGGAAAGTGGTTCCCTCTTACGCCCCCCGACTCCTTCCCAGGACAGTGAGAGGTGCAGCTGTAGCACCCCATCTAGCCAGTCGCAGGCCAGGCGTACTTTGGGCAGTGTTCACAGCCAGCAGGCCCACAGAGGGGGGCAGCACCTGAAGAACGCCTTTCAAAGAAAGACATTTCCGCTGTCTTCAGAAGGGAGCGTCCTTTTGTTCTCTTTCCAGAGGGTCACATGGTCAGGCACCCTCCTCCAGAGCAGGAGAAATTCCTCAGGAGTTCCCTGGAATTGTGCTTCTGTTCTGTATCAGGCCACAAGTGGCTGGCCGCACTGTTTACAAGATACCCTGTGGCTTCCAAGAGTGACCTGGTTTCAGAGAGCCGGTCCCAGGTGGAACAGGAAAGCTGTCCAGGCTCCCAAGACAGCAAAAGGCATTTGTCTGTGAAGCAGGCCTCTTGATGGAGAGAGGACAAACGCCTGTCAGAGGGGCAGGCCTAATGCAGTGCTCTGGTTCATTAAGGAATGTATTAATTTGTGCTGGCAAATCAGTGCCATTAGTCCCTCTGCCTGATCAAAACCCTTCCAGATCATTTGGTAGGTAAAGAGCCTGAGATCCCAGGAAGGAGAAAAGCAACACTACAAATGTCCTCTGCTTCTAGGGGACGACAAATATCAACACATTTCTGTTTTATTTCCTATATTTTCTTTCTTTTTCCGAGATCATCCATGGGCAAACACATTTTAAGCCATTTTGGCAAGATAGCAGTTGGAGAATTTCAAGTTGTTGTTGGGGGAAAAAGACATCAGTTGAGTAGGATTTAAAAGTTCTGTTGATAGAGGAGAGCAGAAGTTCTTTTTCTTAATTAAAAAGTATCAAGACAGATTGGATAGCAATTTTCCCTCTTCATCTCCTCCCCAGCCATTGAACAACCCAATTAATTTTTCAAAAGAAATTTTATAAATACATGTAAAAAAGCTTCACTGTGTAAACCGCTTAAAAATGTGCCTTTCCACCTGTCCTGGTGGTAGACGTCTCAGAAGTGTCTTTGTCAGATTCAGGGTAGGTTTATAAATAATAGGACAATGTGAGCTGTATAATCTGCTTGGAAATTAAAATAATTTACCCCCTCCAACTCCATGGGCCTCGTGAAAAATGTACAACCTAAACTCCATGGGAGAACAACACTGCAATATAAATGCAAGGAATGGAACGTGAGAGAGATAGAGATGAAAGGGAAACAAAACAGGAAATCCTAGTGGTGAAGCTCCATTCTCAAGTCCTATTAAAGGAAGAGGTCAGAGTTAAAGAGAGTGCTGAGCCCACTCATTCACATATTTATTTTGGCCAGACATCTGCCTTCTAACCTAGAAAACTGCAGTTTTGGAGTCGGAGGCTCCCATGTCTGATAGGGACCAACTTGTAACATGCAAGTCCTGTAAAAACTTGTTAGTAGCTCATGAAGCAGCTTCTTCCACATTAAATATTTTCACTTCATGGTTTTTGAAAATGAAGGATGTTTTAATAGAATTCTGGGCCTGAGATAGAACTTATAGTTGCTCAATCAAGGAGAAAGGGCTGGCTGTGAGCACAGTGGCACTTTTGTGGCACTTTAAAAAATATTGCTTCTTTCTCCCAAAGGGAGATTGATGCATAACTCCCAGGACTTAGCTTAGCTGTCTTGGTTTACCGGGATTTTAAAGTATGCAGAAGTAACATTTTGAACCAGAAGAATAAAAACCAGTATTGTGCTTTGGAAAAGGTTTTATGTGCTGCTCAGCCTGTCTCGACCGCTATCTCAAGTTTCCTTCCTGAAATGCAGGGAGCAAGCATTCGTTCTTTTTTCTTTTCTTTTCTTTTTTTTAGATGAGTCTCTCTGTCCTCCAGGCTGGAGGAGAGCAATGGCGCGATCTCAGCTTACTGCAACCTCTGCCTGCCGAGTTCAAGCGGATTACAGGCTTTGCCACTACACCCGACTAATTTTTGTATTTTTAGTAGAGACGGGGTTTCACCATGTTAGTCAGGCTGGTCTCGAACTCCTGCCAAGCATTCTTGTGATCTGTGTGGTGGTGAGTTAGAAAGACTAAAGCACTTCACCTGAAGTCACTTCGTGTTTTTGCAAGCCAAGGGAAAGCCGTGATTCAACCAGCTTTGACTTGTTCCTCACGTAGATGATAAGCATTCAACAAGGTTTGTCTACAAATGTAATTCTTTAGCATTTTTCTCTTAGTTTTTGATGTCTGTGTTTTTGTTGCCGCACAATATAAAGATCAGCGGAGAAAGTTTCTTTCTAAAAAGTATTGGTGACAAGAAGCCTGATTTTGACTGCATGATGCTCTGTGTACCTAATCCTCTTAAATTGAAACAGCTATCTCTGCATTTCATGACACCGGACAGTGACCCGCTTTGTGCCCTGGATGAGCTCAGACTGCCACCAAAGAATGCATGACATCTCATATGAGGCTTGCATGAGCACACAAATGTTTTCACACCCCAGAGTGTAGCTGGTGTTTCAGGAAGCTGTCCTTTAGACACCGCATCACGAGGAAAACCCTAGGAGGTTAATGATATCATAGAGGCAACTTTGGGAATAGCTCTGCAAGTTCAAGGGCACCAGGCCCATTGCAGCATGCTCAGGTGTGGCAACCGGGCTTCAGGGGTGCTCTGTTGATAGTGTACTTGGCTGTCCTGCCCACGTCATTTTACCTGCTTTAGAGTTGGTCTTCTCACCTATAAAACAAGGAGCTTGGGCTAAAAATTCACAGGGTATGATGCCAAAGTCCCTCCCATCTCAAGGAAGTCATTACTACAATGAGGCAGGCCAGGCAGGTGAAACTTTGAGGAAAAGCTGAAGTCCCAGGAAGGGCAGGAGTCGCAGTAGGAATCCTGGCCGCCTTGTCTTGCAGGATCGGCTGTGAGGTGGGCAAAACGGCTGGCCACAGCGGGGTGAGCCTGGGAAGCCTGGGATCACCTGAGATGCTGTAGAATCGGATGTAATGGGGGAGGGGCTGACAGGAAACAGGATGGCAGTTTAGAAAGAGCTTGGGCTGTGGAGTGTGGTATGGGAAAACCCCAACTTAAAATCCAATTTCTGTCACAGTGAGTCAATCTCCCAGTGATTTTGTCTGGAAATGAGGATAACAGTGTCCATCCAGCAAGATTGCTCTGCAGATGGAGTGGGATATGGGAAAGCCCTTAGTGTATAACAAGTGTTTGGCAGATGTTTGTTCCCTCCCAGGGCTTGGGGATTTGGTCTGTGGCATGCACATAGTGAGGCTCCTAGGCCTGCCGGTACTGCTGTCCAGTGAGCTGGACTAGCACGGTCCCTGGTGACCCTTCCTTCCAGCGTGGGCCTCCTGTTGGTCCCCATAAGGGCACAGTGCATTCCTGAGACACACCTGGAGGCTTTGCTGGAGACAGTGCATGTTTGTTTGGTTTGCTTTCAGTGGCAACATCACTGAACTCAGAGGCAGTGGGGCAGCTAACATCAATGGTGCAGCTCTGACCTTCCTTGGAAAGCTAAGGGCAGACCAAGGGTGAAGGGAGAGGGTGAGACAGGCACAGTGTGTTTCTGTGTTCCTTCAGCTTTCCTTTTTGATGCTTAGAAATGCAAGAGAAGGCTTCTCCTTTAATCTCATATCTCCTTTAAGTCTCATAATCTCGAGACTTAAATGTCAGGGTCAGACTTTGGTTCTCTTACCTTGTGGTGGATAATGTCTCTGGTGCAGACACACCCTGGAAGCATGCCTCCCTGTTAAATGTGGCACGTGCAGTTTTGTTTAGAGATGGTCTGAGTAATGTCTTTTTCAATTTATAAAGAGTTCGTAGAGCCCATTACACCGCATAAAGATTGTATCTCAGCTGCAGGGACCAGAGTTTGCCCTGGTGCAGTCTCGTTCCTCAGGTTGCTGGCCCATTCCCAGGGCGTCATGATACTGGCATGAAAATCTCCCATCCACAAGAAGAGCAGAGGCTGGCTGCCCCCCATCCCATTCCACCTTGGATGGAAAGACTGACACCTGTATTTAATTTTGCAGCCCTAGCATTCAGCACAGGGCCTGGTACACAGTTGATGTTTACAAACAATTAGCAGAACTGAAGGCTGGAGTGTGCCCCATGGAGCTGCAAAACTCCATCTCAGCCCTGTGCCCCTTCCACATTATTCAGGTCTCAGCCCAAAGGGCACACACCCCACCTCTGCCATGTAGAGGACTCCACCGTAATTTCCTAGTGATGTCCTTCTCAGGATGCATCCTAACCTCATATGATCTGCTCATGAGAGAGTTCACTTGTTTACTATCTCCCCCTTCCCACTAGAATGCAAGCTGTGCCCTGTAGTGTAAGAGACATTTTCCATCTTTTTAGGTGCTTTTCCCCAGTGCTTAGAACAGTACCTCGTCCAAAGTATGCACTTAATGATTATTTCCTGAATTTGTTGGGTGGTTTATGATGATCATTGAATAAATAAGTATAACATACAGCAATATGCCCATTTTCTAGGAGTCAGAAATTTGGCAACTTGAATTTTCTGGAAAAGTCTTCAACGTTGGAAGTCTCAAGAAGAAAACTCCTTACACATGAAAGAAGTCTTAAACCAGGTTACCTTGTTTTCAAGTCCACACTGCATTAGAAGGAGTGAACATGAAAGTGTTGAGGGTAGATCCAGATGCAACAGCTTTCTGACAGAGTGCAGTTCAGAAAACTCAGAAGTAGCTAGGGTTCTGTGAACACAGATGCCAGGCTGGAGCTCCTGCTGCAATGGGGGTCCCCAGAATTGGTTTGGAACCCTGCCATGCTGAAGGAGGGGCCACAGGTAGCTCATCTGTGCATATGGGTAAGGCCTGCAGAAGTACACACTGTTCCCGGACAGGTGCAGGCACTTGGAAGGGCAAGCTTCATTCATCCGGTGCTCATTTAGCTGTTTCTTCATTGTTCAGTGGGTGTTCATTTTGTCAGGAAAAGTAAAAAAATGATGTTGCTTCCAAAGTCCCACATGAATCTATTTTTCTTTTTATGTTACAGTTTTTGCAATACACATACTTTGAAGAAATCGCTGAAGATAGATCCTGTAGATGACTTCTTGTCTAAAGACAATGACATTAGAAATACAGCTGTCTTACCAAAAAAGACCCACACACTCCCGTCCTGTAAACAAGACTCTGTGTGCCTGGCACAGGCATGGCTGCTCTTATTTTTAACTGCTTTTGTGTGAGAATACAAAGAGAAATATTACGTAAAGAGCAGGATGTTTTGGACATCCACTTCTACTGCATTACCTAATGCCGTGGCTGCAGATTTCATGAGATTCATCTGCAGGTGTTGAGAGCCTCAGAAATGTGTACCACAGGCATGGGTAACTAGAGCAAAGTTGAAAACTCCACAAGTGATATTGGAGATGCCAGAGGTAATTGTGTGTCCTCTTGGACTGGAATGATGACACCAACTCAGTACAGAGGATTCCATTTACGGAGGTTGGGTTCTAATTGTGTCACCTGGGGCAGTTAGCTCATTTTTTTTTGGGAGGGCTGGTTTCCATGTCTGTGAATTGGGAAAAGCAATGCACCCTGTGACTCATGTATTACAGTCACACGAGACATCAGGTAGAAGGACTGTGGAACTCTGGGTGCCGCCCATATGAGGTTATTCATATTTGGAGCTTTGAACTTTTTCTCAGAGCATGCTCTTCTGTCTGACTCAATGGTCACAACAACCAGTGAGGTGCCCGTGTTTCACCAATGAGGACTTACTTCCAAGATCAACTTAGTGGGAAGCTGAATGTGGAACTGCCATCTCTCAGCTCCTGTTTGAATCCTTCTTCTGTTACTCAAAACAACAGGGGCTATAGGTTAAGATTAAAGTGCAGCTCCATAACTGTTCCTTTGAAGAATAGAAGCAGCCAAGGTGGCTCATTGTCTTAATGACTACTCCGGAGGACAATGTGAGCATTGCTCATTTACTCCAGCCAGGAGGCACAGTGAAGAGTGGAGCATCATGGTGGAGAAACAGGCAGCCTGTGCTGAAACCTTAGCTTCTTCCTTCTGTGTGACTCTGGGGCAGTTATATAACCAGCCTGTGACTCAGTTTCCTCATTTGTACTCATAGGGCTCTAGGGAGATTTAAGTTGGATGACATATGCAAGCCACCCAGACCATGCTTGGCACATATAGCAAATAAAACACAGCTAGTTGTTCTGTTAGTATTAAAACTCATCTTATGGGTTAGGAAACTGAGGCTCAGGAAGTAAAATGACTTGCTCAAGGTTCAGCCTAATGCAACTTAGTCTACAGGTTTCTCTCTTAAACACAATACTGGTTTAAACCTCACAACCAAGGCTGTAACACAGGAGGAAACTTCAGAAAGCCTGCTGTTCTCTGCTGAGGACAGAGTTTTGTCCTCTTTTGAGGTAGGACTACCCCTTTAGGGTTCTCCAAGATGAAGGCCAGTGAAATGCTGGGATCATATGAGCAAAACCCCGAGGACTGCCATTTGCAAGAGCTATCATTTATTTTGACATCCATTCTGAAGTTTTTGCATCTTACTCAAGAAATCAGATACAGACCACAAATGAATAGTGCTACTGCGTAACATGGCAAAGGCTTTCCTTTTTTCCTTTCTAAAAGTCACCAAGATAAAATATTTTTCTTGAAATCATATGCCTGTAATTCTCACTAACTACTTGGCAGAAAGTGACCGTGGTCTGAGGGTGACATTGATTTTTATTTCAACTGATATTTGTGGGGGTTTGGGCCATCACTCTTGCTTTGCGCAGTGTACGCTGACTTCTAGTTCTGGTGAGCTGACTCGATTGCATGCTCTTCTGCCAAGCTGTTGTGGCAGCTTCATGTTGGCTCCTGCCTTGGTAGCTATGAAGTCAGAGAACACTGTGTGACTGTTGTACTGACACACTCTTTTGGGAGGGGAAAGAGGGGGGCTTATGTGTTAAATTAGGGGTTCTCAACCTTGGTGCTGCTGACATTTGGGACTAGATCCTTCTGAGTTGTGGGATAAGGGTTACCTGTGCACCAGAGGATGTTGAGTAGTATCCCTGGCCTCTACTCACTGGATGCCAGTAGCACCCATGCCCCATAGTTGTGACAACCAAAAATGTCTCCAGACATTGCTAAATGTCTCCTGGCGGGGGGGAGAATCACTCACAACTAATCACCACTGTGTTAAAAGTCTGGAGTTTTAGGCTTTTCCAGGGTAATCAGAGACATGGAGGATTTTAGGTCGCAGGCTAGGTAGACATGGAGTAGGATGGGAGGCATTCCTTGATAGGGTTATTTGCATATTAAAACATATCCTGATTACCTGTGTTGGCTATGTTGGCAGCATAGTTCTTCAATTTGTGGCATAGCTGTCCTTATAGAAAAACAAAATGGTTAATTCAGTTTTGGTTTTTGAACGATCTTATACACCCGGAGGTATGTTGGGCTGTGTTTCTCACTGTTTACAAAAACCTGTTACGTGCAAAAACGTCTGATCCTTACCCATACCATCCCCAGTTCTGTAGAAACAAATTCAACAAAAGAGGAGGAGAAACCTGGAATAGTTGAATACTTTAACCGTCACACCAGGACTGTTGTGTGGGTTTTCTTTTCTTCTGCCCTGGTTTCTCTAAAGCTCAGAATGTGTTTGCAGGGCTGGTCTAGGTCTTCCTTCTTGCCTTTACTGGGCAGAACCAAGATAACAGGAATAAAAAGGGGAAGCAGAACAAAAGGATGTGCAGGTTCTCCCAGGCAGAATTGACAGTCCAGTCCAGCACTCCTGCCGCTGCTCCCACTGGGGGTGTGTGTGTATGTTTCTGTGAATGAGTGAATGTGCACATGTATGTCTGCATGTGTGTGTGCACGTATGTCTGTGTGGGCTTGTATGTCTTCTCATGCTTGTGCATGCATTTGTCTGTGTGGTTTGGACTTGGCAGGTTAGTCCCAGGCAGGCCTTGCCATCCCGAAAAGAAGGCAGTTAGGAAACACACTTAACTGCTGCGGGGAAGATAGAGTTGCTTTGTGGAGTTTGTTTCAAATGGGTTTTGTTTTGAATCTACAAGTTCATTCAAATTCAATCACAGCAAAATTCACAGATTGTGATGTCATGCGGATTGAAACCAAAAAAGGCTGTATAGAATGCTTTCTGCCAGATTTTACTCATGGCTTCAGGAAACTCCCCCACCCACCAGTCTTTTTTCTTTTTTTCCTTTGCATTGTGAGCCAAGACTTTAGGGTTGTGCCTTACTAAGTCTCACTTCCATTTACAGAGTTTTCTTTTTTAACAGCCCTTGGGCCTACGGCCTGACATCTGTGCTGCGATTTCTCTAAGCTCCTATTACTCTGCTTTGCTTCCACATTAAAAAGAGAATAAATCCTTCTAATTGTAAAGACACCAACATTGTCTAGGGCAGGGGAAGGCATTGGGTAGAGAAGGAATTCATCAATCATGAACCCAGTCCAGCTGTTTATTGTTATTAAGCTAACTGCATGGAGAAGACACCCTCAATCCATGAGGAAGTCCCCTCGGAGGTGGCTCTTACTACTGGGCCCTCCCTATGACGTGACACTTGCATTTCTCTGGCCTCTTGGCAGATGGAAACTTCACTCATGTCATCCCTGTGTGGTGGCTTGGACTCTGGTAGTCCAACACTGTTACGGGATGACTTACGGAAAGGTTATGCCCTGGGTCTGTTTAAGGGAAGGTGTGGGCCTCTGGCTCTTAGGATAAGGAAGGAGCGGGAGCTGGCATGACCTTTCATTCCTGTGTGTCGGGCATGCTGGGGCTGTGGCTGGGAGCACACCAGTATGGCTTCCCTGGATGCGGCCCTCTGTGGACAGTAACTGGACCCTTTTGGTCTGGATTGGATTAGAACTAGGATTACGTTCAATTCCTTGTGGTGAATCTGTTTCTAGCTAGAGAAACCTAAACTCACCTTCTCCCAGTGTGATTCTTGAATGATACCAATGTGTAAGAGTGTTAGTTCAAACTGTCAGGCACAGGGAGTAGAATCTCAGTGTTCCCATGAATGAATGAATGAATGAATAAATATAGAAGTCACATAGGAGTCAAATTTACTTAATTTATTGTCTCAGTCTAGAACACTGATGGGCTGAATTCCTATGAGTGGGGACAAGACCCTCAATCTCCCCATGCCACTCAGGGCTCCTTGCCTTGTGCCTTGCCTCGAGGTCAGTGGCGGTTCAAGGAGGATCTTGACCTCTCAAGAGTCGTGAATTCCTTCTTCTTGCTGCTGTGGCAGTGTGTTATCTCTTATCACAAAACTCACTGTTTTGTATGTTTTCATCCATGTCTTCTCCCAACGCTTGCTTTCAGAACGCGAGCTTCTCTAGAGAAGCTATGACTTCCCACATCTTACATCTGCACCCAGCATGCCGATTTGAAGCTCTCTCAGTAAGTGTGCCAGTGAAGTTTTGTTGATAAATAATTAACAAATAAGTGAGAATAGGTCTCTCTGGTGCACGAGCCTTCCTATTCACTCTCAGTGAATTTTTGGTTTGAAAATGCAGTAGTGTAGGCCAGGCGTGGTGGCTCACGCCTGTAATCCCAGCACTTTGGGAGGCCGAGGGGGGTGGATCATGAGGTCAGGAGATCGAGACCATCCTGGCTAACACAGTGAAACCCCATCTCTACTAAAGATACAAAAAAATAGCCGAGCATGGAGGCGGGCACCTGTAGTCCCAGCTACTTGGGAGGCTGAGGCAGGAGAATGGCATGAACCCGGGAGGCAGAGCTTGCAGTGAGCCGAGATCGTGCCACTGCACTGCAGCCTGGGTGACAGAGTGAGACTCCGTCTCAAAAAAAAAAAAAAAAAGAAAATGTAGTGGTGTGGTAGACTAGAAATACGGTCAGAACTCCAGCACAGAATAGACAGGTGAGTACTTTAAGGTGCAAAAAAATTACAGTGGAATAATTATGATATTGTTTAACCTGCACTAATAAGTTTCTTCCCCTCCTCCTTTCTCTCCTCCTTTTCTTCCTTTCTTCTTCTTTCATCTTATTACTGTTTTACAGCTTCTTCCTCTAAACAGACTGTATTCAATCTTTCAGGAACTCAGATTCATTCAATAAATAGTTATCGGGGCTCTGTGCAGCGGCTCATGCCTGTAATCTCAGAACTTTGGGAGGCCAAGGCAAGGAGGATCGCTTGAGCCCAGGAGTTTGAGACCAGCCCTGGCAAGGTAGCAAGATCCCGCCCATACCAAAAGTACAAAAATTAGCCAGACGTGGTGGTGCATTCCTGTGGTCCCAGCTACTCCAGAGGCTGAGGTGGGAGGATCATTTGAGCCCAGGAGGTCAAGGCTGTAGTGAGCCAAGATCTTACCACTGCTCTCTTGCCTGGGTGACAGAGCGACACTCTGCCTCAAAAAAAAAAAAAAAAGGGCACCAATCATGTGTAAGACACACCGTTAGATGCTCTGTGGGTTACATCCCCCCAAAACTTATACAATTGAATTTTTACAAAAGGTACACCAATGACTTAAACATCAAATGAGTACTCACTTGCTCACTCAGGGTCCCACATATCAGTCAGGACATGAGTTTTCTTGGCAGAAAACGCTCTCAGCTGGCGTGGTGCGAAGAGAGCATAATGAAGGGAATATTGACAGAGCTGTGAGCAGGCTTAGGAAGAGCAGAAGAAATAGTGCAGGACCTGGGGTGCATGGTGGGAGGTGCAGGTTCCTGCCCGGGCTGCACTGCCCATGGGAAGCCGAAGACAGGGGGCAGCCAAGGGGAGTTGGGGGTGGCCCCGGAGCACCAGGCAGAGTGGGCAAGGCTGAGTGTTGGACATGAGGGGCCCTTTGGTAAAGATGGCAGTGGTGACTGGCCTGAAAACACACACTTGCCAAGACGGTCCTGCCCCCGGAGCCCTGGAAGGTGGAGGAAGGTGGCAGGTGGCAGGTGGCAACTGGAGTCCTCTCTAAGAAGCAGAGCACCAGGTCTCAGTTGCTGCTTGGACTTCAGAGTGCAGAAAGGAGACGCAGCTAGGGGTTCCTGAGTTTTGATTTAAATAAGACCCGATAAATAGACCATTACCCTAAAGTTAACAAATGGAGGATATGAAAGAATGAAGAGAGTTCCAGGGGAAAGACAGGGAGTTTGGTTTTAGCACTTCTGAATTGGAAGTGTGGTGGGACATCTGATGGGCACCAAAATTGGGGAATGGACCAAGTGCTGGGGATCAGCCAGTCATTGACCTCACTGGGGGTGGACAGGGTCTCACTGGGGACAAGGGGCATCCCTGCAGAAACTTGTCCTTTGCAGAGGACTGTAGATTTGATTTTGAGTTTGAGGTTTGGTTAGAATTTGCTCTGGTAGAGAGCAGGACAGAGTTTAAACCTCCCTTAGAAGCCAAGATCTTTAGGACTGGCTTCCCAGGCTGGGTTTTGGAGAGTCCACAGCAGGCAGGGCCCAGGGAGGCTCCTGAGGGTGAAGGCGGCTGAGGATGGAGGTCGTGGTAGAAGAGGAGGTTAGCACCAGTTGTGAAGGTTTCCAAGGTTAATGTACGTGAGCTTTTTCACACAAAGAAAAAGTGAGGGACCACAGGGACAGCAAGGTTTTGAACAGAAAACTTACACTATACTGTGAGGATGTTTGATGGGCACTGTGATTGTTTGCTGAGTGGGCTAGGATGGGCTGCTGGCTGTCTGGTTCACTATTTGTCTGCAGAGCAGGGGGACAACACCCAGAGCTCTGTTACAGAAAATAGAATACAAACCATGCAAGAAAGGAATGAGTTAAGGAATGAGCCTATGGGCCTCTGTAATGAGAGAGTGATGCTATCTTTGGTAGAAATCGGAGAGTCAAGAGGACTGAGTTAAGGGAAGGTGTGGCCCTCTGGCCCTTAGGATGAGGAAGGAAGATAATGCATTTCCTTGTCAGTGTACCAAATTTGAAATGATGATGTGAAATTCAAGGGGAGATGTCTAGTTACAGCTGGAAGAATGCACCAAGAACTTGAGAAAAATGTCAAGGCTGTAGCTTCAAATTTCAAAGTCAGTCATATTAGTGTAGAGACAATTGCTGAAGAATACAATCTGCAGAGACAACTGCAAAGGGCAAGGTCTCAGCTGCAGGGTTCGCCCACAGTCAGGTGGGAGGTGAGATGGTGCGCTCGCACAGGGAAGCAGCCAGTCACTGACAGGAGCATGAACAGGCTTGCCAGCAAAAGCACGACACTACTTTTGACCAGTTCTGAAGAGACACAACCAATCTGCTGTAGACCTGCCACTGGTAAAACGTGCCCAGGCTGTGGGCAATGCAAATCGGTAGGTCAGGGACCCAGTTCATGAAGATTTTCCAGTTAGTCTCTGATGACAACTTTTCCACGAACAGACTTCAAAAGCTGTATGTTATGAAGGAAAAAGTCACTGGCAGATAAGGAGTTCTTGCTGTGCTCATTTCTATCTCAGAAAAAGGCCCAGATTTAAGTAAGTCCCTCTCTGGACTTTGGAGATACAGACACTGTCCTGAAGAGTTGGGCTTGGGGAGTAGAGTGTGCTCTTGTTGGTTCTGTGAGAATCTTCATCTCTTGTCTGGTTTAATGTTATTTTAAAGTAGTGTTTGTGGTTTAATCATTTTTTGAGATCTTGCTACTAGATTTTTAAAATCTGTTGTTAGAAGCCAGGATAATTTGCTCATATAATTGTTTTTGAAACAGATCTTATGCAAGACATTTTGTCCTGGTGAAGCTGAGCTGTGCATCTGCTGAGCTATGGGCAGACACTAAGAAGGACCCCAGCTGATTAGCAAAGTTGTGCCATTGCCAGGAATTGGATCTGAGGCACATGTGGCCATCCTCATGACTCAGAGGAGGTGGGGACTGAAATCACTGTGGGCTGAAGAGGCCTGGCTGGAAGCTGGCCTGCATGCTGCTGAGATAAGCAGTTCTCTCCCAGCCAGCAACATATGCCTCCCTGTCCCCAGGGAGTGGGCCCCAGCTTCCTCTCCCCCCCTCCGCTTCCCCCTCCCCACTCCCCCACTCCCCCACTCCCCCACTCCCTGGGGGCCTGAGCTATCACAGCCCTTCCCTGGGAGAAGCCTTGCCCAGCCCGGGTTTTGGCCTACAACTAACACATTGCGTACACCATTATCTCTTCACTTAAGTCCTGAAAGGGGTCAATAAAGTTACTCAAGAAGGACTGGGAGGCTCAGCCAGATCCATTTCAGATTGTGATGTTACAAGTTCTTGGACTCTTGACTCTGGCAAAAAGCAGAAACAAACAAAAAAATATTTCGATCATCAGAATTACTGTAAAATTAAAAACCGTTTTCAGCAACCATGGCCATAGGCCGCTTGAAGCCGGTGACTGGTAGGAACTTGGGATTGTAAAAAAAATAGTTCCTGTCTTCTCCCTTTTATTACAACTCAGCCAGCAACGACTGTGTAGGCGGCTGGTGATCAGAAATAAATGTCTGACTTGGATTTTGCACAGTTGGGTCTCGCTTCAAAGCACACTGCCTGCCCACTGACCCAGCTCGAGTTTTTACAGGGACAGCAACTAGGTGTCGTTTGGGAACTGACAGGGCCGCTCCGAGGCTGTGCCTGGGAGCTTGCTGCTTTGCAGGTCTCTGCTGATCAGAAGGCCGCCAGCTGTCCTGCTTCCCGCACTATTCCCGGAACACCACAGAAACGCATCTCGTTTCTTTTTTTTTTTTCCCCGGGCTATTTTATTCTTCTTTGATTCCTTCTCCTCCCTCCTCTTTCTCTTTCTTTTGTTTTTACAGTCCCCTGTAATGACTAATTGGCAGTGTTTCCCAGCTTTTTTATGTTTCTCTTGCTCTGGTTACAAGTCGTACTAACGCAGTAATACCCACAGGGACCTATAGACAGCCAACATTTCCAAATGATATACAGCATTCCCCTTTCTTTCAAAGTGTAAAACATTTACAAGGAAATGTACAAATGTATTAGGGACATTTCCCGGGTCGGTCATTAGCGCGCGCCCTCCCTGCGTCCAGGGTGCCCCCGCCCGGCGCCTCCGCGGTCCCTTCCCGCGCGCACCTTTCCGAGTGCCAGTGGGGCGGCCCCAAGACCGCAATTGCTCTGGCCCGGATTGACGAGCCTCCGATGCCCATTTACTGCGCGCGGCAGCCACTCTGGAGCCGCGGCACATCTGGATGGAGTCAGCTGCCGAGCGCCAGGGGCCAGCGCGGCCCAGCCAGCGGAGCGCGGCGGCGAGCGCTAGGGAGGCCGGCGCCCGGGCCGCCTCCGCGGCCGACCCCCTGTCCCCACTCGGGCAGGATTTCCTGATGTAAACACAGCGGCTCTGCGAGAACAGAGCCGCTCTCCTGAATGTGTCATTTAGTGTTCTTTATCTGCTTGGGGTCAGAACAGCGACTTAGAAAAACAGCAGTCTCGCTTTGAATTTAAACAGCGAAAAAGCCAGAGGGTCCTGTTCCTTATGGGGGGAGGGAGAGGCCTGGAAACCTAGCTCTTGCTTTCGTGTTTATTTGTTCCACTTCATGGTAATTTGGGAGCTAATTTCATTATCTACAGCCAAATTGGAAACAAGATGCTATTTATGTGAATGGTGCTAAAGGCATGTGTGAGTTTCTGTGCAGTAGGTTGAAAGTTCCAGCGGCCGCACCAGTGCCGGGCAGGCCCTCGCCCTGGTGCAAAGAGCTCAGACAGTGACTTTCTCAGGGGGAAGCGACTGCCCTGCTGGTGGCAGAAAGAGCATCGCTTTCTGTCATTGAGTACTAGCCAGGAATGTACTTCCTTCCTAGGTATCCAGAAAGGTTCTGCTCTTGGAGGCTGAAGGGACAGGTTTCCTACCCCAGACGGTGGGGTGTGTTTGCTCTCCTGTTTTTAAAGGAATGGGAACAGCTCCTCCGCTGTGCCTGGCGGCAGGCTGGTCCCTTTCTCCATTTAGCTGTGCGGGTGGGCTTTCCTCTTTCTATGACAGGGAATGGGATCTTAAGGATTTGTGGTTCTGAAGGTTCATTAAAGTAGAAGTCAGCCGATGATAAAGCATGATAAAGTCATTTTGAAATAGATGGTAGAGAGGGAAAATACAAAATGATGGCAGAGTTTGTGTTGTCATCACCAATAATTAAAATGAAATGTAGATGTGTTTCCAATTCAGTCACAAACCATTTAAACCGTCGCGTCTAGAAAATTTCAACTGGCGGCGTCATCCTCAGATACTGGCAGAGCTTCCCTAACCCTCAAGTAGGGACGAGGTTTGCAAAAGTCTTTAAATGGAAATCAGGAGGCCATGTGTGCATATCTGAGGGTAGAATTTGGCTAATATGCAGGATATGAACAGGCTTGGGAGAAGCTCTGGGCTGCTGGTATAAGATTTCAGTAGTGCAGCTTCATGGAGAAATTTGTCACAATGTTTTCAGTCTTCTGCCACAGACAATGGCTGAACTTCAGGAGCATTTTTCTGTTAGAAGAATTGGGATACATCACTAAACTCCACAGTCACTTCTGTGTTAAGGAAGGGGTCAGTCAAAGCCAACTCTTATTTGTGTTGGGGGATTAATCGCCAATGAATTGGTTGATAGGGAATACTTTTTCATCCCACACACTGTATTTTGATGAATTTGCCGGAAAGTGGGCCAGGACTGATGGAGAGAACCAGGGTCTGACTTGGCAAATAGGCTGTTAGCAGATCTGCCTGGTGGTTTGATAAGGAAATGGGGCCAAAACCAGTTAAGATGAGGTTTGTTTAGAGCAATTCCCCCCGTGCCTGCAAAGGCAAATATAGGATCGGCTCTGAGCTCCCTTCACTTGCCCAGATACTAAGATGTAGGACTCTTCAGTGACCTAGGATCACTGTAGTGTTCTAGGTCCCAGAGAACTGGTCAGGAATGCAGGATTCTTCAGTTTGAAACAATTATCCCCACCTTTGCCCATTGGATTTTCAAGTAGATACCATGTAAGCAGACAGCAGGTTCTGAATTGAGAATTCTTAATTTGCTACATGGGAGACAAGCTTGGCTACTCTGTTGCTGAGCCACTCTGAACCCCAGTTTCCTCATCTCTAAGATGGGGAGAACAGTATCTATTTCTTCAGGTTACTTGAGGTTAAGTGAGAGAACGCATATAAGAGCCCAAACCAGTGCCTGTGCCATAAGTTGCTTGGTAAATGTTTGTAAAAGAGGCTTTCTACTATACAGTTTGATTGTGTTTTTTGTCCCCTTTCTTCCCATGTAATATAGACACAAGGAATATGAAGACATTTGATCTCTTGTCCTTAAAGAGATCTCTTCAAAATCTATTCCGAACATACCTTTGCATTTGCTGGGTGCTTCGTGATTTCAAGCACTTTGTTCCATCGCCAAACCTTGTGTGAGACCATGGGTCCCTGCTTTTGAGTCTGGATAATAAGTTCACTCTGAGCATCACCTCTTCTATTTGGATCAACAGGAGCAGTGTGCATGGTGCTGTTCTCATAATCACATCATCATGTTTTGCACCTGGGCCAGTAAGAACCTGGCCGGGCGCGGTGGCTCAAGCCTGTAATCCCAGCACTTTGGGAGGCCGAGACGGGCGGATCACGAGGTCAGGAGATCGAGACCATCCTGGCTAACATGGTGAAACCCCGTCTCTACTAAAAAATACAAAAAACTAGCCGGGCGACATGGCGGGCGCCTGTAGTCCCAGCTGCTTGGGAGGCTGAGGCAGGAGAATGGCGTAAACCCAGGAGGCGGAGCTTGCAGTGAGCTGAGACCCGGCCACTGCACTCCAGCCTGGGCGGCAGAGCGAGACTCCGTCTCAAAAAAAAAAAAAAAAAGAACCTGTTGGTGCCATGGGGATTGGGGGGATGTGTGTGTGTCTCTGGGCCAAACATGAACCCAGCTCAGAGCACTGACCTAGTTATATCCACAATTTTTTTTCTTTACTTGAAGTTTTTATTGAGATACTTGTAGATCCACATGTAGTTGTGAGAAATAATGTAGAGAGAGCCCATGCATTCTTTACCCATTTTCTCCCAGTGATAGCACTTTGCAAAATTATAGCACAGTGTCACAACTAGGATATTGATATTGATACAATCCACTTACCTTATTCAGTTTTAGTTGCACTCATTTATGTATGTGATTATTTGTTCTGTATAATTTTATCACATGTGTAGCTTCCTACACACACCACCGCAGTCAGGAAAATAGTTCCATCTCCATAGGTATCTCCCCTGTAACCATTTTATAAAAGGCCACACCCACTTCCACCCCACCTGAGCCTTCCCTACCCCTCCTTTTCTAATCCTTGCCACCATGAATTTGTTCTCTATTTCTAAAATTTAGCCATACCAAAAATGCTGTGTGGAGAGAATCCCACAGTGTAACCCAGTGCAACCTTTTGGGATTGTCTTTTTTTTTGCTCAGTATGATTTCCTGGAGATCCATCCAAGTTGTTGCATGCAACAATGGTTTCTTCTTTCCGTTGCTGAGTAGTGTCCCAGCACTACTCAGTGTTTGTCTGGATCACAGTTTGTTTAGCCGCTCACCAGTGGAAGGGCATATAGGCGGAGCCTCACTTGTTGCTACTGCAAATGAAGCTGCTGCAAATTTTGTGTGTAGATTGTTGTGTGAATATCATTTTCATTTCTCTGAGATAAATGCCTAAAAGTAGTATTGGTGGGTTATATGGTAGATTAATATTTAACTTTATTAGAAACTACCAAACTGTTTTCCAGAGTGGCTGTTCTACTTTATATTCTCACCAGCAAGGTATAAGTGACCCAGTTTCTCTATATCCTTGCCAGTATTGGTGTTGTCTCTTTTTATCATTTTAGCCATTCTGGTAAGTGTATAGCAATATCATTATGGTTTTAATTTTTTATTTCCCTAATGATTAATGATGGTGAACATTTTCTCAGATGCTTATTTGCCATGTGTATATCCTCTTCAGTAAAATACCTCTTTATGTCTTTTACTTATTTTCTAATTGAATGTTTTAAATGTTGAGTTTTGAAAGTTCTTTATATGCTCTAGGTACTAGTCCTTTGTCAGATTGGTTTGCCAATATTTCCTCCCAGTCTATAGCTTGTCTTTTTTTTTTTTTTCTTTTTTTCAGTTCTTTTTTTTTTTTTGTACTTAAGTTCTAGGGTACATGTGCATAACGTGCAGGTTTGTTACATATGTATACTTGTGCCATGTTGGTGTGCTGCACCCATCAACTCGTCAGCACCCATCAATTCGTCATTTATATCAGGTATAACTCCCAATGCAATCCCTCCCCCCTCCCCCCTCCCCATGATAGGCCCCGATGTGTGAGGTTCCCCTTCCCGAGTCCAAGTGATCTCATTGTTCAGTTCCCACCTATGAGTGAGAACATGCGGTGTTTGGTTTTCTCTTCTTGTGATAGTTTGCTAAGAATGATGGTTTCCAGCTGCATCCATGTCCCTACAAAGGACGCAAACTCATCCTTTTTTATGGCTGCATAATATTCCATGGTGTATATGTACCACATTTTCTTAATCCAGTCTGTCACAGATGGACATTTGGGTTGATTCCAAGTCTTTGCTATTGTGAATAGTGCCGCAATAAACATACGTGTGCATGTGTGTTTATAGCAGCATGATTTATAATCCTTTGGGTATATACCCAGTAGTGGGATGGCTGGGTCATATGGTACATCTAGTTCTAGATCCTTGAGGAGTCGCCATACTGTTTTCCATAATGGATGAACTAGTTTACAATCCCACCAACAGTGTAAAAGTGT
This sequence comes from Trachypithecus francoisi, assembly GCF_009764315.1. Classification (NCBI taxonomy): domain Eukaryota; kingdom Metazoa; phylum Chordata; class Mammalia; order Primates; family Cercopithecidae; genus Trachypithecus; species Trachypithecus francoisi. The sequence continues at coordinate 3,419,668 of NW_022681472.1, forward strand.
TCCTATTTCTCCACATCCTCTCCAGCGCCTGTTGTTTCCTGACTTTATAATGATTGCCATTCTAACTGATGTGAGATGGTATCTCATTGTGGTTTTGATTTGCATTTCTCTGATGGCGAGTGATAATGAGCATTTTTTCATGTGTCTGTTGGCTGTATGAATGTCATCTTTTGAGAAATGTCTGTTCATATCCTTGCCCACTTTTTGATGGGGTTGTTTGTTTTTTTCTTGTAAATTTGTTTGAGTTCTTTGTAGATTCTGGATATTAGCCCTTTGTCAGATGAGTAGATTGCAAAAATGTTCTCCCATTCTGTAGGTTGCCTGTTCACTCTGATGGTAGTTTCTTTTGCTGTGCAGAAGCTCTTTAGTTTAATTAGATCCCATTTGTCAATTCTGGCTTTTGCTGCCGTTGCTTTTGGTGTTTTAGACATGAAGTCCTTGCCCATGCCTATGTCCTGAATGGTACTACCTAGGTTTTCTTCTAGGGTTTTCATGGTATTAGGTCTAACATTTAAGTCTCTAATCCATCTTGAATTAATTTTCGTATAAGGAGTAAGGAAAGGATCCAGTTTCAGCTTTCTACTTATGGCTAGCCAATTTTCCCAGCACCATTTATTAAATAGGGAATCCTTTCCCCATTTCCTGTTTCTCTCAGGTTTGTCAAAGATCAGATGGCTGTAGATGTGTGGCATTATTTCTGAGGACTCTGTTCTGTTCCATTGGTCTACATCTCTGTTTTGGTACCAGTACCATGCTGTTTTGGTTACTGTAGCCTTGTAATATAGTTTGAAGTCAGGTAGCGTGATGCCTCCAGCTTTGTTCTTATGACTTAGGATTGTCTTGGCAATGCGGGCTCTTTTTTGGTTCCATATGAACTTTAAAGCAGTTTTTTCCAATTCTGTGAAGAAACTCATTGGTAGCTTGATGGGGATGGCATTGAATCTATAAATCACCTTGGGCAGTATGGCCATTTTCACGATATTGATTCTTCCTATCCATGAGCATGGTATGTTCTTCCATTTGTTAGTGTCCTCTTTTATTTCACTGAGCAGTGGTTTGTAGTTCTCCTTGAAGAGGTCCTTTACATCCCTTGTAAGTTGGATTCCTAGGTATTTTATTCTCTTTGAAGCAATTGTGAATGGAATTTCATTCATGATTTGGCTCTCTGTCTGTCCCTAGTGGGGGATGTCTCCCAGTTAGGCTACTCAGGGGTCAGAGACCCACTTGAGCAGGCAGTCTGTCCATTCTCAGATCTCAGCCTCCGTGTTGTGAGATCCACTGCTCTCTTCAAAGCTGTCAGACAGAGTTGTTCGCATCTGCACAGGCCTCTGCTGCTTCCCCTTTTGTTGTTTAGCTGTGCCCTGTCCCCAGAGGTGGAGTCTACAGAGACAGGCAGGTTTCCTTGAACTGCTGTGAGCTCCACCCAGTTCGAGCTTCCCAGCAGCTTTGTTTACCTACTTAAGCCTCAGGAATGGCGGGCGCCCCTCCCCCAGCCTCGCTGCTGCCATTTCGGTTAGATTGCAGCCTGCTGTGCTAGCAATGAGGGAGGCTCCGTGGCCGTGGGACCCTCCCGGCCAGGTGTGGGTATAATCTCCTGGTGTGCCCGTTTGCTTAAAGCACAGTATTGGGGTGGGAATTACCTGATTTTCCAGGTGTTGTGTGTCTCAGTTCGCCTGGCTAGGAAAAGGGATTCCCTTCCCCCTTGCGCTTCCCAGGTGAGGCAATGCCTCGCCCTACTTCAGCTCTCGCTGGTCGGGCTGCAGCAGCTGACCAGCACCAATTGTCCGGCACTCCCCAGTGAGATGACCCCAGTACCTCTGTTGAAAATGCAGAAATCACCAGTCTTCTGTGTCGCTCGCGCTGGGAGTTGGAGACTGGAGCTGTTCCTCTATAGCTTGTCTTTTAATACTCTTCATGTGAGCTCTTATGAGCAAAAATGCTTTTTAATTTTAATGAGATCAAAGTTGTCAATATTCCTTTTATGGATGTGCTTTTGATTCCAAGTCTAAGAACTCTTCACCCAACTTGAGATTCTAAAGATTTTCTCCTAATTCTTTTTCTAAAAGTTCATAGTTGTACATTTTATGTGTATGCCTATGATTTAGTTTGAATTAATTTTTGTATAAGAGGCTTAGGTTTAGGTTCTTTTTCTTTCTTTCTTTGTCTCTACATTTCCAGTTGTATCAGTACCATTTTGTGAAAAGGCTAGCCTTTCTTCATTGAATTGCTTTCACACCTTTGTAAAAAAATCAGTAGAGAGCGTTTGCCTGGTTTTATTTCTGGGTTCTCTATTATGTTCCATTAGTCTATGTGTCTGTCCTTTCAGCAGTACCATGCTGTCTTGATTACTGTAGCTATAAGACTTGACATTAGGTAGACTGCTTCCTCTTACTTTATTCTTTTCCAAGATTATTTTACCTTTGTCTTTCTACACAAATTGTATCATAAGCTTGTCTGTATCTACAAAAAAATCTTTGCTATGTTTGATAGAAATTGTATTTAACCTATAGACCCATTTGGGGAGACTCAACATCATTACTAATGTTGAGTTTTTTTCAATCCATGAACATGGTATGTCTCAGCATTTATTTATGTCTTGTTTTATTTCTTTCATCAGCCTGTGTAATATATAGTACAGAGTTTCTGTTCAAGCTTCGCTAAGTGTCTATCTAAGTATTTCATTTTCTTTTGTGTGCTTATAAGTGGTAAAATGTTTTTAATTCCAGTCACACAGAAATGCAATTGATTTTTCAGGGCTGATCTTGTATCCTGTGACCTTGCTGAACTTACTTCTTACTCTAGATATTTTCTTTTTAATTGTTTTGTTTTATTTTGTTTTGTTTTGTTTGAGACAGTCTTGCTCTGTTGCCCAGGCTGGAGTGCAGTGGCATGATCTCTGCTCACTACAAGCTCCACCTCCCAGGTTCACATCATTCTCCTGCATCAGCCTCCTGAGTAGCTGGGACTACAGGGGCCTGCCACCATGCCCAGCTAATTTTTTGTATTGTTAGTAGAGATGAGTTTCACCATGTTAGCCAGGATGGTCTCAGTCTCCTGACCTCATTATCTGCCCGCCTCGGCCTCCCAAAGTGCTGGGATTACAGGTGTGAGCCACCGTGCCTGGCCTTTTCTTTGTAAATTTTTTGGGGATATTACCCTCAGGCAATCATAATGTCTGCAAATGCAGACAGTTTTTATTTCTTCCTTTCCAGTATGCCTGGCTTTTATTTCTTTTGTTTGCTTTTTCAGTGGCTATAACTTCTAGTACTATGTTAAATAACAGTGGTAGAGCCTTGCCTTATTCCTGATCTTAGGGGGAAAGCATTTGGTCTTTTCCCATTAAGTATAATGTTAGCTGTGTGTGTGTGTGTGTGTGTGTGTGTGTGTTTGTAGATGCTAGACACTTTTTTTCAAGTTGGGATAATTTTCTTCTGTTTCTAATATCTATTTTTATCATTCACAAGTGTGGGATTTTGTCAAATGCTTTTCTTACATCAATTAATATGATTTTTCTTATTTGCTTGTTGTTATGTTGGAATATATTGACCAATTTCCAAATGCTTAACAAGCTTTCATACCTGGAATAATTACACTTGATCATGGTATATAATTCTTTGGATATGTTGTTTGAATTTAATTTGCTGATATTTTATTAAGGATTTTTACATTGAAGTTTATTACGTATATTGATCCATAGTTTTCATTTTATTTTCATTATCTTTGTGTGGTTTTGCTTGCAGAATAATATTAGCATTAATAAATAAAATGGCAGTGTTTCCTCCTCTTTCATTATCTGGAAGAAATTGTGTAAGATTCATTTCAATTTTTCTTTAAATGTCTGGTAGAATTCTTTTATCTAGTAAAACCATCTGTCCTGGAGATTGCTGCTTTGGGCAGCTTTTTAATTATAAACTAAAATTTGACCAATGTCTTTATTGGGTATAGGACTACTCAGATTGTCTATTTTGTCCTGGTTGAGTTTCGGTACTTTGTGGCTTTTAAGGAATTGGTTCATTTCTTTTAAGTTGGGGAATTTATAAGTGTGAATTTGTTCACAGTATTCCTTTGTTATCTTTTCAATGACTGCAGGATCTGAAGTTCCAAAGTGGTGGCTTTTATCTCATTATTATTATTATTATTATTACCTTTGGAGGGAGAGGGGACAGGGTCTTACTCTGTCACCCAGGCTGTAGTGCAGTGGTGCCATCTCAGCTCACTGCAGCCTTGACCTTCTGGGCTCAAGTAATCCTGCTGCCTCAGCCTCCTGAGCTGCTTAGACTACAGGCTCAAGCCACCATGCCTGGCTATTTTTTGTAGTTTATCTAGAGATGGGGATTTGCCATTTTGCCCAGGCTGGTCTTGAAATCCCAGGCTCAAGCAAACTGCCTGCCTTGGCCTCCCAAAGTGCTAGGATTAAAGGTATAAGCCACCATGCCTAAACGTTTATTTCATTCTTAATAGTCGTGATCTGTGTTTTCACTATTTTTGTCAGTCTTACTATGGGGTTATCAATTTTATTAACATTTTTCATGTAACTAGCTTTTTGTTGCATTGATTTTACCCATTGTTTTCCTATTTTCAATTTCATTGATTTCTACTTTATGTTATTTTCTTCTTTCTGGCTCCTCTAGATTGTTTTTCACTCTTTTTTCTCTGGTTTCTCGAGGAAAGGATAGAAACCTTTTCTAATTTCTGGCCGGGCGCGGTGGCTCAAGCCTGTAATCCCAGCACTTTGGGAGGCCGAGATGGGCAGATCACGAGGTCAGGAGATCGAGACCATCCTGGCTAATACGGTGAAACCCTGTCTCTACTTAAAAATACAAAAAACTAGCCGGGCGAGGTGGCGGGCACCTGTAGTCCCAGCTACTCGGGAGGCTGAGGCAGGAGAATGGCATAAACCCGGGAGGCGGAGCTTGCAGTGAGCTGAGATCCGGCCACTGCACTCCAGCCTGGGTGGCAGAGCGAGACTCCATCTCAAAAAAAAAAAAAAAAAAAAAAAAAAAGAAACCTTTTCTAATTTCTAATGTAAACATTTAGTGTTATAAATTTCCTTTTTATTGCTGCTTTAATTACATCCCACATCTTTTGATATATTTAGTTTTTTGTTTTCATTCTGTTCTATGCTTTTTAAAAAATATTCCTTTAAGGCTTCCTTTATAGCCCATACATTATTTAGAAAGTTGTTTGGAGGTTTTTCTGTTGTCTCTTTATTACTGGTTTCTAGTTTGATTCCATTGTGGTCAGAAAATATATTCTGTATGATTTTAATTCTTTTATATTTGCTGATGTTTGTTTTATTGCCCAAACATATGGACTGTCTTGGTAAATGTACCATGTACACTTGAGAAACATTTGTACTATGTTGTCATTATGTAGCTTGTTCTATGTATGTCAGTTAGATCCTATTAGTTGACTTTATTGTTCAGTCCTATATATCTTTGATGAATTTCTGTCTCGTAGCACTATCCATTGTTGAAGAAGGCTGTTAAAACAATCAACTGTAATTTTCTATTTGTATATTTCGTCTTTCAGTTTCATCTGTTGGTACTTCATGTATTTTGAGGTTCTGTTGTTTGTTGCCAACACAATTAAGATAAATATTTCTTTCTGGTGAATTATCTTTATATCCATATAGACTATCTTCCCTTGTTTCTAGGAATTTTCTTTGCTCTGAAGTCTACTTTATGAGATATTAATAAAACTACTACTGGTCTTCAAGAATTTTTATGTTTATACAGCTTGTCTATTTTCATCCTTTTCCTTTCAACCTGCCTTGTGTAAGAAAATTTTTTGTAAGCAGCACATAATCGGGTCATGTTTATGCATTCTGCTAATGTCTATCTTTTGATTTAGACAATGTACATTTAAGGTGATTATTGGTATGTTAGTACCTAAAAGTGGTATTTTATTATTTGTTTTCTTAAGTGCTTGATCTTCTGTGCTTTTTCCTTTTCTCAGGATTACTTGAGTGTTGTTTTAAAATTCCAACCTGATTTCTTTTTAGTGCTTTAATGTGTCCCTTTGTATAGTTTTTGTCATGTTTGATCTGGGTTTTACAATATACATATATGACTTACAAAAGTTGATTGGTATCAATATTTTACCATTTTCAGCTGTGTATGGAAACTTCAGTTCTCTTTAGGTCTTTTTATCTTTTTTTTAATCTTTTTTATCTTTTTATCTTTTTTTTTTTTTTTTTGAGATGGAGTCTCTCTCTTGTTGCCCAGGCAGGAGTGCAGTGGAGCGATCTTGGCTCACTGCAACCTCCATCTCCCGAGTTCAAGCAATTCTTCTGCCTCAGCCTCCCCCAGTAGCTGGGATTATAGGCACCACCATGCCTGGCCAATTTTTGTATTTTTAGTAGAGATGGAGTTTCACCATATTGGTCAGGCTAGTCTCACATTTCTGACCTTGTGATCTGCCCACCTCAGCTTCCAAAGTGCTGGGATTACAGGTGTGAGCCACTGCGCTGGGACTCCATTTTATTCAATTTTATAACTTTCCTGAGATTTACTTTTTCATTTGTTTCAATAACATTTTAAATTGGTTGTTGAAGCATTTCCATGGCTGTTGCTTTTACATTCTTGTCAGATAATTCCAAATTTGGATTAATATCACTGTTGACACTAGTTTATTGGCTTTTTAAATTCAAGTTGTGAATCTCCTAGTTCTTGATATCACAGGAGATTTTCAGTTGTATGCCGAACATTTTGTCTATTAAGTTAGAAGTCTCTGAGCCCTATTTAAATCATATTTTATTTTATTTTTTTATTTTATTATTATCATTTTTGTTTTAAAGACAGAGTCTCACTCTGTCACCCAGGCTGGAGTGCAGTGGCACAATCTCAGCTCACTACAACCTCTGCCTCCCAGATTCAAGCAATTCACATGCCTCAGCCTCCTGAGTAACTGGGATTACAGGCGTGCACCACCATGCCTGGCTAATTTTTGTATTTTTACTAGAGATGGGGTTTCACTATGTTGACCAGGCTGGTCTCGAACTCCTGAACTCAGGTGATCCACCTGCCTTGGCTTCCCAAAGTGCTGGGATTATAAGTGTGAGCCAAATCTTACATTTGGCCCAAATCTTACATTTTAGCAGTAAGTCACCCAGTTTAGGCTCAGCACATAAGTTTCGGACTGTTTTTGTGGACTGTAATTCCAATGGCAGCTTAATTGTCAGAGTCTTTGCTGTGTGGTTTGGTCTGCTTGGTTTTTCTGGTTCCCTGGGGGCTCCCACAGGTCCTTGCTGGTGTGGCCTGTGGATTGAGAAAGGCTTCCCTGGGCCAGCTGCCAGGGGGCTCTTGGTGGGAGAAGGATGTGGTGGGACCCATGTGCCTGTGTCCTGGGCTGCCCAGGCGCCTCTGGTCAGGGAAGGAGAGCCACAGGCCTTGGACAACAGAGTCTCTCTGAGGAGCTGCTTGCTGTGGCAGACCCCTTCTCTGGTTCCGCCTCTCACTCCTGTGTGTCTCAGCAGGGAAAGGGCATCTCAGTCCCAGTGGTAAGGAGACCTCCCCTCCAGCCACTGATTTCTGGTGGGGCTGTGATGGGCTCCTGCCAGTGATTCCTCTGGTGCTGCTGGAGCAGCTCTGCTCCACGTGGAGGATCAGCCATCTGAGGACCTACTGGTGTTGGGTCGGGTGTGGAGACCATGACTAGTGGCTGTCCTTGCTGGGTGGAGACTGAGACCTGGCACTGTGCTGCTCCTCTGGGGTCTTGGACACACCTGCCTTCCTCTCCTCCCAGAGTCCTCCTGCGGTCGCTTCATGTGCCATCCATGGGTTTGCAGTTGTGCTTAATTGGGGGAGCAGGAGCAGGGGGAAGGAGGCTACCCGTCTTGTTCCTCCATATGGCTTCTATCTCAGCCCCTTATCGGTAAAGTCATCCAGTGATTTATTGGGTTTTCCATCATGCAGTGAAGCAGTATGCTATAAGCCCAGCCCTGAATTCTGACCTCCTGGGCTCCATTCAGTCTGTACCATGGGCTTGTACTGTGACCTTGGCCAGTGCATTCTCTGTTCAGGACCAGGGTGACCTTCATGACAGTGTCCTGAGCTGGTCCAGATTTATTCCTGCTGCCATGGTGCAGTAATTAACAGTGAGCCTCTCTCACTCCCTTGGGACTTTGGGTTGGACAGTAAGTTATGTGGACATCTTATCCACATGGCTGCTGTGAGAATTCAGTGAGTTAACCCAGGTGACCCAGGTGAAGTACTTGTAATAAATGTGCTCAATAACTGTTATCTATTGTTATTATTATAAGAATTTGTATCAAAAGTGTTACATGTATATAATACATATACAGGTCCCACATCAGTCATTTATTAAGTATTAATAAAGCTCTACATTTTAATTGTAGTAAACATGAATATAAATACAAGTTCTAATCTCTCCTCCCACACCCTAGTGAGTTGTCCAGTGTGCCCCTGGGTGCCCTGTGTCTGCCAGCCACAGAAGTGAATGTCTGGAGTCTGATGCTCACAGGTGAGAGCAGCAGGGCAGTGAGTGGCTGCACAGATGCAGGAGGGCTGCATCACTGCTTGGTGAAGAATGATGCCACATGGTAATTTAGCAGGGCACTGATGTTGAGGCTCCTCTCCATTAGCTTCATATCACATACACTGTTCCCAGGGTTATTCCTGCTCTCAGAGGCTCTTGGGATGTGAAGAGAGCAGTGGCTCTCTTTGCTCTCAGGCTGGGACTTAGCTTAGGTGTTTGGCTGTTTGGAAAATTTGGGAAAAACTTGGCATGTTAATTTAGAGAGGGAAGGATTTGCATAGTGAGGATAAAATATCATTGGGAGAATACAGGATGCAATATGCAGCTTACTTTGTGATATTCTCTAAGATTATTTCATATTTTGTGATGCAACTTAGTAGCATGTGATTACTCTGCCCTTGGGAGTAAGCAATCTGGTGAAAAAACAACTCGCACAATTAATTGATTCGTGGATTGTCCCCCCTTGGCGGAGTCTGTTTGAACCTTGTTCCCTTGCTGGCTTATTTAGCACCCAGGCATTTTTAACAGTGACAGAAACAACTTTCTTAATGGCTTGCTTTGCTTGTTGATTACATTTTTGTGTCAGTTTAATGACATGTAGGACACCGGGCATGGGGCCAGCTCTGCAAAGTTGTTGGTTTTACCTGTATTTTCTTGCCAAAGGATTTTCTGACAATATGGATGTTTGGAGAAGACTTACCAGTCTGTTTTTCAAAAAATATTCATATTTACAGAAAACTACTTTTTAAAAGTTGCGAATAAAAGTTCTTTTTGCCATTCAGGGAAAGAACTGAAGAAATATTATTCGTTTATGTTAGGAATTATCCCTACTGCTATCTGCTATAAAGTTTTTAAGAGATAATTAATCTTTTCTTCCTCAGTTTTTATTTTTATAATAGTTTTTAGTTATACAGATGTCTTAAAGGGAGTAAATGAGATTCATGGTTATACAATTGGGAGTCAATGACCCATCAACTAATTTCTTTCTTAATCTTCAATAGCATTTTTCATCTACTCTATAAAAAACCATTTAAACCAATTAGTTCTCCTCTGAACGATCAGACTTAAAATTGCTTAAAATTAATGTTCTTTGTACCCCAGTGAGATATTTTGAATCTACCTAAAAATCCTTCAATAATAAGATGCCCTAAATGTATTTATTAAGGGCTTTCAGCTTTATCTCTATAGCTATGTTTTCTTTTAAAAAGCACTGGAGATCTTTTCACCTATGGAGTTATTTCCATGTTATTATTAAAATAGCATTCAGAATAAGACATTTCTCAAAAACCTAATACTAGAATTATATTTTGTTTGCACAACTTTCCAAACACCTTTGAAAATATTTTATAATGTTTTCTTACCTGCCTTTTGTTCCCCCACTGGAAAAACCAAGACCATTGATTCTATAGGTTTCTCATTCTGATGGTATACTCTACAGGCCAGTGTACTCATGCACATTCCATCCTGCAAGTGCTTACACATGGCAATTAACTTATGAAGTACACAGATATTCAAGAAAAAGACATTCACAAATAGGTATCATATGATGTAAAAGTGAAAAAAATGGAAAAAAAAATCCATGCTCATGGGTAGGAAGAATTAATATCGTAAAAATGATCATACTGCCCAAAGTAATTTATAGATTCAATGCCATCCCCATCAAGCTACCATTGACTTTCTTCACAGAATTAGAAAAAACTACTTGAAATTTCATATGGAACCAAAAAAAAAGCCTGTATAGCCAAGACAATACTAAGCAAAAACAACAAAGCTGGAGGTGTCATGCTACCTGACTTCAAACTATACTACAAGGCTACAGTAACCAAATCAGCATGGTACTGGTACCAAAACAGATATATAGACCAATGGAACAGAACAGAGGTCTCAGAAATAACACCACACATCTACAACCATCTGATCTTTGACAAATCTGACAAAAATAAACAATGAGGAAAGGATTTCCTTTTTAATAAAATGGTGCTGGGAAAACTGGCTAGCCATATGCAAAAAATAGAAACTGGACCACTTCCTTAACTCAAGATTGATTAAAGGCTTAAATGTAAAACCTAAAACCATAAAACCCTAGAAGAAAACCTAGGCAATACCATTCAGGACATAGGCATGGGCAAAGACTTCACGACTAAAACACTAAAAGCAATTGCAACAAAAGCCAAAATAGACAAATGGGATCTAATTAAACTAAAGAGCTTCTGCACAGCAAAAGAAACTATCATCAGAGTGAATGGGCAACATACAGAACGGGAGAAAAATTTTGCAATCTACCCACCTGACAAAGGTCTAATATCCAGAAACTGCAAGGAGCTTAGACAAATTTACAAGAAAAGAAACAAACAACCCCATCAAAAAGTGGGCAAAGGATATGAACAGACACTTCTCAAAAGAAGACATTTATGAGTCCAACAAACGTATGAAGAAAAGCCCATCATCACCGGTCATCAGAGAAATGCAAGTCAAAACCACAGTGAGATAACATCTCACACCAGTTAGAATGGCGATCATTAAAAAGTGGGGAAACAACAGATGCTGACAAGGACATGGAGAATTAGGAACGCTTTTACGCTGTTGGTGGGAGTGTAAATTACTTCAACTATTGTGGAAGATAGTGTGGCAATTTTTCAAGGATCTAGAACTAGAAATACCATTTGACCCAGCAATCCCATTACTGGATATATACCCAAAGGATTACAAATCATGCTACTATAAAGATACATGCACATGTATGTTTATTGCGGCACTATTCACAATAACAATGACTTGGAGCCAATCCAAATGTCCATCAATGATAGACTGGATAAAGAAAATGTGACACATATACACCATGGAATACTTTGCAGCCATAAAAAAAAGGATGAGTTCATGTCTTTGCACGAGCATGGATGAAGCTGGAAACCATCTTTCTAAGCACACTATCACAAGGACAGCAAACCAAACACTGTGTGTTCTCACTCATAAGTGGGAGTTGAACAATAAGAACACATGGACACAGGAAGTGGAACGTCATACCGGGGCCTGTCAGGAGGTGGGGTTAAAGGGAGGGAGAACATTAGGACAAATACTTAATGCATGCAGGACTTAACACCTAGATGATGGGTTGATAGGTGCAGCAAACTACCATGGCACATGTATACCTACACAACAAACCTGCACATTCTGCACATGTACCCCAGATCTTAAAGTAAAATTTTAAAAAAATGATGTGAAAGTGAAGTGTTATGAGCAGCTCAGGTCCGACCAAGGGGCACTCAGAAGAATTTGGAAAGCCTACATCAGAGAATTAACATCACATCAGCTCTGCACTTAGGGTGCTGGTCAAGGGTGAGGATTATCAAGTAGGCCACTTTCTGGGTACATCTCTGTTAAAAGATAATTTTCAGAAAGTGAAAGTGTGATTCTCATATACATACAAAAACAAACACATTAAGATTTTATTTTACTTGTAATCAGTGAGGGAACCAGATGTTAAAAGCAGTCCAAAGAAAGTAAAGAAAGCACAAATTTATATGGAGTAAATGAATGAATTGCAAATGGAGGCAGAACTGATTTTTCACAGGAACCCTGAAATCAGCTGAAATTCTACAGAACACTACAAGTTTACACATCCATCCCTTGCCTGCTGTTTACTAAGAGGTGCAAAATAGCTCGGTGACAATGAACAAGGTAAAAATCAGACCATCTGGAAGAGTGTGGTATAGACAATGCAACATTTCTTAATTGAAGCACAAATTTTTTTTGCTACTCCATCCGTGGATTCATTTTCATTCCTTGCCTATCCTGCATAAATGAATTAAATCAGGGAAGGGAGCAAGGGAAAAATCGTGCTTGTGCAATCCTTCAGTTCACTGGGAACAAAGGAAAGAAATGAATACACATTGTTTCTAATTCACTTGATGAAAGGCACACTTGAGTTATAATGGGAATGGCCTTTTCATTATTAGTAAGAGCGTTTTATTACTCTTCCAACAATACATTGAGGCTGTTACATTACTTTTGAGTCCAGCTAACTACTGAACCAATACCCTACTGAAGAAAGATCAGAAACAACAAGAAGGCAGGAAGTAACAAAGTTTAATAAATGTAGTGGTAGATTAGATAAACTTAGTAACAATTTTACATTCTGTATAAGAAAAACATTCCGTGTAATATCTTCTCACCTATAATTTGAGTGCATCCTGTAAAGAGACCCATGCAGAGTCCATGTCCCAGTGCCGTCCTGCTCTGGTCTTGTGACCTGGACATGCCTCTTCTAGACCAGGAGGATGGGATTTAAAAATTGGGGACTTTAGTTCACAAGTTCCAATCTTTTCCTCATCCACTGCGTCAGCATACAGTGGCAGTTTCTGAGGGCAGCTTACAGGTAAAGACAATTTAAAATGCTCTCAAGAATTTAGCCTTTGGTCAGCTTCTGGGAAGGGCAGAAATGGAAGAGAGTGTTGAACTAGTTTTCCTTTTTGGTAAGAAAAACAGGGTGCATGAACAAAGGAGCTTAAGGAAGTTTGGAATGGTGCATAATAACAAATTCTAGCAGACAAGATGAGCTACAAGATGAGCTACTGCACCCCAGCCTGGGTGACAGAGTGAGACCCTGTCTTTAAAAACAAAACGAACAAAACCCCTGTCTCTCATGGGTCTGGCGCTCTAAGTCTGAGGGTCACGAGGAGATCTGCTCATGGCCTCTTTTCTCAGATAAGAGTTTGGTTAGGTGTCCTGACTGCTGAAAGCCACTTAGAGCTTTGTTTTGTTACAACCTACTGAATCTTGGTTTCTTCATCTAATAAATGAGGATAATGATAAGTACCTTGCAGGGTTGTGAAAATAAAGTAAAATAGTGTATACAGTGCAAAAGCAGACTGGTTCTCACTTAGCAGTGACTCAGAGAACGCAGCTGTGACGGAGGCCTTCCTGAAGGAGGGTGCTCCTGCGGCTCTGCCTGGCTCAGGGATGGGATGGGAGGTGGTCTGGCACAGGGGAAAGGACAGGCTTTGGATGTGGAAGAGTGCAGATTCACATCCTGGCTTTGTCTCCAGCAAGCTACAAATGTGGGCAATTGGCATCTCACTAAGGTCACCATCAATGCATCATTTCTGAAACCGAGATGATTCTGCCCCCCTAGTGAGAGTTTAGTAAGAACAAAATAAGGTTGCAGATTGAAAGCTCTGGGCACGTGATGCATAGGAGATGGTGTCCTGTCACTGTCATGTTCCTACTATCACTGTGGTGATTCAGCTACCCCCTGCCAGGCCGGAAGTCAGCCATGCCATTGCTCTTTCCTGTTGGTCTTTGTGTTCCATTCCCAGTCCTCTATGGAGACCTGGCACAATGACTGCTCCCCTGTGTGGCCTTCGTGACCTTGTGGTGGGTGGCACAGTAACTGCCTCCCTCCCCTAGTCCTTGGCTCCCCTGCAGGGGCAACAATGGGCCTTGAGCCATGAGCACTGGGCACCTAGGGGCTCTCAGCAGGGGCTGGGGAAGGCATGTCAGTGCTCAGAGGTCTATCTGTGACTCTGTGTAGAACGAAGAGGACAACACTTGGCAAAAACATCTCTTGAAGTCTGAGATATGAGGGCAAGGTATTTAACTTCTCTTAGCCTCTCTTTCTGTATCATGACAATGAGGATTAAGTGTAGCTCATAGATGTTTGTTATAGTCTTCTGAGCAAGCTGCTCCTAGGCATATAAAACAAGAGCTTACTAAACGGCAACTCCGGCAAGCCCAGTGTCGACCTGGATTCCCTCCGAAGGTCTCAGGCTGGAGTGTACACATGTGTGTCTTCATGGTCAGCCCAACACTTATGGCAGAGGCCCCTCTTGGCAGGAGGCACATCCTCTCATCCTTGGGACATGGCTGGGGTACATGCTGACAACAGAGAAAGCAGCTCTCATTGGAGGTTTTTCCTTATCCTCTCCTCAGGGTGTCCTGGAACCACCCAGCACAGGGTCCACCCTCTTTCCCTTGAGCCTCTGATGGTTCCAGCAAAGTCAAAACTCAGGAGCAAGCTCTTCCCCACTCAGGCTGTTACCTAACCTGCTCTCCGTCGGTTCGTGCAGCTTCTAGTGTGAGAGGGTGCAACCTGATAGGTGAGTGCCAGCCAGATTTCTGGGGGCAGGAAGGGCTTCTGTCTCCTGCTGTGCCCTGCATTCCTGGTGCTGGCAGGGACAGTTTTACTTGGGCCACTGATTCCTGAAATACAGCACTTGAGCAAAGCTGCATTCAGTTCAGGGAACAGGGAGATATAACCTGAGGAAAAAGAGAGCACCCTGGGCTTAAATTGTGGCAATGAAGATGATTTTTCAGAAGCTTCCTGGCTGGGGTGGTCTTTTGGGTTGGGTACCTCACCACCTGTGTGGCTGACCTTTCCTCTGGAATTTCCTTGTGTTCAAGGCCACTGTGGTGCAGTGAAATGGGGCCTGGCTTGGAGTCTGGCGTCCTGGGCCTAACTCGAGGCTCTGTCACTCTCTAACTGCGTGATCTGAGATTATTATTTTTTATTTATTTTGAGATGGAGTCTCGCTCTGTCACCCAGGCCAGAGTACAGTGGTGTGATCTAGGCTCATTGCAACCTCTGCCTCCCAGGTTCAAGTGATTCTCCTGCCTCAGCCTTCTGAGTAGCTGGGACTACAGGCGCGTGCCACCACATCCAGCTAATTATTTTTTTATTTTTAGTAGAGATGGGGTTTCACCATGTTGGCCAGGCTGGTCTCAAAGTCCTGACCTCATGATCCGCCCACCTCAGCCTCCCAAAGGGCTGGGATTACAGGCGTGAGCCATGGCACCCGGCCTGAGATAATTTATTTAACCTTTTTGGTGCTCCATTGCCCCAGCTGCCATAAATGAGAATAATAAGACTTATGACTCAAGTGTTGTAAGGAACAAATGAGAAAATTTGTGAAGTTGCCTGGCACTGAGCAGATACTAAAAGTTCGTTTATATATATATTTTACTTTGCCAATCCTGATGTTGACATGAATTTTCCTAGGACTTTATTTTTTATTCCTATTAAATAGCAGTACTTTTATTATTTATTCTATCATTATTTATGATGGCTTTCTACTCGAGAGCCTCTATCCCCACACTCTATGGTGACACTTGGACCCTGAGAACTGAAAGCACGCCTTCCTCTGTACATTAGCATGGCCCTGTGCAAGTCCTCTGCAATGAAGGCCTGATTTAATTTTTCCACCCCATCTCCTGCCTAGAAGAATGGTTTGGTTGTTTATTATAGGAGCTTCCTCAAAGATGCATCAGAGCTTCAGTGGAAAACATCCACAGTTCATACTCTTAAGACTCAAAGGTGTCCCTCAGCTCAATGTCTTCACCTTGCTGTTTCTTTCCATATCTTGGACGGGTTCTTCATGATCCTTATCTGATTCTAACTGTGCCCTGCTTTAAACCAAAACTTGCAATTTTCAGTCAATCCTGACTTCACCTTCCCGTCTCTCAGATCTGAGAAAGCTTGCAAGGTGGCTTCTCCTTACTGCAGTAAGCAACAAACTTGGCTTCGCTGTCCCAGGAGGCGTTGTTATTTTTGGGGAGCCCAGCTGCAATGATTCTGGAGGTGGGACTGAGACTCCACAGCCACAGCCCTCAGCTGGTAGACAAGTCTTCCCCAGGCCTGGGGCTCCTGACCACGAACCTGGGGAAAGTAGGTGCATTGGGCTGAACTCCAGTCTCACAGATACCAGGCTCTCAGAGATGCTGATTTCATTTTACCTCCTAGGAGTAGGAAGTGCTTTTTAGATCTCTGTTGGCTGTCCAATTGGATTTGAGAAATGCTGTCCTTGGTGGAAATCTGACTCATTATTCATTCTCCGGTTTGCCTTTACCTGTCGCTGTCATTTTTATTGCTCCTTACTAAGAGGGACCTTGATAGGAACCTATTCCTTGAGCCATCTCCAGGAGCTGGGTCGTTCCACATTTTCCTGGGAGACAAGCATTCTTTGAAGACAGTTTGCCCCAGGTCAGCCATCAGCATATCTGTAGGACTTACCCAAGTCTTGCCTGCTTTTGTGGGAGGCAGAGTCTGGTTCTGGGAGATATG
The DNA here is from genome assembly GCF_009764315.1 of Trachypithecus francoisi. Lineage (NCBI taxonomy): Eukaryota > Metazoa > Chordata > Mammalia > Primates > Cercopithecidae > Trachypithecus > Trachypithecus francoisi. The sequence continues at coordinate 3,436,223 of NW_022681472.1, forward strand.
GCCTCTGCAGGCCTCTCTGTTGTTCTGGGGCCACAAGGCTTTTTGGGGGTTTGTAGCTGGATGGTCCATCTGTAAGGTTGGGGGGTCTTGGGCATGTTGTTGACAGAACATTCCTAGGCTCTCATGCATTTGTCTCAGCCTAAAGCCCAGGCTGGCCTCCTGCTTCATGAATAATGTGTTCTTGTTACAATGCCAACTTGTGGGCTTATCTTTCTAAATGGTGTGCTTTCACTAGGATGTCTGTTAAACTTTTGATATGATCAAGAGAGTTTGAGAGATGTCTTTGAAGAAAAAAGGAGGAAAATTTCAAACTTCGGTAACCTTTACTTTTTAATTAGTATGAGGAAGCATCAAAAAAATTTAGTTTCCAAAATCTCTTCCTTAGGAGATTCTATGACTAAGGCGAAAGAAAAAAAATGGAAAAATTTAAAATTGTGTCTTTTAGAACTTGAACCTAACAGCCTACTATTTCCTTGCCACATCGTCCTCCATTTTTTTCTGCCTGTCTCGCTCTCTGATCCACTCCCTTCCCTCCTGCCAAGCCAGAAACTCCCAAGACTCAGCTGCCTCTTACAGTCAAATCTTCAGAACAGGAGCATTCGCTGTTGATCTGAAGCCCTGGTCTTACTCTGAGCTGAGAGCCATTGCGAAATTTTTCAAGAGCTGGTTGAATAGGGAGACATTTGCAGAGGGATTTAGAGTAATTTCAGGAATTATAATCCAGGGTTCTCTGATATATACCAGTTGATTCATTATTAGCGAGGACCTCAGTTGATAAAAACTGGGTGGAAAAAGCAGGATGAGACGCCCCAAGGAGGATTTTAAAAACCTCGAATTTCATAGAAATGAGAGGGGTTTAGGAAAGCTCTCAGTGTTGGAAAAGATCTGTAAAAGACTATACCCAAACTCTTTCCTATGAAGAGAGATGGGACTTTGACCAGTCCTGTAGGAAGAGACAGGACTGGGGATGGGGGCCTCTGGCACTGGCAGGCAGCCTCCAGGGTGGACCTTGAGTCAGATGGGTCCCCGCTCCCTCCTTGCTTTTTGTAAATGTTATTAAGCCAGAAATTGGGGATTCATATATAAGTGCAAACTGGAATGAGAAATAACCCCAGCGTCAGAACTCCTTGCTAAGCATTTTGAAAACACCTCAGAATAGAAGCAAGGTAGAACCTGAGTAAATGCACGGCTTTATAGATAAACAACCAGACACCCCTCCCTTTGTGGTTCAGCCTCAGAGGAGGGTGTCTCTTGACAAAGATGCCCATGGATGCTGGAATGGAAAGGATGCTGGAGTAGGAATCACCCTGTCTTGGCTAAGAAAACACAACATACATAAAGAGTGAAACAACTGATTCATATACTGTTCAGAGGGAATTTTCAAGGCGAAGTTGATTAAAGGATCTCTTCCAGCTTATAGAGATAAATAAGTGCAAGTAGTGGGTCGGAGGAGCTATGGCATCTTGAAATCTAAGTGAAACTTGCTTAATTTTAATGAACTTGTTTCTTTGGTTTACTGTTTATCGTCATCTAAATTATGAAGGAGTATTTTTTCTGTGTAATCTGCAAAGTATTGTCTTGCCAGCATACCTTTTTGGGCTTAATCAAGTTAACTTCTATGTTTATTTCTAAGCATTGTATTGTCACTTTCAAATAAGTAGCACTCCCCTGAAGTTACAGAGGGACAAGTGTATTTTAAAATATTTCAGCTTCCTGAACACCATCTAATATAAATATAATGTGTTTTTTTCAAAGTTCAACAGACAATTATTTGATTTTTTGAAGTTAATGACTGGCTATTTATTGGTCAATCTCGTACCACCCCAAGACAGTAGATCTATCGAGGTTGCTGCTGGCAATGATTGGGGTGGAAATGAGCATCTACATGTACCAGGCTTTGCGTTAGGAGCTGCGCACATACCACACCGTCTTTACCCTCCCAGTGACCTGCCATGGGCCCACCTTGTTTTGCAGATGAGGAAACTGGCTCTCAGGTTAAAGGATTTCAGACCCATGTTTGTCTTCCTGTCCTTCCCCAAGTGCTGGGCACAGTGTGCACTGTCCAGGGACATGCAAACATTCACAGACATGCAAGAATGTTACAGAGTATTGTGACATTCTTTGGGAGATGCAATGATGTACTCACAAGGTGTGCTGGGAACATTCAACTCCTAAAGAAGGTAATGGGCCACCTAAAAATGTGGCAACCAGCCTGCATCTTAGGTCTCAGTTGAAGTAGACAGTCTGAAATGCCCTCTTTTGCCAGAGACTTCTCAAGGGCTCCCCTGTTGTGTGCTGCCCCTGTCTTCTTGTTTGCCTGGAAGGCCAGCATGTGGAGTTAATGGTACTCATCTTCTGCTGCTATTGCCCTTAGACCACCAAGAAGTGCAGGTTGATGTCACCCTCTAGTTCCATGGGGGATTTTGCAAGCTGCCCAGTCTGTGCCTTTCCATTCTTAATAGGTTCCCTGCAGGAGTTCTTAGGGTGCTCTTTAGTGTAACTCTCTTATTAAGTTCCTGATCTAGTGCCTGGGGAGGCAGAGGGCAGTCACCTGTGCCACACAGGTGCATCTCCATGTGTCCTTTTCTGTGCCAGCCTAGATGGCAAAAAGTAACTTGAGGTCTTCAACTTTCTCTTATATCAGAAGGAACTTGCTGTCCTTTTAGAGGTTGCCCTACAGGCATTCCAATCTTTCTCTTAATTGTTTCTCTCAGGAAAACATGAAGTCTTCTTGCCAGGGAACTGCTGGTTCACCATGAATTCCCAGAGAGAAAATCAGATAAGGTGGATCTGGGATATTTAACATACACACACTTTAAATGACTGGATTCCCTGAAATGTTGTCAAGTCTTACTCAGGGTAGTTTTTCTTAAAATGAAGAAAGCGCTCACCTTGTTCTCTCTCTCTTCTCTCTCTTGCCCTTCCCTTCTCTTTTTCTGTATTTTCCTAAATACTGTCCCATCAGGTAGCTATTAGGAAATGTGCTGGAGGGCATCTGAGCTTTGGGAAAGCAAGCCCTTCTCAACTGTCATGAATTTAATTTAGGTTACATAACTTTTCCTTGGGCCTTGGCCAAAGAACATTTTTATTGGGAATAAGTTATTACTACTAAGTACTACATTCCTAATACTTTTGGATTTTTTTTTTTATTATACTTTAAGTTCTAGGGTACATGTGCATAACGTGCAGGTTTGTTACATATGTATACTTGTGCCATGTTGGTGTGCTGCACCCATCAACTCGTCAGCACCCATCAATTCATTATTTATATCATGTGTAACTCCCAATGCAATCCCTCCCCCCTCCCCCCTCCCCATGATAGGCCCCAGTGTGTGATGTTCCCCTTCCCGAGTCCAAGTGATCTCATTGTTCAATTCCCACCTATGAGTGAGAACATGCGGTGTTTGGTTTTCAGTTCTTGTGACAGTTTGCTAAGAATGATGGTTTCCAGCTGCATCCATGTCCCTACAAAGGACGCAAACTCATCCTTTTTATGGCTGCATAGTATTCCATGGTGTATATGTGCCACATTTTCTTAATCCAGTCTGTCACAGATGGACATTTGGGTTGATTCCAAGTCTTTGCTATTGTGAATAGTGCCGCAAGAAACATACGTGTGCATGTGTCTTTGTAGTAGAATAATTTATAATCCTTTTGGTATATACCCAGTAGTGGGATGGCTGGGTCATATGGTACATCTAGTTCTAGATCCTTGAAGAATCGCCATACTGTTTTCCATAATGGTTGAACTAGTTTACAATCCCACCAACAGTGTAAAAGTGTTCCTATTTCTCCACATCCTCTCCAACACCTGTTGTTTCCTGACTTTTTAATAATTGCCGTTCTAACTAGTGTGAGATGGTATCTCATTGTGGTTTTGATTTGCATTTCTCTGATGGTGAGTGATGATGAGCATTTTTTCATGTGTCTGTTGGCTGTATGAATGTCTTCTTTTGAGAAATGTCTGTTCATATCCTTTGCCCACTTTTTGATGGGGTTGTTTTTTTTCTTGTATATTTGTTTGAGTTCTTTGTAGATTCTGGATATTAGCCCTTTGTCAGATGAGTAGATTGCAAAAATGTTCTCCCATTCTGTAGGTTGCCAGTTCACTCTGATGGTAGTTTCTTTTGCTGTGCAAAAGCTCTTTAGTTTAATCAGATCCCATTTGTCAATTTTGGCTTTTGCTGCTGTTGCTTTTGGTGTTTTAGACATGAAGTCCTTGCCCATGCCTATTTCCTGAATGGTACTACCTAGATTTTCTTCAAGGGTTTTTATGGTATTAGGTCTAACATTTAAGTCTCTAATCCATCTTGAATTAATCTTTGTATAAGGAGTAAGGAAAGGATCCAGTTTCAGCTTTCTACTTATGGCTAGCCAATTTTCCCAGCACCATTTATTAAATAGGGAATCCTTTCCCCATTTCTTGTTTCTCTCAGGTTTGTCAAAGATCAGATGGCTGTAGATGTGTGGTATTATTTCTGAGTACTCTGTTCTGTTCCATTGGTCTATATCTCTGTTTTGGTACCAGTACCATGCTGTTTTGGTTACTGTAGCCTTGTAGTATAGTTTGAAGTCAGGTAGCGTGACGCCTCCAGCTTTGTCCTTTTGACTTAGGATTGTCTTGGCAATGCGAGCTCTTTTTTGGTTCCATATGAACTTTAAAGCAGTTTTTTCCAATTCTGTGAAGAAACTCATTGGTAGCTTGATGGGGATGGCATTGAATCTATAAGTAACCTTGGGCAGTTGGGCAGTATGGCCATTTTCACAATATTGATTCTTCCTATCCATGAGCATGGTATGTTCTTCCATTTGTTAGTGTCCTCTTTTATTTCACTGAGCAGTGGTTTGTAGTTCTCCTTGAAGAGGTCCTTTACATCCCTTGTAAGTTGGATTCCTAGGTATTTTATTCTCTTTGAAGCAATTGTGAATGGAAGTTCATTCCTGATTTGGCTCTCTGTTTGTCTGTTACTGGTGTATAAGAATGCTTGTGATTTTTGCACATTAATTTTGTATCCTGAGACTTTGCTGAAGTTGCTTATCAGCTTAAGGAGATTTTGGGCTGAGACAATGGGGTTTTGCAATCATGTCATCTGCAAACAGGGACAATTTGACTTCTTCTTTTCCTAACTGAATACCTTTCTTCTTTCTCTTGCCTGATTGCCCTAGCCAGAACTTCCAAGACTATGTTGAATAGGAGTGGTGAGAGAGGGCATCCTGTCTTGTGCCAGTTTTCAAAGGGAATTTTTCCAGTTTGTGCCCATTCAGTATGATATTAGCTGTGGGTTTGTCATAAATAGCTTATTATTTTGAGGTACGTTCCATCAATACCGAATTTATTATGAGCGTTTTTAGCATGAAGGGCTGTTGAATTTTGTCAAAAGCCTTTTCTGCATCTATTGAGATAATCATGTGGTTCTTGTCTTTGGTTCTGTTTATATGCTGGATTACGTTTATTGATTTGTGAATGTTGAATCAGCCTTGCATCCCAGGGATGAAGCCCACTTGATCATGGTGGATAAGCTTTTTGTTGTGCTGCTGAATCCGGTTTGCTAGTATTTTATTGAAGATTTTTGCATCGATGTTCATCAGGGATATTGGTCTAAAATTCTCTTTTTTTGTTGTGTCTCTGCCAGGCTTTGGTATCAGGATGATGTTGGCTCATAAAAAGAGTTAGGGAGGATTCCCTCTTTTTCTATTGATTGGAATAGTTTCAGAAGGAATGGTACCCAGCCTCCTTGTACCTCTGGTAGAATTCAGCTGTGAATCCATCTGGTCCTGGACTTTTTTTGGTGGGTAGGCTATTAATTATTGCCTCAATTTCAGAGCCTGCTATGGTCTATTCAGGGATTCAACTTCTTCTGGTTTAGTCTTGGAGAGTGTAAGTGTCCAGGAAATTATCCATTTCTTCTGGATTTTCTAGTTGGTTTGCGTAGAGGTTGTATAGTATTCTCTGATGGTAGTTTGTATTTCTGTGGGGTCCATGGTGATATCCCCTTTATCATTTTTTATTGCGTCTATTTGATTCCTCTCTCTTTTCTTCTTTATTAGTCTTGCTAGCGGTCTGTCAATTTTGTTGATCTTTTCAAAAAACCAACTCCTGGATGCATTGATTTTTGGAGGGTTTTTTGTGTCTCTATCTCCTTCAGTTCTGCTCTGATCTTAGTTATTTCTTGCCTTCTGCTAGCTTTTGAATGGTTTGCTCTTGCCTCTCTAGTTCTTTTAATTGTGATGTTAGGGTGTCAATTTTAGATCTTTCCTGCTTTCTCTTGTGGGCATTTAGTGCTATAAATTTCCCTCTACACACTGCTTTAAATATGTCCCTGAGATTCTGGTATGTTGTATCTTTGTTCTCATTGGTTTCAAAGAACATCTTTGTTTCTGCTTTCATTTCGTTATGTACTCAGTAGTCATTCAGGAGCAGGTTGTTCAGTTTCCATGTAGTTGAGTGGTTTTGATTGAGTTTCTTAGTCCTGAGTTCTAGTTTGATTGCACTGTGGTCTGAGAGACAGTTTGTTATAATTTCTGTTCTTTTACATTTGCTGAGGAGTGCTTTACATCCAATTATGTGGTCAATTTTGGAATAAGTGTGATGTGGTGCTGAGAAGAATGTATATTCTGTTGATTTGGGGTGGAGAGTTCTATAGATGTCTATTAGGTCCGCTTGGTGCAGAGATGAGTTCAATTCCTGGATATCCTTGTAACTTTCTGTCTTGTTGATCTGTCTAATGTGACAGTGGAGTGTTGAAGTCTCCCATTATTATTGTATGGGAGTCTAAGTCTCTTTGTAAGTCTCTAAGGACTTGCTTTATGAATCTGGGTGCTCCTGTATTGGGTGCATAGATATTTAGGAGAGTTAGCTCTTCCTGTTGAATTGATCCCTTTACCATTATGTAATGGCCTTCTTTGTCTCTTTGATCTTTGATGGTTTAAAGTCTGTTTTATCAGAGACTAGGATTGCAACCTGCTTTTTTTTGTTCTCCATTTGCTTGGTAGATCTTCCTCCATCCCTTTATTTGAGCCTATGTATGTCTCTGCATGTGAGATGGGTCTCCTGAATACAGCAGACTGATGGGTCTTGACTTTTATCCAGTTTGCCAGTCTGTGTCTTTTAATTGGAGCATTTAGTCCATTAACATTAAGGTTAATATTGTTATGTGTGAACTTGATCCTGCCATTTAATATCAACTGGTTATTTTGCTCGTTAGTTGATGCAGTTTCTTCCTAGCCTCAATGGTCTTTACATTTTGGCATGTTTTTGCAATGGCTGCTACCGGTTGTTCCTTTCCATGTTTAGTGCTTCCTTCAGGGTCTCTTGTAAGGCAGGCCTGGTGGTGACAAAATCTCTAAGCATTTGCTTATCTGTAAAGGATTTTATTTCTCTTTCACTTATGAAACTTAGTTTGGCTGGATATGAAATTCTGGGTTGAAAATTCTTTTCTTTAAGAACGTTGAATATTGGCCCCCACTCTCTTCTGGCTTGTAGAGTTTCTGCCGAGAGATCTGCTGTTAGTCTGATGGGCTTCCCTTTGTGGGTAACTCGACCTTTCTCTCTGGCTGCCCTTAAGTTTTTTTCTTTCATTTCAACTTTGGTGAATCTGGCAATCATGTGTCTTGGAGTTGCTCTTCTGGAGGAGTATCTTTGTGGCGTTCTCTGTATTTCCTGAAGTTGAACGTTGGCCTGCCCTACTAGGTTGGGGAAGTTCTCCTGGATGATATCCTGAAGAGTGTTTTCCAACTTGGTTCCATTTTCCCCCTCACTTTCAGGCACCCCAATCAGATGTAGATTTGGTCTTTTTACATAATCCCATACTTCTTGCAGGCTTTGTTCATTTCTTTTTCTTCTTTTTTCTTTTGGTTTCTCTTCTGGCTTCATTTCATTCATTTGATCCTCAGTCACTGATACTCTTTCTTCCAGATGATCGAGTCGGTTACTGAAGCTTGTGGATTTGTCACATATTTCTCGTGTCATGGTTTTCATCTCTGTCATTTTGTTTATGACCTTCTCTGCACTAATTAGTCTAGCTGTCAATTCTTCCACTCTTTTTTCAAGATTTTTAGTTTCTTTGCACTGGGTATGTAATTCCTCCTTTAGCTCTGAGAAGTTTGATGGACTGAAGCCTTCTTCTCTCATCTCGTCAAAGTCATTCTCTGACCAGCTTTGATCCGTTGCTGGTGATGGGCTGTGCTCCTTTGCAGGGGGAGATGCACTCTTATTTTTTGAATTTCCAGCTTTTCTGCCCTGCTTCTTCCCCATCTTTGTGGTTTTATCTGCCTCTGGTCTTTGATGATGGTGACATACTGATGGGGTTTTGGTATAGGTGTCCTTCCTGTTTGATAGTTTTCCTTCTGACAGTCAGGACCCTCAGCTGTAGGTCTGTTGGAGATTGCTTGAGGTCCACTCCATACCCTGTTTGCCTGGGTATCAGCAGCAGAGGTTGCAGAAGATAGAATATTGCTGAACAGCGAGTGTACCTGTCTGATTCTTCCTTTGGAAGCTTCCTCTCAGGGGTGTACTCCACTCTGTGAGGTGTGGGGTGTCAGACTGCCACTGGTGGGGAATGTTTCCCAGTTAGGCTACTCAGGGGTCAGGGACCCACTTGAGCAGGCAGTCTGTCCCTTCTCAGATCTCAGCCTCTGTGTTGGGAGATCCACTGCTCTCTGGTACGGCGAGCTGTACCAGAGTCGTTTGCATCTGCAGATGTCTACTTTTGGATATTTAAGAATCTTTATCAGAAGCAAGTGGGACACCAGTAACTTTTGGTCCTTTCCAAATAAAATAACTTTGTTCAACTGTAGCAGGGATGTATTTCAGTGTTATGACAGATTTTAATTGTATTATTTACAATTCATTTATTTGTCTCTTAGAGGGGATGATGCCTTGAGAGAAAGTTTAACTGAATCAGATGTGGACTTTTCAGCATTTCAGGACAAACAGTGCTTCTCACCCTGTGTGGCTCTGCTGGGGCCAGTGCCTTTGACCTCCTTGGGCTGTTGGGAGGGGCACCATGGAAGGGATCTGGAGATGGGGTAAGGCCAGTGAGTCATCGCTGGGCTCCAGACACAAGGATAAGGGGCTGCCTAGCATCAGAGTAAATCACCTGTGATGTTAAAAAGCAGTGCTGAAATCAGCATCCATCCAACGAAAATAAGATATTTTTTGTTTGAAAACATCATAGGTTACAGAAGCCACACAACATTGAATGAAAATAAGAATTCTTTTAAAAATACAAAGGGAAGTCTGAGTGTGGTGGTTCATGCCTGTAATCCCAGCACTTTGGGAGGCCGAGGCAGGCAGATCTCTTGAGGTCAGGAGTTCAAGGCCAGCCTGGCCAACATGGCAAAACTCCGTCTCTACTAAAAATACAAAAATTAGCCATGTGTAGTGGTGCACACCTGTAATCCCAGATACTTGGGTGGCTGAGGCATGAGAGGAACTGGAACCTAGGAGGCGGAGGTTGCAGTGAGCCGAGATTGTGCCACTACACTCCAGCCTGGGCAACAGAGCAAGACTCTATCTCAGAAAAAAAATGCAAAGGGAAGTCTATTTTTCTTCCAAATAATATCTCATATGATATCATCTGAATGTTTTGGCTTGGTTAGCTCTCTCTGCTTTGCAATGGAATTAATTTTATTTTAAAAAATTCATTCATCTCCAGGTTGTCATTGCCCTCTGCTGATGCAGGCCATTCTTCAGCAATTCTGTGGAGTAAGAGCCTTCATTTCAGGTTTCAGGAGATCTTTTTGTGTTGTAAAATGAATTCACAGTAAAACAAAATGACAGTTGATAGATTCTTTTTTCAGAACTTACAAGTTCTTTATAATCATGAATACATTCTTACTAATTTGAGTAAATGGCCAAAGCTCTGAGAGTCACAGGCAGAGACTCCGGGTCAGAGAAAGCCCAGGTCAGCTGCGGTGGGTGTCACTCCTTCTCTGTATAGTCAGAGCCCTTGTGAACAGGAGCCTGTTTGCTTTACTTGCAGAGTAAAGATGTTAACTCTCCCCAGTAGATTCGATTTAGTGTCTGGCCACATCCTTAGTTTACAATGTTAAACAACAGAGATCCTGCACTAACCTTGTAATGCACTGTCATCCTCAAAACTTTAAATTCAGTTAAACAAATAGCACACAAGAGGTATGTTGTTAAGAGCAACATCTGTTTTATCACCAAATGCGTGATGTCAGAGCCACCTTCTCTGCTGCTTTTAACATCCCATAGTCGCCTCAAAGGCAGCATAACTGAGTAACATTAAAAGGTGTTCAATGACTCAGCTCAAGGTTGCTGAATCAGAAGCCTGAAAATATTGTTTATTAATTTACGAGACTCATTCAGGTGCATCTGAATCTCTCTGTGATTGTTCTAGTCATTGTCAGATGGGTGTTTACTGAAGGCCTTGTCTCAGCTCCCCAGCCTTTTTGGGCACAAGCTGAAAGTACTGCATGTTCACGAATGTCGCTTTCGGTTGCATTTCCACTTTCACTGCCCCAGTTAAAGCTTTGAAACATGCTACAAATTTACCCATGTTGCCATTGAAGCGTATTTGCAGGGTAAGATAAATGAGAAACTCTGGTCCTGAACAAAATACCTGAAATTACAGTTAGAGTAAAAGTCATTTACAAAGAAGTAATGCTGAAACAGTCTGGCTGGCAACCCCAAAACCGCCATGTAGGGTTTGTTTGGGTAAACCTGCCAATTTGGCTGTATTGGGAGTATCAATTTGATGAGCTTTGCCATTTTCTTAGGCACAGCATGAGGCCCATAATTGCTTTGTTTCCTTATGCAGGGAACACCAACTGGTGTTAATTGGAGTTCCTAACTGGATTAAGACTGGTTTGGAGAGAGGTTGTCTAGTCTGGTGATTGTGTTCTGAGTTAGGGGAGAAGGCACACAAGATTGCAAACCTGGTTCTAGTAATGCCTCCTATTTTTACACGTTGGTTGCACCCACGTGGGCAGGGCTGATGGTGGACTCAGTGTCAGCTACAGCAGCCAGTGGAGGGGGCTGCCAGTGCTGACTTCTGTCTGTGAGAACATTGCATGAATGGGGATGGGCTTTTGGCAAAGCAGCAGGACAGGACAGGATGGCTGGGAGGGGTTAATTTCCAGAAAAAAGCGGTACAAACCATGTAATTATCATCTACATCTTGAAACCTCTGACTATGAATCCCTAAAATCTAAAGTTGGCCCTAACAAATACTCCAATGGGAGAGAATTTGGGTGAAGTCACCATGGATGGCTTACTTGTGCTCTTTCAGGATGGCAAATGGCATTTCTTATCTCCTCCACAATAGTCTTTTCAGTTGCTTGCCAAGTTTAAGGGGGAAAAATCCCTTAATTCTGGTTAGAAGTGTTTTAAGCATTACATAAGTATAACTTGGCTGGTTAACATCAAGAGCAGTGTGCTAGCTTCTAAACAAGTTTCTTTTCAGGAAGGGTTTATGCATGCTTTGTAGGATAGCACTGCTAGTAAATACCCGTGATTTAAAGCCCTCTGTACACCTTGACCTCAGCATCCCTGCTTTACTGATTCATTTTTCTGCCTAAGTGCACCAGTATATAAAATAACAAATGCATTGTGTTTGCTGAAATTCTTTGGTCTCTATTTGCAAAGGTGCAATTAATCCCAAATTAAAAAATAAAATTTTCTGATGAAAATGTTTCTTTTCCTATGTTTTAGGTTTTGCATCTTGACCTTCAAAAGGAATTCAAAAATTGGCACGTGGTAAAGCCAGAGCTCCCATATGATTCTACACTTCTAATCCTAAAATTCTGTTTTCATTTATCAATGAATTCAGGAAATGCTGTGCCATTGATAACATTTTGACTCTCTAAATGTTAGCATTAGATCAGTTTTTTGGCTACATATTTGTAATTGTGTAGATCAGAGAGCCAAGACAAATTCCACTCTCTACACTAAGTGTGGAGAGAGGAGCGTTAAGCACTTACGCTATAAAAGTCGCTTTCCCTTTAACCTGGCATTTGCAGTTTGTAGGAACAAATTTTGTGTCCCTGTTCCAGTAGATTCAGTGGATGCCACAATGGTGTGTCTCAGTGCTTTGTGGTTGGGAACAAAATTTCATGGTCAGTCGCAAATGGAAAAAAGTTCTTCTGCATGACAGGCGTGGCCATGCTGGAAGACTGTGCCGTGGCTTCTGCAGCCGCAGGGTAATGTCACCAGGCACTTAAACGAGTGAGGGCAGCGGCTGGTGGAATCTCTTCAGCTGTTGGCGCTTCATTTCTGGGGAGAGCTTGTTCCCAAGTGCATGAATGATTCTGTGCCAGCACTTACTCGTTATGACAAATGCAGTTCTTTCTTATATTTCTAGACAAATGCAGTTCTTTCTTATATGTCTAAGTATGGTGGGAGCTATGATGTTGCACAGGGCACCTGTCATCAGCAATGATATCTCTCCAGGAAATTTCCAGCGCATCCTTCACAGATGCTCCTCTAGAAGTAAACATCCTCTCAGGGGAGCTGACTTCACTAGGTGACTTTCTGGGGCTGGAACCTGAGATGATTTTGCAGAACGCTCAGTCCTCTGCACAGGCTCCTCTCCCCGCTGGCTCCCCATTCATTGCCCTAGTCACGAATTTATTCCTTAGCACTCATTTTGTTGCTCTTTGTTTTAAGGCATGATTTGTTTTTCTTAATAATTCCTTATATAATACATGGAGTTTCTCAGATCAAACCTCCATAAGTGAATGCTGTGTAGAAAATACAATAGAAGATAATTAAACAAACATGAATTTATATTATCTCTATGAAAAGATGCTGTACCAACTAAGTGTAACAGTTTAAGCCAGTAGGTTAGATAGCCTGCAATTTGCTATGAAACACACACATCAGTGACACACTTTAAACACAATGTGTTTTAAAATGCAGGGATGCCATGGATTGCAGTGAGTCAGGGATCCAGGATGGGCGAGCCCGGGGAGGCGTCCAGCGCCCAGGCTGTAACGGCTGTTAGTTCAGATAAATCGCACAGCCCTGGTCCTGGATCCCCAGTCTTCAAAGCCAGAGTGTCCAGTTACATTTTATAAGTAGAAACTCAGATTCAAAGGACTCACAGAGATACTCTAGCCTTAACTGGAAGGCCCTTCACACATACTTTTGATATTTATATGCTTTATTTTCACAGGCACTTTCTTCTACCAGTCTTTTTGTAGGTCAGGGGTTTGAAGGACGATGCCATGGTCATCCTTCCCAGTGCAGGGCCGGCCTGGCCCTAGGCGGCTGCATCATCCCCCTCGAGGCTGCCCTGCCTGGACTGTGCATGATCTCACAGGCACGCTGCCAGGGGTTCTGCTGTCGCCAGCCCGGGCTCCGGGCACTTGGTACAGCTCGCCGGACAGGACAGGGTGACTTGTAATTTACTCCCGCCTGTGTGCGTCTGTGGGGTGGTTTCTCAATCAGTGCAGGGCTTGCTGTACAATTCCATGTTTAACTAGAGGCATCTGGTGCCTCTGCTGCTGTTTACTGAAACCCTTCGTTGCACTTCATAAAGCGGTTGGCCGGGGGCTGTTCTTCCTTAGGCGTCCAGCCCGCCCCGCGCTGGCCGGGATGAGGCTGTGGGAGCGAGGTCTGCAGGGCGGGCTCCGCGGGCCTATTTGGAAGCATGCAGATGCTCTAGCGGATTTGCTTCTATTTCAACCCCTGGACTGTCTTAATGGGATTTGGGCCTTGTGGTCAATGCCAGTTCAGAGAACCATTAGACACTTCCCGGAATCTTTGTTTCACCAGGAACCGCTCCACGTTCTGTGCCGGGGCTCCTGCCGGCTCCCAGCAGGACTCAGGGAGTCCCTACGAGGAGCCCTCCGTGTCCTCTTCCCCTTGGCACCACATGGGTCTTTTGCTGACAGAACACAGCCCCTTCACAGCTGGGCGGTCCCCGCAGTCCAGGTCCCCTCTCAGCCTGGGGATGCAGCCTCGCCAGGCGCCCCTTGCCACCCTTGGGAGGGACATGACTTGCTTTCTCTCGCATTCCACCGCCCCCCTGCTCATTTGAGCGCTTTGGAAAGCCGCTGGTGGTGGCTAAGGCAGATGGAGGCAGGGCTGGAAGGGGAAGAAAAAGCCCAGGGAGTAACTAAGTGTCAAGGAACTCATTGTCTGCTCTCCACCTGTTGTTATTCTGGTCCCAATCAACCTGCTCGCCAGGCTGGAGCCAGCGGCCATCTGGAAACACTGCTCTGTTTATAAACTTGGCATGAAGCAGCACTCCCGGGCCCTGACCTCCCACACGAATCTGGAAACAATTAGAGCAAGATGATAGGCAGGCAGGGAGCGCTCCGGGGAGGGGAGGGAGGGGGCGCCGCAGAGGGGGGCGAGCGGGAGCCAGGAGTGGGAGGCCGGTGGGGGAGGAAGTTGGGATGGATGTGGGAGGAGCGGGGGTGAATGGGGACTGGGTGGTAGGGGGGCGAGGGAAGCCTGGGTCTGGCCTGGAGCTGAGGGTCTGGGGAAGAGTTTGTGGAGATCTGGGCGGGGTCCGGGTGGGAGCCAGGGATGGGGTGAGCCAGGGGGAATGGTGGGGATCCCCAGGACGGTGGGGATTGCGGGCCCCTGTGGTTCTGGGAGGGTCAGGAAGGAGTCTGGCCCTGCTGGGAACTGGGGAAGGCCAGCCCTCCCGGGGCCTGGGCTATTTGCTGAAGATGGTGTGATGGCAGCCAGGCCCCCCACTGCCCTGCGGCCTCAGCCTCACAGGGTGCCCTTCCTGGGACCCCCCTCAGACAACAAAACACAGGGGGCTGGGGTGGGGAGGAAGTAATTCCTGCCTGTGCCTTAGCTGTGAGCAGCGAGCAAGTGGACTCTGGTGAATGAAGTTCTCTCTCATCTTGTAAGGAATGCATTGTAGAGTTTCAAGTCATTTTATGAGTTTCAGAAACACATTCTTGAAGAGCACTTTTTAACCAAAGGAAGTTTAAGCGTGTCCCGTTTTGCTGGAGAAAAGCTGAGATACTTGGGCCGTGGTGGGACATTCCTCTACTTGCAGAGCCATACAATCTAATCTGTGTAGACGCATGCCATGTTTTTGTGTCTGGGGAGCTGATTCAGCTTCCAGAGTCCTGAGTATTCGTGAGATGAATGAGTCTCTTCCTCTTTTCTCAAGAAACAATCTCTTTTGCTTGCTTTTTTCCCTGCAGTTTTGAAATGTGATTCCTAGCTCCGAGTTGATGCTGTTTTCACGCTCAGCTGGGTTTCTAACTCCTGAAATATTAATCTGTGGGAGTTGCTGGCAAACCAATAATTGGCACCAATTAACAAGCTCCTCCTTGGCCAAATGATACTTGAAGAGGGAAGTTGGCTGTGCAGGTCTTCTTGGCTCCTGGGGCTCAGGCCCGGCAGCCTCTGCCTGGCCTCTTGTCCTGCTTCAGATGCACAGAGCTGCTGATATCAGCCTGGAACATTGGCCCCGAGTGCATCTGCTTAGATTTTTAAGAAGAATTAATCCGTGGAAAGCGGTGCTATCAACGGACTCTTGTCCTCCCGCCCTTCCCTGCCCAGTCCTTGCCTGACTGGCCTCTTCTCCGCATGCTGTTCTCCACATTGCCTTCCTGTGAGCTTTCCTTTTTGCCTAAACACATTCTTCAGCTCTATATTTCTGATAAACTGGTTACTAAAATCCAACCCAATGTGTAGGACAGCTGAGTGCATCATGCACTCGACATGCATCAAGGTGAAAAAATAACCAGCAAGACCTTCTGAGGTTTGGGGCACAGCCCACAGGGCACGTCAGTGGGAGCTGCGCCTCAGTGGTGCTTGTTGCCTGCTGGTTGCAGCTCTGCACAGGGCTTATTGCTGTCCCTGGAGAGGTTGAGTCTGGTAAACCAATTTTTGCCTCTGAGTCTGGTTGCAAATGGATGCATTTGAACTATAATATAAAGTATTGTGTTTATTTAACCCTACAAACGGATCTCCTTTGTCTTTGTGAACTGGCTGGGCAGCTAAAGACCCACATTCCTTTCACAGTTAATAAAACTTCATATTTTTCTCTGTGCTTATAACTTTAATTACACTCAGACCCATTTAGTCTACTTCAGTTTTTCAAACTACTGAAATTAAAAAAGAAATAGCTTCTCTCAATGTAAAACCTAATCATCATCTTTGGATTAAAAGACACAAATTGAAAATGCATCTTGTTGGTTTTGTCTTCAAGGCGTCATCCAAGTATTGTCCGTTTTCAGACCTGGAGCTGGTAGAGATGTGAATGGACTGGGCTGTACTTCCTCCTAAGAGAAAAGATTTATGCTTTATAGGACTGCATTACTAAATTACTAAACTTGTTAAAACAAAAAAGCACCACAAAACAAAAACCAAGCCAGATCTAGTTCACTTTATGAAAGACTCTGTACATTCAGACATTCAAAATGTACTTGGGTTTACGTATGATCAGGAGCTGGAAAGTGAGCTGCCTGGATAAGACCCTGGCCTCGTCGCATCTCCCACACAGTGGTTAACACAGATTCCTTCTGTGCCTGCAGCTCCTCACGGGGTTTTCATGAACATTAATGACATTTCTGTAAAGTGTTTTGCTCCTTCTGAGAGAAGTAAATGCCAATATCAGCATCCAGGAGCTCCCTGAATCTGCGGGCAGCCACCTTACAGACTGGAGTTTCATCCTTCAGCTAATGGCTGAAGCGTTGTCTAGTTTGGCCTTCTCTTGAATCTTCTCAAAACAACATCTATTCATATGGAGCTTAAAAATGATCATCTGTGATTAAGAACACCATGGCCCTCTCTTAGTTCAAAGCATTCATCTCCATTGTCAGAGATTTGCTTTCTTCTCCTTCCCCATGGGCTCTCTTTAGGGAGCCCTTACATTTGCCTCTCCAGACAGATGCATTGCTAACTGCTGCTTCCTCTGTTCCTATCTGTTTGCTACCTTTTTGGTTTTTCCTAATTTGATTGGTAAGATTAAATCATTGCTTTTCTTGCAAGGTGCGGTGGTTCACGCCTGTAATCCCAGCACTTTGGGAGGCCTAGGTGGGTGGATCACGAGGTCAGCAGTTCAAGACCAGCCTGACCAACATGGTGAAACCCCTTCTCTACTAAATATACAAAAAAAATTAGCTGGGCCTGGTGGTGGGCGCCTGTAATCCCAGCTACTTGGGAGGCTGAGGCAGGAGAATCTCTTTTTTTTTTTTTTTTGAGACGGAGTCTTGCTCTGTCGCCCAGGCTGGAGTGCAGTGGAGTGATCTCGGCTCACTGCAAGCTCCGCCTTCTGGGTTTACGCCATTCTCCTGCCTCAGTCTCCTGAGCAGCTGGGACTACAGGCACCCGCCCCCTCGCCCAGCTAGTTTTTCGTATTTTTTAGTAGAGACGGAGTTTCACTGTGTTAGCCAGGATGGTCTCGATCTCCTGACCTCGTGATCCACCCGTTGTGGTCTCCCAAAGTGCTGGGATTACAGGCTTGAGCCACTGCGCCCGACCAGGAGAATCTCTTGAAACTGGAAGGCAGTGGTTGCAGTGAGCCGAGATTGCGCCACTGCACTCTTAGCTTGGGCAAGGAGAGCAAAACTCCGTCTAAAAAAAAAAAAAAAAAACTTTGTTCTTCCCTCCATACACAAAAATTAAACATCGAAAACCAAAACGTCAAAGCAAAACAAAACCTATATATTGTCTAGAGAATTTTTTTATTTGATTACTTCTTGAAATTTCATTTCTACATAATGTGTTCTTACAACAACATTTTGCTTCAATGTTTGGCCCAAGGAAGACTTTACAAAATGATCATCTTTGTGACTTTCTCATTGGGTAGTCAGTAGCTAGTGGGGAACTATTTGATGAATGGAAGAGCATAGCTTTTAGGTTTTCTATCTTGGAGAATGGAGCTATAGAGGAAAGTAGCTTTGAGGTATTCTCTCTTTCCAGAAATGCTCAGCTATGTAGTGTGAATTAAAATTTTAAAATTCGTGACCTCAAACCCCCATCTAAAGACTGGACATTTTATCCCTGCTCCAGTCTTGTTTCTGAGGAGGTGTTGTAGGGAAGCAGAGTCAGGAGCATTTCCAGCCCCCTGGTGCTGCTGTGTGGACTCTGCTGGCTGTTTGATGATCAGATCCTTTAATGGAGGATGATTTTTAAGTGAAATGTAGGACTAGGCTCTCTGTAGGTAAGTTCCAATGATTGCTCGCCTCTTTTTCAGAGGAGCGAGTAGTTCCTGGACCTTTGCAGTTGTTCGCAGCAGTTCAGACTCCTGCAGCTACAGATAAGCAATGGATGAGAGTGGGCTCAAGCCCACTTAAGACTTGCATGTGGTGCTAGCGATGCTTGTGTGAACATGGCATGCTCCATTAGGACTTCTGTAGGAAACGCTGCATAAACCTGTGGTGCCATGGTGGAGGAGCAGCTACATAGGGAATGCCAAGAGGGCTGTCTGTGTGATGGTCCCTCTACCTGTCTGACCTTCTAGATAACGCGCATCATGTCTGCCTCCTTTGCCACCATACACCTGGTTCCTAGCATATTGGCTGGTGAACTGTAGGCATTCAGTAAAAATGTGCTGAATGAATGAATGACCAGGGACATTTTTTGCTTCGAGAAATTGGGAAATATAGCAAAAATAGCAGAAAGTCCAAGTCTAAGCTGGAGGGATAGTAATTCAAATAATGCCCTTTCTGTCTCCTACCATTCCACTCAAAGAAGGCTTTGCCACGTAAACATATTTGTCATTATTACTATTATTGGGAAGCAGCATTATGCTACTACTAGTGGTGGTAATAGAAACTGGAGTTTTGCAATGGGGTATACTTGCAGACATATTGTTATATCATCTTCATCTTGTGTCCTACAGTCTTCTGGTTTTGGTTCTACCGGAAAAGGGCAGATATCTACTGAACAACAAAGATTTCTCATTTTGAAATTCAAATTCACTTTTGGTTTGGCAACTTAATGTGCTGGAAAGCAAAACTTTGCACAGACAGAGAGGAGAGAGAACACACACACACGCGCACACACAAACACACTTTCTAAATTCCTTAGCATATCAAGTATGGGCGCTTCAGAGCATAGAGTGTCACCCACCAGCATAAAGAAGATGCCACCATGGTGGTGCTGCTTCAAAGAAAAGGAGGGCATTGACTGAGAGGTCAGAGAGCCCAGGGCCCCACTGTTTTTAGCACAGAGGTCTATAGAAAGAAGGTAGAGCCTGTGTCAGTTCTTTTTTTTTTTTTTTTTTTTTTTTTTAGACATAATCTCACTCTTTCACCCACGCTGGAGTGCAGTGGTGTGATCTTGGCTCACTGCAAGCTCTGCCTCCCAGGTTTGAGCGATTCTCCTGCCTCAGCCTCCCGATTGTCTGGAATTACAGACGCACACCACCACGCATGGCTAATTTTTGTATTTTTGGTAGAGACAGGGTTTCACCATGTTGGCTAGGCTGGTTTTGAACGCCTGACCTCAGGTGATCTGCCAGCCTTGGCCTCCGAAAATGCTGGGATTACAGGTGTGAGTCACTGTGCCCAGTTTATGCCTGTTCTTTCTAAGAGCTTAAGGCCTACCTCAGGTGCATAGCTTTAGAAACGTTCAGATTGGCGTGGGGAGTCTGGAGAACTCGAGGGCTGTAGGTATCCCTATCTCTCAGGATACGAGGGCTGTGGCTCATGGGAGCCCCATTCATAGCTACCAGGATGTGGGTGCTGTGCCCACCCTTGGCCCACGGACAACACCGGAAAGGCTGGTGAGTCCAAGTCATCCAAAGGGGAATGTTTGAAACAACCCTGGTGGGGGCTCTAAGGATGCTGGACAATCACAATGCCGCTCATACCTTTTCTTCTTTGCTGGTTTGCAGAGGTAGGGAGTGACAAGGATTGTGGGCTCCCGAAGGCAGAGTACAGTCCCTGTCTTCATGAGGACAGATGCTGTAGCATCTAGCACGTCGCCTAGCATGCAGAGGCTCCTCAATGAACAGGGACACATCGACTACTCCTGTAGCAATGCTCAATACAGCTTTGTTTAAATCAGAATGGTCCTGTCTAGTCCAGATGTTCTCTTATTAAGGTTGTCCCTGACTGCACAGAAATATGCGACTGAACAGCAGGCTCATAGCAGCCTTATTTATTGTGTATATGTATGTATACATATTTCTATTCTATTCTTCTGTATCCCTCTTTAACCAGGCCAATAATAGTTTATCTCTGTTTGGACATCTGTGGAGTAGTGGCCACAATGGTACTTCTGTTTTTGTTTTTAATTTTTCCATTTTTTGCTTCTAAACTATGCAGATTTTTCCAGTGTATCATCTCTACTGCTCTCACTTTACTTTTTCTTTCTCTTTCAACCTCTGTTCTCTTATTTTGCCTTCCCCTCCCATTCCCTACAAGGTGGTTACTCCACGCAGTGATCCTAGCTGTGACTGCAGCTTGTTCAGGTTCCCCTCCTAGCTCGGAGCTTCCACTCACAGCCCACACCTCATCATCCCACACACAGCCCTCTGGCCACTGTCTCTCTGGGAGATGGATAGCAAAAATAACCCCAATTCTCCCTTCCTTCCTGCAAAGATATCCATACCATTTGTAATGTGACTTTGCAATTTTTCCATTCGAGGCGGATCTATTTCCCTGGGGCTGCACAGTCTAGTGACTTGCTTTGGCCAATAGAATGTGATAGAACGTGCTGGCTCCAAGGCTAGTCCCCAAGAGGTCTTGCATGCATCCTGTCTTTATTTTGGAACTCTACCACTGCTATGAGAAGTGTCTGGGCTAACATGCTGGAGAATGAGTTTTTGTGGAGCCCAGCCACTCTCAACTGTCAAGCCCCAGCTGACCTACACAAAGGACCAACTCATGAATGAGGCTGGAGGACACCAGCTGAGCCCTTTCCAGATCAGCAGAGCTTCCAGGCCAATCCATAGCCCGTGACAAACAATACATCATTGACTTTTCAAATCACAACATTTTTAGGGTGGTTTGTTGGACAGCAACTGCTAACTGATACAGTCAATAACTACCTTTTGTTACTACATGGGAAGGATCTTTCTTATCAGTCCTTGCAACAGAAGTTGTAAAGGTTAACCAAAATCTGTTTCCTTTTCCATCACAGGCACATAGCTAGGTGATACTGCCTGTCTTGCTTGTGGCCATGTGACTGAGTTCTGGCTAATGGGATATAGGTAGAAGGATGCATGCCATGTCCAAGTCCAGTCCATAAATGCCTCCATCTCTTAATCCCTTCCCCATCTGCTGGCCCAGTGGAGAGGAGCTGGAGGAGGCCAAGCCACTGGATGGAAGATGCAGTCCCTGAGTGACCATGTGGATGACTGCAACTCAGCAGGGATGTCTACAGAGGACTTTGTGCAAGTGAGAAGCAAGTTTTCATTGTGTCGAGTCACTGATACTTTGAGGTTCATTATCACAGCCAGAGTTACTTACCATCACCACCCTCCAAGAGGGAGAAGGAGGCCTTCCTGTGGCCTCCCTATGGCCGTGAGCAGTAGATATCTCTCTGCTTTATAACTCCTCTTCCCTTGGTTTCCTGGATGCCACACTTCATGGTTTTCCCACACCTGTATCAGTGACTCCCACTACCTTCCAGATAAAGCCCAAGATTCTGAGCTTGGCTGAACTCTCTGCCCTTCCTTCTCACCACACACCTTCACACCCTGTGTGCTTCCCTAAACACACCATGCTGTCATTTACTCTGTGGGTTTACATTTGTTGTTCCCTCTGCTTGAAATACTGTTCCTATTTTTTTGCCCTACTAACTGTTCAGGGCTGACGTATTGCTTGTTCTGAGAACACTGGGCCCTGAGATTGGGTTGCTCCCATGGGTTCTGATGGAGTCCTGTGTTTGCGCCACCATGGGTCTTGCTGTTGTAACACTTCTCCTTCTCTTTCACCAGCTGACTGTGTAAGCTCTGAGTGGTTTCAGCCTGCTGGGCTCATGACTGCGTGCCAAATACGTAAACAAGTACTTGTCACCTAGCCATACTAATCACCATTTGGTGAGTGCCTGAATTAATGGGCTTTGTAGGACTGGGGAACCAACAGGGCATGGAGTCTAGAAATTGGACTCAAAGTTCAATAACTGCTAATGAATGAGGAAGTCAACCAGAAAAAATGATACTGTTTAACCTTCCTTGGAGATTATCTGTACTTGGTCCCCACAACAATGACTAGACTGTTTGCAATTATAGGTACATAATTGCCTGCTTTCAAATAGTGTTTCCTTCTATCATCATTAGTGATGAAAATTGGGCAGGATTTATTTCACATATTACAATACAAAATTTGATGTTGTTTTTATGTGACTATAACTGCTCTGTAAAACCTCAAGCATTTTTCTCTATTAGAACTGGCAGAGGAGAGGTTATACAAACTTGTGGCCAGTTGAGAAGTTCCCAAAACATCACTATTGAAGTAGAGGGAACTGAGAGCATAGCATGGTGTGTGTGATTTACTTCTTTAGGATAGCTTAGACCCACGATTGCATCTGTTCTTGATTATGGCGCTGCTTTTAACCACAGAGATGACTCAGCATGGGAAGGTTAGCTGTGCTGCCCAAGGTCACACAGCAACAGGGGTTTGATGGGGTATCCAAAAGCAGGGATAGGTGTTTTACCCTGGGAGCCCACACTGACTCCCTGCCTCCAGCACATGGAATGAATCACAGACAGCCTCTGTTGAGTCATAATGACAAACGTTGAAGTTGATGGCATGTACCCATGAGGTCATAAGGAGAATTCCCAAGGGACACTCTAGCCCACGTTCACTATTGAACACAACGGAAGGGGGAATTATTGTGGTTCTTGCTTCGGTTGCCAAGCTGGTGTTGTCTGAGCCTGTCCGGCATGTGCTCTGCCTGCCCTGACTTCTGACCCCAGGAGAAGCATTCAGGGAGCCAAGGAACGGGTCCAGGCATTCGGCTAGTATCTAGCCATGGCAAGATACTAGATTTAACCATGACGAGAGCAGCTAAGCTTGGACTCTACCTGAGTGAGCTCACTGAATCCTCCACCAACACCACAAGGGGTTTTTATTGTTTGTGTCAGCTGCAGATGAGGAAACTGAGCTGGAGAGGGCTCAGTGGCTGGACCCAAGCTGTGTGGGCTTCAGACTGGTCCCCAAAAATCCTCTCCTTACAGGGTACCTGTGGTAATGAGCTCTGCCCACTCTATGACACATTCATCCCGGGGGTCTTTTCTGTGGCCAGGGCTCCTTTCCACAAGGGCTCTGTATGTCCTGTCTTCAGAACAAATCCTCTTTCTTGTTCCCTTTCAGAGTTCGTTCCCCAGATATCTCTCTCCCAGCATCTGACTATTTAAGCTTACTTGATAAGGACTATTTCTTATGCCTGAAGTGAGGGCATATGAATGTGAACATGCAAGGATGGAGGGTGAAATGATCCCATTGAGAGTAAATGAAGCATCCTTATAGCCACAAAATATTTGTGTTTGTATGGAGCAGATTGTCTGAGAAACCTACATTCTTTGCCATTTATTTTTATGTTGATTCGAATATGCCCATCACAGCAAAGGATGACCACTGTGGATGTAGGCAGGAAGGGACTCTCCTCCAGGCAACATCCATCTCGTTATTTTGAGTGCATGACCCTCTTATGACTTGACTCTTCCACACAGACCGCTGTGCAAGACCTACTCCCACGCATCCTGTTCAGGGTCAGCGTCAGACCCTGCAGAATTTTCCTTCTATTTTTCAGCAACATAATATGAGACAAGGGCCAAGAGCTGCAGAACTGCGCATGGTGTTTGGAAGAGGCCGCAAGCTGCTGCTCTGCAGAGTGGAGAGGCACTTCCGGGCTCTGCAGGCTCCCTGCAGGCCCTTGCTGACTGTCCGTGGCCTGCACCTGCCCTACCCGCTGAGCCGCCCCATCAGCTATGCCTGGCTGTGGTTTCCTGAGCAGTCCCATCTGTATTGGCTGCCCTGTGTCCTGACACTGTGGTGGGTTTGCAAGTGGCAGAGTCCAGGGAAGGAGACTGGGGAGCATGGCCATCGGTCATCTGGGGGGCATGGAGGGTTCTGGCTTCCATCCAGGTCCACCTGCTTCATCAGCAGTGATCACCAAGATTGCATAACCAGGATGATGACAATGGTGAGAGCTCTGTTGCAGTTAAAGACTTAAGAACAACTTGTGCCTGCTGACTAATACACATTACCACCCAGGCAGCGTCAGGATTCTGAGGGCCTCTCACATGCTGCTGTCTTCTGAGCGAGACCTCAAGATTCGTCATCCAGTAGGCCGACCCCTGCCTGAATGGACCTCACATTCTTGCGGCAGCGAGAGATATGCAACCAGTATGATCGATAAGCGATTTTCGTAAGACATTACAAGTCATCAGAGCTTAGGAAACAGGGTGAGGAAGCAGGGGAGGAGCCGGAAGGGCCACCGTTTAAAACATGGTGGCCAGGATAGGCCTCTCTGTGGGGGTGACGTTGGAGAAATCGTGGGAGAGGGTGTGGGGTGGACATCTCTGAGGACAGAGTGTTCTGGAGACAGGAAACCATCTGTGCAAAGGCCCTGTGGTGAGAGGGTGCTAGG
Source organism: Trachypithecus francoisi (assembly GCF_009764315.1). Taxonomy (NCBI): domain Eukaryota; kingdom Metazoa; phylum Chordata; class Mammalia; order Primates; family Cercopithecidae; genus Trachypithecus; species Trachypithecus francoisi. The sequence continues at coordinate 3,460,713 of NW_022681472.1, forward strand.
AGCCAGCAAGTCCAGTCTACTCAACACAGCCATCATTTTAAAACCTCAGTGAGCCCTGTCCCTTATCTTCTGCACACCCTCCCATGGAAGCTGATGTCACTGAGAGTGAAAGCTATGGTGTAGGGTGGCCTCCTCTGCATGCCAGCCCTGGCCCTCTGACCTCTTCTCCCCCATGATGGTCCCCTTTGTCAACTGGGTCTAGAGTGGACCATCGGGGCAGACCTGGAAGGGGAAGGCTGTCAAGTTCCTGCTCACCTTAGTGACATACAGCAACACATTTGTTTCCCCGTGGATTCTGGGGATCAGCAACATGTACGGGCAGGGGCAGGGCAGTCCTGCTGCTCCGGGATGGGCTGCCCCCTCAGGGAGGACTGGCCAGCTGGGTGGCTCTGCTCCTGGAGAGTGACCAGCCATTGGCTGGGTGGATGGGGTGACTCTCCTGGAAGCTTGGCACCATGAGAAGTATAGTCCAGGCAGCCCTTCATAGGTGGCTTAGAGTGCCCAGCAGGATAAGAGGTGGCCCTCAAGCTAAGCTTGAGCTTAAGCCTAAGCCTAAGCTTGCTACGCTTGGGCTAGGATGCCAAGTCTCCATGCTGGCTGCTGGTCATAGCTCTGTCCCTGTGGGAGAAGATGACTAAAGCCTGGCCAGACTGGGCCATCTCCCCAACAGCCACCAGGGCTTGCTGTGAGAGGGGGGAGCCATGCTAGGGTCCTGCCCAGGGGCTGTTGGTAGACATGGTGGGAAGCAGTGCAATTATGGAGATTTTCTGGACACAATAATCAACAGGATTTGCTGATGGAATGGACCTGGAATACAAGAAGAAAAGGAATCAAGGATGGCTCTGAGGTTTGGGGCTTGAGCAGCTGGGATGGGGGTGCTGCTGAGCCAGGTGGGAGGGAGGCTCAGGGGATTTGGACTCTATTTGAAGTGGCTACACTGGAGATGTCTGTGGACATCCACGTGAAACGCTGAGTGGCCAAATTGAACATGTGGATCTGGTGTCCAGGGGGAGGTTTGGGCTGCAGATATAAATTTCACCAGGACATATTTTTAGTGATACGTAGACTGAGTGGGCTCGAAAGAAGCACAGGGTGTGCAGCCCCACTCTGGTAAGCGTCTCTCTGCCTTTACTGAGGTGTCTCCACTGCATCCTGAATTTAACAGAATTCAACTGGACCATCATTGAGCATCTGTTGTATACGATGTACTCTGGAGGCATAAAAACTATTTGGGAAATGAGGAAGTAAATAAGTAATTTGATATAATTCTTGTATTAATAAGAATAAATTTATCTGAAAACAAAGGGTCTCGTAAGCATTTGAATACAATGGAAAGCCTTTATTAACATATGAAGATAAATCCATAGCCATAAATAAAAACCTGCACAATCACGGGTGCTGACCAGTGTATCCTAGCACACCAGCACAGTGGGCTGGGTGTGGAGAAGGTGGACATTCAGCTTTCACAGAAGGCAGAGGGGGCCCTGCAGTGGAGGGTGCTGGCTCAGGACCGCTGGCCCAGCCCATGTTGGAGTCAGGCTGGCCTGCAGTTGGATACTCTTGACTGATTAAACATTAATAGGCGATTCTAACAACAACAGAGAGGGCAGCGACTCCATAAGAAGGAGGGCCACACGTGGGGGTGAATTCCTAGTCAAACATTTTTCCCAAAGAATTTGTTGTTAAACTTTTAATTTTGAGATAACTGAAGATTCACATGTAGTGGTCAGATATAATATAGCATAATCTCCTGTGCCTTTTACCCAGTTTTCCCCAGTCATAACATCTTGCCAACATAGCACTATATTACAGTATCTCAACCAGTGTATAAATGGATACACTCACCAGTGTCACTGGGGTTCCTCCAGTCTCAGTTCATTTGTGTGCGTTGATTTTCTGTAACTGTATCACTGCTGTAGAGTAGGATGGCCACCTCGACAGTCAAGAGGCAGAACAAATCCACACAAGGGTTCCTGTCTTCCTTGCTCCTGGAACCATTAATCTGCTCTCCATCTCTATAATTTTGTCCTGTGAGACTGTTACATAAACAAAACCACACAGTATCTAACCTTACAAGGCATTTTTGCACTCAGTAAAATGCCCTTGAGGCCCATTCACGTTGCTGTGTATGTCAGAGCCTATTCCTTTCCACAGCTGAGCCATGTTCCTGGTGTGGACACACCACTGTTTAACCAGTCGTCGTCAAAGGACGGCTGTCTTGTCCCCCATTTTCTACTATTACAAATGAAGCTTCCCTGAGCATTCATGTACAAGTTTCTTTGTGAACTAAAGTTTTCAAGAAATAAAAAAAGAAATGTTTTCAAATGCTTGAGCAAATAGCCAACATCCCAGGGCACCGTGGGAAAATGTGGAAGTGAGGATTTTTTTTTTTCTTTTTTGAGACAGTCTTGCTCTGTCGCCCAAGCTGGAGTGCAGTGGCGGGATCGCGGCTCACTGCAACCTCCACCTCCTGGGTTCATGCCATTCTCCTGCCTCAGCTTCTCCAGTAGCTGGGACTACAGGCGCCACCACCACACCCGGCTAATTTTTTGTTTTTGTATTTTTAGTAGAGATGGGGTTTCACCATGTTAGCCAGGTGGTCTTGATCTCCTGACCTCGTGATCCGCCCACCTCTGCCTCCCAAAGTGCTGGGATTACAGGCATGAGCCACCATGCCTAGCCGGAAGTGAGGATTTTAACCAGAAAATTGTATGACTAAAAATTGCTAGTTGGCAACCTCGACCATGAAACTAAACTTCAGCATGGCTCATGTGGAGCCTGTGACTTCGAGAGCACTGCCTCCTGCTTCCGCCTCCCTCCAGGAACTGACTTAGTGAAGGACGCTGTGGAATATTACCCGTTTGAATGCTGGAGAATGCCTGCCAAAGACCATTTAGCTTTGCCACCGTCAGTGTCCTTTCTGCTGCACTGAGCTAACACTGAGTCTTCAGCATGCCTCTGCAAATAATACAATTATGCTACCAGCGGAGAAAATAGCTCCCATCGTTCTTTTGACTTGGGCAGGATGACATGTGTTCATTTCATTTTTCTTTTTTTTTTTTCTTTTGAGATGGAGTCTCGCTCTGTTGCCAGACTGGAGTGCAGTAGTGCGATCTTGGCTCACTGCAACCTCTGCCTCCCAGGTTCAAGTGATTCTCCTGCCTCAGCCTTCGAGTAGCTGGGACTACAGGGGCGTGCCACCACGTCCAGCTAATTTTTATATTTTTAGTAGAGATGGGGTTTCACCATGTTGGCCAGGATGGTCTCAATCTCTTGATCTCATGATCTGCCCGCCTCGGTCTCCCAAAGTGCTGGGATTACAGATGTGAGCCACCGCGCCACGCCAATTTCAAAATTTTAAGTGGTTATTTTGAGAATATAACACGTTGGGGATGAGGACTTTGGATGTTGCTGTATCTGTAGTGATACTGAGAGTTGTGTTATTTTGTAGTCATACCTGACACAAGGCCTCCTCTCCTTTCTGAATGTGGCATGCAGGGGAGAGGATCTGCACTGGTCCTCAACCCGGGTACAGCTGGAGTATGTGGCTGACACCAGGGTGAGTGCTGTCCTTGGAGGAGACTGCATTTTCCAAGTGGTGCTTCAAAAGAAGTTCCTGGAATAATAGTGGAGGACATTTCACTTTGATTTTTTGGGCATCCTGTCTCAACTGTCCTCCATGCCCTCAGGCATATTGGAAGTTGAGGTTGGTCAAATTTAGGGGTGTCTAAGACAGGCATCTCCATGGCGTGCCTTATAACGATAGCAGTGACATCACTGTTTAAATGATCATCTCTGAATAATCAAACATAACATGTTATGTGGAATTTGCTTGCTAACATAACATGTTATGTGGAATGTGTGGATTTGCCTGCTATCACTGAAACTGTTCTGGAGTTGGAAGAACTGGACAGCAATGCCTTGAGTGACAGTCAGTATTCGAGTGTGAGGGCCATAATTTATCGCCTGAATGAATTAGGGTGCCATTTCCAGAGAAGGCATGGAGGAAGTGGTGCTTCCTGGCTGGATGCTGGCTTATCTATTCGGCCTGACACAGTTCCACATGTGCCTTTGACCAACACCACCTCTGGCCTGCCCTGAAAAGCCGTGGTCTCTCTTCTTGGTGTGTTTCTAGACCTTGATGATCTTCCTGCCTGGTTATCCTCTGAATACTGCGTGGCCATATATTATCTCCCCTTGAAGGTCCAGATTCAAACTTTTAGGAATTCATTCACCAAGTATTTACAATGTGCCACAGATTTTGTTAGCATTGGGGATACAAAAGGCATAGTTCCAAGTGCCTTTAGATGCCTTCAAGACAGACACAGGAAGTCCTGGTGTGGTGGCCCTGGTTGAGAGGTATGACGGGAGTACTGATGAGGGACCCCAAGCCACCTGGGGCCAGAAGGGTCTTTTCCTCTGAGACCTGCTGGGCCACTATCTGTTAGCTGGGTTAGTGGGTCTCCTCGATAAGCATCCACGTGGCCCATGGCACACTGAGAGCTTCTCTCCCTGTCAGGCACGTAGGCATTCTCTGTGTGTCTGTCTCATGTCTTTCAACTGGCATTGCATTTGATTTCTTTTCAGCCTTTGGTTAGTATTCTCACTATACTAGGAAAACATGTGAGGTGACCTCCACACAAATACACAGGACCATTAGAAATAACATCAGGAGGAAGGACCAGTCAGAGGAAGAGCGGCAGATGATGCCAGCAAGAGTCTGTCTGCAGGCTTCCTTGGGCTCCGGTGGCCAGCCTGCTCTGTCTACTTTTGCATGATCGCCTGCAAATTAAGCAGCTTAATATTTTTTTATTTTTATTTTAAGGTAGTATCCCTCTGTCACCCAGGCTGGAGTGCAGTGGTGCGATCACAGCTCGCTGCAGCCTCAACCTCCCGAGCTTAAGGAATCCTCCTGTCTCAGCCTCCCAAGTAGCTGGGATCACAGGCACATGCCACCACACCCGGCCAGGTGGCTTACTTTAGTGTTAGTTGGTGTGCTACTAAAGAATTTTAAAAATTATCAATGAAAGTGTAATATAGGCTGATAAAAGATTTAAAATGCTAGATCTTCCATTGTTTGTAGAAAATTTGGAATTCCATGTTGGGAATTCTAGAGTGACTGTGGCTGCCAGCCCTCATTAGACCCTGAAATAAAGGAACTCACTCCTCTGGTTTGTTTTTAACTTCCTTTCTATTTCTTTGTCCCTCTCTTTCTGAGCCTGGCTTTTTTTTTTTTTTTTTTTGTCAATCTGTATTTAATCCAAGCTCTAGTACTTTTCCCTGTGCAAGTCTTCAGGACGTTCCTTGCTCTTGAGTCCAAGTATTTGCCTGTGAAAAACAGGGAAAATGGTATGTACCTTATGTTGATGTCACTGGGTAAATTAAATGATGGCTAACTATATAAAATGTCCAGTGAAGTGCCTGGAAGAAAACGTGTTCTCAGCAGCTCTTAGGAGTCCAGGTTTCAGTCCTGATCTGCTCACTTCCACTGGAGTCCTGCTGGCACTCTGGGAGGTTAGAGGAGAGGAGAGCCATGCAGTGCACGGGGAGGAAGGCAACAGTGCCAGCTCACATCTGGCAGGCTTCAGTGGCCCTGGTGTTGGGAAGCCCATATCCCCCAGCTGCTGTAGTGTGCTGTGACCCACTTCACCCGCACCCACCTACAGACCTGCCCTCGGGGTCCCTCAGCAAGAACCAACTGGTATTCAATGTTAGCTGAAATGGAAAAGTGATTTATCTCTACATTGTAGATGAGTAAAAGGCAAAAGTCTTGTATTTAATGATATCAAAGCATGGTAAATTATTCAAAACATTTTACATGGAGTAGTTGTTTTGAATGAGGTCCACTTAATGCTACTCGATAATATCTTAATTTGTATATGATTTCACCATTAAGTCTATCATGGTGCAACCAATAATAGCAAGCATTGGTTAAACACTTGCATTATTTGTAAGGGGATTCCATAAAATATATATAGTCATTAAAATTTTTTTGAGTAGGTAGCACATTCATAGAGTTCCAAATGCAAAATGTACAAAAGTTTAAATAATAATATATTCTTCCACTCTTGTCTTGATAAATTCCCTTCCTATGAAACAGCCAGTTCTATAAATTTTCTAATATTTTTCAGAAATAGGTTATATCTCTACAAAGTAAGTCAATTCATGTTCATATTCTTCCTTCTTTATATAAGTGGTAAAAATACTGTACATGCTGTTCTGCCCTTGTAACAGCAATATATTTTCAGGTGCATTCCATATTTGCACACAAATAATCCTTCCATCCTTTTTACAGCTGCATTATATTCTATTGTATGATATGCTGTATTATTTAAAAGTCCTTTAATGATGGATATTTATGATTGTCTCCAACATTTTAATCTTACTAATAATATTATAATAACAAGTATGTGTATATGTCATCTCACATGTATTAGAGTATTTCTGTATGTTAATTCCTAGAAATAAAATTGCCAGATCAAAAAATACATGCATTAGTAATTTGTATATATTTTGCCAAACTGCTTTTATAGAGGTACGACTGGTTAGCAGCTTCACCAGCAGCACAGAAGCAATGTAGACATGACATCCCCACACTTTCTCACTGACACACCATGTTACTCAATTTTTTTCCTCAAATATCCTTGTTCTGACCATTATCCAATTTTTGATCTCTATGAGAGAGGTGAAAAGCAATTTAATATAATTTTATTTGACATCACCTTATTAGAAGAGAGGTCAAGTCTTCTTTCCAAATATTTGAAAGCCATTTGTATATTCTTCCTTTCTCCCCCACATTTTCCTACTCTGTTTTGACCTGTTGCTTGTTGGTTTGTAAGCGTGCTGTATTTATTGGAAAAATTAGCATTCTTCTGTATGTGAAATGCAATTATGTTCCCTAGCTTGTCTTTTTTATTTTTGTTTTGTTTTGAGATGAAGTCTTGCTCTTGTCGCCCAAGCTAGAAGGCAGTGGCATGATCTCAACTCACTGCAACCTCCACCTCCCGGGTTCAAGCGATTCTCCGGCCTCAGCCTCCTGAGTAGCTGGGACTACAGGCATGCACCACCACACCCAGCTAATTTTGGTATTTTTAGTAGAGAGGGGGTTTCACCATGTTGGCCAGGCTGGTCTCGAATTCCTGATCTTGGGTCATCCACCCACCTCAGCCTCCCCAAGAGCTGGGATTACAGGTGTAAGCCACCACGTCTGGCTGCTTGTCTTCTTTTTTAAGTACTCAGAGTGGTTCTTTTTTGTACAGACCTTTTTACAATTAAAATTGCTACAAAGTTATTAATTTTTTCTTTTATATCTTCTGGGTTATATGAAGTAATTTTAAAAGGCCTCTTTATTGGAAGATTATTAAAAATGAATTATTCCATACATTTCAAGAAATGTATTGATATATATTCACATGGAATATGTATAAATATGTATATATAATTCACATGAAATATATATACAAATATACATTCTGTATGAATTTTATTCTGATTATTAGGTGTGATATTTTCAATGAATCTATATAATACTGTTTTAAAAATTGTGCTACAATATATACAACATGAAATTAACCATTTTAAAGTGTACAATTCAGTGGCATTGATGGTGGCACACACTAGCCATGTGCACAATCATCACCACTATCTGGTTCAAGACCTTTTTCATTGTCCCACGAAGAAAACCCATAAATTAAGTAGTCTCTTCCCATTGCCGCTTTTCTCCAGCCCTAGGCAACTACCAATCTGCTTTCTTTCTCTATGGATTTGCTTATTCTGGGCATTTCATATAAATGGAATCATACAATAATGTGGTTCTGGCTTCTTCGGTTAGCACGATGTTTTCAGATTTCATCCATGTTGTAGAATGTGTCAGTACTTCTTTTTTTATGGCTGGTTAATATTTGCTCGTCTGGATATGTCACATTTTTTGAATCCTCTCATCAGTGGATGGACACGAAGGTTGTTTCCACCTATTGTGGATAGGGCTACTATGAACACTGGTGCACAAATTCTCGCTGGAACACCTCTTGGTAGTTCTCCTGGCTGTGTACCTAGATGTAGAATTGTGAGATCCTATGGTAATTTCGTGTCTACTTGTTGAGAAACTGCTAAACTGGAATAGAAGGAACTTTTCAGAGCCTCTATTCCCCTGAGATGTCATGGACTGGTTTTTCCTCCCAGGCCTTGGGCATGTCTGTTGTCCACTCCAGCTGTTACTCTTTGCTCCCAGCAGCAGAGGCTTGCTCACTCACTTCTGCTGTTCTGGGAAGCCCTGTCCTCTTAGCCACCCGCCCTGAGCACTCCAAGTTAGACAAAGCAAGGACAAGCCCTGTGACCTGGGAAATCCTCGTCAGGTCAAAACAGACACAATTCCCTGAGATCCCGGTCTGGTTTGCTTCCTTAGAGCCCAGTACTCACCCCAGGCATGGGAGCAGCCACCTCACCAAGGAGGGCAGTTGAGGCTGCAGCGAGGGTCTTGGTCGCCTCTGTCCTATCTGGGCTTTCACTTGGTTGCTGCAAACCATTGACTATCTCCCAGCATTCTGAAAGGTTGATTTGACATTTTTTGTAAATTTTTTAAAAAATTTATTTATTATTTATTTATTTATTTATTTATTTGATACAGAGTCTTGCTGTCGCCCAGGCTGGGGTGCAGTGGCGTGATCTCGGCTCACTGCAACCTCCGCCTCCTGGGTTCAAACAATTCTCCTGCCTCAGCCTCCCAGTAGCTGGGGTTATAGGCACATGGCAGAAACCTGGTTAATTTTTGTATTTTTAGTAGAGACAGGGTTTCACCATATTGGTTGGGCTGGTCTCCCACTCCTGACCTCAGAAGATCCACCCATCTTGGCCTCCCAAAGTGCTGGGATTACAGGTGTGAGCCACTGTGCTTGGCCTTTTTGTCATATTTTTCTGTGTTTTTAGGAGGGACAGAACCCCAGAGTTCCCTACTCTTCCATTTTTGCTGTACAATTTTTTAAAAATTTGAATAACTTCTGTCCCGTAGTTGTAGACTAACAGCAAAGTAAAAATGTTGCCGTGGTTGACTGTTCAGCTGTACTCTCTGCCAGGCTGGCAGCTCAGCAAACAAACCCTCACAGGTGCTCGATAATTATAACCCTTGGAACTTATGAATGAGCCCTTAGATCATCACTGGAGGTCAGTGAGATTTTTGGCCCCATGATCAGTTGGGGATTTAAGCTCAGAATGCAAATTACCTTTGAGACCTCCTACCTGAAGGGGGCTGCCAGCTGTAGGGTCCCCCTTGTACCCACCTCCTCCTTCTCTGTCTCCTATGTCATGTGAGGCTGGCATTCCCACGCATGATTCCAGGCTTGTTCATCTACACAAAACTTTTGTGTAGATGAAAAAATACAATTGTGACAAAAAGCATAGAAAAGGATGACTTGCCCTACTGAATACTGAAATGAGCCATGGACTAACTATGATATTTCAAACAATCCATTAGCGGCTGAGAAACAGACAGAAAAATCGATGGCCCAGCACAGACAGTGGAGAAACAGGCTGCGGAGCATGTCCAAGTTTGTATGGTCAAGTGTGTGCCTTTCAAGTCTGTGGGGAAATATATGGGGAAAAGCAAGACAGGAGTGTATTTCACACCACAGGGCAGAAGGATTCCAGACTTATGTGGCAGGAATAGAGTTATCACATGTGAGGTTACATGGGCCTGTGGGGTAAAGGGATTTCTAAGTATGACTTCTAAGGGAGAAATCATAAAGGAAATGCATGAATAATAAAAAGGGATACATTTTCTATGGTAAAAGAATATCATAGAAGGCAAATTGCAAACTGTGAAAGTATATTTGCATCATATGTCAGATAAGGGTTTTATATGTAGATATAGAAAAAAATGTCTTGTGGTCAGGCACGGTAGCTTATGCCTGTAATCCCAGCACTTTGAGAGGCTGAGGTGGGTGGATCTCCTGAGGTCAGGAGATTGAGACCAGCCTGGCCAACATGGTGAAAACCAGTCTCTACTAAAAATACAGAAATTAGCTGGGCACGGTGGTGCTTGCCTGTAATCCCAGCTACTCAGGAGGCTGAGGCAGGAGAATCACTTGAATCAGGGAAGTGGAGGTTGCAGTGAGCTGAGATCATGCCATGGCAGTCCAGCCTGGGGGACAGAGCGAGACTCTGTCTCAAAAGAAAAAAAAAACAAACACAGAAAAGAAAAGAAAAAATATCTCACATATGGATATGTGTAAATATTAAGTATATGTAATCAAAATATATTTATTAAATGTATATGTACATATAGAAAGGAAATGATAAATCTACCAACCTAAAAATTAGTAAAAGATAGTCAAGCAATTTATAAAAGAGGAAAAAGAAAGACCAGCAACTAATAATGGAAAACGTTTAGTCTCATTAGTAATCACAGAAATACAAAAAAAACTAGTGATGAGATGCCATTTCCCTTTACCAAATGACACAAGTAAAAAGAACTGATGGCACCCGGTATTTTTGGGAAGGTGGCACATTTCTATACCACTAGGGGTATTGTAAATTCGCACAACTTTTGCGAAGGATAATGTGATTGGAGGCATCAAAAGCCTTAACATGTTCACCAACATTTAACCTGGCACTTACACTTACAGAAAAATATTCTAAAAATGGATTATTGATTTATGCAGACACTTTGTTGTGATGACGCCAACTATAGTGCAGGCTAATTACAGCAGAGAAAGCTTGAAGAAACTTAAAAGTTGAACATTTGAGTTTAATTGGATCAATTGTGAAATATACATACCATTAAAAATGATGCCATTAAAAATGATGTCATTTTAAGTGTTTTTATTGAAACACATGTTCTCAATACATCATGAAAAGGGAAAAAGAAGTTTACAAAACACTCTATTCAGTAAGACCACAAGACCCTCCTTTTCTAAAATGTGTATTTATGTATACCAATAAACATATGATAGTGTATTAAATCATACTATTAAGTATATGCATGGAAAGCTGCCTGAGAGAGAAAACTCCAACGTGCACTAAAACGGATTCTATCTGACAGGTTTGCTTATGGGTTATGTTTATGTTCTTTTTGCTTATTTGTTTCTGATTGTTTTGTAATATGTATTTGTTGTGTAATAAATCTAGAACCAAGTGCTTACTTAAAAAAATAAAGTCCTTGAAAACTCTCCACTATCTTATGAATTAGGTGAAAACTCCCAGGACTGTCACTGAAGGCTTTCCACAATGTGTTCCCAAAGTTTGTTTCCAGTTTTATTGTCTACCATTTCCCTTATAATGAAATCGGATCATGTTACTTCCCTGATTAAAACCTGCAGTGGTTTCCCATCGCATTTGCAGTCGAATCAGCTTCTACCTGCTGTGTAGCCCCCTGGTCATCTGGTTTGCCTTCTGCTCCACCTTATCTTAAGCAAATCTCCCTTCTGCCTGCTTCCACTACCGTGCTGGCCTGTCAAGAACAAGAATCTTGCCTCACACAGAGCCCATCCAAATGCCGTGTTCTCCACTTTTTATCTGCCTGGTGCCTGCTAATTCTTAAGGTAACTTTCTCAATGATGTTCCCCTGATATCCATCTCAAAATAACCCTTCTTTGCCCACATGAGCTTTCTCTTTCATAACCATCTGTTTTTATTTAGAGCAATTATTTAATAGAATCACTGTTACAGATTTTTTAGTTTGTTAACTTGAAACATACCTGTTTCTCCCGTTAGACTTTGCTATGTGAAGGCAGGGACCTCCATTTGCTTTTCGAAACCACTAATATTAGACACTATTCTAATATTAGTATTATTATTAATTATTATTAATAATATTAAACAGTATTCTAAGCTAGTGCTTAGAATAGTGTCTGATATTTAATAGACATTTACACATTTATGGACTTGGTGAATGAAAAAACTCTGCTTCAGTCAAGCATAATCGTAGCATTTGAACACATATCATAATCACATACCTAAATGCTATTATTATTCTCTCCATCTCTGCCTGTCAAGTTCTATCTATCCTTGAAAGTCCACTCTAATTTTATTTATCCTGTTGAAGCTTTTTCTGATCTGTAAATGGTGGGAGGAAGGGTGGCAGATTATCACCAGAAAAGAAGAGAAGTGAGTTATTGCAAACATGCTAAGTCAGATATCTGCAGGAGTTACGATCCAGTGAAGGGCAGAGAGTCCCCAGCGTCTGGAGGAGAGGTTGGTGGAGGGTGGAGACCGGAGGATCAATGGCAGAGTTTATTGCAGCCTGAGGGGTGGGTGGAGTGGGTAAAGGCGAGAAGGGAAAGAGAAGATGTAAGGAGCACCCAGGAAATTTAAATTATCTTGCCATGGCCATATAATGTCATTTCATTTAGTAGTTTAAGTTTTAATAAAAGTCATGAGATTAAAAATATTTAATCATGAGATTAAAAATATGTGAATTGAGGCTTCTGCTTCCAGGAAGATGCAGTGGACATACTTTTCCCCGTTCCTTCGTTTAAACGTAACTGAAAATGCAGGACATTATACATGAGCCAATCACAAGAAGACTGTGAATGGTGGAGAGAAGGCAAACCTACTATGGGTCTTGGGACAAGAGAGAAGACATAGTCATGAATTCCCTGGGTTTTCTTTTGGCCCCATATATCCTAGACTTGGAGCTAAAGAAGCCAGGAAACTGGAAACAGTAATAGGCTGAGACCAAAAGCCCCAAGAGAAGCGTGCTGTCTCCAACCAAAGCCAGGAAAAGGGCACCAAGGCAGAAAACGTCAAGACAACACTGCTTTATTGTAGCCAAATGCCACTGAGCAAGCTGGGCCCAACCCTACTCATGCCAGCAAGGGCTGAGTAGGGAGCCTGAATTCTTGCACTTGGCAGGCTATAATGAGGCACCTCCACATTCCTGCCTGGATGGTGTCAGAGGAGACCAAATAGGATTCCTGCACTTTCACTCTTGCCAGCTGGTAATGAGCCCCTGCCACCTTGGGTCAGTGGGACCATGTGGAGAGCCTGGACTTTCACTCTCACCCAGCAGTAATGAGGCACCTCTCTCTACCAGCTGGGGTGGTATCAGAAGAAGCCTGGTGGAGCATCAGGACTTTCACTGTGGCCTGAAGAGAATGAGGCCACCCCCACCCCATCGTGGTGCCAGTGGAGATCATAGGTAAAGTTGGAACTCCCACATCTGCCTGGCAGTGATGAGGATCAACCCCCCCTACCCTGCCCTCAGGTGCCAACAGAGATGCTGTGAAGAGCAGGAACTTCTACTTCCACCTGGTAGCAATGAGGCTGCATCCTGCCCTCTTCCCCTGTGAGAGTGCTGACAAAAACAAACAAAACAAAAAAATCAGCTAAATCAGAACACCCAGGCTCAAAACACGAATATCCCCACTAAGACAGGAAATATCACTTGAACCTGAAAATTGCCCACCATTCAAAAACCCAGGAAGATCCTAAACTGAAGGACAAAAGACAATTTAATAGATACCAACACCTACACTACAGACAGAAATATCAGAATTATCTGAAAAGGGTTTAAAGTAGCCATGACAAAAATGCTTCAATAAACAATTTGGACACACTTGAAAAAAGGAAAAAAAAAAAAATCTCAGCAAATATATAGAGAAGAACCAAATGGAAATGTCAGAACTTAAAAATAAAATAACTGAAGTGAATGGGTTCAATAGCAGAAGGAAGGGAGCAGTGAAAAGAATCAGTGAACCAGAAGAAAAAATAAGAGAAATTAACCAATCTGAACAACAGAAAGAAAACAGAGTGAAAAAAATGGACTCAGCCAGGCGCGGTGGCTCACGCCTGTAATTTCAGCACTTTGGGAGGCCAAGGCGGGTAGATCACAAGGTCAGGAGATCGAGACCATCCTGGCTAACATGGTGAAACCTCGTTTCTACTAAAAGTACAAAAAATTAGCCAGGAGTGATGGCATGCGCCTGTAGTCCCAGCTACTTGGGAGGCTGAGACAAGAGAATCACTTGAACCTGGGAGATGGAGGGTGAGGCTGAAAAATGCATTTGAAGGAACAATTGCCCAAATCTCCTCAAATTTGGCAACAGAAATAAATCTACTAATTCAAGAAGCTGAGATAACTTCAAATAGCAAACACCTGAGACACGTCGTAATTAAACTTCTGAAAACTAAAGGCAAAGAAAAAAATATTAAAAAGTAGTCAGAGGAAAACAACGCCTTACCCATAGAAGAGAAGCAACTTTAATGACGAAGAATTTCTCATTAGAAATCATGGAAACCATAAGGAAGTGGCAGAATATTTTTTAAGTTTTTAAAGGAAAGAACTGCCAACCCAGTGAAAATTGTCTTCAGGAATGAGGGGAAAACCAAAACATTTTCAAATGAAGGGAAACCAAGAGAATGTGACACCACTAAACCTACCTAAAAAATGGCTAAAATAAGTTCTCCAAACAGGATGGAAGTGATAAGAGAAGAAAACTCAGGCCGGGCGCGGTGGCTCAAGCCTGTAATCCCAGCACTTTGGGAGGCCGAGACGGGCGGATCACGAGGTCAGGAGATTGAGACCATCCTGGCTAACACGGTGAAACCCCGTCTCTACTAAAAAATACAAAAAACTAGCCGGGCGAGGTGGCGGGCTCCTGTAGTCCCAGCTACTCGGGAGGCTGAGGCAGGAGAATGGCGTAAACCCGGGAGGTGGAGCTTGCAGTGAGCTGAGATCCGGCCACTGCACTCCAGCCTGGGCGACAGAGCGAGACTCCGTCTCAAAAAAAAAAAAAAAAAAAAAAAAAAAAAAAGAGAAGAAAACTCAGAGCATCATGGGAAAAGAAAGAACATAGTGAGCCAAAATATGGATACATAGAATAGGTTTTCTTTATTGCTTTGAGTTTTCCAAATTATGTTTGCAATCTATAGAGGAAATATTTGTGATACTTATTTTATAAGTGTAAAGAGACACAAAGGGAGGTAGGATTTCTGTAATTTAATAGGTAAAATGATGGCACCAGTAGGAGTGTGATAAATTTTGTATATATAGTGTAGTACCTAGAGAAACCACTTTAAAAGTTTTACCAAAAGAAATAAATACCATGGATAAATAAAAATGGAATTATAAAAAACGTTTAAATAAAAGTCAGAGGCAGGAAAAAGGAAACAGTAAAAAAAAAAGCAGAAAAAAGCTGAAAACAAAAAATTAAATGGTAGACCTAAACCCTAACATATCAATAATTAAATTAAATGTAAATGGTCTAAATATTTGAAATAAAAAACAGAAATTGGAAGAGTAGATTAAAAAATATGGCCAACTGTACGCTGTCTACAAGATACGCATTTTAAACATTACTGTATAGGCAGATTGAAAGTAAAATAATGAAAAAAGATATGTCATGCAGATACTAATTATGGAAGACAGAAGAGGCTATATTAATATCAGATCAAATATGTCTCAGAGCAAAGACAGAGAAGGAAATTATGTAAAGATAAAAGGGGCCAATCTACCAAGAAGGCAAATATACCAAAAATAGAGTTGAAAAATATGTGAAGCAAGCAGATAAGGCTGAAAGGAAAAATAGATAAATCTTTAACTATAGTTGAAGGCTTCAATACCCATCTCTCAACATTTGATTGAACTAATAGAGAGAAAATCAATAAAGAAACAAAATAACTCAACAATACCACCAACCAACAAGATCTAATTGACATATGTAGAGCTCTCCACCCAACAACAGCCAAATCCATATTCTGTGCAAGTGCCCAAAGACTATACAGCAACATAAACCATGTCCTGGGCTGTAAAACAAACCTCAGCAGGTATCAGAACTGAAGTGATACTGAGTGTTCCCCTGCCATGACTGGATACAACTAGAAATTAAAAACAAAAATGCAACAGGAATATCTCCAAACACTTGGAAATTAAAAAGCATGTTCTAAATAGGTCAAAGAAGAAATCAAAAGTGAAGTTAAAAAAGTACATTGACTTCAACAAAAATGAAAATACAACATATCAAAATTTTTAGGGCTCAGTTAAGGCAATGCTGGAATGGAAATATACAGCACTACATGCACACATTAGAAAAGAAGAAAATGTTAAATGGTAACTTAAGATCTCATTCCGGCCAGGCATGGTGGCTCACGCCTGTAATCCCAGCACTTTGGGAGGCCAAGGCAGGCAGGTCACAAGGTCAGGAGATCGAGACCATCCTGGCTAACATGGAGAAACCCCATCTCGAATGAAAATACAAAAAATTAGCCAGGTGTGGTGGCAGGTTCCTGTAGTCCCAGCTACTCAGGAGGCTGAGGCAGGAGAATGGCTTGAACCTGGGAGGCAGAGCTTGCAGTGAGCCGAGATAACGCCACTGCACTCTAGCCTGGGCAACAGAGTGAGACTCAGTCTCAAAAAACAAACAAACAAACAAACAAAAAGACCTCATTCTAAGAACCTACAAAAAGAAGAAGAGAAAGGAAAGCCGAAACCAACAGAAGAAAGAAATACTAAAGATAAAAGCAGAAATCACTTGAAATTGAAAACGGCAAAATAACAGAGAAAATCAATGAAAGAAAGAGCTGGTTCTTTGTAAAGATCAATGCAACTGACAAACCAAGCACCAGTGATGAAGAAAAAGGAAAGAAAACACAGTTACCAACATCACAAATATCATTGTCACAGATTAGCAGGGATATAATTTAGACTCTACAGGTATCAAAAGGAGAGTAAAGGAATACCATGAACAACTCTTCATACATAGATTTTGCAACTTACATAAAATGGACCCATTCCTCAAAAAACAACAAACTGCCCAGACTCATCGAATATGAAATAAATAATTTGAATTATCCTATCACTATTAAGCAAATTGAATTCGTAATTGGATTCATGAAAAAAAACTCAGGTCTGGTGATTTCACTGGTTCAGTTGACCAAATGTTTAAAGACGCATTAATATAAATTCTGTAGAATCTCTTCCAGAAAACGGAAGAGGAGGGAACACTTCTCAATTCATTTCATGAAATTAGTATTACCTTTATACTAAAACCAGAAAAAGAGAGCAAAAAAGAAAAAAACTACAAACCATTGTCCCTCATGCACACAGAGGGATAAAGGAATATAAAATTCTTTAACAAAATTATTAGCAGATAAGATGTAGCAATGTATCAGAAAAATTGTACACTGTCACCAAGAGGGTATTATTTCAGGGATTTAAGACTGGTTTCAATATTCAAAATCAATGTAATCTTCCTCAACAACAGAACAAATTTACAATAGCATACATATGATCATGAAAAACATTTTGCAGAATTCAACATCCATTCATAATAAAAACTCTCAGAAAAATAGGAATAAAGGGAAATTCTCTCAAGTTGATCAAGAATGAGCCTGTGCAAAAGGCCCATAGCTAACATTATATCTGAAGATGACAGAAAGACAGAATGCTTTACACCAAAGGTAAAGACAAGGATGTTAGCTCTTAAATCTCTTACTCAGCATAGTGCTGAAAGTTCTACCCTGTGTAATAGTCAAGAAAAAGAAGTAAAAGACACACAGGTTGAAATGGAAATGAAATTGTCTTATTTGCTGGTTGTCTCTGTGTAAATGCTCAAGAACCTACTGTAAAACTCTTAGAATTAATGTTACTTCAGCAAGGTCTTAGGCGATGTGATATGCTTAAAAATCAATAGCATTTCTACATATTAGCAGTGCACATGTGGACAATAAAATTTTTAAAAATATCAGTCACAATCAATCAATCAAAAATGAAAATTCAAGACTTGAATGATAAAAAGTACATATATTGATGAAAGAAACCAAAGAAGATCTTAATAGAGAGACTGAGTTCATGGATTGGACAATTCAATGTAATAAGAACATCAGTTCTCCTAAAAATGATACACAAATTTAATGCAATTCCTATAAAAATCCCAGCAAGCTATTATCTAGATAGCAACAGGATTCCTCTAAGATTTATATGGAAAGGCAAAGAAACTGGAACAGGTAAAACCATTCTGAAAAAGAATAAAGTAGGAGAAATCAGTCCACCTGCTTTCAGAAAGCACCACGCAGCTAAGTAATCAAGACTGTGGGATATTGGTAGAAGGATGGGCATTTTCATCAAGGCAAAAGAGTAGAGAACCCCAACATAGACCAACACAAATATGCCCAACTGATCTTTAACAAAGTAACAAAAACAATCCAAAGGAGGAAAGATAGCCTTTCCAGCAAATACCGCTGGATCAATTGAACATCTACATGCCAAAAGATAAAGTACTCTGGACTGTCTTACACTTGTACAAAAATTAACTCAAAATATATCACAGACTTAGATGTAAACTCTAAAATTTTAGGAAAAAAATTGGAGAAAACCTTTGTGATCTAGAGCTAAGCAAAGAGTTCTTTGATTTGACACCAAAGAAAATATGATCCATAAATAGAAAAATCGGTAAATTGGACTTAAAAAGTTTTTTCTTTGTGAAAGATCCTGTTAAAAGGGTGAAAAGACAAGTTACAGGCTGAAAGAAAATATCTGCAAGCCGTGTATCTAACCAGGGGCCACTGTCTGAAATTCATAACACCTATAAGCCTGAATAATGGAAAAATGAACAACTAAAACATAGACAAAAGAGAGAAAAAGACAATTTACTGAAGAGGATATATATATGTGTCAAATGACGACATGGAAAGACGTTCATCATTATCTGTTAGGGAAACTATAGTTAAAACCACAGTTAGATACTGTTACACATTGATCAGAATAGCTAAAGTAAAACATAGTGACAACACCAAATCCTGGCAAAAATTCAGAACACTTACACATTGCCTGACAGAACATAAAATTGTACAGCACAGTGGATTCTTAAGAAGCTAAGCATGCAGGTGCCTTGCAACCCATAATGTGCACTTCTGGACACAGATTCTAAGGAAATGAAGGCCTATGTGCACATGAAAACCTGTATGGGAATGTTCATAGTGCCTTATTTGTAATAGTCACAAACTTGAAACAGTACAGATGTCTTTCAAGGACTGAATGACTTAACAAACTGGGTCAAGTCCACACCATGGGACACAAGTCATAATTAAAAGGAACTAACTATTCACAGATACAACAGTCTCCCAGGATGAATCTCCCAGGAATAATGATGCTGAGTGAAGAAAGGCCATCCCAAAAGTGAGATCTGTTTGACATCTTGAAGTGACAAAATTACAGAAACAGAAACTAGATTAGTGGTTGGCTTTTATTAGGGAGGTACTGGGTGTGACAGGTAAATGGATATGTGGCTACATAATGTCAAAACATGGTGTCCTAATATCAAAAATGTCTGTGTCTCCACTGTACCATGTCTGTATCATGCTCTGCTATTGTACTATAGTTTTGCAAGGTGTTGCAATGGTAGAATCTGCATGAAGGGAACAGATCTCTCTGCTTCTTACAGTTGCATGTGAATCTACAAATTTCACAATAAAAATCTGGTCAAAAATGAATAGTATATAAACCTTTATAAACAGATTAGGAAATTGGGTAGAAATGTGGACATTGTCAATTTCCTCTCTGAAGCTGAAAGTAGATTGTTTTGAAAACATATGAATAAAAGAAGCCAAGCATTAGATTCACGAAGAGGTTCTTGGTCAATTTCAGACAAATTCAACTTTTTTGGCAATCACAGGACCCTTCCTTCCCTTTCCTCACATAAGGGTTCTGCCATGGTCCCTTTACCTCTCTGTAGCAGGGTAAGGGATATGAAGATTCTATAACCAAATGTTTCATTTCCCCCTCACTTGTTGACCACACTTCTGGCAAGTCAAGAAAGGTATCAAAAGAAATTGACTTTGTGGAGTTTGCAAGTTAATTGTAGAAGTGTTAATAAAAGTAAGTGTGGAGGCCAGGCACAGTGGCTCACACCTGTAATCCCAGCACTTTGGGAGGCCGAGGTGCGCGGATCACGAGGTCAGGAGTTCAAGACCAGTCTGGCTAACATGGTGAAACCAAATCTCTACTACAAATATGAAAACTAGCCAGGCATGGTGGCAGGCACCCGTACTCCCAGCTACTCCGGAGGCTGAAGCAGGAGAATCACTTCAACCTGGGAGGGGGAGGTTGTAGTGAGCCAAAATTGCATCACTACCCTCCAGCCTGGGTGACAGAGCAAGACTCCATCTTGGGGAAAGAAAAAAAAAGTAAGTGTGGAAAATTTGAGATCATCTCTTAAAGAACAAATATGAAAATGACAGATACGGTAAAGTCTGGAGCATATAACAGCCTGCTTACTCTGAGTGGTTGTGTGTTCTCAGCTCAAGAATACTTGTTCATTGTTGCTGGAGGGAGAGGGGTTTTCTTGAAACAATAACAACAATAACATCAGTCATCACTTACTGAAAGAAGTCCTACTGTGTCCCACAGCAACAGTAGCTAACAGTTATCAAGAGATCATTCCTATCTAAGTGCTTTACACTTATTAACTCCTTAATCTTCACAACCACCCCATGAAGTAAGGACTATTATTTTTCTCATTTTAGAGATAAGAAAACTAAGGCATAGAGAGGTTGAGTTATTTGCTGAGAGTAACTAAGGTAGTAACTGGTCAAGGTGAGTTGAACCCAGGCAGTATTTTGGAGATTTTAGAAAAGTCTTCCATTCCTATTGGATGTCTGTAGAACGTGTGATACGATGTGAGTTTGGGTTTGTCACTGAGGTGGGCCTTACATTGGCATTCGGTGTGTGGCTTCCGCAGGCAGCTTTGTGTGGATCCAGGATTAGCATCAGCTCTTTCTGCTGCAAGCACAGGGTCGCGTCTCAACAGCTGTCCTGCAAGTGCACCTATTCAAATACACAGCCATACACAGAGCTCTTTGTCTGGAGAAAAGGATATAAAAGTCAAAGTACTTTTCCTGCCAGCTATTTGGTTGATCAGGATGGAATATATTGTATTGTAGGACACAATTCATATTTGTGAGTTATTTCCTCTCACCCTCCCCCGGATGCTGAACACACACTTTTTCTTCTGACTTTTAGGAAGTGTTTCCTGTGCAACCACATCTCACTTTTTGCAGCATCTCCCACAAGACCACCTGGCTCCTTCCCACACCGTCCTCCATCCAGAGTGCAATTCTTAGGTCCCCTAGGGTGGCATTCTTTTCACAGACATGATTCCAATCATAAATTTTTGCAGAGGTGTTCAGTGCAAGTGGGACAGCTCCATTTCAGTGGCTGGGGGCAAGTGGGGAGCGGGGGAGTTTCCTGAACCCTTTGCCCTTTTTGGAAACTCAGTGAGATTCTTTTAATCGTCTGGATGACCCTGTGTGTCAAAGGCACAGGTAGCATGTGCTATCAGATCTATTGGTGCCTGGGTTCAATATGCATGTATAAAACTAAAATCTTTACTTACCCCATCGTTCTGTTTATGACAATGGGATCAGCAGTTGAGCCCTGGTGGCATTTAATGCACTATTGGGGAAATGTTAGTTGCAAGTGCATTGCATTCTTTGCTTGCTGTCTAGCCTGAATGTCATATTTTTATACAAAATCTTTTTTATTTACTTATGTTTTTATGTTTTTATTTTCATTTATTTTTGTGTATGTGTGATGGAGTTTTGCTCTTGTTGCCCAGGCTGGAGTGCAATGGCGTGATCTAGGCTCACTACAACCTCTGCCTCCCAGGTTCAAGCGATTCTCCTGCCTCAGCCTCCCAAGTAGCTGGGATTATAGGCATCAGCCACCACACCCAGCTAATTTTGTGTTTTTGGTAGACACAGGGTTTCACCATGTTGGCCAAGCTGGTCTCAAACTCCTGACCTCGGGTGATCCACCCTCCTCTGCCTCCTGAAGTGCTGGGATTACAGGCATGAACCATCGTGCCTGGCAATGAAATCTTTAGGTGATAGACACACTTTATGTATCATGCATCTATAATATGTATTTATACATGCTCTGTATCTTTTCTTCTCTGTTTGGATAAGGTATGTTTATGCTAACCCACATTAGCAATGGGGCTGGCGATGCCACAGCTTGCAGAAGCTACTGGAGCATGGGCAATAGAACCAGTGCTGGGCGCGGCTTCTCCTTGCACCAAGTCCTCTGAGTGGCAGTGCCGGCTGGTGTGGCAGGAGTTCTCAGGCTGCTGAGCAAATGCTGCTGCCACATGACCCTTCCCGATGCGCCTGTGAATTCCTTCCTTCTGCCACTTCATTTTGGATCCTCTCACTCTGATTTTTGCTCAGCGATGAATTGAATGGCCTGTCAGTGTTTTCCAGTAGAGATGAACTATTTTCCACCCTAAGACATGGCTTCTGTAAACTAAATTTGCTTTAGTTTCAAAATCAAAAGCGAATGGGCCCACCTTAGTGGTGGGAAGGTAGTGGGCACGGGAAGTCAAGGATCTCCCTGAGAAGGCTCCCATGTCACTCCTCAGACAGTTTCTCAAAGGCTTATTTATCCTAGGCTGTCATGGATGTGTCAGCAGGGATGGTTTGGACACAGCTCTAATTCAGAGAACATACAAATAAAAAAAAGTTCTTGGCCAGAGTTAGTTTCTGAAATTCCTCCCTCAGTTATTGAGAATAGTTTTACTTTAACAAGCATTCCTTTCCCTCATAGTTCTGCTTCTCATTTGGCCCATCCTCTTGTGAAGTCATAATTTTGTGTTTATGATACAGCAGATAGTGACCAAGATGGAAACAATTATAATATCATGGGTGCCCAACATGCATGTTTATAGCAGCACAACTTGCAATTGCAAAAATATGGACCCAACCTAAATGCCCATCAACCAATAAGTGGATAAAGAAAATGTGGTACGTATATATCTTGGAATACTACTCAGCCATAAAACGGACAAGATAATGGCCTTTGCAGCAACCTGGATGGATTTGGAGACCATTATTTGAAGTAAAGTCACTCAGGAATGGAAAACCAAATATCATATGTTCTCATTTATAAGTTGGAGCTAAGCTATGAGGATGCAAAGGCATAAAGATGATACAATGGGCCAGGGGCGGTGGCTCACGCCTATAATCCTAGCACTTTGGGTGGCTGAGGCTGGTAGATCACGAGGTCAGGAGTTCAAGACTAGCCTGTCCAACATGGTGAAACCCTGTCTCTACAAAAATATAAAAATTATCTGGGTGTGGTGGCAGGCACCTGTAATCCCAGCTACTTGGGAGGCTGAGGTGGGAGAATCGCTTGAATCTGGGAGGGAGGCGGAGGTTGCAGTGAGCTTAGATAGAGCCATTGCACTCCAGCCTGAACGACGGAGCAAGACTCCGTCTCAAAAAAAGAAAAAAAAGAATGATAGAATGGACTTTGAGGACTCAGGGCAAAGTGTGGGAGGTAGGTGAGGAATAAAAGAAAGACTACACATTGGTGCAGTGTACACTTCTCAGGGCGATGGGTGCACCAAAACCTCAGAAACTACCACTAAAGAACTTATCCATGTAACCAAAATTCACCTGTACCCCCCAAACTATTGCAATTTGAAAACAAATCACAGATGCCCAACACTAAGGATGGACTGCCATGCAGGACAGAAGTAGAGATCTGCTCCACCCTCAGCCATAGCCACTTGTCCTCCTCCCCACCCTGTCTTTTGCCAGATCAGCTCAGACAAACCAGTCTGCCTGCACTCCGTCGTATTCTTACAATTTGCCAGTTGTGGCCTCAAAAGTTTGTACAGCAATCTCTGGACCAGCTGTTAGCCATTGTCTCCCAGGGCTCTGGGATTCCTCTGGGAATAAAATGAGGCCAGTCTTTCTGGGACACCTTTCAAGCGGGGAACTCTACAGCAGATGCCCTCATGGGCGGCAGCTGGAGGAAGTCTGGCAGAGATGACAGTACACGCCGCTGAGAACAGGAATGGAGCCTAACCATGTACTTGGATGGCTCAGAAAGAAAAGAGGATTTGGAAGGAAAGAGGAGGGATATCCTATATTTAAGACTAAGCTTGGAGGGAAGCTCACACAGGAAGAAAACTATGGCCACCAAAATTCCAAGTTACTAAGCTTTTCAGGGGATGTCTTAGCCAACAAATTTAATCTTTTGAACAATGCTCTTTAAAAGAAAACAAAAGAGGAGATGTTCACAATGTAATAACAGGAACAATGAGATTTTTGCTTGCGTGTACTGTTCTTGAACTTGATCTCATCCCACATTATTGTTCCCACCACAATGGGTGACTGAAAACCAAACCAGGCTGCTGCTCTCCTGGCCCTGAGGGTTCACGGGTGCTGGTGTTGCCAACTTCTTAACCCTCCTCTGTCGAAACCCGAAGTGGCTGGATGTCTCTTCTGTCATTTCAGAGGAGGGAGGACTTAAACCTCGTGGGCATTTTCACTGAAACACAGAAAGCTCTGCTTTTCCACAGAGGCTGGGCTTTCTGAGCACATGCCCCACAGCTGTCTCAGATATCTGGAGCCTTCTCAGTTTTTCACAGAACCATCTGAGTTCTGTAGCATATGAGCAGGATTGGGAACCAACCTTGGAAAACCTTTACTTCTTAGGTAAATGGAAATTAGTGTGACCGCATGTGAATAGTCAGGGCTGAGCTAATGCAAACTGACCGACCTTCTAGGCCAGTGTGGCTCAGTGTTTGCAGGAAAGTTCTGCCTGAAACTGTCTGATGAGGGCGCATGGGAAAGGCAACACTGATTTTGCCCTCACATGGACTTGCATTAGAGAAAATAACAGCCCTGGCCTGAGAAGATAATTTTGAGGCCTGAGAAAACTGAAACATTGTTTGGCAGATTTGTTTTCTGCATTTTCCTTTTCGTGTATTTTAGTTTAAATAAAAGTTAGGGGTTAGGAATCTATCCTGTTGCCCGCAGGCTTACTTTAATCAAGCGAACACACACTGTCTCTGTCTTGATGGAGCCTGTGTTACATGTAATTGGGGGGTAAAAAATATAAAGAACTCTTGGGTTGAAGAATGAGGACTTTGAGCTTAGGACCACTGCAGTATTGTAAACTATAATCCTTATTTCTGTGCAAAAAGTCACTCATAAACTCTATAGAGAAGGTTGATATTGTAATAACACTCGGTGATAGGCATTCACCAGCAGATCACAGCCTGCATGGCTAACAGGACCCAGGCTTGCCATTTGAGAAGCGTTTGCTGGGAGGAGTTCCCCCAGGCAAGTGCTTGGTTCTGGAGCTGTCAGGGTCCATTTGCTGAGGGTCCATCGCTGTTGTGATCCATATGCTTAGTGTCTTCCCGAGAATCTGCACAGCCCAGAGTTTTTGAAGATTAACGAATGGATTTGATTTCCACTTTGCAAAAACAGTCCCTCAGTCGAAAATCATTTTTGCTTTCCCATTAAGTGCTATATGGAAGAGATCATCAAGTCTCTTTCTGGGAGTTTGCAAAGGAGAATTGTTAAGAGTTCAGTCAGGACAGAGTCAAGACTTGCATCCCTGAGGGTGGGCTGAATTTTCCTCTGCGAGGTGGCAGGTTTTGAATAATTCTAAATGCAGTTGGTGTCATTTTCACTGGGTGTTATGTCTGATGGTCATAAAGGATTCAAGGACAACAATTTTAAATAGGGAATTAACGCCATAACTGCCAGCCCGTCCTTCCCACAGGCATGCTAACAGGCAAGATGGCTGGCAATTGTGGAAAACAGTCTCAAATGGCAAAAATGCAGTTTTGAGGCTGTTCCAGATAATTGCTGCTGGAGCGTTTAAGCTTTTGGTAGAAACTGATTTCATGGGCAGATGCTACTGTGGAGCCAGAGGTAATTTAGGTCTGAAAATTGGCCCCGTTCTGAAAGTGGTTGCTGTGGATGATTTCAGATAAAGAATCCACTCTGCCAGATTGGACAAAACCTATTGGAGTATTAGATCTGTTGCAGTCTCTCTTTACTATTCCTGAAGGAATGATTCAGCTAATTAGAACTATGCTTATATGAGATTAGTGTATCGAATCACGCTTTGTCTTTTGCCCCAAGATGACTTTTTTTTCCACTCCGTCTGGTGGTCTTCTGGGACTGCAGAGCAAACCAGTGAGAACAAATGTTGTTTCTGTGTGCACAACTGTCCAGGCAGGTCCTCCCGTGTGGAGGACCCGTGGTGGAGGGTGTCAGATGAAGTTTCTGGGATGATGCGCCAGAAGGGCCTCTTACCATGCCGACTCCTTCCTTGAGTCCAAGATTTTTGACTTAAGCATTAGTGTTTATCTTAACAGTAGTCTGATTTACAGTGGAGATTCTGAGTAATAGTCTAGCCTTGATAAGTCACTGAAAGATGAGACTCCGGGCTCTCCGATGGATGAAGGAGCAATGGTAACGTTAGACTGAGAGGCAGGAAGAAGCCAGGGTTTGGGAACCTGCTTTGATAGGAAGAATTGCGCCTGTGGAGAAAGCCAAGTCGCCAGGCCTTGTTGGGCACAACTAGGTCTTTTTTCACTCTAGCCCCTTCCAGGCTTGGGAAACACAGCCCTCTCCTCCTATGCTCTCACACGGGAGCCACCAGCCCATCCCACTTGCACATCACGACTAGCTCCAGGGTCGAGCCTCTCCCCTACAGCCACTGCTCCTGTTGGAGTTCAGCCTGCATGGCCTCTGGCCTCCCTGCATTGGGGCCTTTTATCTGTTCTCACCCACTCTACTACCAGTCACTTTCAGCCACCTCAGTCCAGCAACTGGTTGCACTCATTGAGGACAGCCACAATGACAGTGATGGCTAGTGCCCAGTGCTTGCTTCCTGCACGGCAGGCACCTTCTAAGCACTTTACACATGTTGACCAATTTATGTATCCTCCAACGCTAGTATTATCCCCATTTCGTAGATGAATACACTGAGGGGTGAAGTCACGTAGATAGCACTTGGTAAGTTGGGCCTCAGGTCCCGATGTCACACACTCTAGTGAACCAAGTTAGTTTTCAGCCATGGGTGGCCATCCCACATCCTCTAGGAACACCTGAGACAAGCCTATGTGTTTCCCTTTCCTTCTCAAATAGGCAGCACATTGGCCACAGGCAGCCTTGGACAAGAAACTGGAGTGCTGATCATCACATTGCTCCCTCCCACCCTCACCCGGGGCCAGGAGCTGTGGCTGAGAAAGCCTTGGCCCGGATGCTAAGACCTCAGCTTCGTATCCTCCCCCACTCCCAAGGGAACAGAGATGGTGAATAGATTCATCTTGAGTTCCACCCTGGAGGACTGGCTGGGCTGTGGAATGTGTGTGGAGGAAGACCTTGAGGTGAAGTCTGCCCTGCGCCCAGTAGGGGAGATATTTGCCAGCCCCGCCTAAGGGCAGTTTCTCTGATGTTTCATTTTCTGTGCTCTGTGAGAATCACTGAACACACGGCCAGCAGTCTTCAGGGCATTTCTTTTCCCTGTTGGAGAGACGCTATTATTACGCTATTATTGGTCCACAATGTGCTGACGCAGTGATCCCAGCGTAACCCTCGCCTCCACACTGATTCGAGCATTGGCCTGGCGTAGGCAAATGGCTGAGCCCTTCTGGATGAATTCAGGGCATCTTTGAGGACTGTGGACCTGGCCCAGCCCTCCGCAGGGTGTAACCCTGCTCTCAGGTGAGCTTTCATTCACTGTGGAGCAGGTGAAGGGCCCATGGTCATGGGTACCGTCTACTTATCTGACGTTGTAGTTCAGTGTTCTAGAGAAGGGGAAATGGGCTAAGTTGATCAGTTCTTACACAGTCACTGCTTGTACTGAGATTTCAAAACTGTTACTGCCTCATTGATTCTACAGTTTGATGTCTACCTTCTCAGTTAGAAAATAATGGACTTTCATAACTCATAAATGGCTTTATGAAAACCATTTCTTACTGTGGTAGCAGATGAGATGAACAGCTGACCGAGAAGGCATGACTGGGCAGGTCCAGAGCCAGCACTCCAGCCTCGCACACGGCAGACAGGGTTACGCAGCCGTGGTCTCTTGACCACGCTGCTCTTCCATAAAGACTCCACAAACGGCTGCAAAAGCCAAAGGCTGGCCACCCTCTATGCCGATGTCGTGACCCCAGAATGCTAGCAAAGGGGAATCCAGGCACAATCTTCAGCTATTGTGCATCCAAAAGCGATTATGGAAATGATGCTGGTAAATCTCAATGACTTCCACATTGCCTGGCGCCATTCCAGAACTACACGGCTCCCCTCCCTCCTCTGTCAGGCTGTTCCTTTGGTATCCCGTCTCCGTGGGGCTCTGACAATACGAAAGTGCAGAGATATGAAATGTGGAATTGGCATTTCCCCCATAATTATCTCTCAATCAGACATTATTTGAACAAGATTCCTTGGCCTTGGAGAGGGGGCTGGTGGAAGTTTCCGTGTAGACCAATCTTTTTTATTTATTTTTTTCCCGTTGTTCTGCTGAACCTGTGCAATACCATGGCTTATATGTGCCCATTGTCCTTCTAGTTCTTTTCTTCCCTAAAAATTGTTTTCAGGCTTCTCATCCTTTAAAGTAAATAGCATTTTAAATGTTTCTCACAGTTGGCAAATCTTAGTTTATATCCCAGGTGTGGAAGTTCTCATTCCAAACCATTTGATCTGGAAACAATTCTTCACATCTTCTAGGTAAACATATGCTAGCCTTTTGTTAACTGTTTACTTCACCACACCGTTTATTTTCCTTCAATTGCTCCACAAATACTCAGTTTATACAGCGTTCAAATTCTGTGCATGCTCTTTCTCTTTGGTTTCTCCTTTCTCTCTTAGAAAGCAATCATGGGTGGGTAGGTAGAAAGAAACTACCCTTGGCTCCTGTGAGTGGCTTGCTCCTCCGGCACCAGGTTCTAGCTAACCATAAGGTTCCCGGCAATGACCAGGTTCAGCCAGCATACCACAGAGCACACGGCGTGCCAGGGGCCTTCCCTGGCTGCAGTGTCTTCCTTGCTCCATCCCTCCTTTTCCTTTTCCTTCACCCCTGGGCCACCACTTGGGGTTGTGTGACCTTGGGCAAGGTATTCCCCTTACCATATTTAAATGGGAATCATGGCAATATCAGCCTCAGACAGTTGTCCTGAGGGTTTTAATGAGCATATGTACACAGAACATTTATTATTTATTTATCTTTGGCTCTGTTGCCCGGGCTGGAATGTAGTGAGACAATCATAGTTCACATAGTTCATGGCTGCTTTGAACTCCTGGGATCAAGGGTTCCTCCTGTGTCAGTCTCCTGCGTAGCTGGGCCTATAGGTGTGGGCTGCCGTGCCTGGCTAATTTTTTTTTTTTTTTAGACGGAGTCTCACTCTGTCACCCAGGCTGGAATGCAGTGGCACGATCTTGGCTCACTGTAAGCTCTGTCTCCCGGGTTCACGCCATTCTCCTGCCTCAACCTCCTGAGTAGCTGGGACTACAGGTACCGGCCACCATGCCCTGCTAATTTTTTTGTATTTTTTAGTAGAGACGGGGTTTCACCATGTTAACCAGGATGGTCTCGGTCTCCTGACCTCGTGATCCACCCACCTCGGCCTCCCAAAGTGCTGGGATTACATGCGTGAGCCGCCGCACCTGGCCGCCTGGCTAATTTTTAAGTTTTAGTGGAGACTGGGTCTTGCCTTCTTGCCCAGGCTGGTTTCGCACTCCTGGACTCAAGTGATCCTCTTGCCTCAGCCTCCCAAAGTGTTAGGATTACAAGTGTGAGCCACTGTGCTGGGCCACAGGGAATATTGAGGCTAGTCTGGTGTGTGGCATGTGCTGTTCAAGTGTTTGTGATGATGCTCTTTATTACCATGGTCATTTTCTATTTCAATTTCTCCGTGGCACTTATCACTAGTTAACATACTATAGATATTTCCTTACTTAATTGTGTTTATTGTCTGCTCCATTAGAAGGCAAATTCCGAGAGGGGCCCGTGGCTCACGCCTGTAATCCCAGCACTCTGGGAGGCCGAGGTGGGCAGATCACGAGGTCAGGAGATCGAGACCATCCTGGCTAACACGGTGAAACCCTCCTCTACTAAAAATACAAAAAATTAGCTGGGCGTGGTGGTGGGCACCAGTAGTT
Source organism: Trachypithecus francoisi (assembly GCF_009764315.1). Classification (NCBI taxonomy): domain Eukaryota; kingdom Metazoa; phylum Chordata; class Mammalia; order Primates; family Cercopithecidae; genus Trachypithecus; species Trachypithecus francoisi. The sequence continues at coordinate 3,490,611 of NW_022681472.1, forward strand.
CCAGCTACTCGGGAGGCTGAGGCAGGAGAATGGCGTGAACCCGGGAGGTGGAGCTTACAGTCAGCAGAGATCTCACCACTGTGCTCCAGCTTGGGCAACAGAGGGAGACTGTGTCTCCAAAAAAAAAAAAAAAGGTAAATTCCATTAGGGTGGAGATGTTTGTCTGTTTTGTTCACAACAGCATGTGGAGTCTAGAGGAGACATCTGGCAGGTGCTCCACAAATGTTTGTGGATGCAACAGGTACCACCAGGCTGTATAAAAAAACAGTTTAAAAGGCCCAGCAATTTTGAATAGGGTTGTGTTAGGAATGTCATTTTGGGGGCCTCCTGTTTTTGCAGACCCACCTTGGTACCTAGGATGCAGACTTCTTGGGCTCCAAACCTCCAGGACAGGGGAAGGCTTGAGGTGGCTATTTGGAGCTAGTTCCCAGTGAAGTGTTTGCATCACTTGGAGTGTGGGCTGGAGGAATAGGGACACAGGGACCCCAGACCAAAGCCATGCAGGAATCCAGAACTCAGCACTAGGAAGAAGGACTTGGGGGGAGCCAGATTCTAGGAGAAATGTGCCATGTGTCTATTCAAATCAGCTACAGGAGGTGAAGGCAACAGCCCTTACCCTGGAGTTGTTCAGAGTTGAATAAGATTAGAATCCAATAACTATAATGCAACAGAAGAAAAAAAAGCTCATCTATCACTGATAATTCCAATAAAACTCTGCACTCTCTTTGCAGAAAATGCATCTATGAGCATCAATTCACCGTGTTCTGCCCAGCTTCAGGGCCTCAGAGGCATCCTAAAGAGCATCCTGGGAAGCCTTAGAGCCATGGGCTCCTCTGCTAAGAACTGGTGATGTCATGCAGGCCGGAAGCTGACAGTTTAAGTCAATTCACTCTCCAAAAATGTTGCACCCCTGCTGCGCGTTGAGCTCATTAAAGTTGATGAGTTGAATGAGCTAATGTTCATGACTCACTGTGATGCAAATGTGTCTTCAGAAGGGGAGAGGGTCCTTCCTTGGGGGCTTCCACAGACTTCATGGAGAGCAATGCTGTAAGGTGATGACCCACCGGAGGGGATAGAGGGTGGGGACAGGCAGATGAAAGCTTTGTCAGAATACATGGCACACCTCCTGGGCAATTGGAGCACTAGTCTGTATTTTGGCGAGAAAGTCACGCAGAGCTGTAGCCCGGTGAGTTGCATTAGTCAGTGCAACAGCAGGGAAGACGTTTCCAAAGAAAATGCAGTCTCGCCTTGCATGTGGAGAGATTTCTTGGCTTGATGAAAAAACCTGGGAAGGGAATAGTGTGACTGGAGGGACTTGGATCAGAGTCCTCTGGCGCAGGTGGCCTGGGCCGTGGGAAGCCCTGGGTGCAACCTACTCTATGCTGAGCTGGGCTCTGGGAAGTCTCTGCGCTTGTGTCTCACCTCATCGCCCTCTGAGTGTTGCCCCCGTTTTACCACTCTCTCACCCAGCCTCATTTTGTCCTCTCGCCCTGCACACCAAGCTCGGCCTGGGCCCCTGTATCCTCCACATGAAGCTTGTACCCAGGAGATCTCATCCAGGGTCTGGTTTGAAATTCCATTTGTATACCAAGGACTTTTCAATCATTTTGTCCATCCTTGGCCGGACTCAGAGCCCACTCTTCCCAAACCCCCAACAATTCCACCTGTCTTCTTGCCATGCCACTGGGGTATCCAATGGGAATTTCAAAGTTAACATGGATACAAGCTAAGTTTTTATCACCATCCCCTCTCCTTCCCCCACCCCTAGAATTCTCATTTCAGGAAATGAGACCACCACCCACTCAGTTCACTTGAGTGAAAACAATGGGGCTTCCGCGATTCCTTCCGTCCCCACTCCCACACACCCAGCCTGCTGACGAGCCCCACTTCCTCTCCCTCCAAGTGCACCCGGGCATCCTCCTCCCAGCCCCGCTGCCCTCAGCCCCCTCATCCTGTCCAGCCCAGGCCGGCAACAGGACCCCACGTGGCTTCCCTGTGCCCCTGGCCTTCCACTACCGAGTCCCCACGCAGCTGCCTGGAGGATCTTTTGAAGTTGTCATCAGATGACCGCCCTGCTGCACAGGAACCTCCAGCGTCCTGATAACATCAGCGTGGTCCTTCTGCCCTGTCCTGGTGTATCAAGCTCTGATCTGCTGGTATCTGCCTGCCTGACCATAACTAGTCTCCCTCTTCCTGGAGCACAAGCTGGTCCCTTCGTGGGCCTGGCCGCTTTCCCAGCCCAGGACGCCCCTGCCTTCGCTCCCCATGCCTAGGTCCTTCAGCACCCTAAAGCCAGCCGCTGCAGAGGGCTCTCTGAGCTGTACCCTGAAGGCAGCACCTGCTCTGGGCTTTCCAGCCCTGTTCGGTGGCTGTCAGTGTCAGGCACGGCTCTGGGCGGTCTTTGATGCCTTCCTGTCCTTTTCCCCAACTCACATCTGTGCGTATTAGCTGAGGGGAGTTAGTACACACCCACGCCCTGGGGTGGCACCTGGCTTGCAGCAAATGCTCACTGCATCTTTGTGGAGAGCTTAGCTTTGATGAACGCCCCCTGAGGCCCATGACCCCGCGGACTCGCTGCTGGCTGGCTGGGTCACTACCATAGCAGTTGTCTCCTAGGGGACCGGCACAGCTCGGAGCCCCAAGGCTGCTAAAGAACTAGCTCAGGGGACCCCGTTTCCCTTGGCTGAGAGACCCACAGCCCACACGTCCCAGGGCCAGTTCTCAGGACAGGGGTCTGTGGGCCTCTCCAAAGGCACCTCTGTGGAGTGCTGGGGTGGGGGTGGAGGGGTGGGAAGGATGGGAGACCGGGCAGTGCTGGCCTCCCACCTCCAGCCAGACCCTCTCTCTCCCTCCCCTCAGAGCAGAGAGGACCTGATTCAAAGAGCCTAGGAAAACTCTGGTGTCCCCAGCGTCCTTTCGGGGCCAGGGATTTTATTTCAGAGCTTTGTCAGCAATAAACCTCAGGGACTCCTAGTGCTGGTGCCCAGTAGAACAACCTTAGCTGGGAGCTGGGCGCCAACTGTATGTGTGAGAGTTGTGAGTGTGGGTATTCGTGTGTGTAGATGTGTGTGTGTGTATTCATGTGTGAACACGTATGTGTGTGAGCATTGTGCATGTGAACACATGTATGAGTGTGAGACTGTGAGCATGTGGTGTGTGTGAACATGCATGTGTCTGTGTGTATAAGGATGCGTTTGTGTGGTATATGATTATGTATGTAAGAGTGTATGAATGTGTGAGTGTGATGTGTGTGAACTGGCTGAGTGTATGAGAATGAAGTGTATGCAAGTGTGTGAGCATGTTCAAGTGACTGTGAGTGTGGTGTGTGTAGTGTGTGTCTGAGATGTGTGCAAGTGTGTGAGCATGTGAGTGTGGGAGGTGTGTAAGTGCAAGTAAGCATGTTAGCATGTGTGATGTGTATAAATGTGTATAAGTGTGTGAGTGTATCTGTGTGTGGTAGGTTGTACAAGTGTGAGCACGAGAGGTGTGTCTGCAAGTGACTGAAAGTGTGTGGTGTATGTAGTGCCTGTTTGTGTGTAAGCATGTGTGTGAGGTGTGTGCAAATGAGCGTGTTTTTGTGTGTGCTCTTTTGCAAGTGAGTGTGTGAGCATGTGAGTGTGAGAGGTGTGTGTCTGCGAGTGTGTGTGTGTGAGAGAGAGAGAGAGAGAGATAGATAAGGAGGAGAGTCAGTGGCTACAATAAGCCGGGCTGTCGGGTAATCTGAGGAAAAAGGGACCTTGCTGAGGGGTCGTGGGGGCTTTGGAATTGCAGGTCATGTCCAGAGGGCATTGGTGTCTGTGTGTGAAGACCTGTGACACCATAAGGGGCGAAGGAAAGACAAAGAGGGCGGCACAGACCCAGGCTCAGGGCAGCTGCCCAGTTTGCCCCTGTGCACGCTGACCGCTGGAGTTCTCGTCCTCCTCACTCCCAGCCTCTGGATCCCACAGCAGGCGCTGCTGATTCTCTTCTCCCGGTCCCGGACAGTCACTAGGATGTGTGCGTTGCTCTTCCCCCTTCCCACAGACTTTAGTCAACTTTATTTATTTTTAATTTAATTTAATTTAATTTTTTGAGACAGAGTCTCACTCTTTTACCCAGGCAGGAGTACAGCCGTGCTATCTCGGCTCACTGCAACCTCTGCCTCCTGGGTTCACGCCATTCTCCTGCCTCAGCCTCCTGAATAGCTGGGACTACAGGAACCCGCCACCACACCTGGCTAATTTTTTGTATTTTCATTCGAGATGGGGTTTCTCCATGTTAGCCAGGATGGTCTCGATCTTCTGACCTCATGATCCACCCGCCGTGGCCTCCCAAAGTGCTGGGATTACAGGCGTGAGCCACGGTGCCTGGCCAGACTTTAGTCAGCTTTATTAATCATCTTTCTGGAATGTAATTTACAGCAATACCATTGACTCTAAGATGTTGTCTGGTGTGACACATTCCAACTTCTAAGGAGTGAAGAGGTGAAGTTATAAGAGATGGTGGCCTGTTTGTCCTCTCCTGCCTTGGGAAGCCCAGGGGCTACCAAGGGCCTGGCCACTGCCTGGGCTGCCAAGCTCAGAAGCCCACCCTGGCTTCCAGGGCCTGGGGTGCACAGGCAGGGATGGGGTGGAGGGGCCCAGGGTCGTCTTGGTATGCCGCTTCTTGTCACACACCTCAGCTGCTGTCTAGGAAGTCTGTTATGTTGGAAAAGGCTCCAGGAGCCCCCGGATCACTCTGACCTAGGTCCAGTGTACTATTTTTCTGGGATCTTTGGGAAGCAACCTCTATTCCACAAGGATCTCCCAGTTCAGCTGCCCCCAAACCAATGCCCCCAGAGCAGTTTTCAGTTCATTCAGTGAGTACCTGCGGCACAGGCCTGAGCCTCACTGCGGGCCAAGGATGACTCCAGGCTTGAGGGCCACTGTGCCTCCAAGCACTTCCTGATGGACACACGCGTCCTGTCTAATACGATGGATACTTAGGATACATATCGCAATTATTAAGAGTATATGCACCACAAAAATAAGATCATGTTGTGGCTTCATAGTCTTGACAAATTACACTGTAAACTTGTAAAAGAAGAGAGTAAAATAATGTTTGATTTTTATTTTTAATGAAGTTTTTATTTTGGAGTAACTTTGTTTTTTGTTTGTTTGTTTGTTTTTTGAGACAGAGTCTCCCTCTGTCACCCAGGCTGGAGTGCAATGGTGTGATATCGGCTTACTGCAAACTCTGCCTTCTGGGTTCAAGCGATTCTCTCTCCTCAGCCTTCTGAGTAGCTGGGATTATAGGCACCCACCACTATGCCTGGATAATTTTTGTATTTTTAGTAGAGGTGGGGTTTCACCATGTTGGTCAGGCTGGTCTTGAACTCCTGACCTCAGGTGATCCTCCCACCTTGGCCTCCCAAAGTGCTGGGATTACAAATGTGACCTAACTTGGATTTTTAGATAAGCTATAAGTACAAGAAGCTGCTGTTTACCCTTCACCCCATTGTCTCATGTATTAATATCTTACATAACTGTGCTATATTTGTCAAAATTAAGAGATTAACATTGGTAGATTACTGGTAACCAAGCTGCAGACTTTATTCAAATTTCACAGGCTTTTCCACTGATGCCTTCTTCTGTCCAAGGATCCCACTGCAGATGCCACGTGACAGTGAGTTGTGTCTCTGGGGTCCCCTCTGAGACAGTCGCTCAGGCTTTCTTTGTTTTTTTCATGGCCTTGGCAGTTTTGAAGAGTAGTGGTCATATGAACCGGTAGAGTGTTCCTCAGCTTGGGTTTGTCTGATGTTTTCTTGTGATTAGACTGAGGTTACAGGTTTGTGGAAAGAATACCACAGAGGGAATGTGCCCTGCTCCTATCAGGGGTACATGGTGTGAATATGACATCACTGATGTTAACCTTGATCACTTGGCTAAGGTACTGGCCGCCACGAATCCTCACCGCAAAGTCACCGCCTTTCCCTTCCCACACCCTGTTCTTTGGAAGTGAGTCACCTGGTCCCACTCACACTGAGGGAGGGGAACTGAGCCCCGCTTCTGGGTGGGAATCTGCACAGATTATTTGGAATGCTTCTGGAAGGGCAATTTGTTTCTTCTTTCCTATTTATTTATTTACTCAATGATTTATTTCAATCAGTATGGACTCATGGATATTTATTTTAGTCCTTAAGCTATAATCCAATGCTATATTTTGTGTTTTGATGTTCGGATTCTTCCAGCTTTGTCCACGGGCAGCACTCTTAGGTTGGTTCCTGGTCCATTTGGCATGCCTTCATTTGTTTGTTTTGTGAGCACTTCCTTGATTTCTGGCATTATAAGATACTGAAAGTCATCTTGTGTATCCCCTGCCCTAGGCCTAGGATCAGCCATTTCTCCAAGGAGCCCTTATTTCTTTTATTGGAGGATGTTATGTAGAAACCAAGATTAGGCCATAGTTGTACTCATTGCTACTAGGGTGTCATTCTGTCTAGGCCTTCCCCAACAGACAGAACTAGGAAATAGATGAGTGGCTATTAACCCATGTGTACACATGTATTTATAATTACTTCTGTATTCATGTATATCTCTCTATATATAATGATAAACTAAGTGTTAAGTTTATACTGATATCTCTGACTCTAATCCAGTAGTCCAGGGTTAATTCTAGATTTCCTCTCTTGCTTTTTTTAAGTAACTGGTGTTGTGACAATGAGAAACCAGACCCCTATTGTCTGCCATTTGTTCATTTATTTTTTCAATCCTAGTATAGACATAAAGTACTTTCTGAATTGTTAAAACAGATTTAGCAACTACAGTATAGTGTATATACAGTTTTGTTTTAACTTTTAAATAGAATAAGAGTTTTATATGTACAGAAAAACCAGAAATTGTACAGAGAGTTATCATATACTCCATATGCAGTTTTCCCTGTTATTAACGTCTTATATTAGTATGGTGCATTTGGGATTAATTAATGTGACAATTAATGATCTTAGTACATTTGGGCAGCTATAACAAAACACCATAGACTAGGTAAGGGAAAAACAGCAGGCATTTATTTCTCACAGTCCCGGAGGCTGGAAAATCCAAGGTCAAGGTGCCAGCATAATCCGTGTCTGGTGAGGTCTTGTTTCCTGTCTCACAGGTGGCATCTTCTCTGTGTGTCCTTCCGTAGCGAAAGGGGTGAGGCAGTTCTCTGGGGCCTCATCCCATTCATAAGGGCTGCCCTTTATGACCTGGTCACCTCCCAAAGGCTTTATCTCTTAATATCATCACATCAGGAATTAGCTTTCAGCATATGAATCTCTGGGGTATACAAACATTCACAAAGCCAATACCTATTTCAGGTTTTCTTGTTTTCACCTTTTTGCATTATTTCTGTCCCAGCATCCCATCTAGGATACCATATTACATTTAGTTGACAGCCCCTCATGGCAGTGACAATTTCTCAGACTTAGCTTGTTTTTGATGAGCTTAGCAACTTTGAGGAATGCTGGTCAGGTATTTTGTAGAATGTCCAGCTGTTGGGATTTGTCAAATGTTTTTCTCATAATTAGACTGGTGTTGTGGGTTTTCTGCACAGAGATAAACCGCCATTTCCATCACGTCATATCAAGGTTACGTATTATGAACACGACTCATCACTGCTGATGTGAACCTTGGTCACCTGGCTGTAGTTGTGGTGCTCAGGTGTCTCCTCTGTGAAGCCACCCCCTCCCATCCTGTGCTCCTTGAAAGGAGGTGACTGCACGCCCACACTTAAGGAGTGGGGAGTTAGGCTCACCCCCTTCAGGATGAAATGTCTACATAAATTATTTGGAATTCTTCTGCACAGGAGATGTGTCTCTTCTTCCCAACTACTTATTTATTTATTTATTCAGGCATTTATTTAGTTATGTGAATATGGACTACTGGACATTTATTTTATACTTTGAGTTATGGTCCAACACGACTTAATTTTGGTGCCTGAATTGTTCCAGCTTCGTCCAACGGGAGGTATTTCATTTGGCTCTTGTGTCTCTTTCACATAGCCACATCAATTAAAAAACATTTTTTTTTTAAGCACTTTCTTACTTTCTGGCACTACAAGATGCTCCTGGCTCATATTACATATTTTCTATCCCAGGCCTAGACTCAGCCATTTCTCCAGTGTGCCCTGGTTCTTCTCACTGGAGAATGGTGTTGAAAACCATGCTGGCGCTCCTGGGGTGCATTTGTTTCTGGGTCCTCTCAGCCTACAGAGTGTGGAGGTATGTGTGTGCATAGTAACTCTGGTATATACACTTATCTGTAAATAATTATATATGAAACTAGCTGTGTCTAATTCATACTGATGTCTCTCATCCATTACCCCCTGAGGAATTCTAGCTTCTTCCTTTCGCTTATCTCTAACCTCCCCCTTCAACAGTAAGAAGCAGGAAGCAGGCTCCCACCATCTGCCGTCCATTAGTTGTTCATTTCCAGTGTTCATCTATAACAGTATCAGAATTGTTAACTGGTACCCCATGGGAAATAACTTTATCAACTAAAGTAGAGTGCTTACGGACAGTTCTTTTGTCTGTAGTCCTATAGACCCTGCTCATTCCTAGAGTTGCTTAGGCCAGCACTTTTCTACCCTAATCCCTTTGGGGAGGTTGTTTGTTAATACAGCTAGATTCTTTTGTCACATACTGCATTCCATCCTGGGGTACCTCGACCTCCTGAACAATTTTAGTTTTAAATTAGTGTCCATTAAGATTCATTCTATGTGCCATAAAGTTCTATGCGTTTTGACAAATAGCACTCTGTATCCACAATTATAGGATCACATAGATTAGTTTAAACTCTTAAAACCCCTATGCTCCACCTATTAAACTTTCCCCACTTCCCCAAAATTTCTGGTACCCTTTGATCCTTTTAGTGTCTCTGTAGTTTTGCCATTTTCAGAACATCCTATAATTGCAGTTATTGGTATGGGACCTTTTCTGACTGGCCTCTGTTACTTAGCAGTATGCATTTACACTTTCTCTGTGTCTTTCTGTGGCTTTATTTCTTTGTATTGCTGAATAATATTCCATTATATGAAAGTAGCAAGGCTGTTTATCCAATATTGGTTGCTTCTAGCCTTGGCAGTTATGAAGAATGCTTCTATAAACATTTGTGTACAGGGTTTCTCGTGAACGTGCCTCTTTAATATGCTTGGGTAAACACCTACGAGTGGATTGCTGGGTTTTATGGTATGTCTGTGTATAAGAAACTGCCAAACTATCTTCCACATTGGAAGACATTTTGCTTTCCCACCAGCAGTGAATAGGAATTATTTTTGTCTTGCCTTCTAGCTAACATTTAGTATTATCTGGTTCTAAGATATTCACCTTTCATTAGGTATATAGTAGTAACTCATTAAAATATTAATTTGCATTTTTATAATTGGGGTCTACATGCTGTTTACCATCTATACATCATTGTTGAAATTTGGCCCTCTTTTTAGTGTTATTTTTTATTGTTGAGTTTTAAGAGTTCTTTATAAACTCTGGATATGTTTCTTATCAGATATATTATTTGTGGGCCACGTGAGGTGGCTCACGCGTGTAATTCCAGCACTTTGGGAGGCTGAGGTGGGCAGATCACTTGAGGTGAGGAGTTCAAGACCAGCTTGGCCAACATGGTGAAACACCGTTTTTACTAAAAGTACAAAAATTATCCAGGCATGGTGGTACACACCTTTAATCCCAGCTACTCAGGAGGCTGAGCCAGGAGAATTGCTTGAACCTGGGCGGTGGAGGTTGCAGTGAGCTGAGATCCAGTCCGGGTGACAGAGCGAGACTCCATATAAAAAAAAAGATACGTGACTTGTAAACATTTTCTTTCAATCTATGGTTTGTCTTTTCATCCTATATTAGTGTCTTTCATAGGTGGAAAGTTTTTAATTTTAAATTTTTTCTTTCATTAACAGCGTTTTTGGTATTGTTCTTATCTTAATACCATTCTTTTAACATTTGTGGATTGGATGTGTGAAGTTTCTTAGATTTAAAAGTTGCCTTGTCAGTTTTCAAAAATATTCTTTTGGAATTTCAAATAACCCAAGAAGAGTCATTCTAATTACATAGCAAAGTTGAACCTGGTTAATAATTATAGAAAACACCACGAAACTTCCATAGTCTTTTAAAAATGACCATATGTATTGTTTCTTACAAAAGTTTTGAAAACTAAGCTAACATGTTTGTGCATTGTAAAAAGTTTTTTGAATTGTTATGATACTATATTTATATTAAATTTCTTTATGAATTATACTAGTTTAGGTGCTCTTTAAACAGGCCACTTATGTAGAGTCTGCCCCTTAATACCTGCATTAATAACAGTAGCACGTATTTATTAACTCCCTCTGTGTGGAAGACATGCAAAGCACTTCACATGAATTCTTCTATTCACTCCTCATCATTATTGTAGGCAGTCAGCATTACTGTTCCTGTCTTATAGTGGAGGACACATTGCAGAGAGGCTGGATGCCTTGAACATGCAATTCACAAATGGAGAGCCAGGGAACTGGATAAAGTCCATTGCCTCTATAAGATGCCCCTGAGAAAGCAGGAGTACCAGTGAACGGCTCCATGGAATCCAGATACAGAATTATAGAAGCACAGAGCTGAGAGGGACCTTGGGCTTCTTGTAGTCCAGAGTTGGTACATTTGGCTGCACGTCAGAATCCCATGGAAAGATGGGATAAAATACGAACACTGCCCAATCCCAGCTGTGACCTCATACCTTTAACCATTTCATGCCACATGGTTCCAAGATTTCACCTTGCCACTGGGAGACTCTGATTTGATTAGACAGAGGTCTGGCCTGAGTAGAGAAAAATGTTAAAGCAGCCAGATGACTCTAATGTGCAGCCAAGGTTATGAACCACTGGTGTAGTCCAAACTCCTGCTGAATGTTGTCATTCTTCTTCAGAATTATCAGCCGGCCTCTGATTTGAAGATTTCTAACAATGGGACACTAAGATGTGTTGACAAAAGGAGCGTATTTCGTCTCAGGCAGCACTTTCTCTGCCTCATTGCATTTAATTCTCTTCACACAATCATGACGTACTATTAGTCGTACCTGTAGTAGGAATACCATCGTACAGATGAATGTGTTATCGTCTTTTTCTTTTTTTTTTTTTTTGAAACGGAGTCTTGCTCTGTCTCCTAGCTAGAGTGCAGTGGTGGGATCTTGGCTCGCTGCAACCTCTGCCTCCTGGGTTCAAGCGATTCTTCTGCCTCAGCCTCCTGAGTAGGTGGGATTACAGGCACGCACTGACACACCCAGCTAATTTTTGTATTTTTAGTAGAGACAGGGTTTCACCATGTTGGCCAGGTTGGTCTTGAACTCCTGACCTTGTAATCTGCCTGCCTTGGCCTCCCAAAGTGTTGGGATTACAGGCGTGAGCCACGGCGCGCGGTCTGCATCCCCATTTTTCTTTTATTCTTTCTTTCTTTCTTTTTTTTTTTTTTTGAGACGGAGTCTTGCTCTGTCGCCCGGGCTGGAGTGCAGTGGCCGGATCTCAGCTCACTGCAAGCTCCGCCTCCCGGGTTTATGCCATTCTCCTGCCTCAGCCTCCGGAGTAGGTGGGACTTCAGGCGCCCACCACCTCGCCCGGCTAGTTTTTTGTATTTTTTTTTTAGTAGAGACAGGGTTTTACCGTGTTAGCCAGGATGGTCTCAATCTTCTGACCTCGTGATCCACCCGTCTCGGCCTCCGAAAGTGCTGGGATTACAGGCTTGAGCCACCGGGCCCGACCCTGCATCCCCATTTTTCACAGGCTCAGTGCCCGTCTGAGCTGCAGGGCAGTCTGGCTGGCTCCCCTACCGGTCGCACAGGCCTTGCTCACCACTCCTGACTTTTCAAGACAGTTGATTTCACTGTTGGATAGTTCCCTATTCAAATAAAGCTCTTTACTCCAGTGTTATTCGTTGCTCCGGGTTCCATTTGTAAAGAGCAAGGCTGCACAGACCTGTCTGCTCTGTTGAGGCAGTGAAGGCCATCTCACCAACCCGCCTTGGGACTCGCTTCCACATGACACCTCTTCTGTTCCTTTCAGGGTTCCTCACAGCTCCAGGGCCAAGATTCTCTCGGGGCTGGTTCCCTGCCTCGCAGTCATGTCTGACATCTTGGAGCCTTGGGGCAGTGACTCAGTTCGAAATGGGCAAGTCCTAGGGCTGAGTTTTGATTCTCTCAGAGTTCAGTGGGTCTCACCCCTGCCCCCCGCTTTCTGCTGTTTCTGCAAAAGGTTTCATGGTAGCCCTCCAGACAGCTCTATCAGAGAGTGGCTCATATTGATGGATTTTTCCTCATGAACTTCTGGCAAACAACCTGGTTTCCCAAACTTCCATTTAAATAAGTTGGTTTTTTTAGGCCAAGCATGGTGGCTCATGTCTGTAATCCCAGCACTCTGGGAGGCCAAGGCAGGTGGATCATGAGGTCAGGAAATCGAGATCATCCTGGCTAACATGGTGAAACCCCGCCTCTACTAAAAATACAAAAAATTAGCCGGACTTGATGGCGGGTGCCTGTAGTCCCAGCTACTCAGGAGACTGAGGCAGGAGAATGGCGTGAACCCAGGAGGCGGAGCTTGCAGTGAGCCCAGACCGCACCACTGCACTCCATCCTGGGCGACAGAGTGAGACTGCGTCTCAAAAAAAAAAAATTAGTTGTTTTTTTAAAAAACCCCAATGCAGAACTCTCATCTGTTCTTATTAAACTTAAGCATTCTTGTTTCCTACACATTATTCTTATCCATCCAGATCGTTTCATAAGATTGTCAATATACTACCATCACCAATTATTCAATTTTCATTTATTCAGTTTTCTCACAGGGTTTTTTAAAAACATTTGTTATATGCTTCAATAAAATCCTGATATATATTTTGTAGATACTAATTTGCTTTGAGTTATGCAAGCTACCATTTTTCCTTCCAAATTTTTAGACACTGTACCTGACCAGTTCTGCTTCACTTACTCTGCTGTCCGAATTATCTTTAGTCAGAATGGGGATTACTTCAGTCTTTCTACAGACTCAAGCAATCTCTGATCCATCCCCTTCTAAGTTCACATACTCCATACATGTAGCATCATGTATTGGTCATCCATTGCTGCCTAACAAATTGCCCCAAAATGTGCTGGTTTAAAACAAGAAAAATGGATGATCTCACAGTGTCTAAGGGTAAGGAATTCACGAGTGTCTTGGGTGGGAGGCTCTGGCTCAGGAACCCCCTCATGAGGCTGCAATCAAGGTGGCAGCAGGGCCTGTACCTTCTGAAGGCTTCCCTGAGGCCAGGGGCTGCTTCCCAGAAGGCTCACTCATGCGGCTGACAGCTGGAGGTCTCAGTTCCTTTCCGTGGGCTGCGCAGTGACTTCTAGACAGGGAGATTAACTTCCCCCAGAATGAGTGACCCAGAAGACAGAGAACACCATACCTTTTATGACCCAGTCTGTGATGTCAGTCACTGTCACATCTGCTTTATTCAGGTCATTCAAAGTGAGCCACTAAGCCTAGCCCACCCTCAAAAAGAGCAGAATTAGATCCCACCTCCTGCAGGATGGAGTGTCAAAGAATTGTGGACATATTTTTAAATTAGTACACAACATATATCAGAAGTTTTCTCCCCAGTGCAAATAAATATTTATAGCTTTGCACGCATATTTTTGAGACCAAAAACTAGCCCTGGGTTTGTGATAAGGAAGGCATGTACAAAAATACAGCTGGAATGTGTATTGCCACACAACTAGCATAGAACACTCTCCTTTGCTCTCAGAGTACAGGACTCTGCACCCTCTGATCACTACTCTTGTCTCCTATAGCAGTCACGGTCCTGCCACTTTTTGGAGAATTCTAAGTAGAGATGGGCATCTTCTTTCCTAGCATGTGATCATGTGTTTGTATACTGCTATGGTTTGAATATGGTTTGTCCCCACCAAAACTCATATTGAGGTTTGGTCCTCAATACAGTGGAGTAGAGAGGTGGGGCCTAGTGGAGGTGTTTGGGTTCTGGGGCTAGATTCCTTATGAATTGATTGATGCCGTCTCTTGGGAGTGGATTTGTTCCTGAGAGAGTGAGTTATAAGGCAAGACTGCCTCTCCTGTTTAGTCTCTTTCACAAACACCTTTTTTCTTCTGCCTTCCACCATGAGTTGAAGTAGCACAGGGCCCTCACCAGATTGGCTGCCTGATCTTGGACTTCCCATCCTGCAGAACCATAAGCTAAATAAACCTCTTTTCTTTATAATTTATCCAGTTGCAGGTTGGTATAAGTTCCATAAGAGCAGATGAAGGCTTACCCAAAATGTGAACCATGCCTAGAAAGTTCATTTAAAATCACCCTTTTTCTTGTTTCATTTCTTATTTTTAAAAGCAAATTTTTAACTTTAGAATAGTTTTACATCTTTTAACTTTAGAATAGTTTTACATGTATAGAAAATTGCTAATATAGTACAGAGAGGTCCAATATACTCCATACCCAATTTCC